>NC_090242.1:0-709527 GCF_024489055.1 Chanodichthys erythropterus | reverse complement strand
GGTCAAATATGCATTTCTCTATAACTGACATTTCATTGGAAGGAGTCAAAGAGTCAGTATAGAATGTTCATGATGGAGGACTAATTTGCTGGAAATATGTTCTGTAGGTCAAAGACAGGCTCATGGATGGCTGAAGTAACATCAGAAAGAGTCAATAGTAAGGTGTGTGAAAAAATTCAAGATCTAGTACTCTAGCCAGAATTATGTAGTACTCTATATTTGACTCTATATTTGACATTTCATTGGAAGTAGTCAATGACTCAGTATGAAAAGTTCTTGATCGAGGACTAATTTGCCAGAAATATGTTTAGTAGGTCAAAATGGGTTCAAATGTGGCTCAAGTAAGATCAGAGTGAATCAAAGAACATGTATCGAAAGTTGAAGATCGAGTACTTTTGGGCCAAAAATATGTTCAGTAGATCAAATATGCAATACTGTATGGCTAAAATATAAAATAGATTTAATGAGTTTGTATAGAATGTTCTTGATCGAGTACTCTTTGGCCAGAAATATGTCCTTTAGGTCAAATATGCAATACTGTACGGCTGATGTATTAGCAGAAGTCAGTGAGTTTACATAAAAAAGTTCCTCATCATGATCAAGTACTCTTGGACAAAAAAATTTGTTCTTGATCGAGGACTAATTTGCCCGATATATATTCTGTCGGTCTAACATGGACTTCTGTATGGGTGAAGTAACATCAGAAGGAGTTAATAGTAATGTTTCTAAAGTTCAAGATCGAGTACTCTTTGACTAGAAATATGTCCTTAAGGTCAAATATGCAGTACTATATATTTGACATTTCATTGGAAGGAGTCAGTGAGTCAGTATAGAATGTTCATGATTGAGTACTCTTTGGCCAGAAATATGTCCTTAAGGTCAAATATGCAGTACTCTATAACTGACATTTCATTGGAAGGAGCCATGAGTCAGTATTGAAGGTTCTTGATGGAGGACTAATTTGCTGGAGATATGTTCTGTAGGTCAAAGACGGCTCATGGATGGCTGAAGTAACATCAGAAAGAGTCAATAGTAAGGTGTGTGAAAAAATTCAAGATCTAGTACTCTAGCCAGAATTATGTCCTTAAGGTCAAATATGCAATACTGTCAGGCTGATGTATCAGCAGGAGTCTATGAGTTTATATGAAAAGTTCATAGTGACCAAAGTACTCTTGGATCAAATATATGTTCTATGTATCAAATATGGTCTTCTGTCTGTCTGAAGGAGTCGATAGTAATGTATATAAAGTTCACGATCGAGTACTCTTTGACTAGAAATATGTCCTTAAGGTCACATGCAGTACTCTATATCTGACATTTCATTGGAAGTAGTCAATGACTCAGTATGAAAAGTTCTTGATCGAGGACTAATTTGCCAGAAATATGTTTAGTAGGTCAAAATGGGTTCAAATGTGGCTCAAGTAAGATCAGAGTGAATCAAAGAACATGTATCGAAAGTTGAAGATCGAGTACTTTTGGGCCAGAAATATGTTCAGTAGATCAAATATGCAATACTGTATGGCTAAAATATAAAATAGATTTAATGAGTTTGTATAGAATGTTCTTGATCGAGTACTCTTTGGCCAGAAATATGTCCTTTAGGTCAAATATGCAATACTGTACGGCTGATGTATTAGCAGAAGTCAGTGAGTTTACATAAAAAAAAGTTCATCATCATGATCAAGTACTCTTGGACAAAAAATATGTTCTTGATCGAGGACTAATTTGCCCGATATATATTCTGTCGATGTAACATGGACTTCTGTATGGGTGAAGTAACATCAGAAGGAGTTAATAGTAATGTATCTAAAGTTCAAGATCGAGTACTCTTTGACTAGAAATATGTCCTTAAGGTCAAATATGCAGTACTCTATATTTTACATTTCATTGGAAGGAGTCAGTGAGTCAGTATAGAAAGTTCTTGATCGAGGACTAATTTGCTGGAAATATATTCAGTAGGTCTAATATGGACTCCTGTATGGGTGAAGTAATGTCAGAAAGAGTCAATAGTAATGTAAGAAAAGTTCAAGATCGAGTACACTTTTGCCAGAAATATGTACTTAAGGTCAAATATACAGTACTCTATAACTGACATTTCAATGGAATGAGTCATAGAGTCAGTATAGAATGTTCATGACCGAGTCCTCTTTGGCCAGAAATATGTCCTTCAGGTCAAATATCCAATACTGTACGGCTGAAGTTCTTGATCGAGGACTAATTTGCCCGAAATATGTTCTGTCGGTCTAATATGGACTTCTGTATGGGTGAAGTAACATCAGAAGCAGTCAATAGTAATGTATGAAAAGTTCAAGATCGAGTACTCAATAGCCAGAAATATGTCCTTAAGGTCAAATATGCAGTTCTCTGTATCTGACATTTCATTGGAAGTAGTCAATGACTCAGTATAGAAAGTTCTTGATCAAGGACTAATTTGCCAGAAATATGTTTAGTAGGTCAAAAATGGGTTCCAATGTGGCTCAAGTAAGATCAGAGTGAATCAAAGAACATGTATCGAAAGTTGAAGATCGAGTACTTTTTTGGGCCAGAAATATGTTCATTAACTCAAATATGCGATACTGAATGGCTAACATATAACATTGATGAGTTTGTATAGAATGTTCTTGATCAAGTACTCTTTGACCAGAAATATTTCGTTAAGGTCAAATACGCAGTACTCTATGACTGACATTTCATTGGAATGAGTCAAAGAGTCAGTATAGAATGTTCATGATCGAGTACTCTTGGGCCAGAAATATGTCCTTCAGGTCAAATATGCAGTACTCTATAACTGACATTTCATTAGAAGGAGCCATGAGTCAGTATTGAAGGTTCTTGATGGAGGACTAATTTGCCCGATATATATTCTGTTGGTCAAATATGCAATACTGTATGGCTGATGTATTAGCAGAAGTCAGTGAGTTTACATTAAAAAAGTTCATCATCATGATCAAGTACTCTTGGACAAAAAATATGTTCTTGATCGAAGACTAATTTGCCCAATATATATTCTGTCGGTCTAGCATGGACTTCTGTATGGGTGAAGTAACATCAGAAGGAGTTAATATTAATGTATCTAAAGTTCAAGATCGAGTACTCTTTGACTAGAAATATGTCCTTAAGGTCAAATATGCAGTACTCTATATTTGACATTTCATTGGAAGGAGTCAGTGAGTCAGTATAGAAAGTTCTTGATCGAGGACTAATTTGCTGGAAATATGTTCAGTAGGTCTAATATGGACTCCTGTATGGGTGAAGTAACATCAGAAAGAGTCAATAGTAATGTAAGAAAAGTTCAAGATCGAGTACACTGTTGCCAGAAATATGTACTTAAGGTCAAATATACAGTACTCTATAACTAACATTTCAATGGAATGAGTCATAGAGTCAGTATAGAATGTTCATGACCGAGTCCTCTTTGGCCAGAAATATGTCCTTCAGGTCAAATATCCAATACTGTACGGCTGAAGTTCTTGATCGAGGACTAAGTTGCCCGAAATATGTTCTGTCGGTCTAGTATGGACTTCTATATGGGTGAAGTAACATCAGAAGCAGTCAATAGTAATGTATGAAAAGTTCAAGATCGAGTACTCTTTGGCTAGAAATATGTCCTTAAGGTCAAATATGCAGTTCTCTGTATCTGACATTTCATTGGAAGTCGTCAATGACTCAGTAATGAAAGTTCTTGATCGAGGACTAATTTGCCAGAAATATGTTTAGTAGGTCAAAATGGGTTCAAATGTGGCTCAAGTAAGATCAGAGTGAATCAAAGAACATGTATCGAAAGTTGAAGATCGATGAATTTTGTCCAGAAATATGTTCATTAAATCAAATATGCGATACTGAATGGTTAACATATAACATTGATGAGTTTGTATAGAATGTTCTTGATCAAGTACTCTTTGACCAGAAATATTTCGTTAAGGTCAAATACGCAGTACTCTATAACTGTAATTTCATTGTAAGGAGTCAAAGAGTCAGTATAGAATGTTCATGATCGAGTACTCTTTGGCCAGAAATATGTCCTTCAGGTCAAATATCCAATACTGTACGGCTGAAGTTCTTGATCAAGGACTAATTTGCCCGAAATATGTTCTGTCGTTCTAATATGGACTTCTCTATGGGTGAAGTAACATCAGAAGGAGTCAATAGTAATGTATCTAAAGTTCAAGATTGAGTACTCTTTGACTAGAAATATGTCCTTAAGGTCAAATATGCAGTACTCTATAACTGACATTTCATTGGAAGTAGTCAAAGAGTCAGTATAGAAAGTTCTTGATCGAGGACTAATTTGAAATATGTTTAGTAGGTCAAAATGGGTTCAAATGTGGCTCAAGTAAGATCAGAGTGAATCAAAGAACATGTATCGAAAGTTGAAGATCGAGTACTTTTGGGCCAGAAATATGTTCAATAAATCAAATATGCGATACTGTATGGCTAACATATGAATTTGTATAGAATGTTCTTGATCAAATACTCTTTGACCAGAAATATTTCGTTAAGGTCAAATATGCAGTACTCTATAACTGGCATTTCATTGCAAGGAGTCAAAGAGTCAGTATAGAATGTTCATGATCGAGTACTCTTTGGCCAGAAATATGTCCTTAAGGTCAAATATGCAGTACTCTATAACTGACATTTCATTGAAAGGAGCCATGAGTCAGTATTGAAGGTTCTTGATGGAGGACGAATTTGCTGGAAATATGTTCTGTAGGTCGAAGACGGGCTCATGGATGGCTGAAGTAACATCAGAAAGAGTCAATAGTAAGGTGTGTGAAAAAATTCAAGATCTAGTACTCTAGCCAGAATTATGGCCTTAATGTCAAATATGCAATACTGTCAGGCTGATGTATCAGCAGAAGGAGTCTATGAGTTTAAATGAAAAGTTCATCTTAGTGACCAAAGTACTCTTGGATCAAATATATGTTCTATGTATCAAATATGGTCTTCTGTCTGTCTGAAGGAGTCGATAGTAATGTATATAAAGTTCACGATCGAGTACTCTTTGACTAGAAATATGTCCTTAAGGTCACATATGCAGTACTCTATATCTGACATTTCATTGGAAGTAGTCAATGACTCAGTATGAAAAGTTCTTGATCGAGGACTAATTTGCCAGAAATATGTTTAGTAGGTCAAAATGGGTTCAAATGTGGCTCAAGTAAGATCAGAGTGAATCAAAGAACATGTATCGAAAGTTGAAGATCGAGTACTTTTGGGCCAAAAATATGTTCAGTAGATCAAATATGCAATACTGTATGGCTAAAATATAAAATAGATTTAATGAGTTTGTATAGACTGTTCTTGATCGAGTACTCTTTGGCCAGAAATAGGTCCTTTAGGTCAAATATGCAATACTGTACGGCTGATGTATTAGCAGAAGTCAGTGAGTTTACATAAAAAAAGTTCATCATCATGATCAAGAACTCTTGGACAAAAAATATGTTCTTGATCGAGGACTAATTTGCCCGATATATGTTCTGTCGGTCTAACATGGACTTCTGTATGGGTGAAGTAACATCAGAAGGAGTCAATAGTAATGTATCTAAAGTTCAAGATCGAGTACTCTTTGACTAGAAATATGTCCTTAAGGTCAAATACGAAGTACTCTATATTTGACATTTCATTGGAAGGAGTCAGTGAGTCAGTATAGAAAGTTCTTGATCGAGGACTAATTTGCCGGAAATATCTTCAGTAGGTCTAATATGGACTCCTGTATGGGTGAAGTAACGTCAGAAAGAGTCAATAGTAATGTAAAAAAAGTTCAAGATCGAGTACACTTTTGCCAGAAATATGTACTTAAGGTCAAATATACAGTACTCTATAACTGACATTTCAATGGAATGAGTCATAGAGTCAGTATAGAATGTTCATGACCGAGTCCTCTTTGGCCAGAAATATGTCCTTCAGGTCAAATATCCAATACTGTACGGCTGAAGTTCTTGATCGAGGACTAATTTGCCCGAAATATGTTCTGTCGGTCTAATATGGACTTCTGTATGGGTGAAGTAACATCAGAAGCAGTCAATAGTAATGTATGAAAAGTTCAAGATCGAGTACTCTTTGGCCAGAAATATGTCCTTAAGGTCAAATATGCAGTTCTCTGTATCTGACATTTCATTGGAAGTAGTCAATGACTCAGTAATGAAAGTTCTTGATCGAGGACTAATTTGCCAGAAATATGTTTAGTAGGTCAAAATGGGTTCAAATGTGGCTCAAGTAAGATCAGAGTGAATCAAAGAACATGTATCGAAAGTTGAAGATCGAGTACTTTTGGGCCAGAAATATGTTCAATAAATCAAATATGCGATACTGTATGGCTAACATATGAATTTGTATAGAATGTTCTTGATCAAATACTCTTTGACCAGAAATATTTCGTTAAGGTCAAATATGCAGTACTCTATAACTGGCATTTCATTGCAAGGAGTCAAAGAGTCAGTATAGAATGTTCATGATCGAATACTCTTTGGCCAGAAATATGTCCTTAAGGTCAAATATGCAGTACTCTATAACTGACATTTCATTGAAAGGAGCCATGAGTCAGTATTGAAGGTTCTTGATGGAGGACGAATTTGCTGGAAATATGTTCTGTAGGTCGAAGACGGGCTCATGGATGGCTGAAGTAACATCAGAAAGAGTCAATAGTAAGGTGTGTGAAAAAATTCAAGATCTAGTACTCTAGCCAGAATTATGGCCTTAATGTCAAATATGCAATACTGTCAGGCTGATGTATCAGCATAAGGAGTCTATGAGTTTAAATGAAAAGTTCATCTTAGTTACCAAAGTACTCTTGGATCAAATATATGTTCTATGTATCAAATATGGTCTTCTGTCTGTCTGAAGGAGTCGATAGTAATGTATATAAAGTTCACGATCGAGTACTCTTTGACTAGAAATATGTCCTTAAGGTCACATGCAGTACTCTATATCTGACATTTCATTGGAAGTAGTCAATGACTCAGTATGAAAAGTTCTTGATCGAGGACTAATTTGCCAGAAATATGTTTAGTAGGTCAAAATGGGTTCAAATGTGGCTCAAGTAAGATCAGAGTGAATCAAAGAACATGTATCGAAAGTTGAAGATCGAGTACTTTTGGGCCAGAAATATGTTCAGTAGATCAAATATGCAATACTGTATGGCTAAAATATAAAATAGATTTAATGAGTTTGTATAGAATGTTCTTGATCGAGTACTCTTTGGCCAGAAATATGTCCTTTAGGTCAAATATGCAATACTGTACGGCTGATGTATTAGCAGAAGTCAGTGAGTTTACATAAAAAAAAGTTCATCATCATGATCAAGTACTCTTGGACAAAAAATATGTTCTTGATCGAGGACTAATTTGCCCGATATATATTCTGTCGATGTAACATGGACTTCTGTATGGGTGAAGTAACATCAGAAGGAGTTAATAGTAATGTATCTAAAGTTCAAGATCGAGTACTCTTTGACTAGAAATATGTCCTTAAGGTCAAATATGCAGTTCTCTGTATCTGACATTTCATTGGAAGTAGTCAATGACTCAGTATAGAAAGTTCTTGATCAAGGACTAATTTGCCAGAAATATGTTTAGTAGGTCAAAAATGGGTTCCAATGTGGCTCAAGTAAGATCAGAGTGAATCAAAGAACATGTATCGAAAGTTGAAGATCGAGTACTTTTTTGGGCCAGAAATATGTTCATTAACTCAAATATGCGATACTGAATGGCTAACATATAACATTGATGAGTTTGTATAGAATGTTCTTGATCAAGTACTCTTTGACCAGAAATATTTCGTTAAGGTCAAATACGCAGTACTCTATGACTGACATTTCATTGGAATGAGTCAAAGAGTCAGTATAGAATGTTCATGATCGAGTACTCTTGGGCCAGAAATATGTCCTTCAGGTCAAATATGCAGTACTCTATAACTGACATTTCATTAGAAGGAGCCATGAGTCAGTATTGAAGGTTCTTGATGGAGGACTAATTTGCCCGATATATATTCTGTTGGTCAAATATGCAATACTGTATGGCTGATGTATTAGCAGAAGTCAGTGAGTTTACATTAAAAAGTTCATCATCATGATCAAGTACTCTTGGACAAAAAATATGTTCTTGATCGAAGACTAATTTGCCCAATATATATTCTGTCGGTCTAGCATGGACTTCTGTATGGGTGAAGTAACATCAGAAGGAGTTAATATTAATGTATCTAAAGTTCAAGATCGAGTACTCTTTGACTAGAAATATGTCCTTAAGGTCAAATATGCAGTACTCTATATTTGACATTTCATTGGAAGGAGTCAGTGAGTCAGTATAGAAAGTTCTTGATCGAGGACTAATTTGCTGGAAATATGTTCAGTAGGTCTAATATGGACTCCTGTATGGGTGAAGTAACATCAGAAAGAGTCAATAGTAATGTAAGAAAAGTTCAAGATCGAGTACACTGTTGCCAGAAATATGTACTTAAGGTCAAATATACAGTACTCTATAACTGACATTTCAATGGAATGAGTCATAGAGTCAGTATAGAATGTTCATGACCGAGTCCTCTTTGGCCAGAAATATGTCCTTCAGGTCAAATATCCAATACTGTACGGCTGAAGTTCTTGATCGAGGACTAATTTGCCCGAAATATGTTCTGTCGGTCTAGTATGGACTTCTATATGGGTGAAGTAACATCAGAAGCAGTCAATAGTAATGTATGAAAAGTTCAAGATCGAGTACTCTTTGGCTAGAAATATGTCCTTAAGGTCAAATATGCAGTTCTCTGTATCTGACATTTCATTGGAAGTCGTCAATGACTCAGTAATGAAAGTTCTTGATCGAGGACTAATTTGCCAGAAATATGTTTAGTAGGTCAAAATGGGTTCAAATGTGGCTCAAGTAAGATCAGAGTGAATCAAAGAACATGTATCGAAAGTTGAAGATCGATGAATTTTGTCCAGAAATATGTTCATTAAATCAAATATGCGATACTGAATGGTTAACATATAACATTGATGAGTTTGTATAGAATGTTCTTGATCAAGTACTCTTTGACCAGAAATATTTCGTTAAGGTCAAATACGCAGTACTCTATAACTGTAATTTCATTGTAAGGAGTCAAAGAGTCAGTATAGAATGTTCATGATCGAGTACTCTTTGGCCAGAAATATGTCCTTCAGGTCAAATATCCAATACTGTATGGCTGAAGTTCTTGATCAAGGACTAATTTGCCCGAAATATGTTCTGTCGTTCTAATATGGACTTCTCTATGGGTGAAGTAACATCAGAAGGAGTCAATAGTAATGTATCTAAAGTTCAAGATTGAGTACTCTTTGACTAGAAATATGTCCTTAAGGTCAAATATGCAGTACTCTATAACTGACATTTCATTGGAAGTAGTCAAAGAGTCAGTATAGAAAGTTCTTGATCGAGGACTAATTTGAAATATGTTTAGTAGGTCAAAATGGGTTCAAATGTGGCTCAAGTAAGATCAGAGTGAATCAAAGAACATGTATCGAAAGTTGAAGATCGAGTACTTTTGGGCCAGAAATATGTTCAATAAATCAAATATGCGATACTGTATGGCTAACATATGAATTTGTATAGAATGTTCTTGATCAAATACTCTTTGACCAGAAATATTTCGTTAAGGTCAAATATGCAGTACTCTATAACTGGCATTTCATTGCAAGGAGTCAAAGAGTCAGTATAGAATGTTCATGATCGAGTACTCTTTGGCCAGAAATATGTCCTTAAGGTCAAATATGCAGTACTCTATAACTGACATTTCATTGAAAGGAGCCATGAGTCAGTATTGAAGGTTCTTGATGGAGGACGAATTTGCTGGAAATATGTTCTGTAGGTCGAAGACGGGCTCATGGATGGCTGAAGTAACATCAGAAAGAGTCAATAGTAAGGTGTGTGAAAAAATTCAAGATCTAGTACTCTAGCCAGAATTATGGCCTTAATGTCAAATATGCAATACTGTCAGGCTGATGTATCAGCAAAAGGAGTCTATGAGTTTAAATGAAAAGTTCATCTTAGTGACCAAAGTACTCTTGGATCAAATATATGTTCTATGTATCAAATATGGTCTTCTGTCTGTCTGAAGGAGTCGATAGTAATGTATATAAAGTTCACGATCGAGTACTCTTTGACTAGAAATATGTCCTTAAGGTCACATATGCAGTACTCTATATCTGACATTTCATTGGAAGTAGTCAATGACTCAGTATAGAAAGTTCTTGATCGAGGACTAATTTGAAATATGTTTAGTAGGTCAAAATGGGTTCAAATGTGGCTCAAGTAAGATCAGAGTGAATCAAAGAACATGTAATCGAAAGTTGAAGATCGAGTACTTTTGGGCCAAAAATATGTTCAGTAGATCAAATATGCAATACTGTATGGCTAAAATATAAAATAGATTTAATGAGTTTGTATAGACTGTTCTTGATCGAGTACTCTTTGGCCAGAAATAGGTCCTTTAGGTCAAATATGCAATACTGTACGGCTGATGTATTAGCAGAAGTCAGTGAGTTTACATAAAAAAAGTTCATCATCATGATCAAGAACTCTTGGACAAAAAATATGTTCTTGATCGAGGACTAATTTGCCCGATATATGTTCTGTCGGTCTAACATGGACTTCTGTATGGGTGAAGTAACATCAGAAGGAGTCAATAGTAATGTATCTAAAGTTCAAGATCGAGTACTCTTTGACTAGAAATATGTCCTTAAGGTCAAATACGAAGTACTCTATATTTGACATTTCATTGGAAGGAGTCAGTGAGTCAGTATAGAAAGTTCTTGATCGAGGACTAATTTGCCGGAAATATCTTCAGTAGGTCTAATATGGACTCCTGTATGGGTGAAGTAACGTCAGAAAGAGTCAATAGTAATGTAAAAAGTTCAAGATCGAGTACACTTTTGCCAGAAATATGTACTTAAGGTCAAATATACAGTACTCTATAACTGACATTTCAATGGAATGAGTCATAGAGTCAGTATAGAATGTTCATGACCGAGTCCTCTTTGGCCAGAAATATGTCCTTCAGGTCAAATATCCAATACTGTACGGCTGAAGTTCTTGATCGAGGACTAATTTGCCCGAAATATGTTCTGTCGGTCTAATATGGACTTCTGTATGGGTGAAGTAACATCAGAAGAAGTCAATAGTAATGTATGAAAAGTTCAAGATCGAGTACTCTTTGGCCAGAAATATGTCCTTAAGGTCAAATATGCAGTTCTCTGTATCTGACATTTCATTGGAAGTAGTCAATGACTCAGTAATGAAAGTTCTTGATCGAGGACTAATTTGCCAGAAATATGTTTAGTAGGTCAAAATGGGTTCAAATGTGGCTCAAGTAAGATCAGAGTGAATCAAAGAACATGTATCGAAAGTTGAAGATCGAGTAATTTTGGGCCAGAAATATGTTCATTAACTCAAATATGCGATACTGAATGGCTAACATATAACATTGATGAGTTTGTATAGAATGTTCTTGATCAAGTACTCTTTGACCAGAAATATTTCGTTAAGGTCAAATACGCAGTACTCTATGACTGACATTTCATTGGAAGGAGTCAAAGAGTCAGTATAGAATGTTCATGATCGAGTACTCTTGGGCCAGAAATATGTCCTTCAGGTCAAATATGCAGTACTCTATAACTGACATTTCATGTGAAGGAGCCATGAGTCAGTATTGAAGGTTCTTGATGGAGGACTAATTTGCCCGATATATATTCTGTTGGTCAAATATGCAATACTGTATGGCTGATGTATTAGCAGAAGTCAGTGAGTTTACATTAAAAAAGTTCATCATCATGATCAAGTACTCTTGGACAAAAAATATGTTCTTGATCGAGGACTAATTTGCCCAATATATATTCTGTCGGTCTAGCATGGACTTCTGTATGGGTGAAGTACCATCAGAAGGAGTTAATAGTAATGTATCTAAAGTTCAAGATCGAGTACTCTTTGACTAGAAATATGTCCTTAAGGTCAAATATGCAGTACTCTATATTTGACATTTCATTGGAAGGAGTCAGTGAGTCAGTATAGAAAGTTCTTGATCGAGGACTAATTTGCTGGAAATATGTTCAGTAGGTCTAATATGGACTCCTGTATGGGTGAAGTAACATCAGAAAGAGTCAATAGTAATGTAAGAAAAGTTCAAGATCGAGTACACTGTTGCCAGAAATATGTACTTAAGGTCAAATATACAGTACTCTATAACTGACATTTCAATGGAATGAGTCATAGAGTCAGTATAGAATGTTCATGACCGAGTCCTCTTTGGCCAGAAATATGTCCTTCAGGTCAAATATCCAATACTGTACGGCTGAAGTTCTTGATCGAGGACTAATTTGCCCGAAATATGTTCTGTCGGTCTAATATGGACTTCTGTATGGGTGAAGTAACATCAGAAGCAGTCAATAGTAATGTATGAAAAGTTCAAGATCGAGTACTCTTTGGCCAGAAATATGTCCTTAAGGTCAAATATGCAGTTCTCTGTATCTGACATTTCATTGGAAGTAGTCAATGACTCAGTAATGAAAGTTCTTGATCGAGGACTAATTTGCCAGAAATATGTTTAGTAGGTCAAAATGGGTTCAAATGTGGCTCAAGTAAGATCAGAGTGAATCAAAGAACATGTATCAAAAGTTGAAGATCGAGTACTTTTGGGCCAGAAATATGTTCAATAAATCAAATATGCGATACTGTATGGCTAACATATGAATTTGTATAGAATGTTCTTGATCAAATACTCTTTGACCAGAAATATTTCGTTAAGGTCAAATATGCAGTACTCTATAACTGGCATTTCATTGCAAGGAGTCAAAGAGTCAGTATAGAATGTTCATGATCGAATACTCTTTGGCCAGAAATATGTCCTTAAGGTCAAATATGCAGTACTCTATAACTGACATTTCATTGAAAGGAGCCATGAGTCAGTATTGAAGGTTCTTGATGGAGGACGAATTTGCTGGAAATATGTTCTGTAGGTCGAAGACGGGCTCATGGATGGCTGAAGTAACATCAGAAAGAGTCAATAGTAAGGTGTGTGAAAAAATTCAAGATCTAGTACTCTAGCCAGAATTATGGCCTTAATGTCAAACATGCAATACTGTCAGGCTGATGTATCAGCAGAAGGAGTCTATGAGTTTAAATGAAAAGTTCATCTTAGTGACCAAAGTACTCTTGGATCAAATATATGTTCTATGTATCAAATATGGTCTTCTGTCTGTCTGAAGGAGTCGATAGTAATGTATATAAAGTTCACGATCGAGTACTCTTTGACTAGAAATATGTCCTTAAGGTCACATATGCAGTACTCTATATCTGACATTTCATTGGAAGTAGTCAATGACTCAGTATGAAAAGTTCTTGATCGAGGACTCATTTGCCAGAAATATGTTTAGTAGGTCAAAATGGGTTCAAATGTGGCTCAAGTAAGATCAGAGTGAATCAAAGAACATGTATCGAAAGTTGAAGATCGAGTACTTTTGGGCCAAAAATATGTTCAGTAGATCAAATATGCAATACTGTATGGCTAAAATATAAAATAGATTTAATGAGTTTGTATAGACTGTTCTTGATCGAGTACTCTTTGGCCAGAAATATGTACTTAAGGTCAAATATACAGTACTCTATAACTGACATTTCAATGGAATGAGTCATAGAGTCAATATAGAATGTTCATGATCGAGTACTCTTTGGCCAGAAATATGTCCTTCAGGTCAAATATCCAATACTGTACGGCTGAAGTTCTTGATCAAGGACTAATTTGCCCGAAATATGTTCTGTCGTTCTAATATGGACTTCTGTATGGGTGAAGTAACATCAGAAGGAGTCCATAATAATGTATCTAAAGTTCAAGATCGAGTACTCTTTGACTAGAAATATGTCCTTCAGGTCAAATATGCAGTACTCTATATCTGACATTTCATTGGAAGTAGTCAATGACTCAGTATAGAAAGTTCTTGATCGAGGACTAATGTGAAATATGTTTAGTAGGTCAAAATGGGTTCAAATGTGGCTCAAGTAAGATCAGAGTGAATCAAAGAACATGTATCGAAAGTTGAAGATCGAGTAATTTTGGGCCAGAAATATGTTCATTAACTCAAATATGCGATACTGAATGGCTAACATATAACATTGATGAGTTTGTATAGAATGTTCTTGATCAAGTACTCTTTGACCAGAAATATTTCGTTAAGGTCAAATACGCAGTACTCTATGACTGACATTTCATTGGAAGGAGTCAAAGAGTCAGTATAGAATGTTCATGATCGAGTACTCTTGGGCCAGAAATATGTCCTTCAGGTCAAATATGCAGTACTCTATAACTGACATTTCATGTGAAGGAGCCATGAGTCAGTATTGAAGGTTCTTGATGGAGGACTAATTTGCCCGATATATATTCTGTTGGTCAAATATGCAATACTGTATGGCTGATGTATTAGCAGAAGTCAGTGAGTTTACATTAAAAAAGTTCATCATCATGATCAAGTACTCTTGGACAAAAAATATGTTCTTGATCGAGGACTAATTTGCCCAATATATATTCTGTCGGTCTAGCATGGACTTCTGTATGGGTGAAGTACCATCAGAAGGAGTTAATAGTAATGTATCTAAAGTTCAAGATCGAGTACTCTTTGACTAGAAATATGTCCTTAAGGTCAAATATGCAGTACTCTATATTTGACATTTCATTGGAAGGAGTCAGTGAGTCAGTATAGAAAGTTCTTGATCGAGGACTAATTTGCTGGAAATATGTTCAGTAGGTCTAATATGGACTCCTGTATGGGTGAAGTAACATCAGAAAGAGTCAATAGTAATGTAAGAAAAGTTCAAGATCGAGTACACTGTTGCCAGAAATATGTACTTAAGGTCAAATATACAGTACTCTATAACTGACATTTCAATGGAATGAGTCATAGAGTCAGTATAGAATGTTCATGACCGAGTCCTCTTTGGCCAGAAATATGTCCTTCAGGTCAAATATCCAATACTGTACGGCTGAAGTTCTTGATCGAGGACTAATTTGCCCGAAATATGTTCTGTCGGTCTAATATGGACTTCTGTATGGGTGAAGTAACATCAGAAGCAGTCAATAGTAATGTATGAAAAGTTCAAGATCGAGTACTCTTTGGCCAGAAATATGTCCTTAAGGTCAAATAAGCAGTTCTCTGTATCTGACATTTCATTGGAAGTAGTCAATGACTCAGTAATGAAAGTTCTTGATCGAGGACTAATTTGCCAGAAATATGTTTAGTAGGTCAAAATGGGTTCAAATGTGGCTCAAGTAAGATCAGAGTGAATCAAAGAACATGTATCAAAAGTTGAAGATCGAGTACTTTTGGGCCAGAAATATGTTCAATAAATCAAATATGCGATACTGTATGGCTAACATATGAATTTGTATAGAATGTTCTTGATCAAATACTCTTTGACCAGAAATATTTCGTTAAGGTCAAATATGCAGTACTCTATAACTGGCATTTCATTGCAAGGAGTCAAAGAGTCAGTATAGAATGTTCATGATCGAATACTCTTTGGCCAGAAATATGTCCTTAAGGTCAAATATGCAGTACTCTATAACTGACATTTCATTGAAAGGAGCCATGAGTCAGTATTGAAGGTTCTTGATGGAGGACGAATTTGCTGGAAATATGTTCTGTAGGTCGAAGACGGGCTCATGGATGGCTGAAGTAACATCAGAAAGAGTCAATAGTAAGGTGTGTGAAAAAATTCAAGATCTAGTACTCTAGCCAGAATTATGGCCTTAATGTCAAATATGCAATACTGTCAGGCTGATGTATCAGCAGAAGGAGTCTATGAGTTTAAATGAAAAGTTCATCTTAGTGACCAAAGTACTCTTGGATCAAATATATGTTCTATGTATCAAATATGGTCTTCTGTCTGTCTGAAGGAGTCGATAGTAATGTATATAAAGTTCACGATCGAGTACTCTTTGACTAGAAATATGTCCTTAAGGTCACATATGCAGTACTCTATATCTGACATTTCATTGGAAGTAGTCAATGACTCAGTATGAAAAGTTCTTGATCGAGGACTCATTTGCCAGAAATATGTTTAGTAGGTCAAAATGGGTTCAAATGTGGCTCAAGTAAGATCAGAGTGAATCAAAGAACATGTATCGAAAGTTGAAGATCGAGTACTTTTGGGCCAAAAATATGTTCAGTAGATCAAATATGCAATACTGTATGGCTAAAATATAAAATAGATTTAATGAGTTTGTATAGACTGTTCTTGATCGAGTACTCTTTGGCCAGAAATATGTACTTAAGGTCAAATATACAGTACTCTATAACTGACATTTCAATGGAATGAGTCATAGAGTCAATATAGAATGTTCATGATCGAGTACTCTTTGGCCAGAAATATGTCCTTCAGGTCAAATATCCAATACTGTACGGCTGAAGTTCTTGATCAAGGACTAATTTGCCCGAAATATGTTCTGTCGTTCTAATATGGACTTCTGTATGGGTGAAGTAACATCAGAAGGAGTCAATAATAATGTATCTAAAGTTCAAGATCGAGTACTCTTTGACTAGAAATATGTCCTTCAGGTCAAATATGCAGTACTCTATATCTGACATTTCATTGGAAGTAGTCAATGACTCAGTATAGAAAGTTCTTGATCGAGGACTAATGTGAAATATGTTTAGTAGGTCAAAATGGGTTCAAATGTGGCTCAAGTAAGATCAGAGTGAATCAAAGAACATGTATCGAAAGTTGAAGATCGAGTAATTTTGGGCCAGAAATATGTTCATTAACTCAAATATGCGATACTGAATGGCTAACATATAACATTGATGAGTTTGTATAGAATGTTCTTGATCAAGTACTCTTTGACCAGAAATATTTTGTTAAGGTCAAATACGCAGTACTCTATGACTGACATTTCATTGGAAGGAGTCAAAGAGTCAGTATAGAATGTTCATGATCGAGTACTCTTGGGCCAGAAATATGTCCTTCAGGTCAAATATGCAGTACTCTATAACTGACATTTCATGTGAAGGAGCCATGAGTCAGTATTGAAGGTTCTTGATGGAGGACTAATTTGCCCGATATATATTCTGTTGGTCAAATATGCAATACTGTATGGCTGATGTATTAGCAGAAGTCAGTGAGTTTACATTAAAAAAGTTCATCATCATGATCAAGTACTCTTGGACAAAAAATATGTTCTTGATCGAGGACTAATTTGCCCAATATATATTCTGTCGGTCTAGCATGGACTTCTGTATGGGTGAAGTACCATCAGAAGGAGTTAATAGTAATGTATCTAAAGTTCAAGATCGAGTACTCTTTGACTAGAAATATGTCCTTAAGGTCAAATATGCAGTACTCTATATTTGACATTTCATTGGAAGGAGTCAGTGAGTCAGTATAGAAAGTTCTTGATCGAGGACTAATTTGCTGGAAATATGTTCAGTAGGTCTAATATGGACTCCTGTATGGGTGAAGTAACATCAGAAAGAGTCAATAGTAATGTAAGAAAAGTTCAAGATCGAGTACACTGTTGCCAGAAATATGTACTTAAGGTCAAATATACAGTACTCTATAACTGACATTTCAATGGAATGAGTCAGTCAGTATAGAATGTTCATGACCGAGTCCTCTTTGGCCAGAAATATGTCCTTCAGGTCAAATATCCAATACTGTACGGCTGAAGTTCTTGATCGAGGACTAATTTGCCCGAAATATGTTCTGTCGGTCTAGTATGGACTTCTATATGGGTGAAGTAACATCAGAAGCAGTCAATAGTAATGTATGAAAAGTTCAAGATCGAGCACACTTTTGCCAGAAATATATACTTAAGGTCAAATATACAGTACTCTGTAACTGACATTTCATTGGAAGTAGTCAATGACTCAGTATAGAAAGTTCTTGATCGAGGACTAATTTGCCAGAAATATGTTTAGTAGGTCAAAATGGGTTCAAATGTGGCTCAAGTAAGATCAGAGTGAATCAAGGAACATGTATCGAAAGTTGAAGATCGATGAATTTTGTCCAGAAATATGTTCATTAAATCAAATATGCGATACTGAATGGCTAACATATAACATTGATGAGTTTGTATAGAATGTTCTTGATCAAGTACTCTTTGACCAGAAATATTTCGTTAAGGTCAAATACGCAGTACTCTATAACTGACATTTCATTGGAAGGAGTCAAAGAGTCAGTATAGAATGTTCATGATCGAGTAATCTTGGGCCAGAAATATGTCCTTAAGGTCAAATATCCAATACTGTACGGCTGAAGTTCTTGATCAAGGACTAATTTGCCCGAAATATGTTCTGTCGGTCTAATATGGACTTCTATATGGGTGAAGTAACATCAGAAGCAATCAATAGTAATGTAAGAAAAGTTCAAGATCGAGTACACTTTTGCCAGAAATATGTACTTAAGGTCAAATATACAGTACTCTATAACTGACATTTCAATGGAATGAGCCATAGAGTCAGTATACAATGTTCATGATCGAGTCCTCAGTATACTATAACTGACATTTCGTTGGAAGGAACCATGAGTCAATATTGAAGGTTCTTGATGGAGGACTAATTTGCCCGATATATATTCTGTTGGTCTAACATGGACTTCTGTATGGATGAAGTAACATCAGGTCAAAGTTCAAAAAAGGTCAAATATGCAGTGCTCTATATTTGACATTTCATTGGAAGGAGTCAGTGAGTCAGTAAAGAAAGTTCTTGATCGAGTACTTATTCGCTGGAAATATGTTCAGTAGGTCTAATATGGACTCCTGTATGGGTGAAGTAATATCAGAAAGAGTCAATAGTAATGTAAGAAAAGTTCAAGATCGAGTACACTTTTGCCAGAAATATGTACTTAAGGTCAAATATACAGTACTCTATAACTGACATTTCAATGGAATGAGCCATAGAGTCAGTATACAATGTTTATGATCGAGTCCTCTTTGGCCAGAAATATGTCCTTCAGGTCAAATATCCAATACTGTACGGCTGAAGTTCTTGATCGAGGACTAATTTGCCCGAAATATGTTCTGTCGGTCTAATATAGACTTCTATATGGGTGAAGTAACATCAGAAGCAGTCAATAGTAATGTAAGAAAAGTTCAAGATCGAGTACTCTTTTGCCAGAAATATGTCCTTAAGGTCAAATATGCAGTTCTCTGTATCTGACATTTCATTGGAAGTAGCCATGAGTCAGTATTGAAGGTTCTTGATGGAGGACTAATTTGCCCGATATATATTCTGTTGGTCTAACATGGACTTCTGTATGGGTGAAGTAACATCGAGTACTAATTTGCCCGAAAAATGTTCTCTCGGTCTAATATGAATTTCTGTATAGGTGAAGTAAAATCAGGAGTCAAATGTTCAAGCTCGAGTTGTAAATACGTCCATTAGGTTAAATATGCAATATTCTAATACATAATCAGGATTCAATGAGTTTTTATCGAAAGTTTATGAGCGAGAACTAGTTTGCCAGAGATATGTTCTGTAGGTCAAACATGTGCTCATTATGGATGAACTAATTACAGAGTGAGGCAAAGATTATGTATGCAATACTGTTTGGCTGATGTATCATCATCAGGAGTGATTGAGTTTCTATAAAAACAATCTTGATTGACGACTAGAAATAGCCTCAATAGGCCAGAAATATGTGTTTTTTATATCAAACATCGGCTCTTGTATGTCTGCATAATGTATGGAATATGAAACCTGTTCATTAGGTCAAATATGGACTACTGTATATCTGATGGGATATAGAAGGCGTCAATTAGTAAGTATAAAATTCAATATTGAAGAGTCTTTGGCCAGAACTACGTTCAGCAGGTCAAATATGGTCTTACATCAGACCAAAGTCTGATGTAACATGTAGGGGATAAGGAGTGAGTACGTTCTCTTAATGCAACAGCACATATGTTTAAGTGTTTTCGCTTCACTGCATTCAAAGTTCATGATCGAGGACTAATTTGCCTGAAATATTTCCATTGTCAAATATGCAATACTCTGTGGCTGAAGTAACATCAGAGGTGTATAAGATCATGATCGAGGAATCTTAGGACAGAAAAAAAAATTATGTCTAACATTGACTTTTTTAGGGCTGAAATAAAATCAGAAGGAGTTAATTCTAGTTCAAGAACCAGAAATATGTTCAGTTTATATACGCACTACTGCATGGTGTATATTGTGTATATTGCGATGAAACAGTGCATACCTCGTATGTAACTTTACACTGCATAACGCAAGAATTCATATTTTGAATGCAATTCTACAGGATCTGTTATGTGTTATCTCTTCAATGCACACATTAAATTATTTATTTATTGTAGTTATTGCAATGTATGTTAAGTGTTTTCACTTCACAACGGATTGAGACAAATCTTATATGTACTGCAATGTAACAGCACATATACCTCTTAAATACACAAAAGAATAATTTAAATGTTGAATGAAATTCAACAGCAAATACGTTGTGTCATCTCTTCAATGTACAACGGAAAGCGTTAATTCTTATTTTCCTGTTATTGTATTATTTGCAGTGCAACAACATGTATGGTATCTCTTTCATGCATAACGGGATAAACTTGTTCACTATTATGCAATCCAATAAAACATGAATAAAATATGTTTATTTCTGCACTGCACAACGGATTCGATGCAATATATGATGCAATACACATATTGTACAAGAAATGGGTTAGTTCTTACATGCATTGTAATGCAACAGCGGCAATGTTATGTGTTGTCTCTATCGTCATTGCATAACGGAATAAGTTAGTTCTTGTTTACAATGCAATGCAAAAGCACATATCTAATGTGTTATCTCTTGAATGCACAACGGTATAAGTTAGTTCTTGTATACAAATGCAATGAAAAAGCGCATACCTTATATGTATTATTTTTTGCATTGCAATATAACAGCACATATGTGTTACTTATTTATTGCACAACGAAATAAGTTTTATAAAGTTAGTTAGGATTTTGAATGCAATGTAATGCAACAGAACATACGTGTTCACTCTTTAATCCACAACGAAATATGTTAATTTCATTTTAGTTCTTGGATGGAATGCAGTTCAACAGCACCCGTGTTATGTCTTTTGCAAAGCAATTTTATGTATTTTCTCTTCAATGCACAAGGAATTTTTCTATACAGTGCAAGGAAACAGTGCTTATCTTACATGTTGCAATAATAATTTTTTCTATACACAGTGAAATAAGTTAACGATTGTATGCAATGCACTGAAACAGTTATTGATGCATTACAATGCAAAGCATATGTGATTTGTGTTCTCTTCAGTGCACAAAGGAAAGAGTTCGTTCTTGTAAGGAATGCAGTGCAACAAGCACCTGATGCAACAGAATTATTTCTTCACTCTGTAACTGATTAAGTTAGTACAAAACGTGCAAAATGGATCAGTTAGTTCATTCATCGCAACACAACGTGTTTTGTTTCATCTCTTTAATGGGTGAGGAATACGTTGGTTCTTGTATACAATGCAAGGAAACAATGCATAACACTTACATATTAGTTCTTGTATGCAATGCAACGGCACATGTTACATTAATTTCTTCTATGCACAGTATAAAATAAGTTAACTATTGTACGCAAGGCAATGAAAGTGAGTTATTTCTTGGATGCATTGAAATTCAGCAGCATATGTGTTTTGTTTTGTTTTCAATGCACAATGGAAAGAGTTCGTTCTTGTAAGCAATGCAGCGCAACAAGCACCAATCATGAGTTATCGCTCCACTGCACACGGATTAAATTACTGCACGTTATAGTTATCTCTTCATATGAACAGATATATCATTTCTTCTATGCACAAGCGTAATAAATAAGTTAAATAGTTTATGCAGTGCACTGAACAGTTATCGATGCATTACAATGCAAAGCATATGTGATTTGTGTTCTCTTCAGTGCACAAAGGAAAGAGTTCGTTCTTTTAAGGAATGCAGCGCAACAATCAGCTGTTATGTTATCTCTTCACTGCAATGCAATGCATGTCATGTGTTATCTCCTCAATGCATAACGGATAAGTTAGTTCATCGAAGCACAACGTGTTTTATGTTATCTCTTCAATGGATGAGGAATACGTTCTTGTATACAATGCAAGGAAACGGTGCATAACACTTACGTATTAGTTCTTGTATGCAGAGCAACGGCACATGTTACATTAATTTCTTCTATGCACAGCATAAAATAAGTTAACTATTGTACGCAAGGCATGAGTTATGAGTTATGAGTTATAAATTATTTCTTGGATGCATTGAAATTCAGCAGCATATGTGTTTTGTTTTCAATGCACAATGGAAAGAGTTCGTTCTTGTAAGCAATGCAGCTCAACAAGCACCAATCATGAGTTATTTATTTTATGCACAGAGTAATAAGTTAACTATTGTATGCAATGCACTGTTTACAGTTATTGATGCATTGCAATGCAACAGCATGTGTGATTTGTTTTCTCTTTCATGCACAAAGAAAAGCGTTCGTTTTTGTATCCAACTCATTGCTACAAGCTCCTGTCATGTTATCTCTTAAACTATCTCTGCAAAACGGATTAACACTGCAATGTAATGCACGTTATGTGTTATCTCTCGAAGCAAAACGGATGAGTTAGTTAATTCTTCGCAACATATCGAGTTGTGCGTTATCTCTTCAATGCATTAGGAATACGTTCTTGTATACAATGCAAGGAAACGGAAACATAACTTACATGCATAACTTAGATGTGCACGTAATTTAGCACGTATGTTATATTAACTTCTTCTATGCACATCGAAATTAACCAGTTAAATATTTAAATTAAACTATTGTATTCAATGCATTGATACACTGATGCATTGCAATGCAACAAGAATTTGTGACAAGTGCATTGCATACAGTAGTTAACTTATTACTCTTTGCATAAAATAAATAACTCATGATTGGTGCTTGTTGCGCTGCATTGCTTACAAGAATGAACTCTTTCCATTGTGCATTGAAGACAAAACAAAACACACAGTGCAAGGAAACAGTACATAACTTGCATGCTAGTTTTTGTATGCATAAAATGCAGCAAGCACATTTCTTGTATTAAATTTCTTCTGTGCATGACATAAGTCAAATATTGTATGCAATGCAATGAAACAGTTAGTTTTGTTAGTTTGTATTTATTGCAATTCAACGGCATATGTGATGTGTTTTCTGTTCAGTGCACAAAGTAAAGAGTTCGTTCTTGTAAGGAATGCAGTGCAACAAGCACCTGATGCAACAGAATTATTTCTTCACTCTGTAACGGATTAAGTTAGTACAAAACGTGCAAAACGGATCAGTTAGTTCATTCATCGCAACACAACGTGTTTTGTTTCATCTCTTTAATGGGTGAGGAATACGTTGGTTCTTGTATACAATGCAAGGAAACAATGCATAACACTTACATATTAGTTCTTGTATGCAATGCAACGGCACATGTTACATTAATTTCTTCTATGCACAGCATAAAATAAGTTAACTATTGTAAGCAAGGCAATGAAAGTGAGTTATTTCTTGGATGCATTGAAATTCAGCAGCATATGTGTTTTGTTTTGTTTTCAATGCACAATGGAAAGAGTTCGTTCTTGTAAGCAATGCAGCGCAACAAGCACCAATCATGAGTTATCGCTCCACTGCACACGGATTAAATTACTGCACGTTATAGTTATCTCTTCATATGAACAGATATATCATTTCTTCTATGCACAAGCGTAATAAATAAGTTAACTAGTTTATGCAGTGCACTGAACAGTTATTGATGCATTGCAATGCAACAGCATATGTGATTTGTTGCCTCTTCAATGCACAAATGATAAAGTTCTTTCTTTTAAGCAATGCAGTACAAAAAGCACTTGTCATGAGTTTATGCAATGTCATAGTTATGTAATGCAATGAGTTGTGTAATGCAATGTTATATCAAGTTAATGCTTAACGGATGATTTAGTTCATTCATCACAAAGTTTTGTGTAATGTCTTTAAAGGCTGAGGAATACGTTAGTCTTGTAGGCTATACAATTCAAGGAAACAGTGCATATTGTGTATGAAATGCAATGCACGCATTTTATCTCTTCAAATGCAACAACGGATTAAGTTAATGCACTGTAATGTTATGTTATCTCTTCAATGCATAACGGATGAGTTTGTTCATTTATTGCATAAGGTTTTTTTTTATTATCTATTCAATGGATGAGGAATACGAATATGTTCATATTCTTGTTGCATATGTAATTACACGGATTAAATTACTGCACGTTATAGTTATCTCTTCATATGAACAGATATATAATTTCTTCTATGCACAAGCGTAATAAATAAGTTAAATAGTTTATGCAGTGCACTGAATAGTTATCGATGCATTACAATGCAAAGCATATGTGATTTGTGTTCTCTTCAGTGCACAAAGGAAAGAGTTCGTTCTTTTAAGGAATGCAGCGCAACAATCAGCTGTTATGTTATCTCTTCAATGCATGTCATGTGTTATCTCCTCAATGCATAACGGATAAGTTAGTTCATCGAAGCACAACGTGTTTTATGTTATCTCTTCAATGGATGAGGAATACGTTCTTGTATACAATGCAAGGAAACGGTGCATAACACTTACATATTAGTTCTTGTATGCAGAGCAACGGCACATGTTACATTAATTTCTTCTATGCACAGCATAAAATAAGTTAACTATTGTACGCAAGGCATGAGTTATGAGTTATGAGTTATAAATTATTTCTTGGATGCATTGAAATTCAGCAGCATATGTGTTTTGTTTTCAATGCACAATGGAAAGAGTTCGTTCTTGTAAGCAATGCAGCTCAACAAGCACCAATCATGAGTTATTTATTTTATGCACAGAGTAATAAGTTAACTATTGTATGCAATGCACTGTTACAGTTATTGATGCATTGCAATGCAACAGCATGTGTGATTTGTTTTCTCTTTCATGCACAAAGAAAAGCGTTCGTTTTTGTATCCAACTCATTGCTACAAGCTCCTGTCATGTTATCTCTTAAACTATCTCTGCAAAACGGATTAACACTGCAATGTAATGCACGTTATGTGTTATCTCTCGAAGCAAAACGGATGAGTTAGTTAATTCTTCGCAACATATCGAGTTGTGCGTTATCTCTTCAATGCATTAGGAATACGTTCTTGTATACAATGCAAGGAAACGGAAACATAACTTACATGCATAACTTAGATGTGCACGTAATTTAGCACGTATGTTATATTAACTTCTTCTATGCACATCGAAATTAACCAGTTAAATATTTAAATTAAACTATTGTATTCAATGCATTGATACACTGATGCATTGCAATGCAACAAGAATTTGTGACAAGTGCATTGCATACAGTAGTTAACTTATTACTCTTTGCATAAAATAAATAACTCATGATTGGTGCTTGTTGCGCTGCATTGCTTACAAGAATGAACTTTTTCCATTGTGCATTGAAGACAAAACAAAACACACAGTGCAAGGAAACAGTACATAACTTGCATGCTAGTTTTTGTATGCATAAAATGCAACAAGCACATTTCTTGTATTAAATTTCTTCTGTGCATGACATAAGTCAAATATTGTATGCAATGCAATGAAACAGTTAGTTTTGTTAGTTTGTATTTATTGCAATTCAACGGCATATGTGATGTGTTTTCTGTTCAGTGCACAAAGTAAAGAGTTCGTTCTTGTAAAGAATGCAGTGCAACAAGCACCTGATGCAACAGAATTATTTCTTCACTCTGTAACGGATTAAGTTAGTACAAAACGTGCAAAACGGATCAGTTAGTTCATTCATCGCAACACAACGTGTTTTGTTTCATCTCTTTAATGGGTGAGGAATACGTTGGTTCTTGTATACAATGCAAGGAAACAATGCATAACACTTACATATTAGTTCTTGTATGCAATGCAACGGCACATGTTACATTAATTTCTTCTATGCACAGCATAAAATAAGTTAACTATTGTAAGCAAGGCAATGAAAGTGAGTTATTTCTTGGATGCATTGAAATTCAGCAGCATATGTGTTTTGTTTTGTTTTCAATGCACAATGGAAAGAGTTCGTTCTTGTAAGCAATGCAGCGCAACAAGCACCAATCATGAGTTATCGCTCCACTGCACACGGATTAAATTACTGCACGTTATAGTTATCTCTTCATATGAACAGATATATCATTTCTTCTATGCACAAGCGTAATAAATAAGTTAACTAGTTTATGCAGTGCACTGAACAGTTATTGATGCATTGCAATGCAACAGCATATGTGATTTGTTGCCTCTTCAATGCACAAATGATAAAGTTCTTTCTTTTAAGCAATGCAGTACAAAAAGCACTTGTCATGAGTTTATGCAATGTCATAGTTATGTAATGCAATGAGTTGTGTAATGCAATGTTATATCAAGTTAATGCTTAACGGATGATTTAGTTCATTCATCACAAAGTTTTGTGTAATGTCTTTAAAGGCTGAGGAATACGTTAGTCTTGTAGGCTATACAATTCAAGGAAACAGTGCATATTGTGTATGAAATGCAATGCACGCATTTTATCTCTTCAAATGCAACAACGGATTAAGTTAATGCACTGTAATGTTATGTTATCTCTTCAATGCATAACGGATGAGTTTGTTCATTTATTGCATAAGGTTTTTTTTTATTATCTATTCAATGGATGAGGAATACGAATATGTTCATATTCTTGTTGCATATGTAATTACACGGATTAAATTACTGCACGTTATAGTTATCTCTTCATATGAACAGATATATAATTTCTTCTATGCACAAGCGTAATAAATAAGTTAAATAGTTTATGCAGTGCACTGAATAGTTATCGATGCATTACAATGCAAAGCATATGTGATTTGTGTTCTCTTCAGTGCACAAAGGAAAGAGTTCGTTCTTTTAAGGAATGCAGCGCAACAATCAGCTGTTATGTTATCTCTTCAATGCATGTCATGTGTTATCTCCTCAATGCATAACGGATAAGTTAGTTCATCGAAGCACAACGTGTTTTATGTTATCTCTTCAATGGATGAGGAATACGTTCTTGTATACAATGCAAGGAAACGGTGCATAACACTTACATATTAGTTCTTGTATGCAGAGCAACGGCACATGTTACATTAATTTCTTCTATGCACAGCATAAAATAAGTTAACTATTGTACGCAAGGCATGAGTTATGAGTTATGAGTTATAAATTATTTCTTGGATGCATTGAAATTCAGCAGCATATGTGTTTTGTTTTCAATGCACAATGGAAAGAGTTCGTTCTTGTAAGCAATGCAGCTCAACAAGCACCAATCATGAGTTATTTATTTTATGCACAGAGTAATAAGTTAACTATTGTATGCAATGCACTGTTACAGTTATTGATGCATTGCAATGCAACAGCATGTGTGATTTGTTTTCTCTTTCATGCACAAAGAAAAGCGTTCGTTTTTGTATCCAACTCATTGCTACAAGCTCCTGTCATGTTATCTCTTAAACTATCTCTGCAAAACGGATTAACACTGCAATGTAATGCACGTTATGTGTTATCTCTCGAAGCAAAACGGATGAGTTAGTTAATTCTTCGCAACATATCGAGTTGTGCGTTATCTCTTCAATGCATTAGGAATACGTTCTTGTATACAATGCAAGGAAACGGAAACATAACTTACATGCATAACTTAGATGTGCACGTAATTTAGCACGTATGTTATATTAACTTCTTCTATGCACATCGAAATTAACCAGTTAAATATTTAAATTAAACTATTGTATTCAATGCATTGATACACTGATGCATTGCAATGCAACAAGAATTTGTGACAAGTGCATTGCATACAGTAGTTAACTTATTACTCTTTGCATAAAATAAATAACTCATGATTGGTGCTTGTTGCGCTGCATTGCTTACAAGAATGAACTCTTTCCATTGTGCATTGAAGACAAAACAAAACACACAGTGCAAGGAAACAGTACATAACTTGCATGCTAGTTTTTGTATGCATAAAATGCAACAAGCACATTTCTTGTATTAAATTTCTTCTGTGCATGACATAAGTCAAATATTGTATGCAATGCAATGAAACAGTTAGTTTTGTTAGTTTGTATTTATTGCAATTCAACGGCATATGTGATGTGTTTTCTGTTCAGTGCACAAAGTAAAGAGTTCGTTCTTGTAAGGAATGCAGTGCAACAAGCACCTGATGCAACAGAATTATTTCTTCACTCTGTAACGGATTAAGTTAGTACAAAACGTGCAAAACGGATCAGTTAGTTCATTCATCGCAACACAACGTGTTTTGTTTCATCTCTTTAATGGGTGAGGAATACGTTGGTTCTTGTATACAATGCAAGGAAACAATGCATAACACTTACATATTAGTTCTTGTATGCAATGCAACGGCACATGTTACATTAATTTCTTCTATGCACAGCATAAAATAAGTTAATTATTGTAAGCAAGGCAATGAAAGTGAGTTATTTCTTGGATGCATTGAAATTCAGCAGCATATGTGTTTTGTTTTGTTTTCAATGCACAATGGAAAGAGTTCGTTCTTGTAAGCAATGCAGCGCAACAAGCACCAATCATGAGTTATCGCTCCACTGCACACGGATTAAATTACTGCACGTTATAGTTATCTCTTCATATGAACAGATATATCATTTCTTCTATGCACAAGCGTAATAAATAAGTTAACTAGTTTATGCAGTGCACTGAACAGTTATTGATGCATTGCAATGCAACAGCATATGTGATTTGTTGCCTCTTCAATGCACAAATGATAAAGTTCTTTCTTTTAAGCAATGCAGTACAAAAAGCACTTGTCATGAGTTTATGCAATGTCATAGTTATGTAATGCAATGAGTTGTGTAATGCAATGTTATATCAAGTTAATGCTTAACGGATGATTTAGTTCATTCATCACACAGTTTTGTGTAATGTCTTTAAAGGCTGAGGAATACGTTAGTTCTTGTAGGCTATACAATTCAAGGAAACAGTGCATATTGTGTATGAAATGCAATGCACGCATTTTATCTCTTCAAATGCAACAACGGATTAAGTTAATGCACTGTAATGTTATGTTATCTCTTCAATGCATAACGGATGAGTTTGTTCATTTATTGCAACGGATTAACACTGCAATGTAATGCACATGTGTTAGCTCTCAAAGCAAAACGGATCAGTTAGTTTTTGCACATATGCATTGCACTGCCACAAGCACCTATCCGGTGTTATCATTTCAGTGCATGAGGAATACGTTAGTTCTTGTATACAATTTAAGGAAACAGTGCAGTGCATAACTTACATGATGAAATGCAACATTACGTTATATTAATTTCTTCTATGCACAGCGAAATTAACTAGTTAACTATTTAAATTAAAGTTAACTATTGTTTTCAATGCACTGATACATTGATACAGTTCTTGATGCAATGCAACAAGCATGTGTGATTTGTTTTCTCTTCAATGCACAAAGGAAAGAGTTAGTTCTTGTATGCAACTCAGAGCATCATAATGTCATGATATCTCTTCTCTGCAAAACGGAATAACACTGCAATGTAATGCACGTTATGCGTTATCTCTCGAAGCAAAACGGATGAGTTAGTTCATTCATCGCAACACATCGAAACAGTACATATCTTACATGCAGCAATGTTATGTTAATTTTTTCGATGCACAGCGTGATAAGCTAACAATTGCTATGCAATGCATTGAAACAGTTCTGAGCTCATAAATGCATGAGGAATACGTTAGTTATTAGTTATGTTAGTTACATGTGGCAATGCAACAGAACATGTGTTATATTCATTTCCTCTATGCACAAGCGTAATACGTTAACTAATTTATGCAGTGCACTGAAACAATTATAGTTGCATTGCAATTGCAACAGCATATGTGATTCTGCCCCTTCAATGCACAAATGAAAAAGTTCTTTCTTTTAAGCAATGCAATGCAAAAAGCCCTTGTCATGAGTTATGTAAATGCAATGTTATATCTTCTCAATGCTTAACGGATGATTTAGTTCATTCATCGCAACACAGCGTGTTTTGTGTTATCATTTTAAAGGATAAGGACTACGTTACTTCTTGTAGGCTATACAGTTCAAGGAGTGTAAAACTTACATGTGGCAATGCAACATAAGCATATATGTGTTACCTATTATTTGCACAACGAAATAAGTTTATAAGTTTTTTATAGGATTTTGTAGGATTTTATAGGATTTTGAATGCAATGCAACAGAATATATGTTGTGATATCTCTTCACCGCATAATGGATTAAGGTTAGATTGTGTATGAAATGCAATGCACGTATTTTATCTCTTCAAATGCAACAATATATCAAGTTAATACAATGTAATGTTATGTTATCTCTTCAATACATAACTGATGAGTTTGTTCATTCAATTGCAACACAACGTTTTTTGTGTTAACTCTTCAATGGATGAGGAATTCGTTGGATCTTTTATAAAATGCAAGGAAACAATGCTAATACATACATGTTAGTTCTTGTATGCATTGCAATGCACATATGTTACATTAATTTTCTCTATGCACAGCATAATAAGTTAACTATTGTACGGAAGGCAACAGCATATGTGTTTTGTTTTGTCTTCATTGCACAACAGAAGGAGTTCGTTCTTGTAAGCAATGCAGTGCAACAAGCACCAGTCATGAGTTATGATCGAGAACTAATTTGCCAGAAATATGTTTAGTAGGTCAAAATGGGCTCAAATGTGGCTCAAGTAAGATCAGAGTGAATCAAAGAACATGTATCGAAAGTTGAAGAAATGAAGAAAAGTTGATCAAATATGCAATACTGTATGGCTAGAATATAAAATAGATTTAATGAATTTGTAGAGAATGTTCTTGATCGAGTACTCTTTGGCCAGAAATATGTACTTTACGTCAAATATGCAATAATGTACGGCTGATGTATCAGTAGAAGTCAATGAGTTTACATTAAAAAAAAAAAACTGTTGGACTGTTGGACAAAAAATATGTTCTTGATCGAGGACTAATTTGCCCGATATATATTCCGTCGGTCTAATATGGACTTCTGTATGGGTGAAGTAACATCAGAAGGATTCAATAGTTAATGTATGAAAAGTTCAAGATCGAGTACTCTTTGACTAGAAATATGTCTGCAGTCAAATATGCAGTACTCTATATCTGACATTTCATTGGAAGGAGTCAGTGAGTCAGTATAGAAAGTTCTTGATCGAGGACTAATTTGCCCGAAATATGTTCTGTCGTTCTAATATGGACTTCTGTATGGGTGAAGTAACATCAGAAGGAGTCAATAGTAATGTATCTAAAGTTCAAGATCGAGTACTCTTTGACTAGAAATATGTCCTTAAGGTCAAATATGCAGTACTCTATATTTGACATTTCATTGGAAGGAGTCAGTGAGTCAGTAAAGAAAGTTCTTGATCGAGGACTAATTTGCTGGAAATATGTTCAGTAGGTCTAATATGGACTCCTGTATGGGTGAAGTAACATCAGAAAGAGTCAATAGTAATGTAAGAAAAGTTCAAGATCGAGTACACTTTTGCCAGAAATATGTATATAAGGTCAAATATACAGTACTCCATAACTGACATTTCATTGGAAGTAGTCAACGACACAGTATAGGAAGTTCTTGATCGAAGACTAATTTGCCAGAAATATGTTTAGTAGGTCAAAATGGGTTCCAAAGGGGCTCAAGTAAGATCAGAGTGAATCAAAGAACATGTATCGAAAGTTGAAGATCGATGAATTTTGTCCAGAAATATGTTCATCAAATCAAATATGCGATACTGAATGGCTGACATATAACATTGATGAGTTTGTATGGAATTTTCTTGATCAAGTATTCTTTGACCAGAAATATTTCGTTAAGGTCAAATACACAGTACTCTATATCTGACATTTCATTGGAAGGAGTCAAAGAGTCAGTATAGAATGTTCATGATCGAGTACTCTTGGGCCAGAAATATGTCCTTAAGGTCAAATATGCAGTACTCTATAACTGACATTTCATTGGAAGGAGCCATGAGTCAGTATTGAAGGTTCTTGATGGAGGACTAATTTGCCCGATATATATTCTGTTGGTCTAACATGGACTTCTGTATGGGTGAAGTAACATCAGAAGGAGTCAATAGTGATGTATCTAAAGTTCAAGATTGAGTACTCTTTGACTAGAAATATGTCCTTAAGGTCAAATATGCAGTACTCTATATTTGACATTTCATTGGAAGGAGTCAGTGAGTCAGTAAAGAAAGTTCTTGATCGAGGACTAATTTACTGGAAATATGTTCAGTAGGTCTAATATGGACTTTTGTATGGGTGAAGTAACATCAGAATGAGTCAATAGTAATGTAAGAAAAGTTCAAGTACACTTCGAGTACACTTTTGCCAGAAATATGTACTTAAGGTCAAATATACAGTACTCTATAACTGACATTTCAATGGAATGAGCCATAGAGTCAGTATACAATGTTCATGACCGAGTCCTCTTTGGCCAGAAATATGTCCTTCAGGTCAAATATCCAATACTGTACAGCTGAAGTTCTTGATCGAGGACTAATTTGCCCGAAATATTTTCTGTCGGTCTAATATGGACTTCTATATAGGTGAAGTAACATCAGAAGCAGTCAAGTCAAGTCAAGTCAAATTTATTTATATAGCGCTTTTACAATTGGTAATTGTTTCAAAGCAGCTTTACATATTAGAAGCACAGAAAAAAAGGGAAGTGGTTAAAACTGTACAAGCAAGCGTGGTAATATGTAACATATACAAGATGGTGCTACATTAAGCCAATGTCGGCTGACTTCCAGGGGTGGAAAAAACCCCCTAGGAGAAAAACCCAGCGTGCAGTCAATAGTAATGTAAGAAAAGTTCAAGATCGAGTACTCTTTGGCCAGAAATATGTCCTTAAGGTCAAATATGCAGTTCTCTGTATCTGACATTTCATTGAAAGTAGTCAATGACTCAGTATAGAAAGTTCTTGATCGAGGACTAATTTGAAATATGTTTAGTAGGTCAAAATGAGTTCGATTGTGGCTCAAGTAAGATCAGAGTGAATCAAAGAACATGTATCGAAAGTTGAAGATCGAGTAATTTTGGGCCAGAAATATGTTCATTAAAACAAATATGCGATACTGAATGGCTAACATATAACATTGATGAGTTTGTATAGAATGTTCTTGATCAAGTACTCTTTGACCAGAAATATTTCGTTAAGGTCAAATACGCAGTACTCTATAACTGACATTTCATTGGAAGGAGTCAAAGAGTCAGTATAGAATGTTCATGATCGAGTACTCTTGGGCCAGAAATATGTCCTTAAGGTCAAATATCCAATACTGTACAGCTGAAGTTCTTGATCGAGGACTAATTTGCCCGAAATATGTTCTGTCGTTCTAATATGGACTCCTATATGGGTGAAGTAACATCAGAAGGAGTCAATAGTAATGTATCTAAAGTTCAAGATTGAGTACTCTTTGACTAGAAATATGTCCTTAAGGTCAAATATGCAGTACTCTATATTTGCCATTTCATTGGAAGGAGTCAGTGAGTCAGTAAAGAAAGTTCTTGATCGAGGACTAATTTGCTGGAAATATGTTCAGTAGGTCTAATATGGACTCCTGTATGGGTGAAGTAACATCAGAAAAAGTCAATAGTAATGTAAGAAAAGTTCAAGATCGAGTACACTTTTGCCAGAAATATGTATATAAGGTCAAATATACAGTACTCTATAACTGACATTTCAATGGAATGAGCCATAGAGTCAGTATACAATGTTCATGACCGAGTCCTCTTTGGCCAGAAATATGTCCTTCAGGTCAAATATCCAATACTGTACAGCTGAAGTTCTTGATCGAGGACTAATTTGCCCGAAATATGTTCTGTCGGTCTAATATGGACTTCTATATGGGTGAAGTAACATCAGAAGCAGTCAATAGTAATGTAAGAAAAGTTCAAGATCGAGTACACTTTTGCCAGAAATGTGTAATTAAGGTCATATATACAGTACTCTATAACTGATATTTCATTGGAAGTAGTCAATGACTCAGTATAGAAAGTTCTTGATCGAGGACTAATTTGAAATATGTTTAGTAGGTCAAAATGGGTTCAAATGTGGCTCAAGTAAGATCAGAGTGAATCAAAGAACATGTATCGAAAGTTGAAGATCGAGTAATTTTGGGCCAGAAATATGTTCATTAAATCAAATATGCGATACTGAATGGCTAACATATAACATTGATGAGTTTGTATAGAATGTTCTTGATCAAGTACTCTTGGGCCAGAAATATGTCCTTAAGGTCAAATATCCAATACTGTACGGCTGAAGTTCTTAATCAAGGACTAATTTTCCCGAAATATGTTCTGTCGTTCTAATATGGACTTCTGTATGGGTGAAGTAACATCAGAAGGAGTCAATAGTAATGTATCTAAAGTTCAAGATCGAGTACTCTTTGACTAGAAATATGTCCTTAAGGTCAAATATGCAGTACTCTATATCTGACATTTCATTGGAAATAATCAATGACTCACTATAGAAAGTTCTTGATCGAGGACTAATTTGAAATATGTTTAGTAGGTCAAAATGGGTTCAAATGTGGCTCAAGTAAGATCAGAGTGAATCAGAGAACATGTATCGAAAGTTGAAGATCGATGAATTTTGTCCAGAAATATGTTCATTAAATCAAATATGCGATACTGAATGGCTAACATATAACATTGATGAGTTTGTATAGAATGTTCTTGATCAAGTACTCTTTGACCAGAAATATTTCGTTAAGGTCAAACACACAGTACTCTATAACTGACATTTCATTGGAAGGAGTCAAAGAATCAGTATAGAATGTTCATGATCGAGTACTCTTGGGCCAGAAATATGTCCTTAAGGTCAAATAGTCAGTACTCTATAACTGACATTTCATTGGAAGGAGCCATGAGTCAGTATTGAAGGTTCTTGATGGAGGACTAATTTGCCCGATATATATTCTGTTGGTCTAACATGGACTTCTGTATGGGTGAAGTAACATCAGAAGGAGTCAATAGTAATGTATCTAAAGTTCAAGATTGAGTACTCTTTGACTAGAAATATGTCCTTAAGGTCAAATATGCAGTACTCTATATTTGACATTTCATTGGAAGGAGTCAGTGAGTCAGTAAAGAAAGTTCTTGATCGAGGACTAATTTGCTGGAAATATGTTCAGTAGGTCTAATATGGACTCCTGTATGGGTGAAGTAACATCAGAAAAAGTCAATAGTAATGTAAGAAAAGTTCAAGATCGAGTACACTTTTGCCAGAAATATGTACTTAAGGTCAAATATACAGTACTCTATAACTGACATTTCAATGGAATGAGCCATAGAGTCAGTATACAATGTTCATGACTGAGTCCTCTTTGGCCAGAAATATGTCTTTCAGGTCAAATATCCAATACTGTACAGCTGAAGTTCTTGATCAAGGACTAATTTGCCCGAAATATGTTCTGTCGGTCTAATATGGACTTCTATATGGGTGAAGTAACATCAGAAGCAGTCAATAGTAATGTAAGAACAGTTCAAGATCGAGTACTCTTTGGCCAGAAATATGTCCTTAAGGTCAAATATGCAGTTCTCTGTATCTGACATTTCATTGGAAGTAGTCAATGACTCAGTATAGAAAGTTCTTGATCGAGGACTAATTTGCCAGAAATATGTTTAGTAGGTCAAAATGGGTTCAAATGTGGCTCAAGTAAGATCAGAGTGAATCAAAGAACATGTATCGAAAGTTGAAGATCGAGTAATTTTGGGCCCGAAATATGTTCATTAAATCAAATATGCGATACTGAATGGCTAACATATGACATTGATGAGTTTGTATAGAATGTTCTTGATCAAGTACTCTTTGACCAGAAATATTTCGTTAAGGTCAAATACGCAGTACTCTACAACTGACATTTCATTGGAAGGAGTTTAAGAGTCAGTATAGAATGTTCATGATCGAGTACTCTTGGGCCAGAAATATGTCCGTAAGGTCAAATATGCAGTACTCTATAACTGACATTTCATTGGAAGGAGCCATGAGTCAGTATTGAAGGTTCTTGATGGAGGACTTATTTGCCCGATATATATTCTGTTGGTCTAACATGGACTTCTGTATGGGTGAAGTAACATCAGGTCAAAGTTCAAAAAAGGTCAAATATGCAGTACTCTATATTTGACATTTCATTGGAAGGAGTCAGTGAGTCAGTAAAGAAAGTTCTTGATCGAGGACTAATTTGTTGGAAATATGTTCAGTAGGTCTAATATGGACTCCTGTATGGGTGAAGTAACATCAGAAAGAGTCAATAGTAACGTAAGAAAAGTTCAAGATCGAGTACACTTTTGCCAGAAATATGTACTTAAGGTCAAATATACAGTACTCTATGACTGAAATTTCAATGGAATGAGCCATAGAGTCAGTATACAATGTTCATGATCGAGTCCTCTTTGGCCAGAAATATGTCCTTCAGGTCAAATATCCAATATTGTACGGCTGAAGTTCTTGATCGAGGACTAATTTGTCCCGAAATATGTTCTGTCGGTCTAATATGGACTTCTATATGGGTGAAGTAACATCAGAAGCAGTCAATAGTAATGTAAGAAAAGTTCAAGATCGAGTACTCTTTGGCCAGAAATATGTCCTTAAGGTCAAATATGCAGTTCTCTGTATCTGACATTTCATTGGAAGTAGTCAATGACTCAGTATAGAAAGTTCTTGATCGAGGACTAATTTGAAATATGTTTAGTAGGTCAAAATGGGTTCAAATGTGGCTCAAGTAAGATCAGAGTGAATCAAAGAACATGTATCGAAAGTTGAAGATCGAGTAATTTTGGGCCAGAAATATGTTCATTAAATCAAATTTGCGATACTGAATGGCTAACATATAACATTGATGAGTTTGTATAGAATGTTCTTGATCAAGTACTCTTGGGCCAGAAATATGTCCTTAAGGTCAAATATCCAATACTGTACGGCTGAAGATCTTGATCAAGGACTAATTTGCCCGAAATATGTTCTGTCGTTCTAATATGGACTTCTGTATGGGTGAAGTAACATCAGAAGGAGTCAATAGTAATGTATCTAAAGTTCAAGATCGAGTACTCTTTGACTAGAAATATGTCCTTAAGGTCAAATATGCAGTACTCTATATCTGACATTTCATTGGAAATAGTCAATGACTCACTATAGAAAGTTCTTGATCGAGGACTAATTTGAAATATGTTTAGTAGGTCAAAATGGGTTCAAATGTGGCTCAAGTAAGATCAGAGTGAATCAAAGAACATGTATCGAAAGTTGAAGATCAATAAATGTTGTCCAGAAATATGTTCATTAAATCAAATATGCGATACTGAATGGCTAACATATAACATTGATGAGTTTGTATAGAATGTTCGTGATCAAGTATTCTTTGACCAGAAATATTTCGTTAAGGTCAAATACGCAGTACTCTATAACTGACATTTCATTGGAAGGAGTCAAAGAGTCAGTATAGAATGTTCATGATCGAGTACTCTTGGGCCAGAAATATGTCATTAAGGTCAAATATGCAGTACTCTATAACTGACATTTCATTGGAAGGAGCCATGAGTCAGTATTGAAGGTTCTTGATGGAGGACTAATTTTCCCGATATATATTCTGTTGGTCTAACATGGACTTCTGTATGGGTGAAGTAACATCAGAAGGAGTCAATAGTAATGTATCTAAAGTTCAAGATCGAGTACTCTTTGACTAGAAATATGTCCTTAAGGTCAAATATGCAGTACTCTATATCTGACATTTCATTGGAAGTAGTCAATGACTCAGTATAGAAAGTTCTTGATCGAGGACTAATTTGAAATATGTTTAGTAGGTCAAAATGGGTTAAAATGTGGCTCAAGTAAGATCAGAGTGAATCAAAGAACATGTATCGAAAGTTGAAGATCGAGTAATTTTGGGCCAGAAATATGGTCATTAAATCAAATATGCGATACTGAATGGCTAACATATAACATTGATGAGTTTGTATAGAATGTTCTTGATCAAGTACTCTTTGACTAGAAATATGTCCTTAAGGTCAAATATGCAGTACTCTATAACTGACATTTCATTGGAAGGAGTCAGTGAGTCAGTATAGAAAGTTCTTGATGGAGGACTAATTTGCTGGAAATATTTTCAGTAGGTCATACATGGGCTTATGTATGGCTAAAGTAACATCAGAACGAGTCAATAGTAATGTAAGAAAAGTTCACAATCGAGTACTCTTTGGCCAGAAATATGTCCTTAAGGTCAAATATGCAGTACTCTATAACTGACATTTCATTGGAAGGAGCCATGAGTCAGTATTGAAGGTCCTTTATGGAGGACTAATTTGCTGGAAATATGTTCTGTAGGTCAAAGTCGGCTCATGGATGGCTGAAGTAATATCAGAAAGAGTCAATAGTAAGGTGTGTGAAAAAATTCAAGATCTAGTGCTCTAGCCAGAATTATGTCCTTAAGGTCAAATATGCAATACTGTCAGGCTGATGTATCAGCAGAAGGAGTCTATGAGTTTATATGAAAAGTTCATCATCGTGACCAAAGTACTCTTGGACCAAATATATGTTCTATGTATCAAAAATGGTCTTCTGTCTGTCTGAAGGAGTCAACAGTAATGTATATAAAGTTCAAGATCGAGTATACTTTTGCCAGAAATATGTACTTAAGGTCATATATACAGTACTCTATAACTGACATTTCAATGGAATGAGTCATAGAGTCAGTATAGAATGTTCATGACCGAGTCCTCTTTGGCCAGAAATATGTCCTTCAGGTCAAATATCCAATACTGTACGGCTGAAGTTCTTGATCGAGGACTAATTTGCCGGAAATATGTTCTGTCAGTCTAATATGGACTTCTATATGGGTGAAGTAACATCAGAAGCAGTCAATAGTAATGTATGAAAAGTTCAAGATCGAGTACTCTTTGGCCAGAAATATGCCCTTAAGGTCAAATATGCAATTCTCTGTATCTGACATTTCATTGGAAGTAGTCAATGACTCAGTATAGAAAGTTCTTGATCGAGGACTAATTTGCCAGAAATATGTTTAGTAGGTCAAAATGGGTTCAAATGTGGCTCAAGTAAGATCAGAGTGAATCAGAGAACATGTATCGAAAGTTGAAGATCGATGAATTTTGTCCAGAAATATGTTCATTAAATCAAATATGCGATACTGAATGGCTAACATATAACATTGATGAGTTTGTATAGAATGTTCTTGATCAAGTACTCTTTGACCAGAAATATTTCGTTAAGGTCAAACACACAGTACTCTATAACTGACATTTCATTGGAAGGAGTCAAAGAATCAGTATAGAATGTTCATGATCGAGTACTCTTGGGCCAGAAATATGTCCTTAAGGTCAAATAGTCAGTACTCTATAACTGACATTTCATTGGAAGGAGTCAGTGAGTCAGTAAAGAAAGTTCTTGATCGAGGACTAATTTGCTGGAAATATGTTCAGTAGGTCTAATATGGACTCCTGTATGGGTGAAGTAACATCAGAAAAAGTCAATAGTAATGTAAGAAAAGTTCAAGATCGAGTACACTTTTGCCAGAAATATGTACTTAAGGTCAAATATACAGTACTCTATAACTGACATTTCAATGGAATGAGCCATAGAGTCAGTATACAATGTTCATGACTGAGTCCTCTTTGGCCAGAAATATGTCTTTCAGGTCAAGAGGACTCAGTCATTAATATATGTCGATCCTGTCTATAAATTTGACCTTGAAGAACCATATTTCAGAAACTGTTCTTAAGGTCAAATATGACTTTTCTGATGTTCTGGAATTTCATTGAGTTTTATGGAAACACTTATAAAATGAAATGTCAGTTGATCGAGGACTAATTTGACGCAAGTATTTCTGTAGATCATGAGGCATTCTATACTGTTGGCGGTCAATGAGAATGTCAGTTATGCGCTGTGTTGCTGAAAAGTGTCAGAAATTGCTTGATCAGAAACATTTCATCAATGATATATTCGGCTATGCGCGGCTGATTTTAATGAACGCGTATTTGGAAATTCATCGATCTTCAACTGCATGTTGATTCGCCATGATCTTGCCACCTTGTATTTCTGTCTCGATCAGGAAACCTGGAGATGACAATGGAAGAGAATGACAAGAATATTTCACAGTAAATGCCGATAATGACTTCATTACTGGCGCTTATAGAAGTCCATGTGGAGCGGCAAATTTCAGATGAATCGATGAAGAGTACTCGCGCGTCGCATGTCTCCCCAACTCATGACTCATTCAATCAGTGCATATAAGTATAGTAGCAGAAAATCTATATATTATATTGTCAGACAGATTACAAAATACTGGTACTTCATGTAGACTCAGCTCTGCTATTACGGCAATGACGGCCATGCGGTACCCAGAACATAATTCTTCCTGAGCACCACTACCTATTGCTATCCATGACCTGGCCTCCTCCGCCAAAGGAGTACCTCGTAATCAATGAAATGTCACTGCATATTGCAATGAGCACTTTCTTATTCCCATTACTTGATGTTACTTTAGCCATGCATGTTACAACATGAGTCTCAAAATACTGGCTCACTGACTTCAATTCCTAGAGTACTGCATGTTACCCAAATATTCTAGTCCGTCAAACATTCTCCTATATGTGCGCCATTCAGTATACGTATTCTCGATCTTCGACCACCTAGAAGCTGTATTCAAATTGATCACCGATCCCTTTGGTAATGAAGATGCATGTAAGGACGTATTTCTAGTCAAAATTATACGATGTAGACACAATTATTGACTCCTTCTGATGTTGAAGTCAATTGCTGGCAAATTCTCCATCATTACTGACTCTGTCGGTGCATAGTACTGTATTTGTTATTGACATATTTCTGATGCATTCTATACTAGCTCCTTCCAGTACTCGTGGTGACATAGCGAACTGATCACTTGAGCGATTCCTATGCAATGGCCATTCAGTAATGGCAATTGATCTTCGAATACGTATTCTTTGTCTTATGAGCACCTTTACACTGAAACATGCCGAACTTCTATGTGTGACTATTTGTGAATGTCGGAGTACTCGTGCATATTTGACAAGGACTTTGAAAATTCTCGATCTTGAGCTAGATACATTATATTCACCCATACAGAGATCCATATTAAACGACAAATTCCCGAGCAAATCAATGAACATATTTCTGGCCCAGAGGGCATTCTATACAATAAGCAATTTATTTCTGGCCAAAATGCGATCTTTGTCCTCGGCTGCATTGCTATATAAACATATTTCAAATTGATCTCGATCTTTTCCACTAGTCATTGTCAGATACGAACTGCATGTTGACATGGGTATATTGCTCTTTACGTTGTTATTTCTGATGATACTCACTTATATATAGAAAGTCCATAAACACGACAAGGCCTGATCCCTCGATCAGCATTAATATACCTCTATTGCATTCCGATGGCGCAACTCTATGGATAAATGTTTCATAGCATGTGCCTACAGCAGAAATGTGACCTCTCTTGACTCACTGTGCCAGCAAGGAAGTCCACCTGTGTTCTTTACTGGCAGCTCCCCTTCCAATGATATAGGTACCTCTTTGACCTTTTATACAGAAGTCATGTTAAGACAGCAGAGTATCGGGTAAATCCTCCATCAAGAACTGTAACTGACATGTCCGGGCTATAAATTACTGCATGCAGACACTCTGGCCCAGAATACCCGTCATGGCATTCTATACTGATAAACTGTGAAATCAGTAAACTATGTCAAAAACCACAGAAGAAATATCAATCATATGTGCATTTAATGAGCATATTTGAGCTTGAAGCCGATCTTCAACTGCAATACATATTTTATTCACTGTACATTGATACATGACACACTAAACATACCTTAGTCACCAGAGCTTTCACATACTGAGTCATTGTGCACTTTCCAATGAATGTCGGAATGCCAGAGAATACATGATGACATTAAGATATATTTGTGTCTATTGACTGCTTCTATTCACCCATGTCCATGACTGACAGAACGTCAGAACCTTGGATACAGAAGATTTCTGTGCCGATGAGCATTTATGGCTCATTGAATTTCTACATGTCAGTACTGCTGTTATGTGACAAGAACTTTCTTTGACTTTTTCTGATGTTACTTCATGTCATTCTGTGTATTTCCAGTAAGAATATCACCGACGACTTTGACTTCCTTCAATGTCAGAGTAGATTACTGCATGATATTTCTAGTCAAGCCAACAGATGACCTTCTGCATGTTCACCAACAGTAGATCCTCCATCAGAACCTTCAATACTGACTCAGCCTCAACATCGGGTACTCATTACTGTGACAAGGACATATTTCTGTGTACTACGTCATGAGCATCCCTACTGGTCTTTCTCATCGAAATGTCAGTTACTGTGGCCTTTAGCGAAGTCAGAGTACTTGATCAAGGCATTCTATGCCATCACCTTTGATAGTTCTGGACAAAGTCGATACAATCTTACTTGAGCTGAACCCGACAAACATATTTCAAATCAGAACATAGTGAGTCGATTATTTCAATGAAATGTCGAATACTCGTACTGCATATTGCCAAATTTCTTTAGATACATTACTATTGTTTCCTTCTATACTGCTGAAATCCCTTAGTATATTCGAGGAAAGTGAATCCTTTGATTTACTAAAGTAAGATCAGAACTTCTTCAACTCATCAATTGATATGTTCTCAAGCATATTTGTACTTATTTCTAAAATATTTCAAAAGTCCTCGATCAGAACTTCTATGCTGATCATTTCAATGGTATGTAGAATTTTACATTTCTGAACACTTGAACATTTCTTCACTCACTAAACGGATTGAATTATCAAATCTCAATGACTTTCTGTCTCTTCATGAGTATCTGATATATACATATTTTTGTATGCCTTTGACATATTATTCACTTGTCCATGTTACTCACATATACATACTTCATCAAGCCATGCTCATATTTGACATGGATTTCTCAGTCAGTATACAGACTGCAGATACATGAATGTATACTGACCTGATCATAAGCTGTCAGACATTGCAATTCAGGACATCTGTATATCTCTTAATGAATTCTTTCTCTATTTGCAGATTGTTTCTCATCTCATTTGCCAATGAAATGTCTTAGATCTGCTTACTTGACCTATAAACATATTTCTGAATACTCGATCAAACTTCTATATTTGACTTTCTATGTCAAGAATTTGATAATGACTACTTAAGTACTTGATCAACTCTAACAGAAATATATAATCTTATATTGTTCTATTTCAATATGCACAACTATTGACTGAAAATCTATTACTTTGGCAATTTGATTTTGAGTTAGTACACTGTCATGCATGCTTGCTTATGAGTATTCTTCCATGAAATGTAGATACTGTATATTTGACCTTAATATATTTCTGGCAAGGTTATCAAGCATTCTTTATACACCCATAAACAAGATTGATTATATATTTAGAACATTTAGTAACATTATATCAATTATATTGTTCGTGAAACAATTTAGTTCACCATTTTGATACGCATTTTGACTAAACATATTTCTGGCAGTCTCCATAATGCTATGAATATGACAATCAATTATGAATCTTTATAAGATTATTTCAATATGTCTGTTAGTACTCAATCTATTGTTAGTCTTAACCATACTGTGAATGAAATACACTGTTAAAATTCAGATAATTTTTATATACTTTGTACTTCACTCCATACGAATTTCAGAATCTATGCACATTCTAGCAACGTATGTTATAAGCTAACTATAAGTTTATGACAGTAACTGCAATGATACTTATGATTCACTTATCATTACTAACGCATTTGCAATGCAATGTACACACATATAGAATGATTTTGTACATAACAGCCTCTATGCGATGCACATATATTTTGCATGAAAATTATTACTTTCTTTACAATTTATAAATATAATGCATAACTGCGACATTGACAGCACTTGTCATGAGTTATGCAATGTCATGCATGTTATGTCTCCAATGTATTATATATCTTTTGCAGCAGTGATTACTTATATGTGTTGACCTTATGATGCACATGTGTTTGAACAATTTATGATTTTTAGTCCTTCAAGAACTTTAGCACGTTTGTTATATGAAATGTCATTTCTTTAATGCAACACAGTACATATTGAACTAACATATGCATTGAAACAATGTTGTTGCACCCATACAAAGTATATGAAGAACATAAAATTCTATACTGACTCTTTAATTGCCTGAAGAAATTTCAGTGATGCAACTGATTTCATCCTTAACTGATAATATATCAAAGATACTTGATCATAAACTCATGACAAACATCAATCATAACATCATTTTCATTAGAATCATTACTATTGTACCTTATTACTGATACAGTATTGCTCTATTTACTTGAGCTGATAGAAATATTGTCTACTTATTTTAATTAGTCCTCGAACTCTTTCCTTTGAGAAAAACAATGCTGCTGAATTTCAAGATCAAATAATGACCACTTATTAATGCAAAATTCATGAACTATTCATGCATATGGACTTTAATCAACATGTACTGCCAACTTTAACAATACTGCATTAATAATCACACAAGCAATACAAGAACATATTATTGTTACTGTATACAACAGTCACTGTATAGTTTGTCTTCAATAAATGGAAAGAGTTCATTGACCTTAAGGACATATTTTGGCAGCAAGCACCAATCATGAGTTATTTATTTTATGCAAGAGTAATATGACTACTGTCATGATTATACAAATTCAATGCATCAGTGATCAATACATTCTATACAAAATATATATGGCAAATGCATCAGTATCGTTTCTGCATTTAATGAACATCAATACAAACATATTATATTGCAATATGTATTTATTATTCACATATAAGCAAGATTGAACGACATGATTGAATAAAACGAACTCGCTTAGTCCTCGATCAAGAACTGCTAGTGACTACTTCCAATGAAATGACAGTTTAACTCTTTTGTCTCAAAGAAATATACAATTTCAGAAAATAGAGTGTTCAACTTTCTAACAATTTCAATTACTTTTTATGCAAGAACATGTCGTCATTTTTCCCATTGAAAACATATTCTCTGGCAAAATTAAAACTTTTTGTTGATACTGTTACTACACTTCCAATGAAATGTCAGATAAGACTGATTATTTGACCTTTAAACATATTTCTGGAAATGTCCTGCGATCAAGAACTTTTCATCTAAAAGAGTATATATTGCATATGAAACAGATATGCAACAGAATATTTTATATTAAGGCATATTATCTGGCTAAATACAATACTCGATCTGTTCTTTTAACATTACGTATTAACTAATCCTGAAACATAAAATCTGCTACTCGATGACTCCATTAATAATACAAAGCTCCAAAATGTCAGATACAGAGACATCTTTCCTGAACATTGATCACAACTCACCGTACTAAAATTGAAATATTTTATACCTGACTATTTCTGAAGAGGCAAAAACGTCATGAAAACATCAATAACATTCGACTCTATGACTCTTATTACATTGAAATGTATATTATTGAAGACCATATTTGTGCAAACTTAGTTGCGACTCATTGCTTCCCTTGAAAACAAAACATAGAGTACTTATATTTGCTTAATAGTTAACATTTTATGTGTCAGAAGAAATTAATGAACATGTAGAATATGTAAATTATGCATTGTTTCCCTTTCAATATTTTCACCCATTAAAGAGATTAATCAAAAACAATTTTTGACAATTATCCGTCAAGTGAAGAAATAATTCGTACTATTCTGAGCTCACGCGAATGCAATGGAACATTTTGACATACCTTATTTCTGGCAAATATACATGATCAAAAACTCATGATATCCACTGCATTCTGTATTTGTTTGAAGAAACATATTTTCAAGAACACATTCATAGTCATATAACATTTATTTTATGATTTTCGATGCAATGTACATTCACTGACTCTGTACTGCACATCAGTATACATATGGACCTATTGTAAGAATTATCGGGCAAATTAGTCCTCCATCAAGAACCTTCACTGACTGCATGAATGAATAGCATCAAGAAATAGTACATGCATTTTAGACATATTTTCTGTCAAAGAACATAGATTACTCTTATTCTTCAGCCATTACATATTGACAAGATACTATTGCAAGAAATAATTTCTGTAAAACACATCATATCGAACATTAGTTATAATAAACTCATAACTCATGTTCAATTTCTGTGCATACTCCTGCTGGCATTACACATCATTCCTGACAGTTGATACTCATTGATACATACAACATGACATATTTCTGGCAAATTCCGATCAAGACACTTTCTGATACTATTCATGCACTGCTATGACGATATATACAATGAAATGCATTTGACAGTAATATTAATGACATATTCTCAAGAATAGATTACTCATAACATACATGCTTATTTAATGAACAATATTGCACGACTACTGAACATATTCCAGCACAGAACTGTGAGAACTTTCATTAGCATTCTGATATGAACTTGCATACACAATATTTGCTTACCTATTGACATAGTCAAAGAGTACTCGATCAACTCTTATTTTTTTCAGATAATTACTATTGACTGTTATAGAAGTATCATGCGTATTGGCCCAATTGTATCGAAATCTTCAATCATCCAAACTCCTTCATTGTCTTATTTTATCATTATAGAAGAAATTCATTGTAGAGTGCTCATTTCTGCATTAGCCCAAGAGTATCAAGAACATTTATACTTGACCTTGCATTTTAATGAAGAAAGAGAACTGTGACCTTAACGAACATATTTCTGATCAAAGAATGCCTTGATCAACACATTCTAAATCAGATATACATTAATACATCAATGTTTTGATTTAATACAGAAGATATTTCTGACCAACAGAACATCGATTTCAACTTCGCTCTGTTCTTGATTCACTGAAAAGGATTATTCTTGAGCAACAAGCGTTATTTCTGAAATTTTGACTACTATAAACATATTTGCAAATTCTTGTTGTCATACAAGATTAATGTTTTCTAGGAAATTGCTAGAAGAAGTTAATATACATACTTGACAAATTTTTAAGAACTTCAAACAAATTACATTCATCAAGAAATATTTCTGACTCACTACTCATGCCTTCAATAGCCAAATTATATTATGACCATATCACCGACTCAAGACATATTCTATTGAAAGGTACTATTTGACTCTTGTGTCCATGCATTCATACAAGACTGCTATTTCTTAACAAATGTCAAAGTTATATCAGATTGAACATATTTAATGTATTATATGTTCGCTTCTTTGAGTACATGTTCCTAATAACGTATTGCATTGCTTTTGCAAAGCCTATTCTGCTTGAATTTGACTTGCTACTACTCAATCAAATATTCTGGCATCAATTTACATTAAGAACTCTTTCAATACTGAAAAAGAATGCTTTTCATATACTGAGTATTGACTAATCCAACAGTATGAAAATTCAGATACAGACACTGTCTTTGATTAATACTTGATTTTCAAAGAACACTCGATCTTGAACTTATATTTGTCCTGCAAGAATTTCTTGCATGTTCATTGACCTTACTATAAAACATTGATGTGCATTTCACATATTGGATATTGCAATGATATTTCTACAAAGAGTATTGCATTGTAGATACATTATTCATTATGACTCCTGTCTTATACTTACATACAGAAGTCCATTTGCAATGCAGTACATATTTATTAGTTGTCATCTTGAATCGTACATTAATGACTGTATTCTGATGTTACTGACAGAGTATTTCGACCTGAAGATATTTCTGCAATTATGATCAAGAGTATACATTTAACTAAATGTCATATTGATTCATGACATATTCATTCAAATATTTCTAGAGTATTTACTGCAGATACATTTCTCATATACAAATATCAATCATTTCAGCCATGTTCAGTATCAGAATGGAATATTTCACATATACTAAATTACAGCATCGATTTTCTGATGAACATGTCTTAGATTTCTGTACTTACTTGGATGACCAACATTTCTTCCATGATTATGAGCATCTTATGTTTGATAACTATTTGATTTCATCAATATTGTTATATGAAACATATTTCTGTGGCAAATTATAATCTTCAATGATACCATACATGAGCATGTTTCATTTCGATAAAAACTCGATCTTGCCATATTTAATAGAGGCAAAGTTACTCACCATGAACATTTGCTTGGCAAACGCAGTACTCATCATTGAGTACATGGCTTTCTTACATTACTATTGCATCCGGAAATATCAGAAACTCAGCAGCATGTTGACACAAGGACATATTTCTGGAACTACTCTATGAACATTCTATACTTGAAATCAGAAATCATTCTTTGACTCTTTCTGATGTTACTTCATCCATACAGAAGTCCATGTTAGACCAACAAATGAATATATTGACCTCAAAAGGGCAAATTAGTCCTCCATCAAGAACCTTCAATACTGACTCATGGCTCCTTCAACGAAATGTCAGTTATAGTATACTGAGGACTCGATCATGAACATTGTATACTGACTCTATGGCTCATTCCATTGAAATGTCAGTTATAGAGTACTGTATATTTGACCTTAAGTACATATTTCTGGCAAAAAGTGTACTCGATCTTGAACTTTTCTTACATTACTATTGATTGCTTCTGATGTTACTTCACCCCTTATAGAAGTCCATATTAGACCGACAGAACATATTTCGGGCAAATTAGTCCTTGATCAAGAACTTCAGCCGTACAGTATTGGATATTTGACTTGAAGGACATATTTCACCTGGCCCAAGAGTACTCGATCATGAACATTCTATACTGACTCTTTGACTCCTTCCAATGAAATGTCAGTTATGAGAGTACTGCGTGTTGACCTTAACGAAATATTTCTGGTCAAAGAATACTTGATCAAGAGCATTCTATACAAACTTATCAATGTTATATGTTAGCCATTTAGTATCGCATATTTGATTTAATGGACATATTTCTGGACAAAATTCATCGATCACGCCTTCAACTTTCGATACATGTTCCATGTCTTGATTCACTCTGATCTTAGCCATTGAGCCACATTTGAACCCATTTTGACCTACTAAACATATTTCCTGGCAAATTAGTCCTCGATCAAGAACTTTCTATACTGAGTCATTGACTACTTCCCACTGAAATGTCAGTTATAGAGTACTGTATATTTGACCTTAAGTACACATTTCTGGCAAAAGTGTACTCGATCTTGAACTTTTCTTACATTACTGTTGACTCTTTCTGATGTTACTTCACCCATACAGGAGTCCATATTAGACCTACTGAACATATTTCCAGCAAAATTTAGTCCTCGATCAAGAAACTTTCTTTACTGACTCACTGACTCCTTCCAATGAAATGTCAAATATAGAGTACTGCATTTTTGACCTTAAGGACATATTTCTAGTCAAAGAGTACTCAATCTTGAACTTTAGATACATCACTATTGACTCCTTCTGATGTTACTTCACCCATACAGAAGTCCATGTTAGACCAACAGAATATATATCGGGCAAATTAGTCCTCCATCAAGAACCTTCAATACTGACTCATGGCTCCTTCCAATGAAATGTCAGTTATAAGAGTACTGCGTATTTGACCTTAAGGACATATTTCTGGCCCAAGAGCCTCGATCATGAACATTCTATACTGACTCTTTGACTCCTTCCAATGAAATGTCAGTTATAGAGTACTGCGTATTTGACCTTAACGAAGTATTTCTGGTCCAAAGAGTACTTGATCAAGAACATTCTATACAAATTCATCAATGTTATATGTTAGCCATTCAGTATCGCATATTTGATTTAATGACCATATTTCTGGCCCAAAATTCATCGATCTTCAACTTTCGATACATGTTCTTTGATTCACTCTGATCTTACTTGAGCCACATTTGAACCCATTTTGACCTACTAAACATATTTCAAATTAGTCATCGATCAAAGAACTTTCTATACTGAGTCATTGACTACTTCCAATGAAATGTCAGATATAGAGTACTGCATATTTGACCTTAAGGACATATTTCTAGTCAAAGGTATTTTCGATCTTGAACTTCTAGATACATTACTATTGACTCCTTCTGATATTACTTCACCCATACATAAGTCCATATTAGACCGACAGAACATATTTTGGGCAAATTAGTCGCAAATTAGTCCTTGATCAAGAACTTCAGCCGTACAGTATTGGATATTTGACTTGAAGGACATATTTCTGGCCCAAGAGTACTCGATCATGAACATTCTATACTGACTCTTTGACTCCTTCCAATGAAATGTCAGTTATAGAGTACTGCGTATCAGTGACCTTAACAGAAATATTTCTGGTCAAAGAGTACTTGATCAAGAACATTCTATACAAACTCATCAATGTTATATGTTAGCCATTCAGTATCGCATATTTGATTTAATGAACATATTTCTGGACAAAATTCTTAGATCTTCAACTTTCGATACATGTTCTTTGATTCACTCTGATCTTACTTGAGCCACATTTGAACCCATTTTGACCTACTAAACATATTTCTGGCAAATTAGTCCTCGATCAAGAACTTTCTATACTGAGTCATTGACTACTTCCAATGAAATATCAGTTATAGAGTACTGTATATTTGACCTTAAGTACACATTTCTGGCAAAAGTGTACTCGATCTTGAACTTTTCTTACATTACTATTGACTCTTTCTGATGTTACTCCACCCATACAGGAGTCCATATTAGACCTACTGAACATATTTCCAGCAAATTAGTCCTCGATCAAGAACTTTCTTTACTGACTCACTGACTCCTTCCAATGAAATGTCAAATATAGAGTACTGCATATTTGACCTTTTTGAACTTTGACCTGATGTTATTTCATCCATACAGAAGTCCATGTTAGACCAACAGAATATATATTGGGCAAATTAGTCCTCCATCAAGAACCTTCAATACTGACTCATGGCTCCTTCCAACGAAATGTCAGTTATAGTATTAGGACTCGATCATGAACATTGTATACTGACTCTATGGCTCATTCCATTGAAATGTCAGTTATAGAGTACTGTATATTTGACCTTAAGTACATATTTCTGGCAAAAGTGTACTCGATCTTGAACTTTTCTTACATTACTATTGATTGCTTCTGATGTTACTTCACCCATATAGAAGTCCATATTAGACCGACAGAACATATTTCGGGCAAATTAGTCCTTGATCAATGAACTGTCAGCCGTACAGGATTGGATATTTGACCTGAAGGACATATTTCTGGCCCAAGAGTACTCGATCATGAACATTCTATACTGACTCTTTGACTCCTTCCAATGAAATGTCAGTTATAGAGTACTGCGTATTTGACCTTAACGAAATATTTCTGGTCAAAGAGTACTTGATCAAGAACATTCTATACAAACTTATAAATGTTATATGTTAGCCATTCAGTATCGCATATTTTATTTAATGGACATATCTCAGGCCCAAAATTCATCGATCTTCAACTGTCGATACAAGTTCATTGATTCACTCTGATCTTACTTGAGCCACATTTGAACCCATTTTGACCTACTAAACATATTTCTGGCAAATTAGTCCTCGATCAAGAACTTTCTATACTGAGTCATTGACTACTTCCAATGAAATGTCAGATATAGAGTACTGCATATTTGACCTTAAGGACATATTTCTGGCGAAAGAGTACTCGATCTTGAACTTTTCTTACATTACTATTGACTCCTTCTGATATTACTTCACCCATACATAAGTCCATATTAGACCGACAGAACATATTTCGGGCAAATTAGTCCTTGATCAAGAACTTCAGCCGTACAGTATTGGATATTTGACTTGAAGGACATATTTCTGGCCCAAGAGTACTCGATCATGAACATTCTATACTGACTCTTTGACTCCTTCCAATGAAATGTCAGTTATAGAGTACTGCGTATTTGACCTTAACGAAATATTTCTAGTCAAAGAGTACTTGATCAAGAACATTCTATACAAACTTATCAATGTTATATGTTAGCCATTCAGTATCGCATATTTGATTTAATGGACATATTTCTGGACAAAATTCATCGATCTTCAACTTTCGATACATGTTCTTTGATTCACTCTGATCTTACTTGAGCCACATTTGAACCCATTTTGAACTACTAAACATATTTCTGGCAAATTAGTCCTCGATCAAGAACTTTCTATACTGAGTCATTGACTACTTCCAATGAAATGTCAGTTACAGAGTACTGTATATTTGACCTTAAGTACATATTTCTGGCAAAAGTGTACTCGATCTTGAACTTTTCTTACATTACTATTGACTCTTTCTGATGTTACTTCACCCATACAGGAGTCCATATTAGAACTACTGAACATATTTCCAGCAAATTAGTCCTCGATCAAGAACTTTCTTTACTGACTCACTGACTCCTTCCAATGAAATGTCAAATATAGAGTACTGCATGTTTGACCTTAAGGACATATTTCTAGTCAAAGAGTACTCGATCTTGAACTTTAGATACATTACTATTGACTCCTTCTGATGTTACTTCACCCATACAGAAGTCCATGTTAGACCAACAGAATATATATATCGGGCAAATTAGTCCTCCATCAAGAACCTTCAATACTGACTCATGGCTCCTTCCAACGAAATGTCAGTTATAGTATACTGAGGACTCGATCATGAACATTGTATACTGACTCTATGGCTCATTCCATTGAAATGTCAGTTATAGAGTACTGTATATTTGACCTTAAGTACATATTTCTGGCAAAAGTGTACTCGATCTTGAACTTTTCTTACATTACTATTGATTGCTTCTGATGTTACTTCACCCTTAGGGAAGTCCATCTTAGACCGAGAGAACCTAGTTCGGGCCAATTAGTCCTCGATCAAGAACTTCAGCCGTACCGTACTGGCTAGTTGACGTGAAGGACATATTTCTGGCCCAAGAGTACTCGATCATGAACATTCTATACTGACTCTTTGACTCCTTCCAATGAAATGTCAGTTATAGAGTACTGCGTATTTGACCTTAACGAAATATTTCTGGTCAAAGAGTACTTGATCAAGAACATTCTATACAAACTTATCAATGTTATATGTAAGCCATTCAGTATCACATATTTGATTTAATGACCATATTTCTGGCCCAAAATTCATCGATCTTCAACTTTCGATACATGTTCCTTGATTCACTCTGATCTTACTTGAGCCACATTTGAACCCATTTTGACCTACTAAACATATTTCTGGCAAATTAGTCCTCGATCAAGAACTTTCTATACTGAGTCATTGACTACTTCCAATGAAATATCAGTTATAGAGTACTGTATATTTGACCTTAAGTACACATGTCTGGCAAAAGTGTACTCGATCTTGAACTTTTCTTACATTACTATTGACTCTTTCTGATGTTACTTCACCCATACAGGAGTCCATATTATTCCTATTGAACATATTTCCAGCAAATTAGTACTCGATCAAGAACTTTCTTTACTGAGTCATTGACTACTTCCAATGAAATGTCAGATATAGAGTACTGCATATTTGACCTTAAGGACATATTTCTAGTCAAAGAGTACTCGATCTTGAACTTTAGATACATCACTATTGACTCCTTCTGATATTACTTCACCCATACATAAGTCCATATTAGACCGACAGAACATATTTTGGGCAAATTAGTCCTTGATCAAGAACTTCAATACTGACTCATGGCTCCTTCCAATGAAATGTCAGCCGTACAGTATTGGATATTTGACTTGAAGGACATATTTCTGGCCCAAGAGTACTCGATCATGAACATTCTATACTGACTCTTTGACTCCTTCCAATGAAATGTCAGTTATAGAGTACTGCGTATTTGACCTTAACAAAATATTTCTGGTCAAAGAATACTTGATCAAGAACATTCTATACAAACTCATCAATGTTATATGTTAGCCATTCAGTATCGCATATTTGATTTAATGAACATATTTCTGGACAAAATTCTTAGATCTTCAACTTTCGATACATGTTCTTTGATTCACTCTGATCTTACTTGAGCCACATTTGAACCCATTTTGACCTACTAAACATATTTCTGGCAAATTAGTCCTCGATCAAGAACTTTCTATACTGAGTCATTGACTACTTCCAATGAAATATCAGTTATAGAGTACTGTATATTTGACCTTAAGTACACATTTCTGGCAAAAGTGTACTCGATCTTGAACTTTTCTTACATTACTATTGACTCTTTCTGATGTTACTTCACCCATACAGGAGTCCATATTAGACCTACTGAACATATTTCCAGCAAATTAGTCCTCGATCAAGAACTTTCTTTACTGACTCACTGACTCCTTCCAATGAAATGTCAGATATAGAGTACTGAATATTTGACCTTAAGGACATATTTCTAGTCAAAGAGTACTCGATCTTGAACTTTAGATACATTACTATTGACTCCTTCTGATATTACTTCACCCATACATAAGTCCATATTAGACCGACAGAACATATTTTGGGCAAATTAGTCGCAAATTAGTCCTTGATCAAGAACTTCAGCCGTACAGTATTGGATATTTGACTTGAAGGACATATTTCTGGCCCAAAGAGTACTCGATCATGAACATTGTATACTGACTCTTTGACTCCTTCCAATGAAATGTCAGTTATAGAGTACTGCGTATTTGACCTTAACGAAATATTTCTGGTCAAAGAATACTTGATCAAGAACATTCTATACAAACTTATCAATGTTATATGTTAGCCATTCAGTATCGCATATTTGATTTAATGGACATATTTCTGGACAAAATTCATCGATCTTCAACTTTCGATACATGTTCCTTGATTCACTCTGATCTTACTTGAGCCACATTTGAACCCATTTTGACCTACTAAACATATTTCTGGCAAATTAGTCCTCGATCAAGAACTTTCTATACTGAGTCATTGACTACTTCCACTGAAATGTCAGTTATAGAGTACTGTATATTTGACCTTAAGTACACATTTCTGGCAAAAGTGTACTCGATCTTGAACTTTTCTTACATTACTATTGACTCTTTCTGATGTTACTCCACCCATACAGGAGTCCATATTAGACCTACTGAACATATTTCCAGCAAATTAGTCCTCGATCAAGAACTTTCTTTACTGACTCACTGACTCCTTCCAATGAAATGTCAAATATAGAGTACTGCATATTTGACCTTTTTTGAACTATTGACCTGATGTTACTTCATCCATACAGAAGTCCATGTTAGACCAACAGAATATATATTGGGCAAATTAGTCCTCCATCAAGAACCTTCAATACTGACTCATGGCTCCTTCCAACGAAATGTCAGTTATAGTATACTTAGGACTCGATCATGAACATTGTATACTGACTCTATGGCTCATTCCATTGAAATGTCAGTTATAGAGTACTGTATATTTGACCTTAAGTACATATTTCTGGCAAAAGTGTACTCGATCTTGAACTTTTCTTACATTACTATTGATTGCTTCTGATGTTACTTCACCCATATAGAAGTCCATATTAGACCGACAGAACATATTTCGGGCAAATTAGTCCTTGATCAAGAACTTCAGCCGTACAGTATTGGATATTTGACCTGAAGGACATATTTCTGGCCCAAGAGTACTCGATCATGAACATTCTATACTGACTCTTTGACTCCTTCCAATGAAATGTCAGTTATAGAGTACTGCGTATTTGACCTTAACGAAATATTTCTGGTCAAAGAGTACTTGATCAAGAACATTCTATACAAACTTATCAATGTTATATGTTAGCCATTCAGTATCGCATATTTGATTTAATGGACATATTTCTGGACAAAATTCATCGATCTTCAACTTTCGATACATGTTCCTTGATTCACTCTGATCTTACTTGAGCCACATTTGAACCCATTTTGACCTACTAAACATATTTCTGGCAAATTAGTCCTCGATCAAGAACTTTCTATACTGAGTCATTGACTACTTCCACTGAAATGTCAGTTATAGAGTACTGTATATTTGACCTTAAGTACATATTTCTGGCGAAAGTGTACTCGATCTTGAACTTTTCTTACATTACTATTGATTGCTTCTGATGTTACTTCAACCATACAGAAGTCCATATTAGACCGACAGAACATATTTCGGGCAAATTAGTCGCAAATTAGTCCTTGATCAAGAACTTCAGCCGTACAGTATTGGATATTTGACTTGAAGGACATATTTCTGGCCCAAGAGTACTCGATCATGAACATTCTATACTGACTCTTTGACTCCTTCCAATGAAATGTCAGTTATAGAGTACTGCGTATTTGACCTTAACGAAATATTTCTGGTCAAAGAGTACTTGATCAAGAACATTCTATACAAACTTATCAATGTTATATGTTAGCCATTCAGTATCGCATATTTGATTTAATGGACATATTTCTGGACAAAATTCATCGATCTTCAACTTTCGATACATGTTCCTTGATTCACTCTGATCTTACTTGAGCCACATTTGAACCCATTTTGACCTACTAAACATATTTCTGGCAAATTAGTCCTCGATCAAGAACTTTCTATACTGAGTCATTGACTACTTCCACTGAAATGTCAGTTATAGAGTACTGTATATTTGACCTTAAGTACATATTTCTGGCGAAAGTGTACTCGTACTGTATATTTGACCTTAAGTACATATTTCTGGCAAAAGTGTACTCGATCTTGAACTTTTCTTACATTACTATTGACTCTTTCTGATGTTACTTCACCCATACAGGAGTCCATATTAGACCTACTGAACATATTTCCAGCAAATTAGTCCTCGATCAAGAACTTTCTTTACTGACTCACTGACTCCTTCCAATGAAATGTCAAATATAGAGTACTGCATTTTTGACCTTAAGGACATATTTCTAGTCAAAGAGTACTCAATCTTGAACTTTAGATACATTACTATTGACTCCTTCTTATGTTAATTCAACCATACAGAATTCCATTTTAGACCGACCAACAGAATATATATCGGGCAAATTTGTCCTCCATAAAGAACCTTCAATACTGACTCATGGCTCCTTCCAATGAAATGTCAGTTATAGAGTACTGCATATTTGACCTTAAGGACATATTTCTGGCCCAAGAGTACTCGATCATGAACATTCTATACTGACTCTTTGACTCCTTCCAATGAAATGTCAGTTATAGAGTACTGCGTATTTGACCTTAACGAAATATTTCTGGTCAAAGAGTACTTGATCAAGAACATTCTATACAAATTCATCAATGTTATATGTTAGCCATTCAGTATCGCATATTTGATTTAATGACCATATTTCTGGCCCAAAATTCATCTATCTTCAACTTTCGATACATGTTCTTTGATTCACTCTGATCTTACTTGAGCCACATTTGAACCCATTTTGACCTACTAAACATATTTCAAATTAGTCCTCGATCAAGAACTTTCTATACTGAGTCATTGACTACTTCCAATGAAATGTCAGATATAGAGTACTGCATATTTGACCTTAAGGACATATTTCTAGTCAAAGAGTACTCGATCTTGAACTTTAGATACATTACTATTGACTCCTTCTGATATTACTTCACCCATACATAAGTCCATATTAGACCGACAGAACATATTTTGGGCAAATTAGTCCTTGATCAAGAACTTCAGCCGTACAGTATTGGATATTTGACTTGAAGGACATATTTCTGGCCCAAGAGTACTCGATCATGAACATTCTATACTGACTCTTTGACTCCTTCCAATGAAATGTCAGTTATAGAGTACTGCGTATTTGACCTTAACAAAATATTTCTGGTCAAAGAATACTTGATCAAGAACATTCTATACAAACTCATCAATGTTATATGTTAGCCATTCAGTATCGCATATTTGATTTAATGAACATATTTCTGGACAAAATTCTTAGATCTTCAACTTTCGATACATGTTCTTTGATTCACTCTGATCTTACTTGAGCCACATTTGAACCCATTTTGACCTACTAAACATATTTCTGGCAAATTAGTCCTCGATCAAGAACTTTCTATACTGAGTCATTGACTACTTCCAATGAAATATCAGTTATAGAGTACTGTATATTTGACCTTAAGTACACATTTCTGGCAAAAGTGTACTCGATCTTGAACTTTTCTTACATTACTATTGACTCTTTCTGATGTTACTTCACCCATACAGGAGTCCATATTAGACCTACTGAACATATTTCCAGCAAATTAGTCCTCGATCAAGAACTTTCTTTACTGACTCACTGACTCCTTCCAATGAAATGTCAAATATAGAGTACTGCATATCTGACCTTTTTTGAACTTTGACCTGATGTTACTTCATCCATACAGAAGTCCATGTTAGACCAACAGAATATATATCGGGCAAATTAGTCCTCCATCAAGAACCTTCAATACTGACTCATGGCTCCTTCCAACGAAATGTCAGTTATAGTATACTGAGGACTCGATCATGAACATTGTATACTGACTCTTTGACTCCTTCCAATGAAATGTCAGTTATAGAGTACTGCGTATTTGACCTTAAGTACATATTTCTAGCAAAAGTGTACTCGATCTTGAACTTTTCTTACATTACTATTGACTCCTTCTGATGTTACTTCACCCATATAGAAGTCCATATTAGACCGACAGAACATATTTCGGGCAAATTAGTCCTTGATCAAGAACTTCAGCCGTACAGTATTGGATATTTGACTTGAAGGACATATTTCTGGCCCAAGAGTACTCGATCATGAACATTCTATACTGACTCTTTGACTCCTTCCAATGAAATGTCAGTTATAGAGTACTGCGTATTTGACCTTAACGAAATATTTCTGGTCAAAGAATACTTGATCAAGAACATTCTATACAAACTTATCAATGTTATATGTTAGCCATTTAGTATCGCATATTTGATTTAATGGACATATTTCTGGACAAAATTCATCGATCTTCAACTTTCGATACATGTTCCTTGATTCACTCTGATCTTACTTGAGCCACATTTGAACCCATTTTGACCTACTAAACATATTTCTGGCAAATTAGTCCTCGATCAAGAACTTTCTATACTGAGTCATTGACTACTTCCACTGAAATGTCAGTTATAGAGTACTGTATATTTGACCTTAAGTACACATTTCTGGCAAAAGTGTACTCGATCTTGAACTTTTCTTACATTACTATTGACTCTTTCTGATGTTACTTCACCCATACAGGAGTCCATATTAGACCTACTGAACATATTTCCAGCAAATTAGTCCTCGATCAAGAACTTTCTTTACTGACTCACTGACTCCTTCCAATGAAATGTCAAATATAGAGTACTGCATATTTGACCTTTTTTGAACTTTGACCTGATGTTACTTCATCCATACAGAAGTCCATGTTAGACCTACAGAATATATTTCAAATTAGTCCTCGATCAAGAACTTTCTTTACTGACTCACTGACTCCTTCCAATGAAATGTCAAATATAGAGTACTGCATATTTGACCTTAAGGACATATTTCTAGTCAAAGAGTACTCGATCTTGAACTTTAGATACATTACTATTGACTCCTTCTGATATTACTTCACCCATACATAAGTCCATATTAGACCGACAGAACATATTTTGGGCAAATTAGTCCTTGATCAAGAACTTCAGCCGTACAGTATTGGATATTTGACTTGAAGGACATATTTCTGGCCCAAGAGTACTCGATCATGAACATTCTATACTGACTCTTTGACTCCTTCCAATGAAATGTCAGTTATAGAGTACTGCGTATTTGACCTTAACGAAATATTTCTGGTCAAAGAGTACTTGATCAAGAACATTCTATACAAACTTATCAATGTTATATGTTAGCCATTCAGTATCGCATATTTGATTTAATGGACATATTTCTGGACAAAATTCATCGATCTTCAACTTTCGATACATGTTCCTTGATTCACTCTGATCTTACTTGAGCCACATTTGAACCCATTTTGACCTACTAAACATATTTCTGGCAAATTAGTCCTCGATCAAGAACTTTCTATACTGAGTCATTGACTACTTCCACTGAAATGTCAGTTATAGAGTACTGTATATTTGACCTTAAGTACACATTTCTGGCAAAAGTGTACTCGATCTTGAACTTTTCTTACATTACTATTGACTCTTTCTGATGTTACTTCACCCATACAGGAGTCCATATTAGACCTACTGAACATATTTCCAGCAAATTAGTCCTCGATCAAGAACTTTCTTTACTGACTCACTGACTCCTTCCAATGAAATGTCAAATATAGAGTACTGCATATCTGACCTTAAGGACATATTTCTAGTCAAAGAGTACTCAATCTTGAACTTTAGATACATCACTATTGACTCCTTCTGATGTTACTTCACCCATACAGAAGTCCATGTTAGACCAACAGAATATATATCGGGCAAATTAGTCCTCCATCAAGAACCTTCAATACTGACTCATGGCTCCTTCCAACGAAATGTCAGTTATAGAGTACTGCGTATTTGACCTTAAGGACATATTTCTGGCCCAAGAGTACTCGATCATGAACATTCTATACTGACTCTTTGACTCCTTCCAATGAAATGTCAGTTATAGAGTACTGCGTATTTGACCTTAACGAAGTATTTCTGGTCAAAGAGTACTTGATCAAGAACATTCTATACAAATTCATCAATGTTATATGTTAGCCATTCAGTATCGCATATTTGATTTAATGACCATATTTCTGGCCCAAAATTCATCGATCTTCAACTTTCGATACATGTTCTTTGATTCACTCTGATCTTACTTGAGCCACATTTGAACCCATTTTGACCTACTAAACATATTTCAAATTAGTCCTCGATCAAGAACTTTCTATACTGAGTCATTGACTACTTCCAATGAAATGTCAGATATAGAGTACTGTATATTTGACCTTAAGGACATATTTCTAGTCAAAGAGTACTCGATCTTGAACTTTAGATACATTACTATTGATTGCTTCTGATGTTACTTCACCCATATAGAAGTCCATATTAGACCGACAGAACATATTTTGGGCAAATTAGTCGCAAATTAGTCCTTGATCAAGAACTTCAGCCGTACAGTATTGGATATTTGACTTGAAGGACATATTTCTGGCCCAAGAGTACTCGATCATGAACATTCTATACTGACTCTTTGACTCCTTCCAATGAAATGTCAGTTATAGAGTACTGCGTATTTGACCTTAACGAAATATTTCTGGTCAAAGAATACTTGATCAAGAACATTCTATACAAACTTATCAATGTTATATGTTAGCCATTCAGTATCGCATATTTGATTTAATGGACATATTTCTGGACAAAATTCATCGATCTTCAACTTTCGATACATGTTCCTTGATTCACTCTGATCTTACTTGAGCCACATTTGAACCCATTTTGACCTACTAAACATATTTCTGGCAAATTAGTCCTCGATCAAGAACTTTCTATACTGAGTCATTGACTACTTCCACTGAAATGTCAGTTATAGAGTACTGTATATTTGACCTTAAGTACACATTTCTGGCAAAAGTGTACTCGATCTTGAACTTTTCTTACATTACTATTGACTCTTTCTGATGTTACTTCACCCATACAGGAGTCCATATTAGACCTACTGAACATATTTCCAGCAAATTAGTCCTCGATCAAGAACTTTCTTTACTGACTCACTGACTCCTTCCAATGAAATGTCAAATATAGAGTACTGTATATTTGACCTTAAGTACACATTTCTGGCAAAAGTGTACTCGATCTTGAACTTTTCTTACATTACTATTGACTCTTTCTGATGTTACTTCACCCATACAGGAGTCCATATTAGACCTACTGAACATATTTCCAGCAAATTAGTCCTCGATCAAGAACTTTCTTTACTGACTCACTGACTCCTTCCAATGAAATGTCAAATATAGAGTACTGCATATTTGACCTTAAGGACATATTTCTAGTCAAAGAGTACTCAATCTTGAACTTTAGATACATCACTATTGACTCCTTCTGATGTTACTTCACCCATACAGAAGTCCATGTTAGACCAACAGAATATATATCGGGCAAATTAGTCCTCCATCAAGAACCTTCAATACTGACTCATGGCTCCTTCCAATGAAATGTCAGTTATAGAGTACTGCGTATTTGACCTTAAGGACATATTTCTGGCCCAAGAGTACTCGATCATGAACATTCTATACTGACTCTTTGACTCCTTCCAATGAAATGTCAGTTATAGAGTACTGCGTATTTGACCTTAACGAAATATTTCTGGTCAAAGAGTACTTGATCAAGAACATTCTATACAAATTCATCAATGTTATATGTTAGCCATTCAGTATCGCATATTTGATTTAATGACCATATTTCTGGCCCAAAATTCATCGATCTTCAACTTTCGATACATGTTCTTTGATTCACTCTGATCTTACTTGAGCCACATTTGAACCCATTTTGACCTACTAAACATATTTCAAATTAGTCCTCGATCAAGAACTTTCTATACTGAGTCATTGACTACTTCCAATGAAATGTCAGATATAGAGTACTGCATATTTGACCTTAAGTACATATTTCTGGCAAAAGAGTACTCGATCTTGAACTTTAGATACATTACTATTGACTCCTTCTGATATTACTTCACCCATACATAAGTCCATATTAGACCGACAGAACATATTTTGGGCAAATTAGTCGCAAATTAGTCCTTGATCAAGAACTTCAGCCGTACAGTATTGGATATTTGACTTGAAGGACATATTTCTGGCCCAAGAGTACTCGATCATGAACATTCTATACTGACTCTTTGACTCCTTCCAATGAAATGTCAGTTATAGAGTACTGCGTGTTGACCTTAACGAAATATTTCTGGTCAAAGAATACTTGATCAAGAACATTCTATACAAACTTATCAATGTTATATGTTAGCCATTTAGTATCGCATATTTGATTTAATGGACATATTTCTGGACAAAATTCATCGATCTTCAACTTTCGATACATGTTCCTTGATTCACTCTGATCTTACTTGAGCCACATTTGAACCCATTTTGACCTACTAAACATATTTCTGGCAAATTAGTCCTCGATCAAGAACTTTCTATACTGAGTCATTGACTACTTCCACTGAAATGTCAGTTATAGAGTACTGTATATTTGACCTTAAGTACACATTTCTGGCAAAAGTGTACTCGATCTTGAACTTTTCTTACATTACTATTGACTCTTTCTGATGTTACTTCACCCATACAGGAGTCCATATTAGACCTACTGAACATATTTCCAGCAAATTAGTCCTCGATCAAGAACTTTCTTTACTGACTCACTGACTCCTTCCAATGAAATGTCAAATATAGAGTACTGCATTTTTGACCTTAAGGACATATTTCTAGTCAAAGAGTACTCAATCTTGAACTTTAGATACATCACTATTGACTCCTTCTGATGTTACTTCACCCATACAGAAGTCCATGTTAGACCAACAGAATATATATCGGGCAAATTAGTCCTCCATCAAGAACCTTCAATACTGACTCATGGCTCCTTCCAATGAAATGTCAGTTATAGAGTACTGCGTATTTGACCTTAAGGACATATTTCTGGCCCAAGTGTACTCGATCATGAACATTCTATACTGACTCTTTGACTCCTTCCAATGAAATGTCAGTTATAGAGTACTGCGTATTTGACCTTGAAGTATTTCTGGTCAAAAAATTACTTGATCAAGAACATTCTATACAAATTCATCAATGTTATATGTTAGCCATTCAGTATCGCATATTTGATTTAATGACCATATTTCTGGCCCAAAATTCATCGATCTTCAACTTTCGATACATGTTCTTTGATTCACTCTGATCTTACTTGAGCCACATTTGAACCCATTTTGACCTACTAAACATATTTCAAATTAGTCCTCGATCAAGAACTTTCTATACTGAGTCATTGACTACTTCCAATGAAATGTCAGATATAGAGTACTGCATATTTGACCTTAAGGACATATTTCTAGTCAAGAGTACTCGATCTTGAACTTTAGATACATTACTATTGACTCCTTCTGATATTACTTCACCCATACATAAGTCCATATTAGACCGACAGAACATATTTTGGGCAAATTAGTCGCAAATTAGTCCTTGATCAAGAACTTCAGCCGTACAGTATTGGATATTTGACTTGAAGGACATATTTCTGGCCCAAGAGTACTCGATCATGAACATTCTATACTGACTCTTTGACTCCTTCCAATGAAATGTCAGTTATAGAGTACTGCGTATTTGACCTTAACGAAATATTTCTGGTCAAAGAGTACTTGATCAAGAACATTCTATACAAACTCATCAATGTTATATGTTAGCCATTCAGTATCGCATATTTGATTTAATGAACATATTTCTGGACAAAATTCTTAGATCTTCAACTTTCGATACATGTTCTTTGATTCACTCTGATCTTACTTGAGCCACATTTGAACCCATTTTGACCTACTAAACATATTTCAAATTAGTCCTCGATCAAGAACTTTCTATACTGAGTCATTGACTACTTCCAATGAAATATCAGTTATAGAGTACTGTATATTTGACCTTAAGTACACATTTCTGGCAAAAGTGTACTCGATCTTGAACTTTTCTTACATTACTATTGACTCTTTCTGATGTTACTCCACCCATACAGGAGTCCATATTAGACCTACTGAACATATTTCCAACAAATTAGTCCTCGATCAAGAACTTTCTTTACTGACTCACTGACTCCTTCCAATGAAATGTCAAATATAGAGTACTGCATATTTGACCTTTTTTGAACTTTGACCTGATGTTATTTCATCCATACAGAAGTCCATGTTAGACCAACAGAATATATATTGGGCAAATTAGTCCTCCATCAAGAACCTTCAATACTGACTCATGGCTCCTTCCAACGAAATGTCAGTTATAGTATACTTAGGACTCGATCATGAACATTGTATACTGACTCTATGGCTCATTCCATTGAAATGTCATTTATAGAGTACTGTATATTTGACCTTAAGTACATATTTCTGGCAAAAGTGTACTCGATCTTGAACTTTTCTTACATTACTATTGATTGCTTCTGATGTTACTTCACCCATATAGAAGTCCATATTAGACCGACAGAACATATTTCGGGCAAATTAGTCCTTGATCAAGAACTTCAGCCGTACAGTATTGGATATTTGACCTGAAGGACATATTTCTGGCCCAAGAGTACTCGATCATGAACATTCTATACTGACTCTTTGACTCCTTCCAATGAAATGTCAGTTATAGAGTACTGCGTATTTGACCTTAACGAAATATTTCTGGTCAAAGAGTACTTGATCAAGAACATTCTATACAAACTTATCAATGTTATATGTTAGCCATTCAGTATCGCATATTTGATTTAATGGACATATTTCTGGACAAAATTCATCGATCTTCAACTTTCGATACATGTTCCTTGATTCACTCTGATCTTACTTGAGCCACATTTGAACCCATTTTGACCTACTAAACATATTTCTGGCAAATTAGTCCTCGATCAAGAACTTTCTATACTGAGTCATTGACTACTTCCACTGAAATGTCAGTTATAGAGTACTGTATATTTGACCTTAAGTACATATTTCTGGCGAAAGTGTACTCGATCTTGAACTTTTCTTACATTACTATTGATTGCTTCTGATGTTACTTCACCCATATAGAAGTCCATATTAGACCGACAGAACATATTTCGGGCAAATTAGTCCTTGATCAAGAACTTCAGCCGTACAGTATTGGATATTTGACTTGAAGGACATATTTCTGGCCCAAGAGTACTCGATCATGAACATTCTATACTGACTCTTTGACTCCTTCCAATGAAATGTCAGTTATAGAGTACTGCGTATTTGACCTTAACGAAATATTTCTAGTCAAAGAGTACTTGATCAAGAACATTCTATACAAACTTATCAATGTTATATGTTAGCCATTCAGTATCGCATATTTGATTTAATGGACATATTTCTGGACAAAATTCATCGATCTTCAACTTTCGATACATGTTCCTTGATTCACTCTGATCTTACTTGAGCCACATTTGAACCCATTTTGACCTACTAAACATATTTCTGGCAAATTAGTCCTCGATCAAGAACTTTCTATACTGAGTCATTGACTACTTCCACTGAAATGTCAGTTATAGAGTACTGTATATTTGACCTTAAGTACATATTTCTGGCAAAAGTGTACTCGATCTTGAACTTTTCTTACATTACTATTGACTCTTTCTGATGTTACTTCACCCAAACAGGAGTCCATATTAGACCTACTGAACATATTTCCAGCAAATTAGTCCTCGATCAAGAACTTTCTTTACTGACTCACTGACTCCTTCCAATGAAATGTCAAATATAGAGTACTGCATTTTTGACCTTAAGGACATATTTCTAGTCAAAGAGTACTCAATCTTGAACTTTAGATACATTACTATTGACTCCTTCTGATGTTACTTCACCCATACAGAAGTCCATGTTAGACCAACAGAATATATATCGGGCAAATTAGTCCTCCATCAAGAACCTTCAATACTGACTCATGGCTCCTTCCAATGAAATGTCAGTTATAGAGTACTGCATATTTTACCTTAAGGACATATTTCTGGCCCAAGAGTACTCGATCATGAACATTCTATACTGACTCTTTGACTCCTTCCAATGAAATGTCAGTTATAGAGTACTGCGTATTTGACCTTAACGAAATATTTCTGGTCAAAGAGTACTTGATCAAGAACATTCTATACAAATTCATCAATGTTATATGTTAGCCATTCAGTATCACATATTTGATTTAATGACCATATTTCTGGCCCAAAATTCATCTATCTTCAACTTTCGATACATGTTCTTTGATTCACTCTGATCTTACTTGAGCCACATTTGAACCCATTTTGACCTACTAAACATATTTCAAATTAGTCCTCGATCAAGAACTTTCTATACTGAGTCATTGACTACTTCCAATGAAATGTCAGATATAGAGTACTGCATATTTGACCTTAAGGACATATTTCTAGTCAAAGAGTACTCGATCTTGAACTTTAGATACATTACTATTGACTCCTTCTGATATTACTTCACCCATACATAAGTCCATATTAGACCGACAGAACATATTTTGGGCAAATTAGTCCTTGATCAAGAACTTCAGCCGTACAGTATTGGATATTTGACTTGAAGGACATATTTCTGGCCCAAGAGTACTCGATCATGAACATTCTATACTGACTCTTTGACTCCTTCCAATGAAATGTCAGTTATAGAGTACTGCGTATTTGACCTTAACAATATATTTCTGGTCAAAGAATACTTGATCAAGAACATTCTATACAAACTCATCAATGTTATATGTTAGCCATTCAGTATCGCATATTTGATTTAATGAACATATTTCTGGACAAAATTCTTAGATCTTCAACTTTCGATACATGTTCTTTGATTCACTCTGATCTTACTTGAGCCACATTTGAACCCATTTTGACCTACTAAACATATTTCTGGCAAATTAGTCCTCGATCAAGAACTTTCTATACTGAGTCATTGACTACTTCCAATGAAATATCAGTTATAGAGTACTGTATATTTGACCTTAAGTACACATTTCTGGCAAAAGTGTACTCGATCTTGAACTTTTCTTACATTACTATTGACTCTTTCTGATGGTACTTCACCCATACAGGAGTCCATATTAGACCTACTGAACATATTTCCAGCAAATTAGTCCTCGATCAAGAACTTTCTTTACTGACTCACTGACTCCTTCCAATGAAATGTCAAATATAGAGTACTGCATATCTGACCTTTTTTGAACTTTGACCTGATGTTACTTCATCCATACAGAAGTCCATGTTAGACCAACAGAATATATATCGGGCAAATTAGTCCTCCATCAAGAACCTTCAATACTGACTCATGGCTCCTTCCAACGAAATGTCAGTTATAGTATACTGAGGACTCGATCATGAACATTGTATACTGACTCTATGGCTCATTCCATTGAAATGTCAGTTATAGAGTACTGTATATTTGACCTTAAGTACATATTTCTGGCAAAAGTGTACTCGATCTTGAACTTTTCTTACATTACTATTGATTGCTTCTGATGTTACTTCACCCATATAGAAGTCCATATTAGACCGACAGAACATATTTCGGGCAAATTAGTCCTTGATCAAGAACTTCAGCCGTACAGTATTGGATATTTGACTTGAAGGACATATTTCTGGCCCAAGAGTACTCGATCATGAACATTCTATACTGACTCTTTGACTCCTTCCAATGAAATGTCAGTTATAGAGTACTGCGTATTTGACCTTAACGAAATATTTCTGGTCAAAGAATACTTGATCAAGAACATTCTATACAAACTTATCAATGTTATATGTTAGCCATTTAGTATCGCATATTTGATTTAATGGACATATTTCTGGACAAAATTCATCGATCTTCAACTTTCGATACATGTTCCTTGATTCACTCTGATCTTACTTGAGCCACATTTGAACCCATTTTGACCTACTAAACATATTTCTGGCAAATTAGTCCTCGATCAAGAACTTTCTATACTGAGTCATTGACTACTTCCACTGAAATGTCAGTTATAGAGTACTGTATATTTGACCTTAAGTACACATTTCTGGCAAAAGTGTACTCGATCTTGAACTTTTCTTACATTACTATTGACTCTTTCTGATGTTACTTCACCCATACAGGAGTCCATATTAGACCTACTGAACATATTTCCAGCAAATTAGTCCTCGATCAAGAACTTTCTTTACTGACTCACTGACTCCTTCCAATGAAATGTCAAATATAGAGTACTGCATTTTTGACCTTAAGGACATATTTCTAGTCAAAGAGTACTCAATCTTGAACTTTAGATACATCACTATTGACTCCTTCTGATGTTACTTCACCCATACAGAAGTCCATGTTAGACCAACAGAATATATATCGGGCAAATTAGTCCTCCATCAAGAACCTTCAATACTGACTCATGGCTCCTTCCAATGAAATGTCAGTTATAGAGTACTGCGTATTTGACCTTAAGGACATATTTCTGGCCCAAGAGTACTCGATCATGAACATTCTATACTGACTCTTTGACTCCTTCCAATGAAATGTCAGTTATAGAGTACTGCGTATTTGACCTTAACGAAGTATTTCTGGTCAAAGAGTACTTGATCAAGAACATTCTATACAAATTCATCAATGTTATATGTTAGCCATTCAGTATCGCATATTTGATTTAATGACCATATTTCTGGCCCAAAATTCATCGATCTTCAACTTTCGATACATGTTCTTTGATTCACTCTGATCTTACTTGAGCCACATTTGAACCCATTTTGACCTACTAAACATATTTCAAATTAGTCCTCGATCAAGAACTTTCTATACTGAGTCATTGACTACTTCCAATGAAATGTCAGATATAGAGTACTGCATATTTGACCTTAAGGACATATTTCTAGTCAAAGAGTACTCGATCTTGAACTTTAGATACATTACTATTGACTCCTTCTGATATTACTTCACCCATACATAAGTCCATATTAGACCGACAGAACATATTTTGGGCAAATTAGTCGCAAATTAGTCCTTGATCAAGAACTTCAGCCGTACAGTATTGGATATTTGACTTGAAGGACATATTTCTGGCCCAAGAGTACTCGATCATGAACATTCTATACTGACTCTTTGACTCCTTCCAATGAAATGTCAGTTATAGAGTACTGAGTATTTGACCTTAACGAAATATTTCTGGTCAAAGAGTACTTGATCAAGAACATTCTATACAAACTCATCAATGTTATATGTTAGCCATTCAGTATCGCATATTTGATTTAATGAACATATTTCTGGACAAAATTCTTAGATCTTCAACTTTCGATACATGTTCTTTGATTCACTCTGATCTTACTTGAGCCACATTTGAACCCATTTTGACCTACTAAACATATTTCAAATTAGTCCTCGATCAAGAACTTTCTATACTGAGTCATTGACTACTTCCAATGAAATATCAGTTATAGAGTACTGTATATTTGACCTTAAGTACACATTTCTGGCAAAAGTGTACTCGATCTTGAACTTTTCTTACATTACTATTGACTCTTTCTGATGTTACTCCACCCATACAGGAGTCCATATTAGACCTACTGAACATATTTCCAGCAAATTAGTCCTCGATCAAGAACTTTCTTTACTGACTCACTGACTCCTTCCAATGAAATGTCAAATATAGAGTACTGCATATTTGACCTTTTTTGAACTTTGACCTGATGTTATTTCATCCATACAGAAGTCCATGTTAGACCAACAGAATATATATTGGGCAAATTAGTCCTCCATCAAGAACCTTCAATACTGACTCATGGCTCCTTCCAACGAAATGTCAGTTATAGTATACTTAGGACTCGATCATGAACATTGTATACTGACTCTATGGCTCATTCCATTGAAATGTCAGTTATAGAGTACTGTATATTTGACCTTAAGTACATATTTCTGGCAAAAGTGTACTCGATCTTGAACTTTTCTTACATTACTATTGATTGCTTCTGATGTTACTTCACCCATATAGAAGTCCATATTAGACCGACAGAACATATTTCGGGCAAATTAGTCCTTGATCAAGAACTTCAGCCGTACAGTATTGGATATTTGACCTGAAGGACATATTTCTGGCCCAAGAGTACTCGATCATGAACATTCTATACTGACTCTTTGACTCCTTCCAATGAAATGTCAGTTATAGAGTACTGCGTATTTGACCTTAACGAAATATTTCTGGTCAAAGAGTACTTGATCAAGAACATTCTATACAAACTTATCAATGTTATATGTTAGCCATTCAGTATCGCATATTTGATTTAATGGACATATTTCTGGACAAAATTCATCGATCTTCAACTTTCGATACATGTTCCTTGATTCACTCTGATCTTACTTGAGCCACATTTGAACCCATTTTGACCTACTAAACATATTTCTGGCAAATTAGTCCTCGATCAAGAACTTTCTATACTGAGTCATTGACTACTTCCACTGAAATGTCAGTTATAGAGTACTGTATATTTGACCTTAAGTACATATTTCTGGCGAAAGTGTACTCGATCTTGAACTTTTCTTACATTACTATTGATTGCTTCTGATGTTACTTCACCCATATAGAAGTCCATATTAGACCGACAGAACATATTTCGGGCAAATTAGTCCTTGATCAAGAACTTCAGCCGTACAGTATTGGATATTTGACTTGAAGGACATATTTCTGGCCCAAGAGTACTCGATCATGAACATTCTATACTGACTCTTTGACTCCTTCCAATGAAATGTCAGTTATAGAGTACTGCGTATTTGACCTTAACGAAATATTTCTAGTCAAAGAGTACTTGATCAAGAACATTCTATACAAACTTATCAATGTTATATGTTAGCCATTCAGTATCGCATATTTGATTTAATGGACATATTTCTGGACAAAATTCATCGATCTTCAACTTTCGATACATGTTCCTTGATTCACTCTGATCTTACTTGAGCCACATTTGAACCCATTTTGACCTACTAAACATATTTCTGGCAAATTAGTCCTCGATCAAGAACTTTCTATACTGAGTCATTGACTACTTCCACTGAAATGTCAGTTATAGAGTACTGTATATTTGACCTTAAGTACATATTTCTGGCAAAAGTGTACTCGATCTTGAACTTTTCTTACATTACTATTGACTCTTTCTGATGTTACTTCACCCATACAGGAGTCCATATTAGACCTACTGAACATATTTCCAGCAAATTAGTCCTCGATCAAGAACTTTCTTTACTGACTCACTGACTCCTTCCAATGAAATGTCAAATATAGAGTACTGCATTTTTGACCTTAAGGACATATTTCTAGTCAAAGAGTACTCAATCTTGAACTTTAGATACATTACTATTGACTCCTTCTGATGTTACTTCACCCATACAGAAGTCCATGTTAGACCAACAGAATATATATCGGGCAAATTAGTCCTCCATCAAGAACCTTCAATACTGACTCATGGCTCCTTCCAATGAAATGTCAGTTATAGAGTACTGCATATTTGACCTTAAGGACATATTTCTGGCCCAAGAGTACTCGATCATGAACATTCTATACTGACTCTTTGACTCCTTCCAATGAAATGTCAGTTATAGAGTACTGCGTATTTGACCTTAACGAAATATTTCTGGTCAAAGAGTACTTGATCAAGAACATTCTATACAAATTCATCAATGTTATATGTTAGCCATTCAGTATCGCATATTTGATTTAATGACCATATTTCTGGCCCAAAATTCATCTATCTTCAACTTTCGATACATGTTCTTTGATTCACTCTGATCTTACTTGAGCCACATTTGAACCCATTTTGACCTACTAAACATATTTCAAATTAGTCCTCGATCAAGAACTTTCTATACTGAGTCATTGACTACTTCCAATGAAATGTCAGATATAGAGTACTGCATATTTGACCTTAAGGACATATTTCTAGTCAAAGAGTACTCGATCTTGAACTTTAGATACATTACTATTGACTCCTTCTGATATTACTTCACCCATACATAAGTCCATATTAGACCGACAGAACATATTTTGGGCAAATTAGTCCTTGATCAAGAACTTCAGCCGTACAGTATTGGATATTTGACTTGAAGGACATATTTCTGGCCCAAGAGTACTCGATCATGAACATTCTATACTGACTCTTTGACTCCTTCCAATGAAATGTCAGTTATAGAGTACTGCGTATTTGACCTTAACAAAATATTTCTGGTCAAAGAATACTTGATCAAGAACATTCTATACAAACTCATCAATGTTATATGTTAGCCATTCAGTATCGCATATTTGATTTAATGAACATATTTCTGGACAAAATTCTTAGATCTTCAACTTTCGATACATGTTCTTTGATTCACTCTGATCTTACTTGAGCCACATTTGAACCCATTTTGACCTACTAAACATATTTCTGGCAAATTAGTCCTCGATCAAGAACTTTCTATACTGAGTCATTGACTACTTCCAATGAAATATCAGTTATAGAGTACTGTATATTTGACCTTAAGTACACATTTCTGGCAAAAGTGTACTCGATCTTGAACTTTTCTTACATTACTATTGACTCTTTCTGATGTTACTTCACCCATACAGGAGTCCATATTAGACCTACTGAACATATTTCCAGCAAATTAGTCCTCGATCAAGAACTTTCTTTACTGACTCACTGACTCCTTCCAATGAAATGTCAAATATAGAGTACTGCATATCTGACCTTAAGGACATATTTCTAGTCCAAGAGTACTCAATCTTGAACTTTAGATACATTACTATTGACTCCTTCTGATGTTACTTCATCCATACAGAAGTCCATGTTAGACCAACAGAATATATATCGGGCAAATTAGTCCTCCATCAAGAACCTTCAATACTGACTCATGGCTCCTTCCAACGAAATGTCAGTTATAGTATACTGCATATTTGACCTTAAGGACATATTTCTGGCCCAAGAGTACTCGATCATGAACATTGTATACTGACTCTATGGCTCATTCCATTGAAATGTCAGTTATAGAGTACTGTATATTTGACCTTAAGTACATATTTCTGGCAAAAGTGTACTCGATCTTGAACTTTTCTTACATTACTATTGATTGCTTCTGATGTTACTTCACCCATATAGAAGTCCATATTAGACCGACAGAACATATTTCGGGCAAATTAGTCCTTGATCAAGAACTTCAGCCGTACAGTATTGGATATTTGACTTGAAGGACATATTTCTGGCCCAAGAGTACTCGATCATGAACATTCTATACTGACTCTTTGACTCCTTCCAATGAAATGTCAGTTATAGAGTACTGCGTATTTGACCTTAACAAATTATTTCTGGTCAAAGAATACTTGATCAAGAACATTCTATACAAACTTATCAATGTTATATGTTAGCCATTTAGTATCGCATATTTGATTTAATGGACATATTTCTGGACAAAATTCATCGATCTTCAACTTTCGATACATGTTCCTTGATTCACTCTGATCTTACTTGAGCCACATTTGAACCCATTTTGACCTACTAAACATATTTCTGGCAAATTAGTCCTCGATCAAGAACTTTCTATACTGAGTCATTGACTACTTCCACTGAAATGTCAGTTATAGAGTACTGTATATTTGACCTTAAGTACACATTTCTGGCAAAAGTGTACTCGATCTTGAACTTTTCTTACATTACTATTGACTCTTTCTGATGTTACTTCACCCATACAGGAGTCCATATTAGACCTACTGAACATATTTCCAGCAAATTAGTCCTCGATCAAGAACTTTCTTTACTGACTCACTGACTCCTTCCAATGAAATGTCAAATATAGAGTACTGCATATTTGACCTTTTTTGAACTTTGACCTGATGTTACTTCATCCATACAGAAGTCCATGTTAGACCAACAGAATATATATTGGGCAAATTAGTCCTCTATCAAGAACCTTCAATACTGACTCATGGCTCCTTCCAACGAAATGTCAGTTATAGTATACTTAGGACTCGATCATGAACATTGTATACTGACTCTATGGCTCATTCCATTGAAATGTCAGTTATAGAGTACTGTATATTTGACCTTAAGTACATATTTCTGGCAAAAGTGTACTCGATCTTGAACTTTTCTTACATTACTATTGATTGCTTCTGATGTTACTTCACCCATATAGAAGTCCATATTAGACCGACAGAACATATTTCGGGCAAATTAGTCCTTGATCAAGAACTTCAGCCGTACAGTATTGGATATTTGACCTGAAGGACATATTTCTGGCCCAAGAGTACTCGATCATGAACATTCTATACTGACTCTTTGACTCCTTCCAATGAAATGTCAGTTATAGAGTACTGCGTATTTGACCTTAATGAAATATTTCTGGTCAAAGAATACTTGATCAAGAACATTCTATACAAACTTATCAATGTTATATGTTAGCCATTTAGTATCGCATATTTGATTTAATGGACATATTTCTGGACAAAATTCATCGATCTTCAACTTTCGATACATGTTCCTTGATTCACTCTGATCTTACTTGAGCCACATTTGAACCCATTTTGACCTACTAAACATATTTCTGGCAAATTAGTCCTCGATCAAGAACTTTCTATACTGAGTCATTGACTACTTCCACTGAAATGTCAGTTATAGAGTACTGTATATTTGACCTTAAGTACACATTTCTGGCAAAAGTGTACTCGATCTTGAACTTTTCTTACATTACTATTGACTCTTTCTGATGTTACTTCACCCATACAGGAGTCCATATTAGACCTACTGAACATATTTCCAGCAAATTAGTCCTCGATCAAGAACTTTCTTTACTGACTCACTGACTCCTTCCAATGAAATGTCAAATATAGAGTACTGCATTTTTGACCTTAAGGACATATTTCTAGTCAAAGAGTACTCAATCTTGAACTTTAGATACATCACTATTGACTCCTACTGATGTTACTTCACCCATACAGAAGTCCATGTTAGACCAACAGAATATATATCGGGCAAATTAGTCCTCCATCAAGAACCTTCAATACTGACTCATGGCTCCTTCCAATGAAATGTCAGTTATAGAGTACTGCGTATTTGACCTTAAGGACATATTTCTGGCCCAAGAGTACTCGATCATGAACATTCTATACTGACTCTTTGACTCCTTCCAATGAAATGTCAGTTATAGAGTACTGCGTATTTGACCTTAACGAAGTATTTCTGGTCAAAGAGTACTTGATCAAGAACATTCTATACAAATTCATCAATGTTATATGTTAGCCATTCAGTATCGCATATTTGATTTAATGACCATATTTCTGGCCCAAAATTCATCGATCTTCAACTTTCGATACATGTTCTTTGATTCACTCTGATCTTACTTGAGCCACATTTGAACCCATTTTGACCTACTAAACATATTTCAAATTAGTCCTCGATCAAGAACTTTCTATACTGAGTCATTGACTACTTCCAATGAAATGTCAGATATAGAGTACTGCATATTTGACCTTAAGGACATATTTCTAGTCAAAGAGTACTCGATCTTGAACTTTAGATACATTACTATTGACTCCTTCTGATATTACTTCACCCATACATAAGTCCATATTAGACCGACAGAACATATTTTGGGCAAATTAGTCGCAAATTAGTCCTTGATCAAGAACTTCAGCCGTACAGTATTGGATATTTGACTTGAAGGACATATTTCTGGCCCAAGAGTACTCGATCATGAACATGCTATACTGACTCTTTGACTCCTTCCAATGAAATGTCAGTTATAGAGTACTGCGTATTTGACCTTAACGAAATATTTCTGGTCAAAGAGTACTTGATCAAGAACATTCTATACAAACTTATCAATGTTATATGTTAGCCATTCAGTATCGCATATTTGATTTAATGGACATATTTCTGGACAAAATTCATCGATCTTCAACTTTCGATACATGTTCCTTGATTCACTCTGATCTTACTTGAGCCACATTTGAACCCATTTTGACCTACTAAACATATTTCTGGCAAATTAGTCCTCGATCAAGAACTTTCTATACTGAGTCATTGACTACTTCCACTAAAATGTCAGTTATAGAGTACTGTATATTTGACCTTAAGTACATATTTCTGGCAAAAGTGTACTCGATCTTGAACTTTTCTTACATTACTATTGACTCTTTCTGATGTTACTTCACCCATACAGGAGTCCATATTAGACCTACTGAACATATTTCCAGCAAATTAGTCCTCGATCAAGAACTTTCTTTACTGACTCACTGACTCCTTCCAATGAAATGTCAAATATAGAGTACTGCATTTTTGACCTTAAGGACATATTTCTAGTCCAAGAGTACTCAATCTTGAACTTTAGATACATTACTATTGACTCCTTCTGATGTTACTTCACCCATACAGAAGTCCATGTTAGACCAACAGAATATATATCGGGCAAATTAGTCCTCCATCAAGAACCTTCAATACTGACTCATGGCTCCTTCCAATGAAATGTCAGTTATAGAGTACTGCATATTTGACCTTAAGGACATATTTCTGGCCCAAGAGTACTCGATCATGAACATTCTATACTGACTCTTTGACTCCTTCCAATGAAATGTCAGTTATAGAGTACTGCGTATTTGACCTTAACGAAATATTTCTGGTCAAAGAGTACTTGATCAAGAACATTCTATACAAATTCATCAATGTTATATGTTAGCCATTCAGTATCGCATATTTGATTTAATGACCATATTTCTGGCCCAAAATTCATCGATCTTCAACTTTCGATACATGTTCTTTGATTCACTCTGATCTTACTTGAGCCACATTTGAACCCATTTTGACCTACTAAACATATTTCAAATTAGTCCTCGATCAAGAACTTTCTATACTGAGTCATTGACTACTTCCAATGAAATGTCAGATATAGAGTACTGCATATTTGACCTTAAGGACATATTTCTAGTCAAAGAGTACTCGATCTTGAACTTTAGATATATTACTATTGACTCCTTCTGATATTACTTCACCCATACATAAGTCCATATTAGACCGACAGAACATATTTTGGGCAAATTAGTCCTTGATCAAGAACTTCAGCCGTACAGTATTGGATATTTGACTTGAAGGACATATTTCTGGCCCAAGAGTACTCGATCATGAACATTCTATACTGACTCTTTGACTCCTTCCAATGAAATGTCAGTTATAGAGTACTGCGTATTTGACCTTAACAAAATATTTCTGGTCAAAGAATACTTGATCAAGAACATTCTATACAAACTCATCAATGTTATATGTTAGCCATTCAGTATCGCATATTTGATTTAATGAACATATTTCTGGACAAAATTCTTAGATCTTCAACTTTCGATACATGTTCTTTGATTCACTCTGATCTTACTTGAGCCACATTTGAACCCATTTTGACCTACTAAACATATTTCTGGCAAATTAGTCCTCGATCAAGAACTTTCTATACTGAGTCATTGACTACTTCCAATGAAATATCAGTTATAGAGTACTGTATATTTGACCTTAAGTACACATTTCTGGCAAAAGTGTACTCGATCTTGAACTTTTCTTACATTACTATTGACTCTTTCTGATGTTACTTCACCCATACAGGAGTCCATATTAGACCTACTGAACATATTTCCAGCAAATTAGTCCTCGATCAACAACTTTCTTTACTGACTCACTGACTCCTTCCAATGAAATGTAAAATATAGAGTACTGCATATCTGACCTTTTTTGAACTTTCACCTGATGTTACTTCATCCATACAGAAGTCCATGTTAGACCAACAGAATATATATCGGGCAAATTAGTCCTCCATCAAGAACCTTCAATACTGACTCATGGCTCCTTCCAACGAAATGTCAGTTATAGTATACTGAGGACTCGATCATGAACATTGTATACTGACTCTATGGCACATTCCATTGAAATGTCAGTTATAGAGTACTGTATATTTGACCTTAAGTACATATTTCTGGCAAAAGTGTACTCGATCTCGAACTTTTCTTACATTACTATTGATTGCTTCTGATGTTACTTCACCCATATAGAAGTCCATATTAGACCGACAGAACATATTTCGGGCAAATTAGTCCTTGATCAAGAACTTCAGCCGTACAGTATTGGATATTTGACTTGAAGGACATATTTCTGGCCCAAGAGTACTCGATCATGAACATTCTATACTGACTCTTTGACTCCTTCCAATGAAATGTCAGTTATAGAGTACTGCGTATTTGACCTTAACGAAATATTTCTGGTCAAAGAGTACTTGATCAAGAACATTCTATACAAACTTATCAATGTTATATGTTAGCCATTCAGTATCGCATATTTGATTTAATGACCATATTTCTGGCCCAAAATTCATCGATCTTCAACTTTCGATACATGTTCTTTGATTCACTCTGATCTTACTTGAGCCACATTTGAACCCATTTTGACCTACTAAACATATTTCAAATTAGTCCTCGATCAAGAACTTTCTATACTGAGTCATTGACTACTTCCAATGAAATGTCAGATATAGAGTACTGCATATTTGACCTTAAGGACATATTTCTAGTCAAAGAGTACTCGATCTTGAACTTTAGATACATTACTATTGACTCCTTCTGATATTACTTCACCCATACATAAGTCCATATTAGACCGACAGAACATATTTTGGGCAAATTAGTCGCAAATTAGTCCTTGATCAAGAACTTCAGCCGTACAGTATTGGATATTTGACTTGAAGGACATATTTCTGGCCCAAGAGTACTCGATCATGAACATTCTATACTGACTCTTTGACTCCTTCCAATGAAATGTCAGTTATAGAGTACTGCGTATTTGACCTTAACGAAATATTTCTGGTCAAAGAGTACTTGATCAAGAACATTCTATACAAACTCATCAATGTTATATGTTAGCCATTCAGTATCGCATATTTGATTTAATGAACATATTTCTGGACAAAATTCTTAGATCTTCAACTTTCGATACATGTTCTTTGATTCACTCTGATCTTACTTGAGCCACATTTGAACCCATTTTGACCTACTAAACATATTTCAAATTAGTCCTCGATCAAGAACTTTCTATACTGAGTCATTGACTACTTCCAATGAAATGTCAGATATAGAGTACTGCATATTTGACCTTAAGGACATATTTCTAGTCAAAGAGTACTCGATCTTGAACTTTAGATACATTACTATTGACTCCTTCTGATATTACTTCACCCATACATAAGTCCATATTAGACCGACAGAACATATTTTGGGCAAATTAGTCCTTGATCAAGAAGAAAGAACTTTATCATTTGTGCATTGAAGAGGCAACAAATCACATATGCTGTTGCATTGCAATGCATCAATAACTGTTCAGTGCACTGCATAAACTAGTTAACTTATTTATTACGCTTGTGCATAGAAGAAATGATATATCTGTTCATATGAAGAGATAACTATAACGTGCAGTAATTTAATCCGTGTGCAGTGGAGCGATAACTCATGATTGGTGCTTGTTGCGCTGCATTGCTTACAAGAACGAACTCTTTCCATTGTGCATTGAAAACAAAACAAAACACATATGCTGCTGAATTTCAATGCATCCAAGAAATAACTCACTTTCATTGCCTTGCTTACAATAGTTAACTTATTTTATGCTGTGCATAGAAGAAATTAATGTAACATGTGCCGTTGCATTGCATACAAGAACTAATATGTAAGTGTTATGCATTGTTTCCTTGCATTGTATACAAGAACCAACGTATTCCTCACCCATTAAAGAGATGAAACAAAACACGTTGTGTTGCGATGAATGAACTAACTGATCCGTTTTGCACGTTTTGTACTAACTTAATCCGTTACAGAGTGAAGAAATAATTCTGTTGCATCAGGTGCTTGTTGCACTGCATTCCTTACAAGAACGAACTCTTTACTTTGTGCACTGAACAGAAAACACATCACATATGCCGTTGAATTGCAATAAATACAAACTAACAAAACTAACTGTTTCATTGCATTGCATACAATATTTGACTTATGTCATACACAGAAGAAATTTAATACAAGAAATGTGCTTGTTGCATTTTATGCATACAAAAACTAGCATGCAAGTTATGTACTGTTTCCTTGCACTGTGTGTTTTGTTTTGTCTTCAATGCACAATGGAAAGAGTTCATTCTTGTAAGCAATGCAGCGCAACAAGCACCAATCATGAGTTATTTATTTTATGCAAAGAGTAATAAGTTAACTACTGTATGCAATGCACTTGTCACAAATTCTTGTTGCATTGCAATGCATCAGTGTATCAATGCATTGAATACAATAGTTTAATTTAAATATTTAACTGGTTAATTCCGATGTGCATAGAAGTTAATATAACATACGTGCTAAATGACGTGCACATCTAAGTTATGCATGTAAGTTATGTTTCCGTTTCCTTGCATTGTATACAAGAACGTATTCCTAATGCATTGAAGAGATAACGCACAACTCGATATGTTGCGAAGAATTAACTAACTCATCCGTTTTGCTTCGAGAGATAACACATAACGTGCATTACATTGCAGTGTTAATCCGTTTTGCAGAGATAGTTTAAGAGATAACATGACAGGAGCTTGTAGCAATGAGTTGGATACAAAAACGAACGCTTTTCTTTGTGCATGAAAGAGAAAACAAATCACACATGCTGTTGCATTGCAATGCATCAATAACTGTAACAGTGCATTGCATACAATAGTTAACTTATTACTCTGTGCATAAAATAAATAACTCATGATTGGTGCTTGTTGAGCTGCATTGCTTACAAGAACGAACTCTTTCCATTGTGCATTGAAAACAAAACACATATGCTGCTGAATTTCAATGCATCCAAGAAATAATTTATAACTCATAACTCATAACTCATGCCTTGCGTACAATAGTTAACTTATTTTATGCTGTGCATAGAAGAAATTAATGTAACATGTGCCGTTGCTCTGCATACAAGAACTAATACGTAAGTGTTATGCACCGTTTCCTTGCATTGTATACAAGAACGTATTCCTCATCCATTGAAGAGATAACATAAAACACGTTGTGCTTCGATGAACTAACTTATCCGTTATGCATTGAGGAGATAACACATGACATGCATTGCATTGCAGTGAAGAGATAACATAACAGCTGATTGTTGCGCTGCATTCCTTAAAAGAACGAACTCTTTCCTTTGTGCACTGAAGAGAACACAAATCACATATGCTTTGCATTGTAATGCATCGATAACTGTTCAGTGCACTGCATAAACTATTTAACTTATTTATTACGCTTGTGCATAGAAGAAATTATATATCTGTTCATATGAAGAGATAACTATAACGTGCAGTAATTTAATCCGTGTGCAGTGGAGCGATAACTCATGATTGGTGCTTGTTGCGCTGCATTGCTTACAAGAACGAACTCTTTCCATTGTGCATTGAAAACAAAACAAAACACATATGCTGCTGAATTTCAATGCATCCAAGAAATAACTCACTTTCATTGCCTTGCGTACAATAGTTAACTTATTTTATGCTGTGCATAGAAGAAATTAATGTAACATGTGCCGTTACATTGCATACAAGAACTAATATGTAAGTGTTATGCATTGTTTCCTTGCATTGTATACAAGAACCAACGTATTCCTCACCCATTAAAGAGATGAAACAAAACACGTTGTGTTGCGATAAATGAACTAACTGATCCGTTTTGCACGTTTTGTACTAACTTAATCCGTTACGGAGTGAAGAAATAATTCTGTTGCATCAGGTGCTTGTTGCACTGCATTCCTTACAAGAACGAACTCTTTCCTTTGTGCACTGAACAGAAAACACATCACATATGCCGTTGAATTGCAATAAATACAAACTAACAAAACTAACTGTTTCAAAACTAACAAAACTAACTGTTTCATTGCATTGCATAAAATTCTTCACAGAAGAATTTTAATACAAGAAATGTGCTTGTTGCATTTTATGCATACAAAAACTAGCATGCAATTTATGTACTGTTTCCTGCACTGTGTGTTTTGTTTTGTCTTCAATGCACAATGGAAAGAGTTCATTCTTGTAAGCAATGCAGCGCAACAAGCACCAATCATGAGTTATTTATTTTATGCAAAGAGTAATAAGTTAACTACTGTATGCAATGCACTTGTCACATATTCTTGTTGCATTTACATATGCAACAAGAATATGAACATATTCGTATTCCTCATCCATTGAATAGATAATAAAAAAAAACCTTATGCAATAAATGAACAAACTCATCCGTTATGCATTGAAGAGATAACATAACATTACAGTGCATTAACTTAATCCGTTGTTGCATTTGAAGAGATAAAATGCGTGCATTGCATTTCATACACAATATGCACTGTTTCCTTGAATTGTATAGCCTACAAGACTAACGTATTCCTCAGCCTTTAAAGACATTACACAAAACTTTGTGATGAATGAACTAAATCATCCGTTCAGCATTAACTTGATATAACATTGCATTACACAACTCATTGCATTACATAACTATGACATTGCATAAACTCATGACAAGTGCTTTTTGTACTGCATTGCTTAAAAGAAAGAACTTTATCATTTGTGCATTGAAGAGGCAACAAATCACATATGCTGTTGCATTGCAATGCATCAATAACTGTTCAGTGCACTGCATAAACTAGTTAACTTATTTATTACGCTTGTGCATAGAAGAAATGATATATCTGTTCATATGAAGAGATAACTATAACGTGCAGTAATTTAATCCGTGTGCAGTGGAGCGATAACTCATGATTGGTGCTTGTTGCGCTGCATTGCTTACAAGAACGAACTCTTTCCATTGTGCATTGAAAACAAAACAAAACACATATGCTGCTGAATTTCAATGCATCCAAGAAATAACTCACTTTCATTGCCTTGCTTACAATAGTTAACTTATTTTATGCTGTGCATAGAAGAAATTAATGTAACATGTGCCGTTGCATTGCATACAAGAACTAATATGTAAGTGTTATGCATTGTTTCCTTGCATTGTATACAAGAACCAACGTATTCCTCACCCATTAAAGAGATGAAACAAAACACGTTGTGTTGCGATGAATGAACTAACTGATCCGTTTTGCACGTTTTGTACTAACTTAATCCGTTACAGAGTGAAGAAATAATTCTGTTGCATCAGGTGCTTGTTGCACTGCATTCCTTACAAGAACGAACTCTTTACTTTGTGCACTGAACAGAAAACACATCACATATGCCGTTGAATTGCAATAAATACAAACTAACAAAACTAACTGTTTCATTGCATTGCATACAATATTTGACTTATGTCATACACAGAAGAAATTTAATACAAGAAATGTGCTTGTTGCATTTTATGCATACAAAAACTAGCATGCAAGTTATGTACTGTTTCCTTGCACTGTGTGTTTTGTTTTGTCTTCAATGCACAATGGAAAGAGTTCATTCTTGTAAGCAATGCAGCGCAACAAGCACCAATCATGAGTTATTTATTTTATGCAAAGAGTAATAAGTTAACTACTGTATGCAATGCACTTGTCACAAATTCTTGTTGCATTGCAATGCATCAGTGTATCAATGCATTGAATACAATAGTTTAATTTAAATATTTAACTGGTTAATTTCGATGTGCATAGAAGAAGTTAATATAACATACGTGCTAAATGACGTGCACATCTAAGTTATGCATGTAAGTTATGTTTCCGTTTCCTTGCATTGTATACAAGAACGTATTCCTAATGCATTGAAGAGATAACATAACAGCTGATTGTTGCGCTGCATTCCTTAAAAGAACGAACTCTTTCCTTTGTGCACTGAAGAGAACACAAATCACATATGCTTTGCATTGTAATGTATCGATAACTGTTCAGTGCACTGCATAAACTATTTAACTTATTTATTACGCTTGTGCATAGAAGAAATTATATATGCATTCCTTACAAGAACGAACTCTTTACTTTGTGCACTGAACAGAAAACACATCACATATGCCGTTGAATTGCAATAAATACAAACTAACTGATCCGTTTTGCACGTTTTGTACTAACTTAATCAGTTACAGAGTGAAGAAATAATTCTGTTGCATCAGGTGCTTGTTGCACTGCATTCCTTACAAGAACGAACTCTTTCCTTTGTGCACTGAAGAGAACACAAATCACATATGCTTTGCATTGTAATGCATCAATAACTGTTTCAGTGCATTGCATACAATCGTTAACTTATTTCACTGTGTATAGAAAAAATTATTATTGCAACATGTAAGATAAGCACTGTTTCCTTGCATTGTATAGAAAAATTCCTTGTGCATTGAAGAGAAAATACATAAAATTGCTTTGCAAAAGACATAACACGGGTGCTGTTGAACTGCATTCCATCCAAGAACTAAAATGAAATTAACATATTTCGTTGTGGATTAAAGAGTGAACACGTATGTTCTGTTGCATTACATTGCATTCAAAATCCTAACTAACTTTATAAAACTTATTTCGTTGTGCAATAAATAAGTAACACATATGTGCTGTTATATTGCAATGCAAAAAATAATACATATAAGGTATGCGCTTTTTCATTGCATTTGTATACAAGAACTAACTTATACCGTTGTGCATTCAAGAGATAACACATAAGATATGTGCTTTTGCATTGCATTGTAAACAAGAACTAACTTATTCCGTTATGCAATGACGATAGAGACAACACATAACATTGCCGCTGTTGCATTACAATGCATGTAAGAACTAACCCATTTCTTGTACAATATGTGTATTGCATCATATATTGCATCGAATCCGTTGTGCAGTGCAGAAATAAACATATTTTATTCATGTTTTATTGGATTGCATAATAGTGAACAAGTTTATTCCGTTATGCATGAAAGAGATACCATACATGTTGTTGCACTGCAAATAATACAATAACAGGAAAATAAGAATTAACGCTTTCCGTTGTACATTGAAGAGATGACACAACGTATTTGCTGTTGAATTTCATTCAACATTTAAATGATTGCAAATTAGTCCTCGATCATGAACTTTGAATGCAGTGAAGCGAAAACACTTAAACATATGTGCTGTTGCATTAAGAGAACGTACTCACTCCTTATGGCCCCTACATGTTACATCAGACTTTGGTCTGATGTAAGACCACATTTGACCTGCTGAACGTAGTTCTGGCCAAAGACTCTTCAATATTGAATTTTATACTTACTAATTGACGCCTTCTATATCCCATCAGATATACAGTAGTCCATATTTGACCTAATGAACAGGTTTCATATTCCATACATTATGCAGACATACAAGAGCCGATGTTTGATATAATAAACACATATTTCTGGCCTATTGAGGCTATTTCTAGTCGTCAATCAAGATTGTTTTTATAGAAACTCAATCACTCCTGATGATGATACATCAGCCAAACAGTATTGCATACATAATCTTTGCCTCACTCTGTAATTAGTTCATCCATAATGAGCACATGTTTGACCTACAGAACATATCTCTGGCAAACTAGTTCTCGCTCATAAACTTTCGATAAAAACTCATTGAATCCTGATTATGTATTAGAATATTGCATATTTAACCTAATGGACGTATTTACAACTCGAGCTTGAACATTTGACTCCTGATTTTACTTCACCTATACAGAAATTCATATTAGACCGAGAGAACATATTTCGGGCAAATTAGTACTCGATGTTACTTCACCCATACAGAAGTCCATGTTAGACCAACAGAATATATATCGGGCAAATTAGTCCTCGATCAAGAACTTTCTATACTGAGTCATTGACTACTTCCAATGAAATGTCAGATACAGAGAACTGCAAATTTGACCTTAAGGACATATTTCTGGCCAAAGAGTACTCGATCTTGAACTTTTCTTACATTGCTATTGACTGCTTCTGATGTTACTTCACCCATATAGGAGTCCATATTACACCGACAGAACATATTTCGGGCAAATTAGTCCTCGATCAAGAACTTCAGCTGTACAGTATTGGATATTTGACCTGAAGGACATATTTCTGGCCAAAGAGTACTCGATCATGAACATTCTATACTGACTCTTTGACTCCTTCCAATGAAATGTCAATTATAGAGTACTGCGTATTTGATCTTAACGAAATATTTCTGGTCAAAGAGTACTTGATCAAGAACATTCTATACAAACTCATCAATGTTATATGTTCGCCATTCAGTATCGCATATTTGATTTAATGAACATATTTCTGGACAAAATTCATCGATCTTCAACTTTCTATACATGTTCTTTGATTCACTCTGATCTTACTTGAGCCACATTTGAACCCATTTTGACCTACTAAACATATTTCTGGCAAATTAGTCCTCGATCAAGAACTTTCTATACTGACTCATTGACTACTTCCAATGAAATATCAGTTATAGAGTACTGTATATTTGACCTTAAGTACACATTTCTGGCAAAAGTGTACTCGATCTTGAACTTTTCTTACATTACTATTGACTCTTTCTGATGTTACTTCACCCATACAGGAGTCCATATTAGACCTACTGAACATATTTCCAGCAAATTAGTCCTCGATCAAGAACTTTCTTTACTGACTCACTGACTCCTTCCAATGAAATGTCAAATATAGAGTACTGCATATTTGACCTTTTTTGAACTTTGACCTGATGTTACTTCATGCATACAGAAGTCCATGTTAGACCAACAGAATATATATCGGGCAAATTAGTCCTCCATCAAGAACCTTCAATACTGACTCATGGCTCCTTCCAACGAAATGTCAGTTATAGTATACTGAGGACTCGATCATGAACATTGTATACTGACTCTATGGCTCATTCCATTGAAATGTCAGTTATAGAGTACTGTATATTTGACCTTAAGTACATATTTCTGGCAAAAGTGTACTCGATCTTGAACTTTTCTTACATTACTATTGATTGCTTCTGATGTTACTTCACCCATATAGAAGTCCATATTAGACCGACAGAACATATTTCGGGCAAATTAGTCCTTGATCAAGAACTTCAGCCGTACAGTATTGGATATTTGACCTGAAGAACATATTTCTGGCCCAAGAGTACTCGATCATGAACATTCTATACTGACTCTTTGACTCCTTCCAATGAAATGTCAGTTATAGAGTACTGCGTATTTGACCTTAACGAAATATTTCTGGTCAAAGAGTACTTGATCAAGAACATTCTATACAAACTCATCAATGTTATATGTTAGCCATTCAGTATCGCATATTTGATTTAATGAACATATTTCTGGACAAAATTCATCGATCTTCAACTTTCGATACATGTTCCTTGATTCACTCTGATCTTACTTGAGCCACATTTGAACCCATTTTGACCTACTAAACATATTTCTGGCAAATTAGTCCTCGATCAAGAACTTTCTATACTGAGTCATTGACTACTTCCACTGAAATGTCAGTTATAGAGTACTGTATATTTGACCTTAAGTACATATTTCTGGCAAAAGTGTACTCGATCTTGAACTTTTCTTACATTACTATTGACTCTTTCTGATGTTACGTCACCCGTATATACAGGAGTCCATATTAGACCTACTGAACATATTTCCAGCAAATTAGTCCTCGATCAAGAACTTTCTTTACTGACTCACTGACTCCTTCCAATGAAATGTCAAATATAGAGTACTGCATTTTTGACCTTAAGGACATATTTCTCGTCAAAGAGTACTCAATCTTGAACTTTAGATACATTACTATTGACTCCTTCTGATGTTACTTCACCCATACAGAAGTCCATGTTAGACCAACAGAATATATATCGGGCAAATTAGTCCTCCATCAAGAACCTTCAATACTGACTCATGGCTCCTTCCAATGAAATGTCATTTATAGAGTACTGCATATTTGACCTTAACGAAATATTTCTGGTCAAAGAGTACTCGATCATGAACATTCTATACTGACTCTTTGACTCCTTCCAATGACATGTCAGTTATTGAGTACTGCGTATTTGACCTTAACGAAATATTTCTGGTCAAAGAGTACTTGATCAAGAACATTCTATACAAATTCATCATTGTTATATGTTAGCCATTCAGTATCGCATATTTGATTTAATGACCATATTTCTGGTCCAAAATTCATCGATCTTCAACTTTCGATACATGTTCTTTGATTCACTCTGATCTTACTTGAGCCACATTTGAACCCATTTTGACCTACTAAACATATTTCTGGCAAATTAGTCCTCGATCAAGAACTTTCTATACTGAGTCATTGACTACTTCCAATGAAATGTCAGATATAGAGTACTGCATATTTGACCTTAAGGACATATTTCTAGTCAAAGAGTATTCGATCTTGAACTTTAGATACATTACTATTGACTCCTTATGATTTTACTTCACCCATACAGAAGTCCATGTTAGACCAACAGAATATATATCGGGCAAATTAGTCCTCCATCAAGAACTTTCTTTACTGACTCACTGACTCCTTCCAATGAAATGTCAAATATAGAGTACTGCATTTTTGACCTTAAGGACATATTTCTAGTCAAAGAGTACTCAATCTTGAACTTTAGATACATTACTATTGACTCCTTATGATTTTACTTCACCCATACAGAAGTCCATGTTAGACCAACAGAATATATATCGGGCAAATTAGTCCTCCATCAAGAACCTTCAATACTGACTCATGGCTCCTTCCAATGAAATGTCATTTATAGAATACTGCATATTTGACCTTAAGGACATATTTCTGGACTAAGAGTACTCAATCATGAACATTCTATACTGACTCTTTGACTCCTTCCAATGAAATGTCAGTTATAGAGTACTGCGTATTTGACCTTAACGAAATATTTCTGGTCAAAGAGTACTTGATCAAGAACATTCTATACAAATTCATCAATGTTATATGTTAGCCATTCAGTATCGCATATTTGATTTAATGACCATATTTCTGGCCCAAAATTCATCGATCTTCAACTTTTGATACATGTTCTTTGATTCACTCTGATCTTACTTGAGCCACATTTGAACCCATTTTGACCTACTAAACATATTTCAAATTAGTCCTCAATCAAGAACTTTCTATACTGAGTCATTGACTACTTCCACTGAAATGTCAGTTATAGAGTACTGTATATTTGACCTTAAGTACATATTTCTGGCAAAAGTGTACTCGATCTTGAACTTTTCTTACATTACTATTGACTCTTTCTGATGTTACGTCACCCGTATATACAGGAGTCCATATTAGACATACTGAACATATTTCCAGCAAATTAGTCCTCGATCAAGAACTTTCTTTACTGACTCACTGACTCCTTCCAATGAAATGTCAAATATAGAGTACTGCATTTTTGACCTTAAGGACATATTTCTCGTCAAAGAGTACTCAATCTTGAACTTTAGATACATTACTATTGACTCCTTCTGATGTTACTTCACCCATACAGAAGTCCATGTTAGACCAACAGAATATATATCGGGCAAATTAGTCCTCCATCAAGAACCTTCAATACTGACTCATGGCTCCTTCCAATGAAATGTCATTTATAGAGTACTGCATATTTGACCTTAACGAAATATTTCTGGTCAAAGAGTACTCGATCATGAACATTCTATACTGACTCTTTGACTCCTTCCAATGACATGTCAGTTATTGAGTACTGCGTATTTGACCTTAACGAAATATTTCTGGTCAAAGAGTACTTGATCAAGAACATTCTATACAAATTCATCATTGTTATATGTTAGCCATTCAGTATCGCATATTTGATTTAATGACCATATTTCTGGTCCAAAATTCATCGATCTTCAACTTTCGATACATGTTCTTTGATTCACTCTGATCTTACTTGAGCCACATTTGAACCCATTTTGACCTACTAAACATATTTCTGGCAAATTAGTCCTCGATCAAGAACTTTCTATACTGAGTCATTGACTACTTCCAATGAAATGTCAGATATAGAGTACTGCATATTTGACCTTAAGGACATATTTCTAGTCAAAGAGTATTCGATCTTGAACTTTAGATACATTACTATTGACTCCTTATGATTTTACTTCACCCATACAGAAGTCCATGTTAGACCAACAGAATATATATCGGGCAAATTAGTCCTCCATCAAGAACTTTCTTTACTGACTCACTGACTCCTTCCAATGAAATGTCAAATATAGAGTACTGCATTTTTGACCTTAAGGACATATTTCTAGTCAAAGAGTACTCAATCTTGAACTTTAGATACATTACTATTGACTCCTTATGATTTTACTTCACCCATACAGAAGTCCATGTTAGACCAACAGAATATATATCGGGCAAATTAGTCCTCCATCAAGAACCTTCAATACTGACTCATGGCTCCTTCCAATGAAATGTCATTTATAGAATACTGCATATTTGACCTTAAGGACATATTTCTGGACTAAGAGTACTCAATCATGAACATTCTATACTGACTCTTTGACTCCTTCCAATGAAATGTCAGTTATAGAGTACTGCGTATTTGACCTTAACGAAATATTTCTGGTCAAAGAGTACTTGATCAAGAACATTCTATACAAATTCATCAATGTTATATGTTAGCCATTCAGTATCGCATATTTGATTTAATGACCATATTTCTGGCCCAAAATTCATCGATCTTCAACTTTTGATACATGTTCTTTGATTCACTCTGATCTTACTTGAGCCACATTTGAACCCATTTTGACCTACTAAACATATTTCAAATTAGTCCTCAATCAAGAACTTTCTATACTGAGTCATTGACTACTTCCAATGAAATGTCAGATATAGAGTACTGCATATTTGACCTTAAGGACATATTTCTAGTCAAAGAGTACTCGATCTTGAACTTTAGATACATTACTATTGACTCCTTCTGATATTACTTCACCCATACATAAGTCCATATTAGACCGACAGAACATATTTTGGGCAAATTAGTCCTTGATCAAGAACTTCAGCCGTACAGTATTGGATATTTGACTTGAAGGACATATTTCTGGCCCAAGAGTACTCGATCATGAACATTCTATACTGACTCTTTGACTCCTTCCAATGAAATGTCAGTTATAGAGTACTGCGTATTTGACCTTAACGAAATATTTCTGGTCAAAGAGTACTTGATCAAGAACATTCTATACAAACTCATCAATGTTATATGTTAGCCATTCAGTATCGCATATTTGATTTAATGAACATATTTCTGGACAAAATTCTTAGATCTTCAGCTTTCGATACATGTTCTTTGATTCACTCTGATCTTACTTGAGCCACATTTGAACCCATTTTGACCTACTAAACATATTTCTGGCAAATTAGTCCTCGATCAAGAACTTTCTATACTGAGTCATTGACTACTTCCACTGAAATGTCAGTTATAGAGTACTGTATATTTGACCTTAAGTACATATTTCTGGCAAAAGTGTACTTGATCTTGAACTTTTCTTACATTACTATTGACTCTTTCTGATGTTACTTCACCCATACAGGAGTCCATATTAGACCTACTGAACATATTTCCAGCAAATTAGTCCTCGATCAAGAACTTTCTTTACTGACTCACTGACTCCTTCCAATGAAATGTCAAATATAGAGTACTGCATTTTTGACCTTAAGGACATATTTCTAGTCAAAGAGTACTCAATCTTGAACTTTAGATACATCACTATTGACTCCTTCTGATGTTACTTCACCCATACAGAAGTCCATGTTAGACCAACAGAATATATATCGGGCAAATTAGTCCTCCATCAAGAACCTTCAATACTGACTCATGGCTCCTTCCAATGAAATGTCAGTTATAGAGTACTGCATATTTGACCTTAAGGACATATTTCTGGCCCAAGAGTACTCGATCATGAACATTCTATACTGACTCTTTGACTCCTTCCAATGAAATGTCAGTTATAGAGTACTGCGTATTTGACCTTAACGAAGTATTTCTGGTCAAAGAGTACTTGATCAAGAACATTCTATACAAATTCATCAATGTTATATGTTAGCCATTCAGTATCGCATATTTGATTTAATGACCATATTTCTGGCCCAAAATTCATCGATCTTCAACTTTCGATACATGTTCTTTGATTCACTCTGATCTTACTTGAGCCATATTTGAACCCATTTTGACCTACTAAACATATTTCAAATTAGTCCTCGATCAAAAACTTTCTATACTGAGTCATTGACTACTTCCAATGAAATGTCAGATATAGAGTACTGCATATTTGACCTTAAGGACATATTTCTAGTCAAAGAGTACTCGATCTTGAACTTTAGATACATTACTATTGACTCCTTCTGATATTACTTCACCCATACATAAGTCCATATTAGACCGACAGAACATATTTTGGGCAAATTAGTCGCAAATTAGTCCTTGATCAAGAACTTCAGCCGTACAGTATTGGATATTTGACTTGAAGGACATATTTCTGGCCCAAAATTCATCGATCTTCAACTTTCGATACATGTTCTTTGATTCACTCTGATCTTACTTGAGCCACATTTGAACCCATTTTGACCTACTAAACATATTTCTGGCAAATTAGTCCTCGATCAAGAACTTTCTATACTGAGTCATTGACTACTTCCAATGAAATATCAGTTATAGAGTACTGTATATTTGACCTTAAGTACACATTTCTGGCAAAAGTGTACTCGATCTTGAACTTTTCTTACATTACTATTGACTCTTTCTGATGTTACTTCACCCATACAGGAGTCCATATTAGACCTACTGAACATATTTCCAGCAAATTAGTCCTCGATCAAGAACTTTCTTTACTGACTCACTGACTCCTTCCAATGAAATGTCAAATATAGAGTACTGCATATTTGACCTTTTTTGAACTTTGACCTGATGTTACTTCATCCATACAGAAGTCCATGTTAGACCAACAGAATATATATCGGGCAAATTAGTCCTCCATCAAGAACCTTCAATACTGACTCATGGCTCCTTCCAACGAAATGTCAATTATAGTATACTGAGGACTCGATCATGAACATTGTATACTGACTCTATGGCTCATTCCATTGAAATGTCAGTTATAGAGTACTGTATATTTGACCTTAAGAACATATTTCTGGCAAAAGTGTACTCGATCTTGAACTTTTCTTACATTACTATTGATTGCTTCTGATGTTACTTCACCCATATAGAAGTCCATATTAGACCGACAGAACATATTTCGGGCAAATTAGTCCTTGATCAAGAACTTCAGCCGTACAGTATTGGATATTTGACCTGAAGGACATATTTCTGGCCCAAGAGTACTCGATCATGAACATTCTATACTGACTCTTTGACTCCTTCCAATGAAATGTTAGTTATAGAGTACTGCGTATTTGACCTTAACGAAATATTTCTGGTCAAAGAGTACTTGATCAAGAACATTCTATACAAATTCATCAATGTTATATGTTAGCCATTCAGTATCGCATATTTGATTTAATGACCATATTTCTGGCCCAAAATTACTCGATCTTCCACTTTCGATACATGTTCTTTGATTCACTCTGATCTTACTTGAGCCACATTTGAACCCATTTTGACCTACTAAACATATTTCTGGCAAATTAGTCCTCGATCGAGAACTTTCTATACTGAGTCATTGACTACTTCCAATGAAATATCAGTTATAGAGTACTGTATATTTGACCTTAAGTACATATTTCTGGCAAAAGTGTACTCGATCTTGAACTTTTCTTACATTACTATTGACTCTTTCTGATGTTACTTCACCCATACAGGAGTCCATATTAGACCTACTGAACATATTTCCAGCAAATTAGTACTCGATCAAGAACTTTCTTTACTGACTCACTGACTCCTTCCAATGAAATGTCAAATATAGAGTACTGCATATTTGACCTTTTTTGAACTTTGACCTGATGTTACTTCATGCATACAGAAGTCCATGTTAGACCAACAGAATATATATCGGGCAAATTAGTCCTCCATCAAGAACCTTCAATACTGACTCATGGCTCCTTCCAACGAAATGTCAGTTATAGTATACTGAGGACTCGATCATGAACATTGTATACTGACTCTATGGCTCATTCCATTGAAATGTCAGTTATAGAGTACTGTATATTTGACCTTAAGTACATATTTCTGGCAAAAGTGTACTCGATCTTGAACTTTTCTTACATTACTATTGATTGCTTCTGATGTTACTTCACCCATATAGAAGTCCATATTAGACCGACAGAACATATTTCGGGCAAATTAGTCCTTGATCAAGAACTTCAGCCGTACAGTATTGGATATTTGACCTGAAGAACATATTTCTGGCCCAAGAGTACTCGATCATGAACATTCTATACTGACTCTTTGACTCCTTCCAATGAAATGTCAGTTATAGAGTACTGCGTATTTGACCTTAACGAAATATTTCTGGTCAAAGAGTACTTGATCAAGAACATTCTATACAAACTCATCAATGTTATATGTTAGCCATTCAGTATCGCATATTTGATTTAATGAACATATTTCTGGACAAAATTCATCGATCTTCAACTTTCGATACATGTTCCTTGATTCACTCTGATCTTACTTGAGCCACATTTGAACCCATTTTGACCTACTAAACATATTTCTGGCAAATTAGTCCTCGATCAAGAACTTTCTATACTGAGTCATTGACTACTTCCACTGAAATGTCAGTTATAGAGTACTGTATATTTGACCTTAAGTACATATTTCTGGCAAAAGTGTACTCGATCTTGAACTTTTCTTACATTACTATTGACTCTTTCTGATGTTACGTCACCCGTATATACAGGAGTCCATATTAGACCTACTGAACATATTTCCAGCAAATTAGTCCTCGATCAAGAACTTTCTTTACTGACTCACTGACTCCTTCCAATGAAATGTCAAATATAGAGTACTGCATTTTTGACCTTAAGGACATATTTCTCGTCAAAGAGTACTCAATCTTGAACTTTAGATACATTACTATTGACTCCTTCTGATGTTACTTCACCCATACAGAAGTCCATGTTAGACCAACAGAATATATATCGGGCAAATTAGTCCTCCATCAAGAACCTTCAATACTGACTCATGGCTCCTTCCAATGAAATGTCATTTATAGAGTACTGCATATTTGACCTTAACGAAATATTTCTGGTCAAAGAGTACTCGATCATGAACATTCTATACTGACTCTTTGACTCCTTCCAATGACATGTCAGTTATTGAGTACTGCGTATTTGACCTTAACGAAATATTTCTGGTCAAAGAGTACTTGATCAAGAACATTCTATACAAATTCATCATTGTTATATGTTAGCCATTCAGTATCGCATATTTGATTTAATGACCATATTTCTGGTCCAAAATTCATCGATCTTCAACTTTCGATACATGTTCTTTGATTCACTCTGATCTTACTTGAGCCACATTTGAACCCATTTTGACCTACTAAACATATTTCTGGCAAATTAGTCCTCGATCAAGAACTTTCTATACTGAGTCATTGACTACTTCCAATGAAATGTCAGATATAGAGTACTGCATATTTGACCTTAAGGACATATTTCTAGTCAAAGAGTATTCGATCTTGAACTTTAGATACATTACTATTGACTCCTTATGATTTTACTTCACCCATACAGAAGTCCATGTTAGACCAACAGAATATATATCGGGCAAATTAGTCCTCCATCAAGAACTTTCTTTACTGACTCACTGACTCCTTCCAATGAAATGTCAAATATAGAGTACTGCATTTTTGACCTTAAGGACATATTTCTAGTCAAAGAGTACTCAATCTTGAACTTTAGATACATTACTATTGACTCCTTATGATTTTACTTCACCCATACAGAAGTCCATGTTAGACCAACAGAATATATATCGGGCAAATTAGTCCTCCATCAAGAACCTTCAATACTGACTCATGGCTCCTTCCAATGAAATGTCATTTATAGAATACTGCATATTTGACCTTAAGGACATATTTCTGGACTAAGAGTACTCAATCATGAACATTCTATACTGACTCTTTGACTCCTTCCAATGAAATGTCAGTTATAGAGTACTGCGTATTTGACCTTAACGAAATATTTCTGGTCAAAGAGTACTTGATCAAGAACATTCTATACAAATTCATCAATGTTATATGTTAGCCATTCAGTATCGCATATTTGATTTAATGACCATATTTCTGGCCCAAAATTCATCGATCTTCAACTTTTGATACATGTTCTTTGATTCACTCTGATCTTACTTGAGCCACATTTGAACCCATTTTGACCTACTAAACATATTTCAAATTAGTCCTCAATCAAGAACTTTCTATACTGAGTCATTGACTACTTCCACTGAAATGTCAGTTATAGAGTACTGTATATTTGACCTTAAGTACATATTTCTGGCAAAAGTGTACTCGATCTTGAACTTTTCTTACATTACTATTGACTCTTTCTGATGTTACGTCACCCGTATATACAGGAGTCCATATTAGACCTACTGAACATATTTCCAGCAAATTAGTCCTCGATCAAGAACTTTCTTTACTGACTCACTGACTCCTTCCAATGAAATGTCAAATATAGAGTACTGCATTTTTGACCTTAAGGACATATTTCTCGTCAAAGAGTACTCAATCTTGAACTTTAGATACATTACTATTGACTCCTTCTGATGTTACTTCACCCATACAGAAGTCCATGTTAGACCAACAGAATATATATCGGGCAAATTAGTCCTCCATCAAGAACCTTCAATACTGACTCATGGCTCCTTCCAATGAAATGTCATTTATAGAGTACTGCATATTTGACCTTAACGAAATATTTCTGGTCAAAGAGTACTCGATCATGAACATTCTATACTGACTCTTTGACTCCTTCCAATGACATGTCAGTTATTGAGTACTGCGTATTTGACCTTAACGAAATATTTCTGGTCAAAGAGTACTTGATCAAGAACATTCTATACAAATTCATCATTGTTATATGTTAGCCATTCAGTATCGCATATTTGATTTAATGACCATATTTCTGGTCCAAAATTCATCGATCTTCAACTTTCGATACATGTTCTTTGATTCACTCTGATCTTACTTGAGCCACATTTGAACCCATTTTGACCTACTAAACATATTTCTGGCAAATTAGTCCTCGATCAAGAACTTTCTATACTGAGTCATTGACTACTTCCAATGAAATGTCAGATATAGAGTACTGCATATTTGACCTTAAGGACATATTTCTAGTCAAAGAGTATTCGATCTTGAACTTTAGATACATTACTATTGACTCCTTATGATTTTACTTCACCCATACAGAAGTCCATGTTAGACCAACAGAATATATATCGGGCAAATTAGTCCTCCATCAAGAACTTTCTTTACTGACTCACTGACTCCTTCCAATGAAATGTCAAATATAGAGTACTGCATTTTTGACCTTAAGGACATATTTCTAGTCAAAGAGTACTCAATCTTGAACTTTAGATACATTACTATTGACTCCTTATGATTTTACTTCACCCATACAGAAGTCCATGTTAGACCAACAGAATATATATCGGGCAAATTAGTCCTCCATCAAGAACCTTCAATACTGACTCATGGCTCCTTCCAATGAAATGTCATTTATAGAATACTGCATATTTGACCTTAAGGACATATTTCTGGACTAAGAGTACTCAATCATGAACATTCTATACTGACTCTTTGACTCCTTCCAATGAAATGTCAGTTATAGAGTACTGCGTATTTGACCTTAACGAAATATTTCTGGTCAAAGAGTACTTGATCAAGAACATTCTATACAAATTCATCAATGTTATATGTTAGCCATTCAGTATCGCATATTTGATTTAATGACCATATTTCTGGCCCAAAATTCATCGATCTTCAACTTTTGATACATGTTCTTTGATTCACTCTGATCTTACTTGAGCCACATTTGAACCCATTTTGACCTACTAAACATATTTCAAATTAGTCCTCAATCAAGAACTTTCTATACTGAGTCATTGACTACTTCCAATGAAATGTCAGATATAGAGTACTGCATATTTGACCTTAAGGACATATTTCTAGTCAAAGAGTACTCGATCTTGAACTTTAGATACATTACTATTGACTCCTTCTGATATTACTTCACCCATACATAAGTCCATATTAGACCGACAGAACATATTTTGGGCAAATTAGTCCTTGATCAAGAACTTCAGCCGTACAGTATTGGATATTTGACTTGAAGGACATATTTCTGGCCCAAGAGTACTCGATCATGAACATTCTATACTGACTCTTTGACTCCTTCCAATGAAATGTCAGTTATAGAGTACTGCGTATTTGACCTTAACGAAATATTTCTGGTCAAAGAGTACTTGATCAAGAACATTCTATGCAAACTCATCAATGTTATATGTTAGCCATTCAGTATCGCATATTTGATTTAATGAACATATTTCTGGACAAAATTCTTAGATCTTCAGCTTTCGATACATGTTCTTTGATTCACTCTGATCTTACTTGAGCCACATTTGAACCCATTTTGACCTACTAAACATATTTCTGGCAAATTAGTCCTCGATCAAGAACTTTCTATACTGAGTCATTGACTACTTCCACTGAAATGTCAGTTATAGAGTACTGTATATTTGACCTTAAGTACATATTTCTGGCAAAAGTGTACTTGATCTTGAACTTTTCTTACATTACTATTGACTCTTTCTGATGTTACTTCACCCATACAGGAGTCCATATTAGACCTACTGAACATATTTCCAGCAAATTAGTCCTCGATCAAGAACTTTCTTTACTGACTCACTGACTCCTTCCAATGAAATGTCAAATATAGAGTACTGCATTTTTGACCTTAAGGACATATTTCTAGTCAAAGAGTACTCAATCTTGAACTTTAGATACATCACTATTGACTCCTTCTGATGTTACTTCACCCATACAGAAGTCCATGTTAGACCAACAGAATATATATCGGGCAAATTAGTCCTCCATCAAGAACCTTCAATACTGACTCATGGCTCCTTCCAATGAAATGTCAGTTATAGAGTACTGCATATTTGACCTTAAGGACATATTTCTGGCCCAAGAGTACTCGATCATGAACATTCTATACTGACTCTTTGACTCCTTCCAATGAAATGTCAGTTATAGAGTACTGCGTATTTGACCTTAACGAAGTATTTCTGGTCAAAGAGTACTTGATCAAGAACATTCTATACAAATTCATCAATGTTATATGTTAGCCATTCAGTATCGCATATTTGATTTAATGACCATATTTCTGGCCCATAAATTCATCGATCTTCAACTTTCGATACATGTTCTTTGATTCACTCTGATCTTACTTGAGCCATATTTGAACCCATTTTGACCTACTAAACATATTTCAAATTAGTCCTCGATCAAAAACTTTCTATACTGAGTCATTGACTACTTCCAATGAAATGTCAGATATAGAGTACTGCATATTTGACCTTAAGGACATATTTCTAGTCAAAGAGTACTCGATCTTGAACTTTAGATACATTACTATTGACTCCTTCTGATATTACTTCACCCATACATAAGTCCATATTAGACCGACAGAACATATTTTGGGCAAATTAGTCGCAAATTAGTCCTTGATCAAGAACTTCAGCCGTACAGTATTGGATATTTGACTTGAAGGACAAGAGTCAATAGAAATTTCTGGCCCAAAATTCATCGATCTTCAACTGACATTTCGATGACATGTTCTTTGATTCACTCTGATCTCTCTATATTCTGTTGAGCCTAACATTATAAACAGAAGAACCCAAAGTTTTGACCTACTAAACATATTTCTGGCAAATTGGTCACTCGATCCAAGAACTTTCATATTAGTCTGAGTCATTGACTACTTCCAGTATGAAATAAGGTCAGTTATGGGGGTACTGTATATTTGACCTTTCAAAGTACACATTTCTGTAAAGCAAAGTGTACTCGATCTTGCCCAGAACTTTTCTTACATGAGTACTCTATCTGACTCTTTCTGGAATGAGTTACTTCACCCAGTACAGGAGTTCTCCATCGAGGATTAGACCTACTGAACATATTTAAATCCAGCAAATTATGATCCTCGAAGTGAATCAAAGAACTTATGACTCTTTACTGACTCACTGACTCCTTCAATGAAATGTCAAATATAGAGTACATTGCATGAATTTGTATAGAACCTTTTTGATGAAGCTCTTTGACCAAAAATGATGTTACTTCATTCCATTGGACAGAAGTCCATGTTAGACCAGTACAGAATATCATATCGAGGCCAGAAATTAGTCCTCCATCAGAACCTTCAATACTGACTCATGGCTCCTTCCGAACGAAATGACTCAATTATAGTATAACAATTAATGTAAGGACTCGATCATGAACATATCAGGTATACTGACTCTATGGCTCATTCCATTGAAATGTCAGTTATTCAAGTACTCAGTATGTTGACTCTTAAGAACATATTTCATTGGCAAAATATGAGTCAGTACTCGAAAGGTTCTTGATGGAACTGATTTCTTACATTACTATTGATTGGTCTAACATCTGATGTTAACTTCACCCATATAGTTCAAAAAGTCCATATTAGTACTCTCTGTGACATTGGAAGTCAATATTGAGTCGGGCAAATTAGTCCTTGATCAAGAACTTCAGCCGTACAGTAGGTTGGATATTTGACCTGAAGGACATATTTCTGGCCCAAGAGTACTTTCGATCAAATGAACATATCTATATACTGAGCTATTCATTTGACTCCTTCCAGTATGAAAGTTGTTGATCGAAGAGTACTGCCAGAAATATTTGACCTTAACGAAATATTTCAAATCTGGTCAAGAGTAAGATCTTGATCCAAAGAACATTCTATACAAATTCAGTCAATGTTAAAATATGTTAGCCATTCAGTATCGCATATTTGATTTAATGACCATATTTCTGGCCCAAAATTACTCGATCTTCCACTTTCGATACATGTTCTTTGATATCACTCTGATCTTACTTGAGCCACATTTTAGAACCCATTTTGACCTACTAAACATATTTCTGGCAAATATAGTCCTCGATCGAGAACTTTCTATATTCTGAGTCAGTTTGACTACTTCCCATCTGAAATGTCAGTTATAGAGTACTGTATATTTGATGTCCTTCAAAAGTACATATTTCTGGCAAAAGTGTACTCGATCAGTATGAACTTTTCTTACATTACTATTGACTCTAGATATTTATTAATGAAACCATATAAGATCAAGAACATATATCCAGGATAATGTATGGGCAAAAGTTTCAAATGAGTCAATCAATGTAGCTTGTACTAAGTACCAGAATATTTTTAATTACATGACCTGAACTGACATTTCAATGGAGGAGTCATTAGAATCAAAGAATTGTTCATGATCGAGTCTCATTCAGAAATACTGACTGGTACTCCAACAACTGACATTTCATTGAAAGTCGAGCTGAAGGTATCTTGATGGAGGATAATTTGCCAAACAGTAGGTACTTCAATATGGCTTCAAGTAAGATTCTGGAGTATCGACATGTTAATGAACATCAATTTTCAAATATGTTCATTAAATCAAATATGCGATACTGATGTAGACATTAACATTGACTTGAGATATTGACTCTTTGACCAGAACATATTTCGTTAAATCAAATATAACTGACATTGGAAATGTCCAAAAGTCTAGTATTTGTTATTGTAAATTTCTGGCCAAAGTCTCAGTCATAATATCAATACTGAAAGTTGTCGAAATTTGCCCGAAATGTTCTGTGGTGTCAGATGAAATAATATCAGCTGATGTAGTATGTCAGTACTTGATTAGAAACCTGTATTTCAATGAATGACTCAGTATAAAAGTTCTTGATCAAGAATATGTTTAGTAGGTCAAATGGATTGAAATGTGGCTAAGTAAATTCAGTGAATCCAAAAATATCGAAAGTTGAAGTCATGGGCCAGAAATATGTTCATTCAAATATATGCAGACTGATGGCAAATATAACTTGATGGTTTGTATAGAATGTTCTTTAGTACTCTTGACCTAGAAATATTTCTGGCAAATTACTAGCAATTCTCTGATTTCATACTGAATGTTCATGACTCCTTCCATGAAATGTCAAACAATTTGTATTCTGATAAGTCTGCCGAAATATTGCCTAATCGGTCTAATAGTGGACTTCTTATAGAAATATCAAACAATCAATGTTAATACTGAAAAGTTCAGATCAAATAGTTGCGTAGAATATCTGACATTTCAATGATCCAGTATACATGTTCATATAGAAACTATTTTATAGAAGAGTTATGCAATTTGAACTTTGATGTCATATCAAATATGGTCTAACTGGACTTCTGTATGGAAGAATACCAGAAAGTCAGTTAGATCAAAATAATATATATGTCTGGTCAAAAGAGTACTCCAATCGATCAGTACTTGTGTCAATAATATGGACTCCTTATGATGTCAATAGAGTTAACGATTGTATGCAATGCACTGAAACAGTTATTGATGCATTACAATGCAAAGCATATGTGATTTGTGTTCTCTTCAGTGCACAAAGGAAAGAGTTCGTTCTTGTAAGGAATGCAGTGCAACAAGCACCTGATGCAACAGAATTATTTTCTTCACTCTGTAACTGATTAAGTTAGTACAAAACGTGCAAAACGGATCAGTTAGTTTGTATTTATTGCAATTCAACGGCATATGTGATGTGTTTTCTGTTCAGTGCACAAAGTAAAGAGTTCGTTCTTGTAAGGAATGCATATATAATTTCTTCTATGCACAAGCGTAATAAATAAGTTAAATAGTTTATGCAGTGCACTGAACAGTTATCGATACATTACAATGCAAAGCATATGTGATTTGTGTTCTCTTCAGTGCACAAAGGAAAGAGTTCGTTCTTTTAAGGAATGCAGCGCAACAATCAGCTGTTATGTTATCTCTTCAATGCATTAGGAATACGTTCTTGTATACAATGCAAGGAAACGGAAACATAACTTACATGCATAACTTAGATGTGCACGTCATTTAGCACGTATGTTATATTAACTTCTTCTATGCACATCGAAATTAACCAGTTAAATATTTAAATTAAACTATTGTATTCAATGCATTGATACACTGATGCATTGCAATGCAACAAGAATTTGTGACAAGTGCATTGCATACAGTAGTTAACTTATTACTCTTTGCATAAAATAAATAACTCATGATTGGTGCTTGTTGCGCTGCATTGCTTACAAGAATGAACTCTTTCCATTGTGCATTGAAGACAAAACAAAACACACAGTGCAAGGAAACAGTACATAACTTGCATGCTAGTTTTTGTATGCATAAAATGCAACAAGCACATTTCTTGTATTAAATTTCTTCTGTGTATGACATAAGTCAAATATTGTATGCAATGCAATGAAACAGTTAGTTTTGTTAGTTTGTATTTATTGCAATTCAACGGCATATGTGATGTGTTTTCTGTTCAGTGCACAAAGTAAAGAGTTCGTTCTTGTAAGGAATGCAGTGCAACAAGCACCTGATGCAACAGAATTATTTCTTCACTCTGTAACGGATTAAGTTAGTACAAAACGTGCAAAACGGATCAGTTAGTTCATTCATCGCAACACAACGTGTTTTGTTTCATCTCTTTTAATGGGTGAGGAATACGTTGGTTCTTGTATACAATGCAAGGAAACAATGCATAACACTTACATATTAGTTCTTGTATGCAATGCAACGGCACATGTTACATTAATTTCTTCTATGCACAGCATAAAATAAGTTAACTATTGTAAGCAAGGCAAATGAAAGTGAGTTATTTCTTGGATGCATTGAAATTCAGCAGCATATGTGTTTTGTTTTGTTTTCAATGCACAATGGAAAGAGTTCGTTCTTGTAAGCAATGCAGCGCAACAAGCACCAATCATGAGTTATCGCTCCACTGCACACGGATTAAATTACTGCACGTTATAGTTATCTCTTCATATGAACAGATATATCATTTCTTCTATGCACAAGCGTAATAAATAAGTTAACTAGTTTATGCAGTGCACTGAACAGTTATTGATGCATTGCAATGCAACAGCATATGTGATTTGTTGCCTCTTCAATGCACAAATGATAAAGTTCTTTCTTTTAAGCAATGCAGTACAAAAAGCACTTGTCATGAGTTTATGCAATGTCATAGTTATGTAATGCAATGAGTTGTGTAATGCAATGTTATATCAAGTTAATGCTGAACGGATGATTTAGTTCATTCATCACAAAGTTTTGTGTAATGTCTTTAAAGGCTGAGGAATACGTTAGTCTTGTAGGCTATACAATTCAAGGAAACAGTGCATATTGTGTATGAAATGCAATGCACGCATTTTATCTCTTCAAATGCAACAACGGATTAAGTTAATGCACTGTAATGTTATGTTATCTCTTCAATGCATAACGGATGAGTTTGTTCATTTATTGCATAAGGTTTTTTTTTATTATCTATTCAATGGATGAGGAATACGAATATGTTCATATTCTTGTTGCATATGTAAATGCAACAAGAATATGTGACAAGTGCATTGCATACAGTAGTTAACTTATTACTCTTTGCATAAAATAAATAACTCATGATTGGTGCTTGTTGCGCTGCATTGCTTACAAGAATGAACTCTTTCCATTGTGCATTGAAGACAAAACAAAACACACAGTGCAGGAAACAGTACATAAATTGCATGCTAGTTTTTGTATTCATAAAATGCAACAAGCACATTTTCTTGTATTAAAATTCTTCTGTGAAGAATTTTATGCAATGCAATGAAACAGTTAGTTTTGTTAGTTTTGAAACAGTTAGTTTTGTTAGTTTGTATTTATTGCAATTCAACGGCATATGTGATGTGTTTTCTGTTCAGTGCACAAAGGAAAGAGTTCGTTCTTGTAAGGAATGCAGTGCAACAAGCACCTGATGCAACAGAATTATTTCTTCACTCCGTAACGGATTAAGTTAGTACAAAACGTGCAAAACGGATCAGTTAGTTCATTTATCGCAACACAACGTGTTTTGTTTCATCTCTTTAATGGGTGAGGAATACGTTGGTTCTTGTATACAATGCAAGGAAACAATGCATAACACTTACATATTAGTTCTTGTATGCAATGTAACGGCACATGTTACATTAATTTCTTCTATGCACAGCATAAAATAAGTTAACTATTGTACGCAAGGCAATGAAAGTGAGTTATTTCTTGGATGCATTGAAATTCAGCAGCATATGTGTTTTGTTTTGTTTTCAATGCACAATGGAAAGAGTTCGTTCTTGTAAGCAATGCAGCGCAACAAGCACCAATCATGAGTTATCGCTCCACTGCACACGGATTAAATTACTGCACGTTATAGTTATCTCTTCATATGAACAGATATATAATTTCTTCTATGCACAAGCGTAATAAATAAGTTAAATAGTTTATGCAGTGCACTGAACAGTTATCGATGCATTACAATGCAAAGCATATGTGATTTGTGTTCTCTTCAGTGCACAAAGGAAAGAGTTCGTTCTTTTAAGGAATGCAGCGCAACAATCAGCTGTTATGTTATCTCTTCACTGCAATGCAATGCATGTCATGTGTTATCTCCTCAATGCATAACGGATAAGTTAGTTCATCGAAGCACAACGTGTTTTATGTTATCTCTTCAATGGATGAGGAATACGTTCTTGTATACAATGCAAGGAAACGGTGCATAACACTTACGTATTAGTTCTTGTATGCAGAGCAACGGCACATGTTACATTAATTTCTTCTATGCACAGCATAAAATAAGTTAACTATTGTACGCAAGGCATGAGTTATGAGTTATGAGTTATAAATTATTTCTTGGATGCATTGAAATTCAGCAGCATATGTGTTTTGTTTTCAATGCACAATGGAAAGAGTTCGTTCTTGTAAGCAATGCAGCTCAACAAGCACCAATCATGAGTTATTTATTTTATGCACAGAGTAATAAGTTAACTATTGTATGCAATGCACTGTTACAGTTATTGATGCATTGCAATGCAACAGCATGTGTGATTTGTTTTCTCTTTCATGCACAAAGAAAAGCGTTCGTTTTTGTATCCAACTCATTGCTACAAGCTCCTGTCATGTTATCTCTTAAACTATCTCTGCAAAACGGATTAACACTGCAATGTAATGCACGTTATGTGTTATCTCTCGAAGCAAAACGGATGAGTTAGTTAATTCTTCGCAACATATCGAGTTGTGCGTTATCTCTTCAATGCATTAGGAATACGTTCTTGTATACAATGCAAGGAAACGGAAACATAACTTACATGCATAACTTAGATGTGCACGTCATTTAGCACGTATGTTATATTAACTTCTATGCACATCGGAATTAACCAGTTAAATATTTAAATTAAACTATTGTATTCAATGCATTGATACACTGATGCATTGCAATGCAACAAGAATTTGTGACAAGTGCATTGCATACAGTAGTTAACTTATTACTCTTTGCATAAAATAAATAACTCATGATTGGTGCTTGTTGCGCTGCATTGCTTACAAGAATGAACTCTTTCCATTGTGCATTGAAGACAAAACAAAACACACAGTGCAAGGAAACAGTACATAACTTGCATGCTAGTTTTTGTATGCATAAAATGCAACAAGCACATTTCTTGTATTAAATTTCTTCTGTGTATGACATAAGTCAAATATTGTATGCAATGCAATGAAACAGTTAGTTTTGTTAGTTTGTATTTATTGCAATTCAACGGCATATGTGATGTGTTTTCTGTTCAGTGCACAAAGTAAAGAGTTCGTTCTTGTAAGGAATGCAGTGCAACAAGCACCTGATGCAACAGAATTATTTCTTCACTCTGTAACGGATTAAGTTAGTACAAAACGTGCAAAACGGATCAGTTAGTTCATTCATCGCAACACAACGTGTTTTGTTTCATCTCTTTAATGGGTGAGGAATACGTTGGTTCTTGTATACAATGCAAGGAAACAATGCATAACACTTACATATTAGTTCTTGTATGCAATGCAACGGCACATGTTACATTAATTTCTTCTATGCACAGCATAAAATAAGTTAACTATTGTAAGCAAGGCAATGAAAGTGAGTTATTTCTTGGATGCATTGAAATTCAGCAGCATATGTGTTTTGTTTTGTTTTCAATGCACAATGGAAAGAGTTCGTTCTTGTAAGCAATGCAGCGCAACAAGCACCAATCATGAGTTATCGCTCCACTGCACACGGATTAAATTACTGCACGTTATAGTTATCTCTTCATATGAACAGATATATCATTTCTTCTATGCACAAGCGTAATAAATAAGTTAACTAGTTTATGCAGTGCACTGAACAGTTATTGATGCATTGCAATGCAACAGCATATGTGATTTGTTGCCTCTTCAATGCACAAATGATAAAGTTCTTTCTTCTTGATCAAGGACTAATTTGCCCAAAATATGTTCTGTCGGTCTAATATGGACTTATGTATGGGTGAAGTAATATCAGAAGGAGTCAATAGTAATGTATCTAAAGTTCAAGATCGAGTACTCTTTGACTAGAAATATGTCCTTAAGGTCAAATATGCAGTACTCTATATCTGACATTTCATTGGAAGTAGTCAATGACTCAGTATAGAAAGTTCTTGATCGAGGACTAATTTGAAATATGTTTAGTAGGTCAAAATGGGTTCAAATGTGGCTCAAGTAAGATCAGAGTGAATCAAAGAACATGTATCGAAAGTTGAAGATCTAAGAATTTTGTCCAGAAATATGTTCATTAAATCAAATATGCGATACTGAATGGCTAACATATAACATTGATGAGTTTGTATAGAATGTTCTTGATCAAGTACTCTTTGACCAGAAATATTTCGTTAAGGTCAAATACGCAGTACTCTATAACTGACATTTCATTGGAAGGAGTCAAAGAGTCAGTATAGAATGTTCATGATCGAGTACTCTTGGGCCAGAAATATGTCCTTCAAGTCAAATATCCAATACTGTACGGCTGAAGTTCTTGATCAGTATTGAAGGTTCTTGATGGAGGACTAATTTGCCCAAAATATGTTCTGTCGGTCTAATATGGACTTATGTATGGGTGAAGTAATATCAGAAGGAGTCAATAGTAATGTATCTAAAGTTCAAGATCGAGTACTCTTTGACTAGAAATATGTCCTTAAGGTCAAATATGCAGTACTCTATATCTGACATTTCATTGGAAGTAGTCAATGACTCAGTATAGAAAGTTCTTGATCGAGGACTAATTTGCCAGAAATATGTTTAGTAGGTCAAAATGGGTTCAAATGTGGCTCAAGTAAGATCAGAGTGAATCAAAGAACATGTATCGAAAGTTGAAGATCGATGAATTTTGGGCCAGAAATATGGTCATTAAATCAAATATGCGATACTGAATGGCTAACATATAACATTGATAAGTTTGTATAGAATGTTCTTGATCAAGTACTCTTTGACCAGAAATATTTCGTTAAGGTCAAATACGCAGTACTCTATAACTGACATTTCATTGGAAGGAGTCAAAGAGTCAGTATAGAATGTTCATGATCGAGTACTCTTGGGCCAGAAATATGTCCTTCAAGTCAAATATCCAATACTGTACGGCTGAAGTTCTTGATCAAGGACTAATTTGCCCGAAATATGTTCTGTCGGTCTAATATGGACTTCTATATGGGTGAAGTAACATCAGAAGCAATCAATAGTAATGTAAGAAAAGTTCGAGATCGAGTACACTTTTGCCAGAAATATGTACTTAAGGTCAAATATACAGTACTCTATAACTGACATTTCAATGGAATGTGCCATAGAGTCAGTATACAATGTTCATGATCGAGTCCTCAGTATACTATAACTGACATTTCGTTGGAAGGAGCCATGAGTCAGTATTGAAGGTTCTTGATGGAGGACTAATTTGCCCGATATATATTCTGTTGGTCTAACATGGACTTCTGTATGGATGAAGTAACATCAGGTGAAAGTTCAAAAAAGGTCAGATATGCAGTACTCTATATTTTACATTTCATTGGAAGGAGTCAGTGAGTCAGTAAAGAAAGTTGTTGATCGAGGACTAATTTGCTGGAAATATGTTCAGTAGGTCTAATATGGACTCCTGTATGGGTGAAGTAACATCAGAAAGAGTCAATAGTAATGTAAGAAAAGTTCAAGATCGAGTACACTTTTGCCAGAAATGTGTACTTAAGGTCAAATATACAGTACTCTATAACTGATATTTCATTGGAAGTAGTCAATGACTCAGTATAGAAAGTTCTTGATCGAGGACTAATTTGCCAGAAATATGTTTAGTAGGTCAAAATGGGTTCAAATGTGGCTCAAGTAAGATCAGAGTGAATCAAAGAACATGTATCGAAAGTTGAAGATCTAAGAATTTTGTCCAGAAATATGTTCATTAAATCAAATATGCGATACTGAATGGCTAACATATAACATTGATGAGTTTGTATAGAATGTTCTTGATCAAGTATTCTTTGACCAGAAATATTTTGTTAAGGTCAAATACGCAGTACTCTATAACTGACATTTCATTGGAAGGAGTCAAAGAGTCAGTATAGAATGTTCATGATCGAGTACTCTTGGGCCAGAAATATGTCCTTCAAGTCAAATATCCAATACTGTACGGCTGAAGTTCTTGATCAAGGACTAATTTGCCCAAAATATGTTCTGTCGGTCTAATATGGACTTATGTATGGGTGAAGTAATATCAGAAGGAGTCAATAGTAATGTATCTAAAGTTCAAGATCGAGTACTCTTTGACTAGAAATATGTCCTTAAGGTCAAATATGCAGTACTCTATATCTGACATTTCATTGGAAGTAGTCAATGACTCAGTATAGAAAGTTCTTGATCGAGGACTAATTTGAAATATGTTTAGTAGGTCAAAATGGGTTCAAATGTGGCTCAAGTAAGATCAGAGTGAATCAAAGAACATGTATCGAAAGTTGAAGATCGATGAATTTTGGGCCAGAAATATGGTCATTAAATCAAATATGCGATACTGAATGGCTAACATATAACATTGATGAATTTGTATAGAATGTTCTTGATCAAGTACTCTTTGACCAGAAATATTTCGTTAAGGTCAAATACGCAGTACTCTATAACTGACATTTCATTGGAAGGAGTCAAAGAGTCAGTATAGAATGTTCATGATCGAGTACTCTTGGGCCAGAAATATGTCCTTAAGGTCAAATATGCAGTACTCTATAACTGACATTTCATTGGAAGGAGCCATGAGTCAGTATTGAAGGTTCTTGATGGAGGACTAATTTGCCCGATATATATTCTGTTGGTCTAACATGGACTTCTGTATGGGTGAAGTAACATCAGAAGGAGTCAATAGTAATGTATCTAAAGTTCAAGATTGAGTACTCTTTGACTAGAAATATGTCCTTAAGGTCAAAAATGCAGTACTCTATATTTGACATTTCATTGGAAGGAGTCAGTGAGTCAGTAAAGAAAGTTCTTGATCGAGGACTAATTTGCTGGAAATATGTTCAGTAGGTCTAATATGGACTCCTGTATGGGTGAAGTAACATCAGAAAGAGTCAATAGTAATGTAAGAAAAGTTCAAGATCGAGTACACTTTTGCCAGAAATATGTACTTAAGGTCAAATATACAGTACTCTATAACTGACATTTTAGTGGAAGTAGTCAATGACTCAGTATAGAAAGTTCTTGATCGAGGACTAATTTGCCAGAAATATGTTTAGTAGGTCAAAATGGGTTCAAATGTGGCTCAAGTAAGATCAGAGTGAATCAAGGAACATGTATCGAAAGTTGAAGATCGATGAATTTTGTCCAGAAATATGTCCATTAAATCAAATATGCGATACTGAATGGCTAACATATAACATTGATAAGTTTGTATAGAATGTTCTTGATCAAGTACTCTTTGACCAGAAATATTTCGTTAAGGTCAAATACGCAGTACTCTATAACTGACATTTCATTGGAAGGAGTCAAAGAGTCAGTATAGCATGTTCATGATCGAGTACTCTTGGGCCAGAAATATGTCCTTCAAGTCAAATATCCAATACTGTACGGCTGAAGTTCTTGATCAAGGACTAATTTGCGACTAATTTGCCCAAAATATGTTCTGTCGGTCTAATATGGACTTATGTATGGGTGAAGTAATATCAGAAGGAGTCAATAGTAATGTATCTAAAGTTCAAGATCGAGTACTCTTTGACTAGAAATATGTCCTTAAGGTCAAATATGCAGTACTCTATATCTGACATTTCATTGGAAGTAGTCAATGACTCAGTATAGAAAGTTCTTGATCGAGGACTAATTTGAAATATGTTTAGTAGGTCAAAATGGGTTCAAATGTGGCTCAAGTAAGATCAGAGTGAATCAAAGAACATGTATCGAAAGTTGAAGATCGATGAATTTTGGGCCAGAAATATGGTCATTAAATCAAATATGCGATACTGAATGGCTAACATATAACATTGATGAATTTGTATAGAATGTTCTTGATCAAGTACTCTTTGACCAGAAATACTTCGTTAAGGTCAAATACGCAGTACTCTATAACTGACATTTCATTGGAAGGAGTCAAAGAGTCAGTATAGAATGTTCATGATCGAGTACTCTTGGGCCAGAAATATGTCCTTAAGGTCAAATACGCAGTACTCTATAACTGACATTTCATTGGAAGGAGCCATGAGTCAGTATTGAAGGTTCTTGATGGAGGACTAATTTGCCCGATATATATTCTGTTGGTCTAACATGGACTTCTGTATGGGTGAAGTAACATCAGAAGGAGTCAATAGTGATGTATCTAAAGTTCAAGATTGAGTACTCTTTGACTAGAAATATGTCCTTAAGGTCAAAAATGCAGTACTCTATATTTGACATTTCATTGGAAGGAGTCAGTGAGTCAGTAAAGAAAGTTCTTGATCGAGGACTAATTTGCTGGAAATATGTTCAGTAGGTCTAATATGGACTCCTGTATGGGTGAAGTAACATCAGAAAGAGTCAATAGTAATGTAAGAAAAGTTCAAGATCGAGTACACTTTTGCCAGAAATGTGTACTTAAGGTCAAATATACAGTACTCTATAACTGACATTTCAGTGGAAGTAGTCAATGACTCAGTATAGAAAGTTCTTGATCGAGGACTAATTTGCCAGAAATATGTTTAGTAGGTCAAAATGGGTTCAAATGTGGCTCAAGTAAGATCAGAGTGAATCAAGGAACATGTATCGAAAGTTGAAGATCGATGAATTTTGTCCAGAAATATGTCCATTAAATCAAATATGCGATACTAAATGGCTAACATATAACATTGATAAGTTTGTATAGAATGTTCTTGATCAAGTATTCTTTGACCAGAAATATTTCATTAAGGTCAAATACGCAGTACTCTATAACTGACATTTCATTGGAAGGAGTCAAAGAGTCAGTATAGAATGTTCATGATCGAGTACTCTTGGGCCAGAAATATGTCCTTCAGGTCAAATATCCAATACTGTACGGCTGAAGTTCTTGATCAAGGACTAATTTGCCCGAAATATGTTCTGTCGGTCTAATATGGACTTCTATATGGGTGAAGTAACATCAGAAGCAATCAATAGTAATGTAAGAAAAGTTCAAGATCGAGTACACTTTTGCCAGAAATATGTACTTAAGGTCAAATATACAGTACTCTATAACTGACATTTCAATGGAATGAGCCATAGAGTCAGTATACAATGTTCATGATCGAGTCCTCAGTATACTATAACTGACATTTCGTTGGAAGGAGCCATGAGTCAGTATTGAAGGTTCTTGATGGAGGACTAATTTGCCCGATATATATTCTGTTGGTCTAACATGGACTTCTGTATGGATGAAGTAACATCAGGTCAAAGTTCAAAAAAGGTCAGATATGCAGTACTCTATATTTGACATTTCATTGGAAGGAGTCAGTGAGTCAGTAAAGAAAGTTCTTGATCGAGGACTAATTTGCTGGAAATATGTTCAGTAGGTCTAATATGGACTCCTGTATGGGTGAAGTAACATCAGAAAGAGTCAATAGTAATGTAAGAAAAGTTCAAGATCGAGTACACTTTTGCCAGAAATGTGTACTTAAGGTCAAATATACAGTACTCTATAACTGATATTTCATTGGAAGTAGTCAATGACTCAGTATAGAAAGTTCTTGATCGAGGACTAATTTGCCAGAAATATGTTTAGTAGGTCAAAATGGGTTCAAATGTGGCTCAAGTAAGATCAGAGTGAATCAAAGAACATGTATCGAAAGTTGAAGATCTAAGAATTTTGTCCAGAAATATGTTCATTAAATCAAATATGCGATACTGAATGGCTAACATATAACATTGATGAGTTTGTATAGAATGTTCTTGATCAAGTATTCTTTGACCAGAAATATTTTGTTAAGGTCAAATACGCAGTACTCTATAACTGACATTTCATTGGAAGGAGTCAAAGAGTCAGTATAGAATGTTCATGATCGAGTACTCTTGGGCCAGAAATATGTCCTTCAAGTCAAATATCCAATACTGTACGGCTGAAGTTCTTGATCAAGGACTAATTTGCCCAAAATATGTTCTGTCGGTCTAATATGGACTTATGTATGGGTGAAGTAATATCAGAAGGAGTCAATAGTAATGTATCTAAAGTTCAAGATCGAGTACTCTTTGACTAGAAATATGTCCTTAAGGTCAAATATGCAGTACTCTATATCTGACATTTCATTGGAAGTAGTCAATGACTCAGTATAGAAAGTTCTTGATCGAGGACTAATTTGAAATATGTTTAGTAGGTCAAAATGGGTTCAAATGTGGCTCAAGTAAGATCAGAGTGAATCAAAGAACATGTATCGAAAGTTGAAGATCGATGAATTTTGGGCCAGAAATATGGTCATTAAATCAAATATGCGATACTGAATGGCTAACATATAACATTGATGAATTTGTATAGAATGTTCTTGATCAAGTACTCTTTGACCAGAAATATTTCGTTAAGGTCAAATACGCAGTACTCTATAACTGACATTTCATTGGAAGGAGTCAAAGAGTCAGTATAGAATGTTCATGATCGAGTACTCTTGGGCCAGAAATATGTCCTTAAGGTCAAATATGCAGTACTCTATAACTGACATTTCATTGGAAGGAGCCATGAGTCAGTATTGAAGGTTCTTGATGGAGGACTAATTTGCCCGATATATATTCTGTTGGTCTAACATGGACTTCTGTATGGGTGAAGTAACATCAGAAGGAGTCAATAGTAATGTATCTAAAGTTCAAGATTGAGTACTCTTTGGACTAGAAATATGTCCTTAAGGTCAAAAATGCAGTACTCTATATTTGACATTTCATTGGAAGGAGTCAGTGAGTCAGTAAAGAAAGTTCTTGATCGAGGACTAATTTGCTGGAAATATGTTCAGTAGGTCTAATATGGACTCCTGTATGGGTGAAGTAACATCAGAAAGAGTCAATAGTAATGTAAGAAAAGTTCAAGATCGAGTACACTTTTGCCAGAAATGTGTACTTAAGGTCAAATATACAGTACTCTATAACTGATATTTCATTGGAAGTAGTCAATGACTCAGTATAGAAAGTTCTTGATCGAGGACTAATTTGCCAGAAATATGTTTAGTAGGTCAAAATGGGTTCAAATGTGGCTCAAGTAAGATCAGAGTGAATCAAAGAACATGTATCGAAAGTTGAAGATCTAAGAATTTTGTCCAGAAATATGTTCATTAAATCAAATATGCGATACTGAATGGCTAACATATAACATTGATGAGTTTGTATAGAATGTTCTTGATCAAGTATTCTTTGACCAGAAATATTTCGTTAAGGTCAAATACGCAGTACTCTATAACTGACATTTCATTGGAAGGAGTCAAAGAGTCAGTATAGAATGTTCATGATCGAGTACTCTTGGGCCAGAAATATGTCCTTCAAGTCAAATATCCAATACTGTACGGCTGAAGTTCTTGATCAAGGACTAATTTGCCCAAAATATGTTCTGTCGGTCTAATATGGACTTATGTATGGGTGAAGTAATATCAGAAGGAGTCAATAGTAATGTATCTAAAGTTCAAGATCGAGTACTCTTTGACTAGAAATATGTCCTTAAGGTCAAATATGCAGTACTCTATATCTGACATTTCATTGGAAGTAGTCAATGACTCAGTATAGAAAGTTCTTGATCGAGGACTAATTTGAAATATGTTTAGTAGGTCAAAATGGGTTCAAATGTGGCTCAAGTAAGATCAGAGTGAATCAAAGAACATGTATCGAAAGTTGAAGATAGATGAATTTTGGGCCAGAAATATGGTCATTAAATCAAATATGCGATACTGAATGGCTAACATATAACATTGATGAATTTGTATAGAATGTTCTTGATCAAGTACTCTTTGACCAGAAATATTTCGTTAAGGTCAAATACGCAGTACTCTATAACTGACATTTCATTGGAAGGAGTCAAAGAGTCAGTATAGAATGTTCATGATCGAGTACTCTTGGGCCAGAAATATGTCCTTAAGGTCAAATATGCAGTACTCTATAACTGACATTTCATTGGAAGGAGCCATGAGTCAGTATTGAAGGTTCTTGATGGAGGACTAATTTGCCCGATATATATTCTGTTGGTCTAACATGGACTTCTGTATGGGTGAAGTAACATCAGAAGGAGTCAATAGTAATGTATCTAAAGTTCAAGATTGAGTACTCTTTGACTAGAAATATGTCCTTAAGGTCAAAAATGCAGTACTCTATATTTGACATTTCATTGGAAGGAGTCAGTGAGTCAGTAAAGAAAGTTCTTGATCGAGGACTAATTTGCTGGAAATATGTTCAGTAGGTCTAATATGGACTCCTGTATGGGTGAAGTAACATCAGAAAGAGTCAATAGTAATGTAAGAAAAGTTCAAGATCGAGTACACTTTTGCCAGAAATATGTACTTAAGGTCAAATATACAGTACTCTATAACTGACATTTCAGTGGAAGTAGTCAATGACTCAGTATAGAAAGTTCTTGATCGAGGACTAATTTGCCAGAAATATGTTTAGTAGGTCAAAATGGGTTCAAATGTGGCTCAAGTAAGATCAGAGTGAATCAAGGAACATGTATCGAAAGTTGAAGATCGATGAATTTTGTCCAGAAATATGTCCATTAAATCAAATATGCGATACTGAATGGCTAACATATAACATTGATAAGTTTGTATAGAATGTTCTTGATCAAGTACTCTTTGACTAGAAATATTTCGTTAAGGTCAAATACGCAGTACTCTATAACTGACATTTCATTGGAAGGAGTCAAAGAGTCAGTATAGAATGTTCATGATCGAGTACTCTTGGGCCAGAAATATGTCCTTCAAGTCAAATATCCAATACTGTACGGCTGAAGTTCTTGATCAAGGACTAATTTGCCCGAAATATGTTCTGTCGGTCTAATATGGACTTCTATATGGGTGAAGTAACATCAGAAGCAATCAATAGTAATGTAAGAAAAGTTCAAGATCGAGTACACTTTCGCCAGAAATATGTACTTAAGGTCAAATATACAGTACTCTATAACTGACATTTCAGTGGAAGTAGTCAATGACTCAGTATAGAAAGTTCTTGATCGAGGACTAATTTGCCAGAAATATGTTTAGTAGGTCAAAATGGGTTCAAATGTGGCTCAAGTAAGATCAGAGTGAATCAAGGAACATGTATCGAAAGTTGAAGATCGATGAATTTTGTCCAGAAATATGTCCATTAAATCAAATATGCGATACTGAATGGCTAACATATAACATTGATAAGTTTGTATAGAATGTTCTTGATCAAGTACTCTTTGACCAGAAATATTTCGTTAAGGTCAAATACGCAGTACTCTATAACTGACATTTCATTGGAAGGAGTCAAAGAGTCAGTATAGAATGTTCATGATCGAGTACTCTTGGGCCAGAAATATGTCCTTCAGGTCAAATATCCAATACTGTACGGCTGAAGTTCTTGATCAAGGACTAATTTGCCCGAAATATGTTCTGTCGGTCTAATATGGACTTCTATATGGGTGAAGTAACATCAGAAGCAATCAATAGTAATGTAAGAAAAGTTCAAGATCGAGTACACTTTTGCCAGAAATATGTACTTAAGGTCAAATATACAGTACTCTATAACTGACATTTCAATGGAATGAGCCATAGAGTCAGTATACAATGTTCATGATCGAGTCCTAAGTATACTATAACTGACATTTCGTTGGAAGGAGCCATGAGTCAGTATTGAAGGTTCTTGATGGAGGACTAATTTGCCCAATATATATTCTGTTGGTCTAACATGGACTTCTGTATGGATGAAATAACATCAGGTCAAAGTTCAAAAAAGGTCAAATATGCAGTACTCTATATTTGACATTTCATTGGAAGGAGTCAGTGAGTCAGTAAAGAAAGTTCTTGATCGAGGACTAATTTGCTGGAAATATGTTCAGTAGGTCTAATATGGACTCCTGTATGGGTGGAGTAACATCAGAAAGAGTCAATAGTAATGTAAGAAAAGTTCAAGATCGAGTACACTTTTGCCAGAAATGTGTACTTAAGGTCAAATATACAGTACTCTATAACTGATATTTCATTGGAAGTAGTCAATGACTCAGTATAGAAAGTTCTTGATCGAGGACTAATTTGAAATATGTTTAGTAGGTCAAAATGGGTTCAAATGTGGCTCAAGTAAGATCAGAGTGAATCAAAGAACATGTATCGAAAGTTGAAGATCTAAGAATTTTGTCCAGAAATATGTTCATTAAATCAAATATGCGATACTGAATGGCTAACATATAACATTGATGAGTTTGTATAGAATGTTCTTGATCAAGTACTCTTTGACCAGAAATATTTCGTTAAGGTCAAATACGCAGTACTCTATAACTGACATTTCATTGGAAGGAGTCAAAGAGTCAGTATAGAATGTTCATGATCGAGTACTCTTGGGCCAGAAATATGTCCTTCAAGTCAAATATCCAATACTGTACGGCTGAAGTTCTTGATCAAGGACTAATTTGCGACTAATTTGCCCAAAATATGTTCTGTCGGTCTAATATGGACTTATGTATGGGTGAAGTAATATCAGAAGGAGTCAATAGTAATGTATCTAAAGTTCAAGATCGAGTACTCTTTGACTAGAAATATGTCCTTAAGGTCAAATATGCAGTACTCTATATCTGACATTTCATTGGAAGTAGTCAATGACTCAGTATAGAAAGTTCTTGATCGAGGACTAATTTGAAATATGTTTAGTAGGTCAAAATGGGTTCAAATGTGGCTCAAGTAAGATCAGAGTGAATCAAAGAACATGTATCGAAAGTTGAAGATCGATGAATTTTGGGCCAGAAATATGGTCATTAAATCAAATATGCGATACTGAATGGCTAACATATAACATTGATGAATTTGTATAGAATGTTCTTGATCAAGTACTCTTTGACCAGAAATACTTCGTTAAGGTCAAATACGCAGTACTCTATAACTGACATTTCATTGGAAGGAGTCAAAGAGTCAGTATAGAATGTTCATGATCGAGTACTCTTGGGCCAGAAATATGTCCTTAAGGTCAAATACGCAGTACTCTATAACTGACATTTCATTGGAAGGAGCCATGAGTCAGTATTGAAGGTTCTTGATGGAGGACTAATTTGCCCGATATATATTCTGTTGGTCTAACATGGACTTCTGTATGGGTGAAGTAACATCAGAAGGAGTCAATAGTGATGTATCTAAAGTTCAAGATTGAGTACTCTTTGACTAGAAATATGTCCTTAAGGTCAAAAATGCAGTACTCTATATTTGACATTTCATTGGAAGGAGTCAGTGAGTCAGTAAAGAAAGTTCTTGATCGAGGACTAATTTGCTGGAAATATGTTCAGTAGGTCTAATATGGACTCCTGTATGGGTGAAGTAACATCAGAAAGAGTCAATAGTAATGTAAGAAAAGTTCAAGATCGAGTACACTTTTGCCAGAAATGTGTACTTAAGGTCAAATATACAGTACTCTATAACTGACATTTCAGTGGAAGTAGTCAATGACTCAGTATAGAAAGTTCTTGATCGAGGACTAATTTGCCAGAAATATGTTTAGTAGGTCAAAATGGGTTCAAATGTGGCTCAAGTAAGATCAGAGTGAATCAAGGAACATGTATCGAAAGTTGAAGATCGATGAATTTTGTCCAGAAATATGTCCATTAAATCAAATATGCGATACTAAATGGCTAACATATAACATTGATAAGTTTGTATAGAATGTTCTTGATCAAGTATTCTTTGACCAGAAATATTTCGTTAAGGTCAAATACGCAGTACTCTATAACTGACATTTCATTGGAAGGAGTCAAAGAGTCAGTATAGAATGTTCATGATCGAGTACTCTTGGGCCAGAAATATGTCCTTCAAGTCAAATATCCAATACTGTACGGCTGAAGTTCTTGATCAAGGACTAATTTGCCCGAAATATGTTCTGTCGGTCTAATATGGACTTCTATATGGGTGAAGTAACATCAGAAGCAATCAATAGTAATGTAAGAAAAGTTCAAGATCGAGTACACTTTTGCCAGAAATATGTACTTAAGGTCAAATATACAGTACTCTATAACTGACATTTCAATGGAATGAGCCATAGAGTCAGTATACAATGTTCATGATCGAGTCCTCAGTATACTATAACTGACATTTCGTTGGAAGGAGCCATGAGTCAGTATTGAAGGTTCTTGATGGAGGACTAATTTGCCCGATATATATTCTGTTGGTCTAACATGGACTTCTGTATGGATGAAGTAACATCAGGTCAAAGTTCAAAAAAGGTCAGATATGCAGTACTCTATATTTGACATTTCATTGGAAGGAGTCAGTGAGTCAGTAAAGAAAGTTCTTGATCGAGGACTAATTTGCTGGAAATATGTTCAGTAGGTCTAATATGGACTCCTGTATGGGTGAAGTACCATCAGAAAGAGTCAATAGTAATGTAAGAAAAGTTCAAGATCGAGTACACTTTTGCCAGAAATGTGTACTTAAGGTCAAATATACAGTACTCTATAACTGATATTTCATTGGAAGTAGTCAATGACTCAGTATAGAAAGTTCTTGATCGAGGACTAATTTGCCAGAAATATGTTTAGTAGGTCAAAATGGGTTCAAATGTGGCTCAAGTAAGATCAGAGTGAATCAAAGAACATGTATCGAAAGTTGAAGATCTAAGAATTTTGTCCAGAAATATGTTCATTAAATCAAATATGCGATACTGAATGGCTAACATATAACATTGATGAGTTTGTATAGAATGTTCTTGATCAAGTATTCTTTGACCAGAAATATTTTGTTAAGGTCAAATACGCAGTACTCTATAACTGACATTTCATTGGAAGGAGTCAAAGAGTCAGTATAGAATGTTCATGATCGAGTACTCTTGGGCCAGAAATATGTCCTTCAAGTCAAATATCCAATACTGTACGGCTGAAGTTCTTGATCAAGGACTAATTTGCCCAAAATATGTTCTGTCGGTCTAATATGGACTTATGTATGGGTGAAGTAATATCAGAAGGAGTCAATAGTAATGTATCTAAAGTTCAAGATCGAGTACTCTTTGACTAGAAATATGTCCTTAAGGTCAAATATGCAGTACTCTATATCTGACATTTCATTGGAAGTAGTCAATGACTCAGTATAGAAAGTTCTTGATCGAGGACTAATTTGAAATATGTTTAGTAGGTCAAAATGGGTTCAAATGTGGCTCAAGTAAGATCAGAGTGAATCAAAGAACATGTATCGAAAGTTGAAGATAGATGAATTTTGGGCCAGAAATATGGTCATTAAATCAAATATGTGATACTGAATGGCTAACATATAACATTGATGAATTTGTATAGAATGTTCTTGATCAAGTACTCTTTGACCAGAAATATTTCGTTAAGGTCAAATACGCAGTACTCTATAACTGACATTTCATTGGAAGGAGTCAAAGAGTCAGTATAGAATGTTCATGATCGAGTACTCTTGGGCCAGAAATATGTCCTTAAGGTCAAATATGCAGTACTCTATAACTGACATTTCATTGGAAGGAGCCATGAGTCAGTATTGAAGGTTCTTGATGGAGGACTAATTTGCCCGATATATATTCTGTTGGTCTAACATGGACTTCTGTATGGGTGAAGTAACATCAGAAGGAGTCAATAGTAATGTATCTAAAGTTCAAGATTGAGTACTCTTTGACTAGAAATATGTCCTTAAGGTCAAAAATGCAGTACTCTATATTTGACATTTCATTGGAAGGAGTCAGTGAGTCAGTAAAGAAAGTTCTTGATCGAGGACTAATTTGCTGGAAATATGTTCAGTAGGTCTAATATGGACTCCTGTATGGGTGAAGTAACATCAGAAAGAGTCAATAGTAATGTAAGAAAAGTTCAAGATCGAGTACACTTTTGCCAGAAATATGTACTTAAGGTCAAATATACAGTACTCTATAACTGACATTTCAGTGGAAGTAGTCAATGACTCAGTATAGAAAGTTCTTGATCGAGGACTAATTTGCCAGAAATATGTTTAGTAGGTCAAAATGGGTTCAAATGTGGCTCAAGTAAGATCAGAGTGAATCAAGGAACATGTATCGAAAGTTGAAGATCGATGAATTTTGTCCAGAAATATGTCCATTAAATCAAATATGCGATACTGAATGGCTAACATATAACATTGATAAGTTTGTATAGAATGTTCTTGATCAAGTACTCTTTGACTAGAAATATTTCGTTAAGGTCAAATACGCAGTACTCTATAACTGACATTTCATTGGAAGGAGTCAAAGAGTCAGTATAGAATGTTCATGATCGAGTACTCTTGGGCCAGAAATATGTCCTTCAAGTCAAATATCCAATACTGTACGGCTGAAGTTCTTGATCAAGGACTAATTTGCCCGAAATATGTTCTGTCGGTCTAATATGGACTTCTATATGGGTGAAGTAACATCAGAAGCAATCAATAGTAATGTAAGAAAAGTTCAAGATCGAGTACACTTTCGCCAGAAATATGTACTTAAGGTCAAATATACAGTACTCTATAACTGACATTTCAGTGGAAGTAGTCAATGACTCAGTATAGAAAGTTCTTGATCGAGGACTAATTTGCCAGAAATATGTTTAGTAGGTCAAAATGGGTTCAAATGTGGCTCAAGTAAGATCAGAGTGAATCAAGGAACATGTATCGAAAGTTGAAGATCGATGAATTTTGTCCAGAAATATGTCCATTAAATCAAATATGCGATACTGAATGGCTAACATATAACATTGATAAGTTTGTATAGAATGTTCTTGATCAAGTACTCTTTGACCAGAAATATTTCGTTAAGGTCAAATACGCAGTACTCTATAACTGACATTTCATTGGAAGGAGTCAAAGAGTCAGTATAGAATGTTCATGATCGAGTACTCTTGGGCCAGAAATATGTCCTTCAGGTCAAATATCCAATACTGTACGGCTGAAGTTCTTGATCAAGGACTAATTTGCCCGAAATATGTTCTGTCGGTCTAATATGGACTTCTATATGGGTGAAGTAACATCAGAAGCAATCAATAGTAATGTAAGAAAAGTTCAAGATCGAGTACACTTTTGCCAGAAATATGTACTTAAGGTCAAATATACAGTACTCTATAACTGACATTTCAATGGAATGAGCCATAGAGTCAGTATACAATGTTCATGATCGAGTCCTAAGTATACTATAACTGACATTTCGTTGGAAGGAGCCATGAGTCAGTATTGAAGGTTCTTGATGGAGGACTAATTTGCCCAATATATATTCTGTTGGTCTAACATGGACTTCTGTATGGATGAAATAACATCAGGTCAAAGTTCAAAAAAGGTCAAATATGCAGTACTCTATATTTGACATTTCATTGGAAGGAGTCAGTGAGTCAGTAAAGAAAGTTCTTGATCGAGGACTAATTTGCTGGAAATATGTTCAGTAGGTCTAATATGGACTCCTGTATGGGTGGAGTAACATCAGAAAGAGTCAATAGTAATGTAAGAAAAGTTCAAGATCGAGTACACTTTTGCCAGAAATGTGTACTTAAGGTCAAATATACAGTACTCTATAACTGATATTTCATTGGAAGTAGTCAATGACTCAGTATAGAAAGTTCTTGATCGAGGACTAATTTGAAATATGTTTAGTAGGTCAAAATGGGTTCAAATGTGGCTCAAGTAAGATCAGAGTGAATCAAAGAACATGTATCGAAAGTTGAAGATCTAAGAATTTTGTCCAGAAATATGTTCATTAAATCAAATATGCGATACTGAATGGCTAACATATAACATTGATGAGTTTGTATAGAATGTTCTTGATCAAGTACTCTTTGACCAGAAATATTTCGTTAAGGTCAAATACGCAGTACTCTATAACTGACATTTCATTGGAAGGAGTCAAAGAGTCAGTATAGAATGTTCATGATCGAGTACTCTTGGGCCAGAAATATGTCCTTCAAGTCAAATATCCAATACTGTACGGCTGAAGTTCTTGATCAAGGACTAATTTGCGACTAATTTGCCCAAAATATGTTCTGTCGGTCTAATATGGACTTATGTATGGGTGAAGTAATATCAGAAGGAGTCAATAGTAATGTATCTAAAGTTCAAGATCGAGTACTCTTTGACTAGAAATATGTCCTTAAGGTCAAATATGCAGTACTCTATATCTGACATTTCATTGGAAGTAGTCAATGACTCAGTATAGAAAGTTCTTGATCGAGGACTAATTTGAAATATGTTTAGTAGGTCAAAATGGGTTCAAATGTGGCTCAAGTAAGATCAGAGTGAATCAAAGAACATGTATCGAAAGTTGAAGATCGATGAATTTTGGGCCAGAAATATGGTCATTAAATCAAATATGCGATACTGAATGGCTAACATATAACATTGATGAATTTGTATAGAATGTTCTTGATCAAGTACTCTTTGACCAGAAATACTTCGTTAAGGTCAAATACGCAGTACTCTATAACTGACATTTCATTGGAAGGAGTCAAAGAGTCAGTATAGAATGTTCATGATCGAGTACTCTTGGGCCAGAAATATGTCCTTAAGGTCAAATACGCAGTACTCTATAACTGACATTTCATTGGAAGGAGCCATGAGTCAGTATTGAAGGTTCTTGATGGAGGACTAATTTGCCCGATATATATTCTGTTGGTCTAACATGGACTTCTGTATGGGTGAAGTAACATCAGAAGGAGTCAATAGTGATGTATCTAAAGTTCAAGATTGAGTACTCTTTGACTAGAAATATGTCCTTAAGGTCAAAAATGCAGTACTCTATATTTGACATTTCATTGGAAGGAGTCAGTGAGTCAGTAAAGAAAGTTCTTGATCGAGGACTAATTTGCTGGAAATATGTTCAGTAGGTCTAATATGGACTCCTGTATGGGTGAAGTAACATCAGAAAGAGTCAATAGTAATGTAAGAAAAGTTCAAGATCGAGTACACTTTTGCCAGAAATGTGTACTTAAGGTCAAATATACAGTACTCTATAACTGACATTTCAGTGGAAGTAGTCAATGACTCAGTATAGAAAGTTCTTGATCGAGGACTAATTTGCCAGAAATATGTTTAGTAGGTCAAAATGGGTTCAAATGTGGCTCAAGTAAGATCAGAGTGAATCAAGGAACATGTATCGAAAGTTGAAGATCGATGAATTTTGTCCAGAAATATGTCCATTAAATCAAATATGCGATACTAAATGGCTAACATATAACATTGATAAGTTTGTATAGAATGTTCTTGATCAAGTATTCTTTGACCAGAAATATTTCGTTAAGGTCAAATACGCAGTACTCTATAACTGACATTTCATTGGAAGGAGTCAAAGAGTCAGTATAGAATGTTCATGATCGAGTACTCTTGGGCCAGAAATATGTCCTTCAAGTCAAATATCCAATACTGTACGGCTGAAGTTCTTGATCAAGGACTAATTTGCCCGAAATATGTTCTGTCGGTCTAATATGGACTTCTATATGGGTGAAGTAACATCAGAAGCAATCAATAGTAATGTAAGAAAAGTTCAAGATCGAGTACACTTTTGCCAGAAATATGTACTTAAGGTCAAATATACAGTACTCTATAACTGACATTTCAATGGAATGAGCCATAGAGTCAGTATACAATGTTCATGATCGAGTCCTCAGTATACTATAACTGACATTTCGTTGGAAGGAGCCATGAGTCAGTATTGAAGGTTCTTGATGGAGGACTAATTTGCCCGATATATATTCTGTTGGTCTAACATGGACTTCTGTATGGATGAAGTAACATCAGGTCAAAGTTCAAAAAAGGTCAGATATGCAGTACTCTATATTTGACATTTCATTGGAAGGAGTCAGTGAGTCAGTAAAGAAAGTTCTTGATCGAGGACTAATTTGCTGGAAATATGTTCAGTAGGTCTAATATGGACTCCTGTATGGGTGAAGTACCATCAGAAAGAGTCAATAGTAATGTAAGAAAAGTTCAAGATCGAGTACACTTTTGCCAGAAATGTGTACTTAAGGTCAAATATACAGTACTCTATAACTGATATTTCATTGGAAGTAGTCAATGACTCAGTATAGAAAGTTCTTGATCGAGGACTAATTTGCCAGAAATATGTTTAGTAGGTCAAAATGGGTTCAAATGTGGCTCAAGTAAGATCAGAGTGAATCAAAGAACATGTATCGAAAGTTGAAGATCTAAGAATTTTGTCCAGAAATATGTTCATTAAATCAAATATGCGATACTGAATGGCTAACATATAACATTGATGAGTTTGTATAGAATGTTCTTGATCAAGTATTCTTTGACCAGAAATATTTTGTTAAGGTCAAATACGCAGTACTCTATAACTGACATTTCATTGGAAGGAGTCAAAGAGTCAGTATAGAATGTTCATGATCGAGTACTCTTGGGCCAGAAATATGTCCTTCAAGTCAAATATCCAATACTGTACGGCTGAAGTTCTTGATCAAGGACTAATTTGCCCAAAATATGTTCTGTCGGTCTAATATGGACTTATGTATGGGTGAAGTAATATCAGAAGGAGTCAATAGTAATGTATCTAAAGTTCAAGATCGAGTACTCTTTGACTAGAAATATGTCCTTAAGGTCAAATATGCAGTACTCTATATCTGACATTTCATTGGAAGTAGTCAATGACTCAGTATAGAAAGTTCTTGATCGAGGACTAATTTGAAATATGTTTAGTAGGTCAAAATGGGTTCAAATGTGGCTCAAGTAAGATCAGAGTGAATCAAAGAACATGTATCGAAAGTTGAAGATAGATGAATTTTGGGCCAGAAATATGGTCATTAAATCAAATATGTGATACTGAATGGCTAACATATAACATTGATGAATTTGTATAGAATGTTCTTGATCAAGTACTCTTTGACCAGAAATATTTCGTTAAGGTCAAATACGCAGTACTCTATAACTGACATTTCATTGGAAGGAGTCAAAGAGTCAGTATAGAATGTTCATGATCGAGTACTCTTGGGCCAGAAATATGTCCTTAAGGTCAAATATGCAGTACTCTATAACTGACATTTCATTGGAAGGAGCCATGAGTCAGTATTGAAGGTTCTTGATGGAGGACTAATTTGCCCGATATATATTCTGTTGGTCTAACATGGACTTCTGTATGGGTGAAGTAACATCAGAAGGAGTCAATAGTAATGTATCTAAAGTTCAAGATTGAGTACTCTTTGACTAGAAATATGTCCTTAAGGTCAAAAATGCAGTACTCTATATTTGACATTTCATTGGAAGGAGTCAGTGAGTCAGTAAAGAAAGTTCTTGATCGAGGACTAATTTGCTGGAAATATGTTCAGTAGGTCTAATATGGACTCCTGTATGGGTGAAGTAACATCAGAAAGAGTCAATAGTAATGTAAGAAAAGTTCAAGATCGAGTACACTTTTGCCAGAAATATGTACTTAAGGTCAAATATACAGTACTCTATAACTGACATTTCAGTGGAAGTAGTCAATGACTCAGTATAGAAAGTTCTTGATCGAGGACTAATTTGCCAGAAATATGTTTAGTAGGTCAAAATGGGTTCAAATGTGGCTCAAGTAAGATCAGAGTGAATCAAGGAACATGTATCGAAAGTTGAAGATCGATGAATTTTGTCCAGAAATATGTCCATTAAATCAAATATGCGATACTGAATGGCTAACATATAACATTGATAAGTTTGTATAGAATGTTCTTGATCAAGTACTCTTTGACCAGAAATATTTCGTTAAGGTCAAATACGCAGTACTCTATAACTGACATTTCATTGGAAGGAGTCAAAGAGTCAGTATAGAATGTTCATGATCGAGTACTCTTGGGCCAGAAATATGTCCTTCAAGTCAAATATCCAATACTGTACGGCTGAAGTTCTTGATCAAGGACTAATTTGCGACTAATTTGCCCAAAATATGTTCTGTCGGTCTAATATGGACTTATGTATGGGTGAAGTAATATCAGAAGGAGTCAATAGTAATGTATCTAAAGTTCAAGATCGAGTACTCTTTGACTAGAAATATGTCCTTAAGGTCAAATATGCAGTACTCTATATCTGACATTTCATTGGAAGTAGTCAATGACTCAGTATAGAAAGTTCTTGATCGAGGACTAATTTGCCAGAAATATGTTTAGTAGGTCAAAATGGGTTCAAATGTGGCTCAAGTAAGATCAGAGTGAATCAAAGAACATGTATCGAAAGTTGAAGATCGATGAATTTTGGGCCAGAAATATGGTCATTAAATCAAATATGCGATACTGAATGGCTAACATATAACATTGATGAATTTGTATAGAATGTTCTTGATCAAGTACTCTTTGACCAGAAATACTTCGTTAAGGTCAAATACGCAGTACTCTATAACTGACATTTCATTGGAAGGAGTCAAAGAGTCAGTATAGAATGTTCATGATCGAGTACACTTGGGCCAGAAATATGTCCTTAAGGTCAAATACGCAGTACTCTATAACTGACATTTCATTGGAAGGAGCCATGAGTCAGTATTGAAGGTTCTTGATGGAGGACTAATTTGCCCGATATATATTCTGTTGGTCTAACATGGACTTCTGTATGGGTGAAGTAACATCAGAAGGAGTCAATAGTGATGTATCTAAAGTTCAAGATTGAGTACTCTTTGACTAGAAATATGTCCTTAAGGTCAAAAATGCAGTACTCTATATTTGACATTTCATTGGAAGGAGTCAGTGAGTCAGTAAAGAAAGTTCTTGATCGAGGACTAATTTGCTGGAAATATGTTCAGTAGGTCTAATATGGACTCCTGTATGGGTGAAGTAACATCAGAAAGAGTCAATAGTAATGTAAGAAAAGTTCAAGATCGAGTACACTTTTGCCAGAAATGTGTACTTAAGGTCAAATATACAGTACTCTATAACTGACATTTCAGTGGAAGTAGTCAATGACTCAGTATAGAAAGTTCTTGATCGAGGACTAATTTGCCAGAAATATGTTTAGTAGGTCAAAATGGGTTCAAATGTGGCTCAAGTAAGATCAGAGTGAATCAAGGAACATGTATCGAAAGTTGAAGATCGATGAATTTTGTCCAGAAATATGTCCATTAAATCAAATATGCGATACTGAATGGCTAACATATAACATTGATAAGTTTGTATAGAATGTTCTTGATCAAGTACTCTTTGACCAGAAATATTTCGTTAAGGTCAAATACGCAGTACTCTATAACTGACATTTCATTGGAAGGAGTCAAAGAGTCAGTATAGAATGTTCATGATCGAGTACTCTTGGGCCAGAAATATGTCCTTCAGGTCAAATATCCAATACTGTACGGCTGAAGTTCTTGATCAAGGACTAATTTGCCCGAAATATGTTCTGTCGGTCTAATATGGACTTCTATATGGGTGAAGTAACATCAGAAGCAATCAATAGTAATGTAAGAAAAGTTCAAGATCGAGTACACTTTTGCCAGAAATATGTACTTAAGGTCAAATATACAGTACTCTATAACTGACATTTCAATGGAATGAGCCATAGAGTCAGTATACAATGTTCATGATCGAGTCCTAAGTATACTATAACTGACATTTCGTTGGAAGGAGCCATGAGTCAGTATTGAAGGTTCTTGATGGAGGACTAATTTGCCCAATATATATTCTGTTGGTCTAACATGGACTTCTGTATGGGTGAAGTAACATCAGAAGGAGTCAATAGTAATGTATCTAAAGTTCAAGATTGAGTACTCTTTGACTAGAAATATGTCCTTAAGGTCAAATATGCAGTACTCTATATTTGACATTTCATTGGAAGGAGTCAGTGAGTCAGTAAAGAAAGTTCTTGATCGAGGACTAATTTGCTGGAAATATGTTCAGTAGGTCTAATATGGACTCCTGTATGGGTGAAGTAACATCAGAAAGAGTCAATAGTAATGTAAGAAAAGTTCAAGATCGAGTACACTTTTGCCAGAAATATGTACTTAAGGTCAAATATACAGTACTCTATAACTGACATTTCAGTGGAAGTAGTCAATGACTCAGTATAGAAAGTTCTTGATCGAGGACTAATTTGCCAGAAATATGTTTAGTAGGTCAAAATGGGTTCAAATGTGGCTCAAGTAAGATCAGAGTGAATCAAAGAACATGTATCGAAAGTTGAAGATCGATGAATTTTGTCCAGAAATATGTCCATTAAATCAAATATGCGATACTGAATGGCTAACATATAACATTGATAAGTTTGTATAGAATGTTCTTGATCAAGTACTCTTGGGCCAGAAATATTTCGTTAAGGTCAAATACGCAGTACTCTATAACTGACATTTCATTGGAAGGAGTCAAAGAGTCAGTATAGAATGTTCATGATCGAGTACTCTTGGGCCAGAAATATGTCCTTCAAGTCAAATATCCAATACTGTACGGCTGAAGTTCTTGATCAAGGACTAATTTGCCCGAAATATGTTCTGTCGGTCTAATATGGACTTCTATATGGGTGAAGTAACATCAGAAGCAATCAATAGTAATGTAAGAAAAGTTCAAGATCGAGTACACTTTTGCCAGAAATATGTACTTAAGGTCAAATATACAGTACTCTATAACTGACATTTCAATGGAATGAGCCATAGAGTCAGTATACAATGTTCATGATCGAGTCCTCAGTATACTATAACTGACATTTCGTTGGAAGGAGCCATGAGTCAGTATTGAAGGTTCTTGATGGAGGACTAATTTGCCCGATATATATTCTGTTGGTCTAACATGGACTTCTGTATGGATGAAGTAACATCAGGTCAAAGTTCAAAAAAGGTCAGATATGCAGTACTCTATATTTGACATTTCATTGGAAGGAGTCAGTGAGTCAGTAAAGAAAGTTCTTGATCGAGGACTAATTTGCTGGAAATATGTTCAGTAGGTCTAATATGGACTCCTGTATGGGTGAAGTAACATCAGAAAGAGTCAATAGTAATGTAAGAAAAGTTCAAGATCGAGTACACTTTTGCCAGAAATGTGTACTTAAGGTCAAATATACAGTACTCTATAACTGATATTTCATTGGAAGTAGTCAATGACTCAGTATAGAAAGTTCTTGATCGAGGACTAATTTGCCAGAAATATGTTTAGTAGGTCAAAATGGGTTCAAATGTGGCTCAAGTAAGATCAGAGTGAATCAAAGAACATGTATCGAAAGTTGAAGATCTAAGAATTTTGTCCAGAAATATGTTCATTAAATCAAATATGCGATACTGAATGGCTAACATATAACATTGATGAGTTTGTATAGAATGTTCTTGATCAAGTATTCTTTGACCAGAAATATTTTGTTAAGGTCAAATACGCAGTACTCTATAACTGACATTTCATTGGAAGGAGTCAAAGAGTCAGTATAGAATGTTCATGATCGAGTACTCTTGGGCCAGAAATATGTCCTTCAAGTCAAATATCCAATACTGTACGGCTGAAGTTCTTGATCAAGGACTAATTTGCCCAAAATATGTTCTGTCGGTCTAATATGGACTTATGTATGGGTGAAGTAATATCAGAAGGAGTCAATAGTAATGTATCTAAAGTTCAAGATCGAGTACTCTTTGACTAGAAATATGTCCTTAAGGTCAAATATGCAGTACTCTATATCTGACATTTCATTGGAAGTAGTCAATGACTCAGTATAGAAAGTTCTTGATCGAGGACTAATTTGAAATATGTTTAGTAGGTCAAAATGGGTTCAAATGTGGCTCAAGTAAGATCAGAGTGAATCAAAGAACATGTATCGAAAGTTGAAGATCGATGAATTTTGGGCCAGAAATATGGTCATTAAATCAAATATGCGATACTGAATGGCTAACATATAACATTGATGAATTTGTATAGAATGTTCTTGATCAAGTACTCTTTGACCAGAAATATTTCGTTAAGGTCAAATACGCAGTACTCTATAACTGACATTTCATTGGAAGGAGTCAAAGAGTCAGTATAGAATGTTCATGATCGAGTACTCTTGGGCCAGAAATATGTCCTTAAGGTCAAATATGCAGTACTCTATAACTGACATTTCATTGGAAGGAGCCATGAGTCAGTATTGAAGGTTCTTGATGGAGGACTAATTTGCCCGATATATATTCTGTTGGTCTAACATGGACTTCTGTATGGGTGAAGTAACATCAGAAGGAGTCAATAGTAATGTATCTAAAGTTCAAGATTGAGTACTCTTTGACTAGAAATATGTCCTTAAGGTCAAAAATGCAGTACTCTATATTTGACATTTCATTGGAAGGAGTCAGTGAGTCAGTAAAGAAAGTTCTTGATCGAGGACTAATTTGCTGGAAATATGTTCAGTAGGTCTAATATGGACTCCTGTATGGGTGAAGTAACATCAGAAAGAGTCAATAGTAATGTAAGAAAAGTTCAAGATCGAGTACACTTTTGCCAGAAATATGTACTTAAGGTCAAATATACAGTACTCTATAACTGACATTTCAGTGGAAGTAGTCAATGACTCAGTATAGAAAGTTCTTGATCGAGGACTAATTTGCCAGAAATATGTTTAGTAGGTCAAAATGGGTTCAAATGTGGCTCAAGTAAGATCAGAGTGAATCAAAGAACATGTATCGAAAGTTGAAGATCGATGAATTTTGTCCAGAAATATGTCCATTAAATCAAATATGCGATACTGAATGGCTAACATATAACATTGATAAGTTTGTATAGAATGTTCTTGATCAAGTACTCTTTGACCAGAAATATTTCGTTAAGGTCAAATACGCAGTACTCTATAACTGACATTTCATTGGAAGGAGTCAAAGAGTCAGTATAGAATGTTCATGATCGAGTACTCTTGGGCCAGAAATATGTCCTTCAAGTCAAATATCCAATACTGTACGGCTGAAGTTCTTGATCAAGGACTAATTTGCCCGAAATATGTTCTGTCGGTCTAATATGGACTTCTATATGGGTGAAGTAACATCAGAAGCAATCAATAGTAATGTAAGAAAAGTTCAAGATCGAGTACACTTTCGCCAGAAATATGTACTTAAGGTCAAATATACAGTACTCTATAACTGACATTTCAGTGGAAGTAGTCAATGACTCAGTATAGAAAGTTCTTGATCGAGGACTAATTTGCCAGAAATATGTTTAGTAGGTCAAAATGGGTTCAAATGTGGCTCAAGTAAGATCAGAGTGAATCAAGGAACATGTATCGAAAGTTGAAGATCGATGAATTTTGTCCAGAAATATGTCCATTAAATCAAATATGCGATACTGAATGGCTAACATATAACATTGATAAGTTTGTATAGAATGTTCTTGATCAAGTACTCTTTGACCAGAAATATTTCGTTAAGGTCAAATACGCAGTACTCTATAACTGACATTTCATTGGAAGGAGTCAAAGAGTCAGTATAGAATGTTCATGATCGAGTACTCTTGGGCCAGAAATATGTCCTTCAGGTCAAATATCCAATACTGTACGGCTGAAGTTCTTGATCAAGGACTAATTTGCCCGAAATATGTTCTGTCGGTCTAATATGGACTTCTATATGGGTGAAGTAACATCAGAAGCAATCAATAGTAATGTAAGAAAAGTTCAAGATCGAGTACACTTTTGCCAGAAATATGTACTTAAGGTCAAATATACAGTACTCTATAACTGACATTTCAATGGAATGAGCCATAGAGTCAGTATACAATGTTCATGATCGAGTCCTAAGTATACTATAACTGACATTTCGTTGGAAGGAGCCATGAGTCAGTATTGAAGGTTCTTGATGGAGGACTAATTTGCCCAATATATATTCTGTTGGTCTAACATGGACTTCTGTATGGATGAAATAACATCAGGTCAAAGTTCAAAAAAGGTCAAATATGCAGTACTCTATATTTGACATTTCATTGGAAGGAGTCAGTGAGTCAGTAAAGAAAGTTCTTGATCGAGGACTAATTTGCTGGAAATATGTTCAGTAGGTCTAATATGGACTCCTGTATGGGTGAAGTAACATCAGAAAGAGTCAATAGTAATGTAAGAAAAGTTCAAGATCGAGTACACTTTTGCCAGAAATGTGTACTTAAGGTCAAATATACAGTACTCTATAACTGATATTTCATTGGAAGTAGTCAATGACTCAGTATAGAAAGTTCTTGATCGAGGACTAATTTGAAATATGTTTAGTAGGTCAAAATGGGTTCAAATGTGGCTCAAGTAAGATCAGAGTGAATCAAAGAACATGTATCGAAAGTTGAAGATCTAAGAATTTTGTCCAGAAATATGTTCATTAAATCAAATATGCGATACTGAATGGCTAACATATAACATTGATGAGTTTGTATAGAATGTTCTTGATCAAGTACTCTTTGACCAGAAATATTTCGTTAAGGTCAAATACGCAGTACTCTATAACTGACATTTCATTGGAAGGAGTCAAAGAGTCAGTATAGAATGTTCATGATCGAGTACTCTTGGGCCAGAAATATGTCCTTCAAGTCAAATATCCAATACTGTACGGCTGAAGTTCTTGATCAAGGACTAATTTGCGACTAATTTGCCCAAAATATGTTCTGTCGGTCTAATATGGACTTATGTATGGGTGAAGTAATATCAGAAGGAGTCAATAGTAATGTATCTAAAGTTCAAGATCGAGTACTCTTTGACTAGAAATATGTCCTTAAGGTCAAATATGCAGTACTCTATATCTGACATTTCATTGGAAGTAGTCAATGACTCAGTATAGAAAGTTCTTGATCGAGGACTAATTTGAAATATGTTTAGTAGGTCAAAATGGGTTCAAATGTGGCTCAAGTAAGATCAGAGTGAATCAAAGAACATGTATCGAAAGTTGAAGATCGATGAATTTTGGGCCAGAAATATGGTCATTAAATCAAATATGCGATACTGAATGGCTAACATATAACATTGATGAATTTGTATAGAATGTTCTTGATCAAGTACTCTTTGACCAGAAATATTTCGTTAAGGTCAAATACGCAGTACTCTATAACTGACATTTCATTGGAAGGAGTCAAAGAGTCAGTATAGAATGTTCATGATCGAGTACTCTTGGGCCAGAAATATGTCCTTAAGGTCAAATACGCAGTACTCTATAACTGACATTTCATTGGAAGGAGCCATGAGTCAGTATTGAAGGTTCTTGATGGAGGACTAATTTGCCCGATATATATTCTGTTGGTCTAACATGGACTTCTGTATGGGTGAAGTAACATCAGAAGGAGTCAATAGTGATGTATCTAAAGTTCAAGATTGAGTACTCTTTGACTAGAAATATGTCCTTAAGGTCAAAAATATGCAGTACTCTATATTTGACATTTCATTGGAAGGAGTCAGTGAGTCAGTAAAGAAAGTTCTTGATCGAGGACTAATTTGCTGGAAATATGTTCAGTAGGTCTAATATGGACTCCTGTATGGGTGAAGTAACATCAGAAAGAGTCAATAGTAATGTAAGAAAAGTTCAAGATCGAGTACACTTTTGCCAGAAATGTGTACTTAAGGTCAAATATACAGTACTCTATAACTGACATTTCAGTGGAAGTAGTCAATGACTCAGTATAGAAAGTTCTTGATCGAGGACTAATTTGCCAGAAATATGTTTAGTAGGTCAAAATGGGTTCAAATGTGGCTCAAGTAAGATCAGAGTGAATCAAGGAACATGTATCGAAAGTTGAAGATCGATGAATTTTGTCCAGAAATATGTCCATTAAATCAAATATGCGATACTGTATGTCTAACATATAACATTGATAAGTTTGTATAGAATGTTCTTGATCAAGTACTCTTGGGCCAGAAATATTTCGTTAAGGTCAAATACGCAGTACTCTATAACTGACATTTCATTGGAAGGAGTCAAAGAGTCAGTATAGAATGTTCATGATCGAGTACTCTTGGGCCAGAAATATGTCCTTCAAGTCAAATATCCAATACTGTACGGCTGAAGTTCTTGATCAAGGACTAATTTGCCCGAAATATGTTCTGTCGGTCTAATATGGACTTCTATATGGGTGAAGTAACATCAGAAGCAATCAATAGTACATGTAAGAAAAGTTCAAGATCGAGTACACTTTTGGGCCAGAAATATGTACTTAAGGTCAAATACGCAGTACTCTATAACTGACATTTCAATGGAATGAGCCATAGAGTCAGTATACAATGTTCATGATCGAGTCCTCAGTATACTATAACTGACATTTCGTTGGAAGGAGCCATGAGTCAGTATTGAAGGTTCTTGATGGAGGACTAATTTGCCCGATATATATTCTGTTGGTCTAACATGGACTTCTGTATGGATGAAGTAACATCAGGTCAAAGTTCAAAAAAGGTCAAATATGCAGTACTCTATATTTGACATTTCATTGGAAGGAGTCAGTGAGTCAGTAAAGAAAGTTCTTGATCGAGGACTAATTTGCTGGAAATATGTTCAGTAGGTCTAATATGGACTCCTGTATGGGTGAAGTAACATCAGAAAGAGTCAATAGTAATGTAAGAAAAGTTCAAGATCGAGTACACTTTTGCCAGAAATGTGTACTTAAGGTCAAATATACAGTACTCTATAACTGATATTTCATTGGAAGTAGTCAATGACTCAGTATAGAAAGTTCTTGATCGAGGACTAATTTGCCAGAAATATGTTTAGTAGGTCAAAATGGGTTCAAATGTGGCTCAAGTAAGATCAGAGTGAATCAAAGAACATGTATCGAAAGTTGAAGATCTAAGAATTTTGTCCAGAAATATGTTCATTAAATCAAATATGCGATACTGAATGGCTAACATATAACATTGATGAGTTTGTATAGAATGTTCTTGATCAAGTATTCTTTGACCAGAAATATTTTGTTAAGGTCAAATACGCAGTACTCTATAACTGACATTTCATTGGAAGGAGTCAAAGAGTCAGTATAGAATGTTCATGATCGAGTACTCTTGGGCCAGAAATATGTCCTTCAAGTCAAATATGCAGTTACTCTATAACTGACATTTCATTGGAAGGAGCCATGAGTCAGTATTGAAGGTTCTTGATCAAGGACTAATTTGCCCAAAATATGTTCTGTCGGTCTAATATGGACTTATGTATGGGTGAAGTAATATCAGAAGGAGTCAATAGTAATGTATCTAAAGTTCAAGATCGAGTACTCTTTGACTAGAAATATGTCCTTAAGGTCAAATATGCAGTACTCTATATCTGACATTTCATTGGAAGTAGTCAATGACTCAGTATAGAAAGTTCTTGATCGAGGACTAATTTGCCAGAAATATGTTTAGTAGGTCAAAATGGGTTCAAATGTGGCTCAAGTAAGATCAGAGTGAATCAAAGAACATGTATCTAAAGTTGAAGATCGATGAATTTTGGGCCAGAAATATGTTCATTAAATCAAATATGCAATACTGAATGGCTAACATATAACATTGATGAGTTTGTATAGAATGTTCTTGATCAAGTACTCTTTGACCAGAAATATTTCCTTTAGGTCAAATATGCAATACTCTACGGCTGACATGTCATTGGAAGAAGTCAGTGAGTTTACAGTATAGAATGTTCATCATCATTATCAAGTACTCTTGGGCCAGAAATATGTCCTTCAGTTCAAATATGCAGTACTCTATAACTGACATTTCATTGGAAGGAGCCATGAGTCAGTATTGAAGGTTCTTGATGGAGGACTAATTTGCCCGATATATATACTGTTGGTCTAACATGGACTTCTGTATGGGTGAAGTAACATCAGAAGGAGTCAATAGTAATGTATCTAAAGTTCAAGATCGAGTACTCTTTGACTAGAAATATGTCCTTAAGGTCAAATATGCAGTACTCTATATTTGACATTTCATTGGAAGGACTCAGTGAGTCAGTAAAGAAAGTTCTTGATCGAGGACTAATTTGCTGGAAATATGTTCAGTAGGTCTAATATGGACTCCTGTATGGGTGAAGTAACATCAGAAAGAGTCAATAGTAATGTAAGAAAAGTTCAAGATCGAGTACACTTTTGCCAGAAATATGTACTTAAGGTCAAATATACAGTACTCTATAACTGACATTTCAGTGGAAGTAGTCAATGACTCAGTATAGAAAGTTCTTGATCGAGGACTAATTTGCCAGAAATATGTTTAGTAGGTCAAAATGGGTTCAAATGTGGCTCAAGTAAGATCAGAGTGAATCAAGGAACATGTATCGAAAGTTGAAGATCGATGAATTTTGTCCAGAAATATGTCCATTAAATCAAATATGCGATACTGAATGGCTAACATATAACATTGATAAGTTTGTATAGAATGTTCTTGATCAAGTACTCTTTGACTAGAAATATTTCGTTAAGGTCAAATACGCAGTACTCTATAACTGACATTTCATTGGAAGGAGTCAAAGAGTCAGTATACAATGTTCATGTTCGAGTCCTCTTTGGCCAGAAATATGTCCTTCAGGTCAAATATCCAATACTGTACGGCTGAAGTTCTTGATCGAGGACTAATTTGCCCGAAATATGTTCTGTCGGTCTAACATGGACTTCTGTATGGGTGAAGTAACATCTGAAGGAGTTAATAGTAATGTATGAAAAGTTCAAGATCGAGTACTCAATAGCCAGAAATATGTCCTTAAGGTCAAATATGCAGTTCTTTGTATCTGACATTTCATTGGACGTAGTCAATGACTCAGGATAGAAAGTTCTTGATCGAGGACTAATTTGCCAGAAATATGTTTAGTAGGTCAAAATGGGTTCAAATGTGGCTCAAGTAAGATCAGAGTGAATCAAAGAACATGTATCGAAAGTTGAAGATCGAGTACTTTTTTGGGCCAGAAATATGTTCATTAAATCAAATATGCGATACTGGATGGCTAACATATAACATTGATAAGATTGTATAGAATGTTCTTGATCAAGTACTCTTTGACCAGAAATATTTCGTTAAGGTCAAATATGCATTTCTCTATAACTGACATTTCATTGGAAGGAGTCAAAGAGTCAGTATAGAATGTTCATGATGGAGGACTAATTTGCTGGAAATATGTTCTGTAGGTCAAAGACAGGCTCATGGATGGCTGAAGTAACATCAGAAAGAGTCAATAGTAAGGTGTGTGAAAAAATTCAAGATCTAGTACTCTAGCCAGAATTATGTAGTACTCTATATTTGACTCTATATTTGACATTTCATTGGAAGTAGTCAATGACTCAGTATGAAAAGTTCTTGATCGAGGACTAATTTGCCAGAAATATGTTTAGTAGGTCAAAATGGGTTCAAATGTGGCTCAAGTAAGATCAGAGTGAATCAAAGAACATGTATCGAAAGTTGAAGATCGAGTACTTTTGGGCCAAAAATATGTTCAGTAGATCAAATATGCAATACTGTATGGCTAAAATATAAAATAGATTTAATGAGTTTGTATAGAATGTTCTTGATCGAGTACTCTTTGGCCAGAAATATGTCCTTTAGGTCAAATATGCAATACTGTACGGCTGATGTATTAGCAGAAGTCAGTGAGTTTACTCAAAAAAATTCCTCATCATGATCAAGTACTCTTGGACAAAAAATTTGTTCTTGATCGAGGACTAATTTGCCCGATATATATTCTGTCGGTCTAACATGGACTTCTGTATGGGTGAAGTAACATCAGAAGGAGTTAATAGTAATGTTTCTAAAGTTCAAGATCGAGTACTCTTTGACTAGAAATATGTCCTTAAGGTCAAATATGCAGTACTATATATTTGACATTTCATTGGAAGGAGTCAGTGAGTCAGTATAGAATGTTCATGATTGAGTACTCTTTGGCCAGAAATATGTCCTTAAGGTCAAATATGCAGTACTCTATAACTGACATTTCATTGGAAGGAGCCATGAGTCAGTATTGAAGGTTCTTGATGGAGGACGAATTTGCTGGAAATATGTTCTGTAGGTCAAAGACGGGCTCATGGATGGCTGAAGTAACATCAGAAAGAGTCAATAGTATGGTGTGTGAAAAAATTCAAGATCTAGTACTCTAGCCAGAATTATGTCCTTAAGGTCAAATATGCAATACTGTCAGGCTGATGTATCAGCAGGAGTCTATGAGTTTAAATGAAAAGTTCATAGTGACCAAAGTACTCTTGGATCAAATATATGTTCTATGTATCAACTATGGTCTTCTGTCTGTCTGAAGGAGTCAATAGTAATGTATATAAAGTTCACGATCAAGTACTCTTTGACTAGAAATATGTCCTTAAGGTCACATGCAATACTCTATATCTGACATTTCATTGGAAGTACTCAATGACTCAGTATGAAAAGTTCTTGATCGAGGACTAATTTGCCAGAAATATGTTTAGTAGGTCAAAATGGGTTCAAATGTGACTCAAGTAAGATCAGAGTGAATCAAAGAACATGTATCGAAAGTTGAAGATCGAGTACTTTTGGGCCAGAAATATGTTCAGTAGATCAAATATGCAATACTGTATGGCTAAAATATAAAATAGATTTAATGAGTTTGTATAGAATGTTCTTGATCGAGTACTCTTTGGCCAGAAATATGTCCTTTAGGTCAAATATGCAATACTGTACGGCTGATGTATTAGCAGAAGTCAGTGAGTTTACATAAAAAAGTTCATCATCATGATCAAGTACTCTTGGACAAAAAATATGTTCTTGATCGAGGACTAATTTGCCCGATATATATTCTGTCGGTCTAACATGGACTTCTGTATGGGTGAAGTAACATCAGAAGGAGTTAATAGTAATGTATCTAAAGTTCAAGATCGAGTACTCTTTGACTAGAAATATGTCCTTAAGGTCAAATATGCAGTACTATATATTTGACATTTCATTGGAAGGAGTCAGTGAGTCAGTATAAAAAGTTCTTGATCGAGGACTAATTTGGTGGAAATATGTTCAGTAGGTCTAATATGGACTCCTGTATGGGTGAAGTAACGTCAGAAAGAGTCAATAGTAATGTAAGAAAAGTTCAAGATCGAGTACACTTTTGCCAGAAATATGTACTTAAGGTCAAATATACAGTACTCTACAACTGACATTTCAATGGAATGAGTCATAGAGTCAGTATAGAATGTTCATGACCGAGTCCTCTTTGGCCAGAAATATGTCCCTCAGGTCAAATATCCAATACTGTACGGCTGAAGTTCTTGATCGAGGACTAATTTGCCCGAAATATGTTCTGTCGGTCTAACATGGACTTCTGTATGGGTGAAGTAACATCTGAAGGAGTTAATAGTAATGTATGAAAAGTTCAAGATCGAGTACTCAATAGCCAGAAATATGTCCTTAAGGTCAAATATGCAGTTCTTTGTATCTGACATTTCATTGGAAGTACTCAATGACTCAGTATGAAAAGTTCTTGATCGAGGACTAATTTGCCAGAAATATGTTTAGTAGGTCAAAATGGGTTCAAATGTGACTCAAGTAAGATCAGAGTGAATCAAAGAACATGTATCGAAAGTAGAAGATCGAGTACGTTTTTGGGCCAGAAATATGTTCATTAAATCAAATATGCGATACTGGATGGCTAACATATAACATTGATGAGATTGTATAGAATGTTCTTGATCAAGTACTCTTTGACCAAAAATATTTCGTTAAGGTCAAATATGCAGTACTCTATAACTGACATTTCATTGGAAGGAGTCAAAGAGTCAGTATAGAATGTTCATGATTGAGTACTCTTTGGCCAGAAATATGTCCTTAAGGTCAAATATGCAGTACTCTATAACTGACATTTCATTGGAAGGAGCCATGAGTCAGTATTGAAGGTTCTTGATAGAGGACTAATTTGCTGGAGATATGTTCTGTAGGTCAAAGACGGGCTCATGGATGGCTGAAGTAACATCAGAAAGAGTCAATAGTAAGGTGTGTGAAAAAATTCAAGATCTAGTACTCTAGCCAGAATTATGTCCTTAAGGTCAAATATGCAATACTGTCAGGCTGATGTATCAGCAGGAGTCTATGAGTTTATATGAAAAGTTCATAGTGACCAAAGTACTCTTGGATCAAATATATGTTCTATGTATCAACTATGGTCTTCTGTCTGTCTGAAGGAGTCAATAGTAATGTATATAAAGTTCACGATCGAGTACTCTTTGACTAGAAATATGTCCTTAAGGTCACATGCAATACTCTATATCTGACATTTCATTGGAAGTAGTCAATGACTCAGTATGAAAAGTTCTTGATCGAGGACTAATTTGCCAGAAATATGTTTAGTAGGTCAAAATGGGTTCAAATGTGGCTCAAGTAAGATCAGAGTGAATCAAAGAACATGTATCGAAAGTTGAAGATCGAGTACTTTTGGGCCAGAAATATGTTCAGTAGATCAAATATGCAATACTGTATGGCTAAAATATAAAATAGATTTAATGAGTTTGTATAGAATGTTCTTGATCGAGTACTCTTTGGCCAGAAATATGTCCTTTAGGTCAAATATGCAATACTGTACGGCTGATGTATTAGCAGAAGTCAGTGAGTTTACATAAAAAAAGTTCATCATCATTATCAAGTACTCTTGGACAAAAAATATGTTCTTGATCGAGGACTAATTTGCCCGATATATATTCTGTCGGTCTAACATGGACTTCTGTATGGGTGAAGTAACATCAGAAGGAGTTAATAGTAATGTATCTAAAGTTCAAGATCGAGTACTCTTTGACTAGAAATATGTCCTTAAGGTCAAATATGCAGTACTATATATTTGACATTTCATTGGATGTCAGTCAGTGAGTCAGTATAAAAAGTTCTTGATCGAGGACTAATTTGGTGGAAATATGTTCAGTAGGTCTAATATGGACTCCTGTATGGGTGAAGTAACGTCAGAAAGAGTCAATAGTAATGTAAGAAAAGTTCAAGATCGAGTACACTTTTGCCAGAAATATGTACTTAAGGTCAAATATACAGTACTCTATAACTGACATTTCAATGGAATGAGTCATAGAGTCAGTATAGAATGTTCATGACCGAGTCCTCTTTGGCCAGAAATATGTCCCTCAGGTCAAATATCCAATACTGTACGGCTGAAGTTCTTGATCGAGGACTAATTTGCCCGAGATATGTTCTGTCGGTCTAACATGGACTTCTGTATGGGTGAAGTAACATCTGAAGGAGTTAATAGTAATGTATGAAAAGTTCAAGATCGAGTACTCAATAGCCAGAAATATGTCCTTAAGGTCAAATATGCAGTTCTTTGTATCTGACATTTCATTGGAAGTAGTCAATGACTAAGTATAGAAAGTTCTTGATCGAGGACTAATTTGCCAGAAATATGTTTAGTAGGTCAAAAATGGGTTCAAATGTGGCTCAAGTAAGATCAGAGTGAATCAAAGAACATGTATCGAAAGTTGAAGATCGAGTAGTTTTTTGGGCCATAAATATGTTCATTAAATCAAATATGCGATACTGGATGGCTAACATATAACATTGATAAGATTGTATAGAATGTTCTTGATCAAGTACTCTTTGACCAGAAATATTTCGTTAAGGTCAAATATGCATTTCTCTATAACTGACATTTCATTGGAAGGAGTCAAAGAGTCAGTATAGAATGTTCATGATGGAGGACTAATTTGCTGGAAATATGTTCTGTAGGTCAAAGACAGGCTCATGGATGGCTGAAGTAACATCAGAAAGAGTCAATAGTAAGGTGTGTGAAAAAATTCAAGATCTAGTACTCTAGCCAGAATTATGTAGTACTCTATATTTGACTCTATATTTGACATTTCATTGGAAGTAGTCAATGACTCAGTATGAAAAGTTCTTGATCGAGGACTAATTTGCCAGAAATATGTTTAGTAGGTCAAAATGGGTTCAAATGTGGCTCAAGTAAGATCAGAGTGAATCAAAGAACATGTATCGAAAGTTGAAGATCGAGTACTTTTGGGCCAAAAATATGTTCAGTAGATCAAATATGCAATACTGTATGGCTAAAATATAAAATAGATTTAATGAGTTTGTATAGAATGTTCTTGATCGAGTACTCTTTGGCCAGAAATATGTCCTTTAGGTCAAATATGCAATACTGTACGGCTGATGTATTAGCAGAAGTCAGTGAGTTTACATAAAAAAGTTCCTCATCATGATCAAGTACTCTTGGACAAAAAATTTGTTCTTGATCGAGGACTAATTTGCCCGATATATATTCTGTCGGTCTAACATGGACTTCTGTATGGGTGAAGTAACATCAGAAGGAGTTAATAGTAATGTTTCTAAAGTTCAAGATCGAGTACTCTTTGACTAGAAATATGTCCTTAAGGTCAAATATGCAGTACTATATATTTGACATTTCATTGGAAGGAGTCAGTGAGTCAGTATAGAATGTTCATGATTGAGTACTCTTTGGCCAGAAATATGTCCTTAAGGTCAAATATGCAGTACTCTATAACTGACATTTCATTGGAAGGAGCCATGAGTCAGTATTGAAGGTTCTTGATGGAGGACTAATTTGCTGGAGATATGTTCTGTAGGTCAAAGACGGCTCATGGATGGCTGAAGTAACATCAGAAAGAGTCAATAGTAAGGTGTGTGAAAAAATTCAAGATCTAGTACTCTAGCCAGAATTATGTCCTTAAGGTCAAATATGCAATACTGTCAGGCTGATGTATCAGCAGGAGTCTATGAGTTTATATGAAAAGTTCATAGTGACCAAAGTACTCTTGGATCAAATATATGTTCTATGTATCAACTATGGTCTTCTGTCTGTCTGAAGGAGTCAATAGTAATGTATATAAAGTTCACGATCGAGTACTCTTTGACTAGAAATATGTCCTTAAGGTCACATGCAATACTCTATATCTGACATTTCATTGGAAGTAGTCAATGACTCAGTATGAAAAGTTCTTGATCGAGGACTAATTTGCCAGAAATATGTTTAGTAGGTCAAAATGGGTTCAAATGTGGCTCAAGTAAGATCAGAGTGAATCAAAGAACATGTATCGAAAGTTGAAGATCGAGTACTTTTGGGCCAGAAATATGTTCAGTAGATCAAATATGCAATACTGTATGGCTAAAATATAAAATAGATTTAATGAGTTTGTATAGAATGTTCTTGATCGAGTACTCTTTGGCCAGAAATATGTCCTTTAGGTCAAATATGCAATACTGTACGGCTGATGTATTAGCAGAAGTCAGTGAGTTTACATAAAAAAAGTTCATCATCATTATCAAGTACTCTTGGACAAAAAATATGTTCTTGATCGAGGACTAATTTGCCCGATATATATTCTGTCGGTCTAACATGGACTTCTGTATGGGTGAAGTAACATCAGAAGGAGTTAATAGTAATGTATCTAAAGTTCAAGATCGAGTACTCTTTGACTAGAAATATGTCCTTAAGGTCAAATATGCAGTACTATATATTTGACATTTCATTGGATGTCAGTCAGTGAGTCAGTATAAAAAGTTCTTGATCGAGGACTAATTTGGTGGAAATATGTTCAGTAGGTCTAATATGGACTCCTGTATGGGTGAAGTAACGTCAGAAAGAGTCAATAGTAATGTAAGAAAAGTTCAAGATCGAGTACACTTTTGCCAGAAATATGTACTTAAGGTCAAATATACAGTACTCTATAACTGACATTTCAATGGAATGAGTCATAGAGTCAGTATAGAATGTTCATGACCGAGTCCTCTTTGGCCAGAAATATGTCCCTCAGGTCAAATATCCAATACTGTACGGCTGAAGTTCTTGATCGAGGACTAATTTGCCCGAGATATGTTCTGTCGGTCTAACATGGACTTCTGTATGGGTGAAGTAACATCTGAAGGAGTTAATAGTAATGTATGAAAAGTTCAAGATCGAGTACTCAATAGCCAGAAATATGTCCTTAAGGTCAAATATGCAGTTCTTTGTATCTGACATTTCATTGGAAGTAGTCAATGACTAAGTATAGAAAGTTCTTGATCGAGGACTAATTTGCCAGAAATATGTTTAGTAGGTCAAAAATGGGTTCAAATGTGGCTCAAGTAAGATCAGAGTGAATCAAAGAACATGTATCGAAAGTTGAAGATCGAGTACTTTTTTGGGCCAGAAATATGTTCATTAAATCAAATATGCGATACTGGATGGCTAACATATAACATTGATAAGATTGTATAGAATGTTCTTGATCAAGTACTCTTTGACCAGAAATATTTCGTTAAGGTCAAATATGCATTTCTCTATAACTGACATTTCATTGGAAGGAGTCAAAGAGTCAGTATAGAATGTTCATGATGGAGGACTAATTTGCTGGAAATATGTTCTGTAGGTCAAAGACAGGCTCATGGATGGCTGAAGTAACATCAGAAAGAGTCAATAGTAAGGTGTGTGAAAAAATTCAAGATCTAGTACTCTAGCCAGAATTATGTAGTACTCTATATTTGACTCTATATTTGACATTTCATTGGAAGTAGTCAATGACTCAGTATGAAAAGTTCTTGATCGAGGACTAATTTGCCAGAAATATGTTTAGTAGGTCAAAATGGGTTCAAATGTGGCTCAAGTAAGATCAGAGTGAATCAAAGAACATGTATCGAAAGTTGAAGATCGAGTACTTTTGGGCCAAAAATATGTTCAGTAGATCAAATATGCAATACTGTATGGCTAAAATATAAAATAGATTTAATGAGTTTGTATAGAATGTTCTTGATCGAGTACTCTTTGGCCAGAAATATGTCCTTTAGGTCAAATATGCAATACTGTACGGCTGATGTATTAGCAGAAGTCAGTGAGTTTACTCAAAAAAATTCCTCATCATGATCAAGTACTCTTGGACAAAAAATTTGTTCTTGATCGAGGACTAATTTGCCCGATATATATTCTGTCGGTCTAACATGGACTTCTGTATGGGTGAAGTAACATCAGAAGGAGTTAATAGTAATGTTTCTAAAGTTCAAGATCGAGTACTCTTTGACTAGAAATATGTCCTTAAGGTCAAATATGCAGTACTATATATTTGACATTTCATTGGAAGGAGTCAGTGAGTCAGTATAGAATGTTCATGATTGAGTACTCTTTGGCCAGAAATATGTCCTTAAGGTCAAATATGCAGTACTCTATAACTGACATTTCATTGGAAGGAGCCATGAGTCAGTATTGAAGGTTCTTGATGGAGGACGAATTTGCTGGAAATATGTTCTGTAGGTCAAAGACGGGCTCATGGATGGCTGAAGTAACATCAGAAAGAGTCAATAGTATGGTGTGTGAAAAAATTCAAGATCTAGTACTCTAGCCAGAATTATGTCCTTAAGGTCAAATATGCAATACTGTCAGGCTGATGTATCAGCAGGAGTCTATGAGTTTAAATGAAAAGTTCATAGTGACCAAAGTACTCTTGGATCAAATATATGTTCTATGTATCAACTATGGTCTTCTGTCTGTCTGAAGGAGTCAATAGTAATGTATATAAAGTTCACGATCAAGTACTCTTTGACTAGAAATATGTCCTTAAGGTCACATGCAATACTCTATATCTGACATTTCATTGGAAGTACTCAATGACTCAGTATGAAAAGTTCTTGATCGAGGACTAATTTGCCAGAAATATGTTTAGTAGGTCAAAATGGGTTCAAATGTGACTCAAGTAAGATCAGAGTGAATCAAAGAACATGTATCGAAAGTTGAAGATCGAGTACTTTTGGGCCAGAAATATGTTCAGTAGATCAAATATGCAATACTGTATGGCTAAAATATAAAATAGATTTAATGAGTTTGTATAGAATGTTCTTGATCGAGTACTCTTTGGCCAGAAATATGTCCTTTAGGTCAAATATGCAATACTGTACGGCTGATGTATTAGCAGAAGTCAGTGAGTTTACATAAAAAAAGTTCATCATCATGATCAAGTACTCTTGGACAAAAAATATGTTCTTGATCGAGGACTAATTTGCCCGATATATATTCTGTCGGTCTAACATGGACTTCTGTATGGGTGAAGTAACATCAGAAGGAGTTAATAGTAATGTATCTAAAGTTCAAGATCGAGTACTCTTTGACTAGAAATATGTCCTTAAGGTCAAATATGCAGTACTATATATTTGACATTTCATTGGAAGGAGTCAGTGAGTCAGTATAAAAAGTTCTTGATCGAGGACTAATTTGGTGGAAATATGTTCAGTAGGTCTAATATGGACTCCTGTATGGGTGAAGTAACGTCAGAAAGAGTCAATAGTAATGTAAGAAAAGTTCAAGATCGAGTACACTTTTGCCAGAAATATGTACTTAAGGTCAAATATACAGTACTCTACAACTGACATTTCAATGGAATGAGTCATAGAGTCAGTATAGAATGTTCATGACCGAGTCCTCTTTGGCCAGAAATATGTCCCTCAGGTCAAATATCCAATACTGTACGGCTGAAGTTCTTGATCGAGGACTAATTTGCCCGAAATATGTTCTGTCGGTCTAACATGGACTTCTGTATGGGTGAAGTAACATCTGAAGGAGTTAATAGTAATGTATGAAAAGTTCAAGATCGAGTACTCAATAGCCAGAAATATGTCCTTAAGGTCAAATATGCAGTTCTTTGTATCTGACATTTCATTGGAAGTACTCAATGACTCAGTATGAAAAGTTCTTGATCGAGGACTAATTTGCCAGAAATATGTTTAGTAGGTCAAAATGGGTTCAAATGTGACTCAAGTAAGATCAGAGTGAATCAAAGAACATGTATCGAAAGTAGAAGATCGAGTACGTTTTTGGGCCAGAAATATGTTCATTAAATCAAATATGCGATACTGGATGGCTAACATATAACATTGATGAGATTGTATAGAATGTTCTTGATCAAGTACTCTTTGACCAAAAATATTTCTTTAAGGTCAAATATGCAGTACTCTATAACTGACATTTCATTGGAAGGAGTCAAAGAGTCAGTATAGAATGTTCATGATTGAGTACTCTTTGGCCAGAAATATGTCCTTAAGGTCAAATATGCAGTACTCTATAACTGACATTTCATTGGAAGGAGCCATGAGTCAGTATTGAAGGTTCTTGATAGAGGACTAATTTGCTGGAGATATGTTCTGTAGGTCAAAGACGGGCTCATGGATGGCTGAAGTAACATCAGAAAGAGTCAATAGTAAGGTGTGTGAAAAAATTCAAGATCTAGTACTCTAGCCAGAATTATGTCCTTAAGGTCAAATATGCAATACTGTCAGGCTGATGTATCAGCAGGAGTCTATGAGTTTATATGAAAAGTTCATAGTGACCAAAGTACTCTTGGATCAAATATATGTTCTATGTATCAACTATGGTCTTCTGTCTGTCTGAAGGAGTCAATAGTAATGTATATAAAGTTCACGATCGAGTACTCTTTGACTAGAAATATGTCCTTAAGGTCACATGCAATACTCTATATCTGACATTTCATTGGAAGTAGTCAATGACTCAGTATGAAAAGTTCTTGATCGAGGACTAATTTGCCAGAAATATGTTTAGTAGGTCAAAATGGGTTCAAATGTGGCTCAAGTAAGATCAGAGTGAATCAAAGAACATGTATCGAAAGTTGAAGATCGAGTACTTTTGGGCCAGAAATATGTTCAGTAGATCAAATATGCAATACTGTATGGCTAAAATATAAAATAGATTTAATGAGTTTGTATAGAATGTTCTTGATCGAGTACTCTTTGGCCAGAAATATGTCCTTTAGGTCAAATATGCAATACTGTACGGCTGATGTATTAGCAGAAGTCAGTGAGTTTACATAAAAAAAGTTCATCATCATTATCAAGTACTCTTGGACAAAAAATATGTTCTTGATCGAGGACTAATTTGCCCGATATATATTCTGTCGGTCTAACATGGACTTCTGTATGGGTGAAGTAACATCAGAAGGAGTTAATAGTAATGTATCTAAAGTTCAAGATCGAGTACTCTTTGACTAGAAATATGTCCTTAAGGTCAAATATGCAGTACTATATATTTGACATTTCATTGGATGTCAGTCAGTGAGTCAGTATAAAAAGTTCTTGATCGAGGACTAATTTGGTGGAAATATGTTCAGTAGGTCTAATATGGACTCCTGTATGGGTGAAGTAACGTCAGAAAGAGTCAATAGTAATGTAAGAAAAGTTCAAGATCGAGTACACTTTTGCCAGAAATATGTACTTAAGGTCAAATATACAGTACTCTATAACTGACATTTCAATGGAATGAGTCATAGAGTCAGTATAGAATGTTCATGACCGAGTCCTCTTTGGCCAGAAATATGTCCCTCAGGTCAAATATCCAATACTGTACGGCTGAAGTTCTTGATCGAGGACTAATTTGCCCGAGATATGTTCTGTCGGTCTAACATGGACTTCTGTATGGGTGAAGTAACATCTGAAGGAGTTAATAGTAATGTATGAAAAGTTCAAGATCGAGTACTCAATAGCCAGAAATATGTCCTTAAGGTCAAATATGCAGTTCTTTGTATCTGACATTTCATTGGAAGTAGTCAATGACTAAGTATAGAAAGTTCTTGATCGAGGACTAATTTGCCAGAAATATGTTTAGTAGGTCAAAAATGGGTTCAAATGTGGCTCAAGTAAGATCAGAGTGAATCAAAGAACATGTATCGAAAGTTGAAGATCGAGTACTTTTTTGGGCCATAAATATGTTCATTAAATCAAATATGCGATACTGGATGGCTAACATATAACATTGATAAGATTGTATAGAATGTTCTTGATCAAGTACTCTTTGACCAGAAATATTTCGTTAAGGTCAAATATGCATTTCTCTATAACTGACATTTCATTGGAAGGAGTCAAAGAGTCAGTATAGAATGTTCATGATGGAGGACTAATTTGCTGGAAATATGTTCTGTAGGTCAAAGACAGGCTCATGGATGGCTGAAGTAACATCAGAAAGAGTCAGTAGTAAGGTGTGTGAAAAAATTCAAGATCTAGTACTCTAGCCAGAATTATGTAGTACTCTATATTTGACTCTATATTTGACATTTCATTGGAAGTAGTCAATGACTCAGTATGAAAAGTTCTTGATCGAGGACTAATTTGCCAGAAATATGTTTAGTAGGTCAAAATGGGTTCAAATGTGGCTCAAGTAAGATCAGAGTGAATCAAAGAACATGTATCGAAAGTTGAAGATCGAGTACTTTTGGGCCAAAAATATGTTCAGTAGATCAAATATGCAATACTGTATGGCTAAAATATAAAATAGATTTAATGAGTTTGTATAGAATGTTCTTGATCGAGTACTCTTTGGCCAGAAATATGTCCTTTAGGTCAAATATGCAATACTGTACGGCTGATGTATTAGCAGAAGTCAGTGAGTTTACATAAAAAAAGTTCCTCATCATGATCAAGTACTCTTGGACAAAAAATTTGTTCTTGATCGAGGACTAATTTGCCCGATATATATTCTGTCGGTCTAACATGGACTTCTGTATGGGTGAAGTAACATCAGAAGGAGTTAATAGTAATGTTTCTAAAGTTCAAGATCGAGTACTCTTTGACTAGAAATATGTCCTTAAGGTCAAATATGCAGTACTATATATTTGACATTTCATTGGAAGGAGTCAGTGAGTCAGTATAGAATGTTCATGATTGAGTACTCTTTGGCCAGAAATATGTCCTTAAGGTCAAATATGCAGTACTCTATAACTGACATTTCATTGGAAGGAGCCATGAGTCAGTATTGAAGGTTCTTGATGGAGGACTAATTTGCTGGAGATATGTTCTGTAGGTCAAAGACGGCTCATGGATGGCTGAAGTAACATCAGAAAGAGTCAATAGTAAGGTGTGTGAAAAAATTCAAGATCTAGTACTCTAGCCAGAATTATGTCCTTAAGGTCAAATATGCAATACTGTCAGGCTGATGTATCAGCAGGAGTCTATGAGTTTATATGAAAAGTTCATAGTGACCAAAGTACTCTTGGATCAAATATATGTTCTATGTATCAAATATGGTCTTCTGTCTGTCTGAAGGAGTCAATAGTAATGTATATAAAGTTCACGATCGAGTACTCTTTGACTAGAAATATGTCCTTAAGGTCACATGCAGTACTCTATATCTGACATTTCATTGGAAGTAGTCAATGACTCAGTATGAAAAGTTCTTGATCGAGGACTAATTTGCCAGAAATATGTTTAGTAGGTCAAAATGGGTTCAAATGTGGCTCAAGTAAGATCAGAGTGAATCAAAGAACATGTATCGAAAGTTGAAGATCGAGTACTTTTGGGCCAGAAATATGTTCAGTAGATCAAATATGCAATACTGTATGGCTAAAATATAAAATAGATTTAATGAGTTTGTATAGAATGTTCTTGATCGAGTACTCTTTGGCCAGAAATATGTCCTTTAGGTCAAATATGCAATACTGTACGGCTGATGTATTAGCAGAAGTCAGTGAGTTTACATAAAAAAAGTTCATCATCATGATCAAGTACTCTTGGACAAAAAATATGTTCTTGATCGAGGACTAATTTGCCCGATATATATTCTGTCGGTCTAACATGGACTTCTGTATGGGTGAAGTAACATCAGAAGGAGTTAATAGTAATGTATCTAAAGTTCAAGATCGAGTACTCTTTGACTAGAAATATGTCCTTAAGGTCAAATATGCAGTACTATATATTTGACATTTCATTGGAAGGAGTCAGTGAGTCAGTATAAAAAGTTCTTGATCGAGGACTAATTTGGTGGAAATATGTTCAGTAGGTCTAATATGGACTCCTGTATGGGTGAAGTAACGTCAGAAAGAGTCAATAGTAATGTAAGAAAAGTTCAAGATCGAGTACACTTTTGCCAGAAATATGTACTTAAGGTCAAATATACAGTACTCTACAACTGACATTTCAATGGAATGAGTCATAGAGTCAGTATAGAATGTTCATGACCGAGTCCTCTTTGGCCAGAAATATGTCCCTCAGGTCAAATATCCAATACTGTACGGCTGAAGTTCTTGATCGAGGACTAATTTGCCCGAAATATGTTCTGTCGGTCTAACATGGACTTCTGTATGGGTGAAGTAACATCAGAAGGAGTTAATAGTAATGTATGAAAAGTAGAAGATCGAGTACGTTTTTGGGCCAGAAATATGTTCATTAAATCAAATATGCGATACTGGATGGCTAACATATAACATTGATGAGATTGTATAGAATGTTCTTGATCAAGTACTCTTTGACCAAAAATATTTCTTTAAGGTCAAATATGCAGTACTCTATAACTGACATTTCATTGGAAGGAGTCAAAGAGTCAGTATAGAATGTTCATGATTGAGTACTCTTTGGCCAGAAATATGTCCTTAAGGTCAAATATGCAGTACTCTATAACTGACATTTCATTGGAAGGAGCCATGAGTCAGTATTGAAGGTTCTTGATAGAGGACTAATTTGCTGGAGATATGTTCTGTAGGTCAAAGACGGGCTCATGGATGGCTGAAGTAACATCAGAAAGAGTCAATAGTAAGGTGTGTGAAAAAATTCAAGATCTAGTACTCTAGCCAGAATTATGTCCTTAAGGTCAAATATGCAATACTGTCAGGCTGATGTATCAGCAGGAGTCTATGAGTTTATATGAAAAGTTCATAGTGACCAAAGTACTCTTGGATCAAATATATGTTCTATGTATCAACTATGGTCTTCTGTCTGTCTGAAGGAGTCAATAGTAATGTATATAAAGTTCACGATCGAGTACTCTTTGACTAGAAATATGTCCTTAAGGTCACATGCAATACTCTATATCTGACATTTCATTGGAAGTAGTCAATGACTCAGTATGAAAAGTTCTTGATCGAGGACTAATTTGCCAGAAATATGTTTAGTAGGTCAAAATGGGTTCAAATGTGGCTCAAGTAAGATCAGAGTGAATCAAAGAACATGTATCGAAAGTTGAAGATCGAGTACTTTTGGGCCAGAAATATGTTCAGTAGATCAAATATGCAATACTGTATGGCTAAAATATAAAATAGATTTAATGAGTTTGTATAGAATGTTCTTGATCGAGTACTCTTTGGCCAGAAATATGTCCTTTAGGTCAAATATGCAATACTGTACGGCTGATGTATTAGCAGAAGTCAGTGAGTTTACATAAAAAAGTTCATCATCATTATCAAGTACTCTTGGACAAAAAATATGTTCTTGATCGAGGACTAATTTGCCCGATATATATTCTGTCGGTCTAACATGGACTTCTGTATGGGTGAAGTAACATCAGAAGGAGTTAATAGTAATGTATCTAAAGTTCAAGATCGAGTACTCTTTGACTAGAAATATGTCCTTAAGGTCAAATATGCAGTACTATATATTTGACATTTCATTGGATGTCAGTCAGTGAGTCAGTATAAAAAGTTCTTGATCGAGGACTAATTTGGTGGAAATATGTTCAGTAGGTCTAATATGGACTCCTGTATGGGTGAAGTAACGTCAGAAAGAGTCAATAGTAATGTAAGAAAAGTTCAAGATCGAGTACACTTTTGCCAGAAATATGTACTTAAGGTCAAATATACAGTACTCTATAACTGACATTTCAATGGAATGAGTCATAGAGTCAGTATAGAATGTTCATGACCGAGTCCTCTTTGGCCAGAAATATGTCCCTCAGGTCAAATATCCAATACTGTACGGCTGAAGTTCTTGATCGAGGACTAATTTGCCCGAGATATGTTCTGTCGGTCTAACATGGACTTCTGTATGGGTGAAGTAACATCTGAAGGAGTTAATAGTAATGTATGAAAAGTTCAAGATCGAGTACTCAATAGCCAGAAATATGTCCTTAAGGTCAAATATGCAGTTCTTTGTATCTGACATTTCATTGGAAGTAGTCAATGACTAAGTATAGAAAGTTCTTGATCGAGGACTAATTTGCCAGAAATATGTTTAGTAGGTCAAAAATGGGTTCAAATGTGGCTCAAGTAAGATCAGAGTGAATCAAAGAACATGTATCGAAAGTTGAAGATCGAGTACTTTTTTGGGCCATAAATATGTTCATTAAATCAAATATGCGATACTGGATGGCTAACATATAACATTGATAAGATTGTATAGAATGTTCTTGATCAAGTACTCTTTGACCAGAAATATTTCGTTAAGGTCAAATATGCATTTCTCTATAACTGACATTTCATTGGAAGGAGTCAAAGAGTCAGTATAGAATGTTCATGATGGAGGACTAATTTGCTGGAAATATGTTCTGTAGGTCAAAGACAGGCTCATGGATGGCTGAAGTAACATCAGAAAGAGTCAATAGTAAGGTGTGTGAAAAAATTCAAGATCTAGTACTCTAGCCAGAATTATGTAGTACTCTATATTTGACTCTATATTTGACATTTCATTGGAAGTAGTCAATGACTCAGTATGAAAAGTTCTTGATCGAGGACTAATTTGCCAGAAATATGTTTAGTAGGTCAAAATGGGTTCAAATGTGGCTCAAGTAAGATCAGAGTGAATCAAAGAACATGTATCGAAAGTTGAAGATCGAGTACTTTTGGGCCAAAAATATGTTCAGTAGATCAAATATGCAATACTGTATGGCTAAAATATAAAATAGATTTAATGAGTTTGTATAGAATGTTCTTGATCGAGTACTCTTTGGCCAGAAATATGTCCTTTAGGTCAAATATGCAATACTGTACGGCTGATGTATTAGCAGAAGTCAGTGAGTTTACATAAAAAAAGTTCCTCATCATGATCAAGTACTCTTGGACAAAAAATTTGTTCTTGATCGAGGACTAATTTGCCCGATATATATTCTGTCGGTCTAACATGGACTTCTGTATGGGTGAAGTAACATCAGAAGGAGTTAATAGTAATGTTTCTAAAGTTCAAGATCGAGTACTCTTTGACTAGAAATATGTCCTTAAGGTCAAATATGCAGTACTATATATTTGACATTTCATTGGAAGGAGTCAGTGAGTCAGTATAGAATGTTCATGATTGAGTACTCTTTGGCCAGAAATATGTCCTTAAGGTCAAATATGCAGTACTCTATAACTGACATTTCATTGGAAGGAGCCATGAGTCAGTATTGAAGGTTCTTGATGGAGGACTAATTTGCTGGAGATATGTTCTGTAGGTCAAAGACGGCTCATGGATGGCTGAAGTAACATCAGAAAGAGTCAATAGTAAGGTGTGTGAAAAAATTCAAGATCTAGTACTCTAGCCAGAATTATGTCCTTAAGGTCAAATATGCAATACTGTCAGGCTGATGTATCAGCAGGAGTCTATGAGTTTATATGAAAAGTTCATAGTGACCAAAGTACTCTTGGATCAAATATATGTTCTATGTATCAAATATGGTCTTCTGTCTGTCTGAAGGAGTCGATAGTAATGTATATAAAGTTCACGATCGAGTACTCTTTGACTAGAAATATGTCCTTAAGGTCACATGCAGTACTCTATATCTGACATTTCATTGGAAGTAGTCAATGACTCAGTATGAAAAGTTCTTGATCGAGGACTAATTTGCCAGAAATATGTTTAGTAGGTCAAAATGGGTTCAAATGTGGCTCAAGTAAGATCAGAGTGAATCAAAGAACATGTATCGAAAGTTGAAGATCGAGTACTTTTGGGCCAGAAATATGTTCAGTAGATCAAATATGCAATACTGTATGGCTAAAATATAAAATAGATTTAATGAGTTTGTATAGAATGTTCTTGATCGAGTACTCTTTGGCCAGAAATATGTCCTTTAGGTCAAATATGCAATACTGTACGGCTGATGTATTAGCAGAAGTCAGTGAGTTTACATAAAAAAGTTCATCATCATGATCAAGTACTCTTGGACAAAAAATATGTTCTTGATCGAGGACTAATTTGCCCGATATATATTCTGTCGATGTAACATGGACTTCTGTATGGGTGAAGTAACATCAGAAGGAGTTAATAGTAATGTATCTAAAGTTCAAGATCGAGTACTCTTTGACTAGAAATATGTCCTTAAGGTCAAATATGCAGTACTCTATATTTTACATTTCATTGGAAGGAGTCAGTGAGTCAGTATAGAAAGTTCTTGATCGAGGACTAATTTGCTGGAAATATGTTCAGTAGGTCTAATATGGACTCCTGTATGGGTGAAGTAATGTCAGAAAGAGTCAATAGTAATGTAAGAAAAGTTCAAGATCGAGTACACTTTTGCCAGAAATATGTACTTAAGGTCAAATATACAGTACTCTATAACTGACATTTCAATGGAATGAGTCATAGAGTCAGTATAGAATGTTCATGACCGAGTCCTCTTTGGCCAGAAATATGTCCTTCAGGTCAAATATCCAATACTGTACGGCTGAAGTTCTTGATCGAGGACTAATTTGCCCGAAATATGTTCTGTCGGTCTAATATGGACTTCTGTATGGGTGAAGTAACATCAGAAGCAGTCAATAGTAATGTATGAAAAGTTCAAGATCGAGTACTCAATAGCCAGAAATATGTCCTTAAGGTCAAATATGCAGTTCTCTGTATCTGACATTTCATTGGAAGTAGTCAATGACTCAGTATAGAAAGTTCTTGATCAAGGACTAATTTGCCAGAAAAATGTATAGAAGGTCAAAAAAGGGTTCAAAAGTGGATCAAGTAAGATCAGAGTGAATCAAAGAACATGTATCGAAAGTTGAAGATCGAGTACTTTTTTGGGCCAGAAATATGTTCATTAAAACAAATATGCGATACTGAATGGCTAACATATAACATTGATGAGTTTGTATAGAATGTTCTTGATCAAGTACTCTTTGACCAGAAATATTTTGTTAAGGTCAAATACGCAGTACTCTATAACTGACATTTCATTGGAAGGAGTCAAAGAGTCAGTATAGAATGTTCATGATCGAGTACTCTTGGGCCAGAAATATGTCCTTCAGGTCAAATATGCAGTACTCTATAACTGACATTTCATTGGAAGGAGCCATGAGTCAGTATTGAAGGTTGTTGATGGAGGACTAATTTGCCCCAATATATATTCTGTTGGTCAAGTATGCAATACTGTGTGGCTGATGTATTAGCAGAAGTCAGTGAGTTTACATTAAAAAAGTTCATCATCATGATCAAGTACTCTTGGACAAAAAATATGTTCTTGATCGAAGACTAATTTGCCCAATATATATTCTGTCGGTCTAGCATGGACTTCTGTATGGGTGAAGTAACATCAGAAGGAGTTAATATTAATGTATCTAAAGTTCAAGATCGAGTACTCTTTGACTAGAAATATGTCCTTAAGGTCAAATATGCAGTACTCTATATTTGACATTTCATTGGAAGGAGTCAGTGAGTCAGTATAGAAAGTTCTTGATCGAGGACTAATTTGCTGGAAATATGTTCAGTAGGTCTAATATGGACTCCTGTATGGGTGAAGTAACATCAGAAAGAGTCAATAGTAATGTAAGAAAAGTTCAAGATCGAGTACACTGTTGCCAGAAATATGTACTTAAGGTCAAATATACAGTACTCTATAACTAACATTTCAATGGAATGAGTCATAGAGTCAGTATAGAATGTTCTTGATCGAGTACTCTTTGGCCAGAAATATGTCCTTTAGGTCAAATATGCAATACTGTACGGCTGATGTATTAGCAGAAGTCAGTGAGTTTACATAAAAAAAGTTCATCATCATGATCAAGTACTCTTGGACAAAAAATATGTTCTTGATCGAGGACTAATTTGCCCGAAATATGTTCTGTCGGTCTAGTATGGACTTCTGTATGGGTGAAGTAACATCAGAAGCAGTCAATAGTAATGTATGAAAAGTTCAAGATCGAGTACTCTTTGGCTAGAAATATGTCCTTAAGGTCAAATATGCAGTTCTCTGTATCTGACATTTCATTGGAAGTCGTCAATGACTCAGTATATAAAGTTCTTGATCAAGGACTAATTTGCCAGAAATATGTTTAGTAGGTCAAAATGGGTTCAAATGTGGCTCAAGTAAGATCAGAGTGAATCAAAGAACATGTATCGAAAGTTGAAGATCGATGAATTTTGTCCAGAAATATGTTCATTAAATCAAATATGCGATACTGAATGGCTAACATATAACATTGATGAGTTTGTATAGAATGTTCTTGATCAAGTACTCTTTGACCAGAAATATTTCGTTAAGGTCAAATACGCAGTACTCTATAACTGACATTTCATTGGAAGGAGTCAAAGAGTCAGTATAGAATGTTCATGATCGAGTACTCTTTGGCCAGAAATATGTCCTTCAGGTCAAATATCCAATACTGTACGGCTGAAGTTCTTGATCAAGGACTAATTTGCCCGAAATATGTTCTGTCGGTCTAATATGGACTTCTGTATGGGTGAAGTAACATCAGAAGGAGTCAATAGTAATGTATCTAAAGTTCAAGATCGAGTACTCTTTGACTAGAAATATGTCCTTAAGGTCAAATATGCAGTACTCTATATCTGACATTTCATTGGAAGTAGTCAATGACTCAGTATAGAAAGTTCTTGATCGAGGACTAATTTGAAATATGTTTAGTAGGTCAAAATGGGTTCAAATGTGGCTCAAGTAAGATCAGAGTGAATCAAAGAACATGTATCGAAAGTTGAAGATCGATGAATTTTGTTCAGAAATATGTTCATTAAATCAAATATGCGATACTGAATGGCTAACATATAACATTGATGAGTTTGTATAGAATGTTCTTGATCAAGTACTCTTTGACCAGAAATATTTTGTTAAGGTCAAATATGCAGTACTCTATAACTGACATTTCATTGGATGGAGTCAAAGAGTCAGTATAGAATGTTCATGATCGAGTACTCTTTGGCCAGAAATATGTCCTTAAGGTCAAATATGCAGTACTCTATATTTGACATTTCATTGGAAGGAGCCATGAGTCAGTATTGAAGGTTCTTGATGGAGGACGAATTTGCTGGAAATATGTTCTGTAGGTCGAAGACGGGCTCATGGATGGCTGAAGTAACATCAGAAAGAGTCAATAGTAAGGTGTGTGAAAAAATTCAAGATCTAGTACTCTAGCCAGAATTATGGCCTTAATGTCAAATATGCAATACTGTCAGGCTGATGTATCAGCAGAAGGAGTCTATGAGTTTAAATGAAAAGTTCATCTTAGTGACCAAAGTACTCTTGGATCAAATATATGTTCTATGTATCAAATATGGTCTTCTGTCTGTCTGAAGGAGTCGATAGTAATGTATATAAAGTTCACGATCGAGTACTCTTTGACTAGAAATATGTCCTTAAGGTCACATATGCAGTACTCTATATCTGACATTTCATTGGAAGTAGTCAATGACTCAGTATGAAAAGTTCTTGATCGAGGACTAATTTGCCAGAAATATGTTTAGTAGGTCAAAATGGGTTCAAATGTGGCTCAAGTAAGATCAGAGTGAATCAAAGAACATGTATCGAAAGTTGAAGATCGAGTACTTTTGGGCCAAAAATATGTTCAGTAGATCAAATATGCAATACTGTATGGCTAAAATATAAAATAGATTTAATGAGTTTGTATAGACTGTTCTTGATCGAGTACTCTTTGGCCAGAAATAGGTCCTTTAGGTCAAATATGCAATACTGTACGGCTGATGTATTAGCAGAAGTCAGTGAGTTTACATAAAAAAAGTTCATCATCATGATCAAGAACTCTTGGACAAAAAATATGTTCTTGATCGAGGACTAATTTGCCCGATATATATTCTGTCGGTCTAATATGGACTTATGTATGGGTGAAGTAATATCAGAAGGAGTCAATAGTAATGTATCTAAAGTTCAAGATCGAGTACTCTTTGACTAGAAATATGTCCTTAAGGTCAAATATGCAGTACTCTATATTTGACATTTCATTGGAAGGACTCAGTGAGTCAGTATAGAAAGTTCTTGATCGAGGACTAATTTGCTGGAAATATGTTCAGTAGGTCTAATATGGACTCCTGTATGGGTGAAGTAAAATCAGAAAGAGTCAATAGTAATGTAAGAAAAGTTCAAGATCGAGTACACTTTTGCCAGAAATATGTACTTAAGGTCAAAAATACAGTACTCTATAACTGACATTTCAATGGAATGAGCCATAGAGTCAGTATACAATGTTCATGACCGAGTCCTCTTTGGCCAGAAATATGTCCTTCAGGTCAAATATCCAATACTGTACGGCTGAAGTTCTTGATCGAGGACTAATTTGCCCGAAATATGTTCTGTCGGTCTAATATGGACTTCTGTATGGGTGAAGTAACATCAGAAGCAGTCAATAGTAATGTAAGAAAAGTTCAAGATCGAGTACTCTTTGGCCAGAAATATGTCCTTAAGGTCAAATATGCATTTCTCTGTATCTGACATTTCATTGGAAGTAGTCAATGACTCAGTATAGAAAGTTCTTGATCGAGGACTAATTTGAAATATGTTTAGTAGGCCAAAATGGGTTCAAATGTGGCTCAAGTAAGATCAGAGTGAATCAAGGAACATGTATCGAAAGTTGAAGATCGATGAATTTTGGGCCAGAAATATGTTCATTAAATCAAATATGCGATACTGAATGGCTAACATATAACATTGATGAATTTGTATAGAATGTTCTTGATCAAGTACTCTTTGACCAGAAATATTTCGTTAAGGTCAAATATGCAGTACTCTATAACTGACATTTCATTGGAAGGAGTCAAAGAGTCATTATAGAATGTTCATGATCGTGTACTCTTGGGCCAGAAATATGTCCTTAAGGTCAAATATGCAGTACTCTATAACTGACATTTCATTGGAAGGAGCCATGAGTCAGTATTGAAGGTTCTTGATGGAGGACTAATTTGCCCGAAATATGTTCTGTTGGTCTAACATGGACTTCTGTATGGGTGAAGTAACATCAGAAGGAGTCAATAGTAAGGTGTGTGAAAAAATTCAAGATTGAGTACTCTTGACGAGAAATATGTCCTTAAGGTCAAAAATGCAGTACTCTATATTTGACATTTCATTGGAAGGAGTCAGTGAGTCAGTAAAGAAAGTTCATCTTAGTTACCAAAGTACTCTTGGATCAAATATATGTTCAGTAGGTCAAATATGGACTTCTGTATGGCTGACGTAACATCAGAAAGAGTCAATAGTAATGTGAGAAAAGTTCAAGATCGAGTACACTTTTGCCAGAAATATGTACTTAAGGTCAAATATACAGTACTCTATAACTGACATTTCATTGGAAGTAGTCAATGACTCAGTATGAAAAGTTCTTGATCGAGGACTAATTTGCCAGAAATATGTTCAGTAGGTCAAAATGGGTTCAAATGTGGCTCAAGTAAGATCAGAGTGAATCAAAGAACATGTATCGAAAGTTGAAGATCGATGAATTTTGGGCCAGAAATATGTTCAGTAAATCAAATATGCAATACAGTAAGGCTAGAATATAAAATAGATTTAATGAATTTGTATAGAATGTTCTTGATCGAGTACTATTTGACCAGAAATATTTAGTTCAGGTCAAATATGCAATACTGTACGGCTGATGTATTAGCAGAAGTCAGTGAGTTTACATAAAAAAGTTCATCATCATGATCGAGTACTCTTGGGCCAGAAATATGTCCTTAAGGTCAAATATCCAATACTGTACGGCTGAAGTTCTTGATCAAGGACTAATTTGCCCGAAATATGTTCTGTCGGTTTAATATGGACTTCTATATGGGTGAAGTAACATCAGAAGCAATCAATAGTAATGTAAGAAAAGTTCAAGATCGAGTACACTTTTGCCAGAAATATGTACTTAAGGTCAAATATACAGTACTCTATAACTGACATTTCAATGGAATGAGCCATAGAGTCAGTATACAATGTTCATGATCGAGTCCTCAGTATACTATAACTGACATTTCGTTGGAAGGAGCCATGAGTCAGTATTGAAGGTTCTTGATGGAGGACTAATTTGCCCGATATATATTCTGTTGGTCTAACATGGACTTCTGTATGGATGAAGTAACATCAGCTCAAAGTTCAAAAAAGGTCAAAAATGCAGTACTCTATATTTGACATTTCATTGGAAGGAGTCAGTGAGTCAGTAAAGAAAGTTCTTGATCGAGGACTAATTTGCTGGAAATATGTTCAGTAGGTCTAATATGGACTCCTGTATGGGTGACGTAACATCAGAAAGAGTCAATAGTAATGTAAGAAAAGTTCAAGATCGAGTACACTTTTGCCAGAAATATGTACTTAAGGTCAAATATACAGTACTCTATAACTGACATTTCATTGGAAGTAGTCAATGACTCAGTATAGAAAGTTCTTGATCGAGGACTAATTTGCCAGAAATATGTTTAGTAGGTCAAAATGGGTTCAAATGTGGCTCAAGTAAGATCAGAGTGAATCAAAGAACATGTATCGAAAGTTGAAGATCTAAGAATTTTTTGGGCCAGAAATATGTTCATTAAATCAAATATGCGATACTGAATGGCTAACATATAACATTGATGAGTTTGTATAGAATGTTCTTGATCAAGTACTCTTTGACCAGAAATATTTTGTTAAGGTCAAATACGCAGTACTCTATAACTGACATTTCATTGGAAGGAGTCAAAGAGTCAGTATAGAATGTTCATGATCGAGTACTCTTGGGCCAGAAATATGTCCTTCAAGTCAAATATCCAATACTGTACGGCTGAAGGTTCTTGATCAAGGACTAATTTGCCCAAAATATGTTCTGTCGGTCTAATATGGACTTATGTATGGGTGAAGTAATATCAGAAGGAGTCAATAGTAATGTATATAAAGTTCATCATCATGATCAAGTACTCTTGGACAAAAAATATGTTCTTGATCTAGGACTAATTTGCCCGATACGTATTCTGTCGGTCTAGCATGGACTTCTGTATGGGTGAAGTAACATCAGATGGAGTTAATAGTAATGTATCTAAAGTTCAAGATCGAGTACTCTTTGACTAGAAATATGTCCTTAAGGTCAAATATGCAGTACGCTATAGCTGACATTTCATTGGAAGGAGCCATGAGTCAGTATTGAAGGTTGTTGATGGAGGACTAATTTGCCCGATATATATATTCTGTTGGTCTAACATGGACTTCTGTATGGGTGAAGTAACATCAGAAGGAGTCAATAGTAATGTATCTAAAGTTTAAGATTGAGTACTCTTTGACTAGAAATGTCCTTAAGGTCAAATATGCAGTACTCTATATTTGACATTTCATTGGAAGGAGTCAGTGAGTCAGTATAGAATGTTCATGACCGAGTCCTCTTTGGCCAGAAATATGTCCTTCAGGTCAAATATCCAATACTGTACGGCTGAAGTTCTTGATCGAGTACTAATTTGCTGGAAATATGTTCAGTAGGTCTAATATGGACTCCTGTATGGGTGAAGTAACATCAGAAAGAGTCAATAGTAATGTAAGAAAAGTTCAAGATCGAGTACACTTTTGCCAGAAATATGTACTTAAGGTCAAATATACAGTACTCTATAACTGACATTTCAGTGGAAGTAGTCAATGACTCAGTATAGAAAGTTCTTGATCGAGGACTAATTTGCCAGAAATATGTTTAGTAGGTCAAAATGGGTTCAAATGTGGCTCAAGTAATATCAGAGTGAATCAAAGAACATGTATCGAAAGTTGAAGATCGATGAATTTTGTCCAGAAATATGTTCATTAAATCAAATATGCGATACTGAATGGCTAACATATAACATTGATGAGTTTGTATAGAATGTTCTTGATCAAGTACTCTTTGACCAGAAATATTTCGTTAAGGTCAAATACGCAGTACTCTATAACTGACATTTCATTGGAAGGAGTCAAAGAGTCAGTATAGAATGTTCATGATCGAGTAATCTTTGGCCAGAAATATGTCCTTCAGGTCAAATATCCAATACTGTATGGCTGAAGTTCTTGATCAAGGACTAATTTGCCCGAAATATGTTCTGTCGGTCTAATATGGACTTCTATATGGGTGAAGTAACATCAGAAGCAATCAATAGTAATGTAAGAAAAGTTCAAGATCGAGTACACTTTTGCCAGAAATATGTACTTAAGGTCAAATATACAGTACTCTATAACTGACATTTCAATGGAATGAGCCATAGAGTCAGTATACAATGTTCATGATCGAGTCCTCAGTATACTATAACTGACATTTCGTTGGAAGGAGCCATGAGTCAGTATTGAAGGTTCTTGATGGAGGACTAATTTGCCCGATATATATTCTGTTGGTCTAACATGGACTTCTGTATGGATGAAGTAACATCAGCTCAAAGTTCAAAAAAGGTCAAATATGCAGTACTCTATATTTGACATTTCATTGGAAGGAGTCAGTGAGTCAGTAAAGAAAGTTCTTGATCGAGGACTAATTTGCTGGAAATATGTTCAGTAGGTCTAATATGGACTCCTGTATGGGTGAAGTAACATCAGAAAGAGTCAATAGTAATGTAAGAAAAGTTCAAGATCGAGTACACTTTTGCCAGAAATGTGTACTTAAGGTCAAATATACAGTACTCTATAACTGATATTTCATTGGAAGTAGTCAATGACTCAGTATAGAAAGTTCTTGATCGAGGACTAATTTGCCAGAAATATGTTTAGTAGGTCAAAATGGGTTCAAATGTGGCTCAAGTAAGATCAGAGTGAATCAAAGAACATGTATCGAAAGTTGAAGATCTAAGAATTTTGGTCCAGAAATATGTTCATTAAATCAAATATGCGATACTGAATGGCTAACATATAACATTGATGAATTTGTATAGAATGTTCTTGATCAAGTACTCTTTGACCAGAAATATTTCGTTAAGGTCAAATACGCAGTACTCTATAACTGACATTTCATTGGAAGGAGTCAAAGAGTCAGTATAGAATGTTCATGATCGAGTACTCTTGGGCCAGAAATATGTCCTTAAGGTCAAATATGCAGTACTCTATAACTGACATTTCATTGGAAGGAGCCATGAGTCAGTATTGAAGGTTCTTGATGGAGGACTAATTTGCCCGATATATATTCTGTTGGTCTAACATGGACTTCTGTATGGGTGAAGTAACATCAGAAGGAGTCAATAGTAATGTATCTAAAGTTCAAGATTGAGTACTCTTTGACGAGAAATATGTCCTTAAGGTCAAAAATGCAGTACTCTATATTTGACATTTCATTGGAAGGAGTCAATGACTCAGTATAGAAAGTTCTTGATGGAGGACTAATTTGCCCGATATATATTCTGTTGGTCTAACATGGACTTCTGTATGGATGAAGTAACATCAGGTCAAAGTTCAAAAAAGGTCAAATATGCAGTACTCTATATTTGACATTTCATTGGAAGGAGTCAGTGAGTCAGTAAAGAAAGTTCTTGATCGAGGACTAATTTGCTGGAAATATGTTCAGTAGGTCTAATATGGACTCCTGTATGGGTGACGTAACATCAGAAAGAGTCAATAGTAATGTGAGAAAAGTTCAAGATCGAGTACACTTTTGCCAGAAATATGTACTTAAGGTCAAATATACAGTACTCTATAACTGACATTTCATTGGAAGGAGTCAAAGAGTCAGTATAGAATGTTCATGATCGAGTACTCTTGGGCCAGAAATATGTCCTTCAAGTCAAATATCCAATACTGTACGGCTGAAGTTCTTGATCAAGGACTAATTTGCCCAAAATATGTTCTGTCGGTCTAATATGGACTTATGTATGGGTGAAGTAATATCAGAAGGAGTCAATAGTAATGTATATAAAGTTCAAGATCGAGTACTCTTTGACTAGAAATATGTCCTTAAAGTCAAATATGCAGTACTCTATATCTGACATTTCATTGGAAGTAGTCAATGACTCAGTATAGAAAGTTCTTGATCGAGGACTAATTTGAAATATGTTTAGTAGGTCAAAATGGGTTCAAATGTGGCTCAAGTAAGATCAGAGTGAATCAAAGAACATGTATCGAAAGTTGAAGATCGATGAATTTTGGGCCAGAAATATGGTCATTAAATCAAATATGCGATACTGAATGGCTAACATATAACATTGATGAATTTGTATAGAATGTTCTTGATCAAGTACTCTTTGACCAGAAATATTTCGTTAAGGTCAAATACGCAGTACTCTATAACTGACATTTCATTGGAAGGAGTCAAAGAGTCAGTATAGAATGTTCATGATCGAGTACTCTTGGGCCAGAAATATGTCCTTAAGGTCAAATATGCAGTACTCTATAACTGACATTTCATTGGAAGGAGCCATGAGTCAGTATTGAAGGTTCTTGATGGAGGACTAATTTGCCCGATATATATTCTGTTGGTCTAACATGGACTTCTGTATGGGTTAAGTAACATCAGAAGGAGTCAATAGTAATGTATCTAAAGTTCAAGATTGAGTACTCTTTGACGAGAAATATGTCCTTAAGGTCAAAAATGCAGTACTCTATATTTGACATTTCATTGGAAGGAGTCAGTGAGTCAGTAAAGAAAGTTCTTGATCGAGGACTAATTTGCTGGAAATATGTTCAGTAGGTCTAATATGGACTCCTGTATGGGTGACGTAACATCAGAAAGAGTCAATAGTAATGTGAGAAAAGTTCACGATCGAGTACACTTTTGCCAGAAATATGTACTTAAGGTCAAATATACAGTACTCTATAACTGACATTTCAGTGGAAGTAGTCAATGACTCAGTATAGAAAGTTCTTGATCGAGGACTAATTTGCCAGAAATATGTTTAGTAGGTCAAAATGGGTTCAAATGTGGCTCAAGTAAGATCAGAGTGAATCAAGGAACATGTATCGAAAGTTGAAGATCGATGAATTTTGTCCAGAAATATGTTCATTAAATCAAATATGCGATACTGAATGGCTAACATATAACATTGATGAGTTTGTATAGAATGTTCTTGATCAAGTACTCTTTGACCAGAAATATTTCGTTAAGGTCAAATACGCAGTACTCTATAACTGACATTTCATTGGAAGGAGTCAAAGAGTCAGTATAGAATGTTCATGATCGAGTAATCTTGGGCCAGAAATATGTCCTTAAGGTCAAATATCCAATACTGTACGGCTGAAGTTCTTGATCAAGGACTAATTTGCCCGAAATATGTTCTGTCGGTTTAATATGGACTTCTATATGGGTGAAGTAACATCAGAAGCAATCAATAGTAATGTAAGAAAAGTTCAAGATCGAGTACACTTTTGCCAGAAATATGTACTTAAGGTCAAATATACAGTACTCTATAACTGACATTTCAATGGAATGAGCCATAGAGTCAGTATACAATGTTCATGATCGAGTCCTCAGTATACTATAACTGACATTTCGTTGGAAGGAGCCATGAGTCAGTATTGAAGGTTCTTGATGGAGGACTAATTTGCCCGATATATATTCTGTTGGTCTAACATGGACTTCTGTATGGATGAAGTAACATCAGCTCAAAGTTCAAAAAAGGTCAAAAATGCAGTACTCTATATTTGACATTTCATTGGAAGGAGTCAGTGAGTCAGTAAAGAAAGTTCTTGATCGAGGACTAATTTGCTGGAAATATGTTCAGTAGGTCTAATATGGACTCCTGTATGGGTGACGTAACATCAGAAAGAGTCAATAGTAATGTAAGAAAAGTTCAAGATCGAGTACACTTTTGCCAGAAATGTGTACTTAAGGTCAAATATACAGTACTCTATAACTGATATTTCATTGGAAGTAGTCAATGACTCAGTATAGAAAGTTCTTGATCGAGGACTAATTTGCCAGAAATATGTTTAGTAGGTCAAAATGGGTTCAAATGTGGCTCAAGTAAGATCAGAGTGAATCAAAGAACATGTATCGAAAGTTGAAGATCTAAGAATTTTGTCCAGAAATATGTTCATTAAATCAAATATGCGATACTGAATGGCTAACATATAACATTGATGAATTTGTATAGAATGTTCTTGATCAAGTACTCTTTGACCAGAAATATTTTGTTAAGGTCAAATACGCAGTACTCTATAACTGAAATTTCATTGGAAGGAGTCAAAGAGTCAGTATAGAATGTTCATGATCGAGTACTCTTGGGCCAGAAATATGTCCTTCAAGTCAAATATCCAATACTGTACGGCTGAAGTTCTTGATCAAGGACTAATTTGCCCAAAATATGTTCTGTCGGTCTAATATGGACTTATGTATGGGTGAAGTAATATCAGAAGGAGTCAATAGTAATGTATATAAAGTTCAAGATCGAGTACTCTTTGACTAGAAATATGTCCTTAAAGTCAAATATGCAGTACTCTATATCTGACATTTCATTGGAAGTAGTCAATGACTCAGTATAGAAAGTTCTTGATCGAGGACTAATTTGAAATATGTTTAGTAGGTCAAAATGGGTTCAAATGTGGCTCAAGTAAGATCAGAGTGAATCAAAGAACATGTATCGAAAGTTGAAGATCGATGAATTTTGGGCCAGAAATATGGTCATTAAATCAAATATGCGATACTGAATGGCTAACATATAACATTGATGAATTTGTATAGAATGTTCTTGATCAAGTACTCTTTGACCAGAAATATTTCGTTAAGGTCAAATACGCAGTACTCTATAACTGACATTTCATTGGAAGGAGTCAAAGAGTCAGTATAGAATGTTCATGATCGAGTACTCTTGGGCCAGAAATATGTCCTTAAGGTCAAATATGCAGTACTCTATAACTGACATTTCATTGGAAGGAGCCATGAGTCAGTATTGAAGGTTCTTGATGGAGGACTAATTTGCCCGATATATATTCTGTTGGTCTAACATGGACTTCTGTATGGGTGAAGTAACATCAGAAGGAGTCAATAGTAATGTATCTAAAGTTCAAGATTGAGTACTCTTTGACGAGAAATATGTCCTTAAGGTCAAAAATGCAGTACTCTATATTTGACATTTCATTGGAAGGAGTCAGTGAGTCAGTAAAGAAAGTTCTTGATCGAGGACTAATTTGCTGGAAATATGTTCAGTAGGTCTAATATGGACTCCTGTATGGGTGACGTAACATCAGAAAGAGTCAATAGTAATGTAAGAAAAGTTCAAGATCGAGTACACTTTTGCCAGAAATATGTACTTAAGGTCAAATATACAGTACTCTATAACTGACATTTCAGTGGAAGTAGTCAATGACTCAGTATAGAAAGTTCTTGATCGAGGACTAATTTGCCAGAAATATGTTTAGTAGGTCAAAATGGGTTCAAATGTGGCTCAAGTAAGAACAGAGTGAATCAAGGAACATGTATCGAAAGTTGAAGATCGATGAATTTTGTCCAGAAATATGTTCATTAAATCAAATATGCGATACTGAATGGCTAACATATAACATTGATGAGTTTGTATAGAATGTTCTTGATCAAGTACTCTTTGACCAGAAATATTTCGTTAAGGTCAAATACGCAGTACTCTATAACTGACATTTCATTGGAAGGAGTCAAAGAGTCAGTATAGAATGTTCATGATCGAGTAATCTTTGGCCAGAAATATGTCCTTAAGGTCAAATATCCAATACTGTATGGCTGAAGTTCTTGATCAAGGACTAATTTGCCCGAAATATGTTCTGTCGGTCTAATATGGACTTCTATATGGGTGAAGTAACATCAGAAGCAATCAATAGTAATGTAAGAAAAGTTCAAGATCGAGTACACTTTTGCCAGAAATATGTACTTAAGGTCAAATATACAGTACTCTATAACTGACATTTCAATGGAATGAGCCATAGAGTCAGTATACAATGTTCATGATCGAGTCCTCAGTATACTATAACTGACATTTCGTTGGAAGGAGCCATGAGTCAGTATTGAAGGTTCTTGATGGAGGACTAATTTGCCCGATATATATTCTGTTGGTCTAACATGGACTTCTGTATGGATGAAGTAACATCAGCTCAAAGTTAAAAAAAGGTCAAATATGCAGTACTCTATATTTGACATTTCATTGGAAGGAGTCAGTGAGTCAGTAAAGAAAGTTCTTGATCGAGGACTAATTTGCTGGAAATATGTTCAGTAGGTCTAATATGGACTCCTGTATGGGTGAAGTAACATCAGAAAGAGTCAATAGTAATGTAAGAAAAGTTCAAGATCGAGTACACTTTTGCCAGAAATGTGTACTTAAGGTCAAATATACAGTACTCTATAACTGATATTTCATTGGAAGTAGTCAATGACTCAGTATAGAAAGTTCTTGATCGAGGACTAATTTGCCAGAAATATGTTTAGTAGGTCAAAATGGGTTCAAATGTGGCTCAAGTAAGATCAGAGTGAATCAAAGAACATGTATCGAAAGTTGAAGATCTAAGAATTTTGTCCAGAAATATGTTCATTAAATCAAATATGCGATACTGAATGGCTAACATATAACATTGATGAATTTGTATAGAATGTTCTTGATCAAGTACTCTTTGACCAGGAATATTTCGTTAAGGTCAAATACGCAGTACTCTATAACTGACATTTCATTGGAAGGAGTCAAAGAGTCAGTATAGAATGTTCATGATCGAGTACTCTTGGGCCAGAAATATGTCCTTAAGGTCAAATATGCAGTACTCTATAACTGACATTTCATTGGAAGGAGCCATGAGTCAGTATTGAAGGTTCTTGATGGAGGACTAATTTGCCCGATATATATTCTGTTGGTCTAACATGGACTTCTGTATGGGTGAAGTAACATCAGAAGGAGTCAATAGTAATGTATCTAAAGTTCAAGATTGAGTACTCTTTGACGAGAAATATGTCCTTAAGGTCAAAAATGCAGTACTCTATATTTGACATTTCATTGGAAGGAGTCAATGACTCAGTATAGAAAGTTCTTGATGGAGGACTAATTTGCCCGATATATATTCTGTTGGTCTAACATGGACTTCTGTATGGATGAAGTAACATCAGGTCAAAGTTCAAAAAAGGTAAAATATGCAGTACTCTATATTTGACATTTCATTGGAAGGAGTCAGTGAGTCAGTAAAGAAAGTTCTTGATCGAGGACTAATTTGCTGGAAATATGTTCAGTAGGTCTAATATGGACTCCTGTATGGGTGAAGTAACATCAGAAAGAGTCAATAGTAATGTAAGAAAAGTTCAAGATCGAGTACACTTTTGCCAGAAATGTGTACTTAAGGTCAAATATGCAGTACTCTATATCTGACATTTCATTGGAAGTAGTCAATGACTCAGTATAGAAAGTTCTTGATCGAGGACTAATTTGAAATATGTTTAGTAGGTCAAAATGGGTTCAAATGTGGCTCAAGTAAGATCAGAGTGAATCAAAGAACATGTATCGAAAGTTGAAGATCGATGAATTTTGGGCCAGAAATATGGTCATTAAATCAAATATGCGATACTGAATGGCTAACATATAACATTGATGAGTTTGTATAGAATGTTCTTGATCAAGTACTCTTGGGCCAGAAATATGTCCTTAAGGTCAAATATGCAGTACTCTATAACTGACATTTCATTGGAAGGAGCCATGAGTCAGTATTGAAGGTTCTTGATGGAGGACTAATTTGCCCGATATATATTCTGTTGGTCTAACACGGACTTCTGTATGGGTGAAGTAACATCAGAAGGAGTCAATAGTAATGTATCTAAAGTTCAAGATTGAGTACTCTTTGACGAGAAATATGTCCTTAAGGTCAAAAATGCAGTACTCTATATTTGACATTTCATTGGAAGGAGTCAGTGAGTCAGTAAAGAAAGTTCTTGATCGAGGACTAATTTGCTGGAAATATGTTCAGTAGGTCTAATATGGACTCCTGTATGGGTGACGTAACATCAGAAAGAGTCAATAGTAATGTAAGAAAAGTTCAAGATCGAGTACACTTTTGCCAGAAATGTGTACTTAAGGTCAAATATACAGTACTCTATAACTGATATTTCATTGGAAGTAGTCAATGACTCAGTATAGAAAGTTCTTGATCGAGGACTAATTTGCCAGAAATATGTTTAGTAGGTCAAAATGGGTTCAAATGTGGCTCAAGTAAGATCAGAGTGAATCAAAGAACATGTATCGAGAGTTGAAGATCTAAGAATTTTGTCCAGAAATATGTTCATTAAATCAAATATGCGATACTGAATGGCTAACATATAACATTGATGAATTTGTATAGAATGTTCTTGATCAAGAACTCTTTGACCAGAAATATTTCGTTAAGGTCAAATACGCAGTACTCTATAACTGACATTTCATTGGAAGGAGTCAAAGAGTCAGTATAGAATGTTCATGATCGAGTACTCTTGGGCCAGAAATATGTCCTTCAAGTCAAATATCCAATACTGTACGGCTGAAGTTCTTGATCAAGGACTAATTTGCCCAAAATATGTTCTGTCGGTCTAATATGGACTTATGTATGGGTGAAGTAATATCAGAAGGAGTCAATAGTAATGTATATAAAGTTCAAGATCGAGTACTCTTTGACTAGAAATATGTCCTTAAAGTCAAATATGCAGTACTCTATATCTGACATTTCATTGGAAGTAGTCAATGACTCAGTATAGAAAGTTCTTGATCGAGGACTAATTTGAAATATGTTTAGTAGGTCAAAATGGGTTCAAATGTGGCTCAAGTAAGATCAGAGTGAATCAAAGAACATGTATCGAAAGTTGAAGATCGATGAATTTTGGGCCAGAAATATGGTCATTAAATCAAATATGCGATACTGAATGGCTAACATATAACATTGATGAATTTGTATAGAATGTTCTTGATCAAGTACTCTTTGACCAGAAATATTTCGTTAAGGTCAAATACTCAGTACTCTATAACTGACATTTCATTGGAAGGAGTCAAAGAGTCAGTATAGAATGTTCATGATCGAGTACTCTTGGGCCAGAAATATGTCCTTAAGGTCAAATATGCAGTACTCTATAACTGACATTTCATTGGAAGGAGCCATGAGTCAGTATTGAAGGTTCTTGATGGAGGACTAATTTGCCCGATATATATTCTGTTGGTCTAACATGGACTTCTGTATGGGTGAAGTAACATCAGAAGGAGTCAATAGTAATGTATCTAAAGTTCAAGATTGAGTACTCTTTGACGAGAAATATGTCCTTAAGGTCAAAAATGCAGTACTCTATATTTGACATTTCATTGGAAGGAGTCAGTGAGTCAGTAAAGAAAGTTCTTGATCGAGGACTAATTTGCTGGAAATATGTTCAGTAGGTCTAATATGGACTCCTGTATGGGTGACGTAACATCAGAAAGAGTCAATAGTAATGTGAGAAAAGTTCAAGATCGAGTACACTTTTGCCAGAAATATGTACTTAAGGTCAAATATACAGTACTCTATAACTGACATTTCATTGGAAGGAGTCAAAGAGTCAGTATAGAATGTTCATGATCGAGTACTCTTGGGCCAGAAATATGTCCTTCAAGTCAAATATCCAATACTGTACGGCTGAAGTTCTTGATCAAGGACTAATTTGCCCAAAATATGTTCTGTCGGTCTAATATGGACTTATGTATGGGTGAAGTAATATCAGAAGGAGTCAATAGTAATGTATATAAAGTTCAAGATCGAGTACTCTTTGACTAGAAATATGTCCTTAAAGTCAAATATGCAGTACTCTATATCTGACATTTCATTGGAAGTAGTCAATGACTCAGTATAGAAAGTTCTTGATCGAGGACTAATTTGAAATATGTTTAGTAGGTCAAAATGGGTTCAAATGTGGCTCAAGTAAGATCAGAGTGAATCAAAGAACATGTATCGAAAGTTGAAGATCGATGAATTTTGGGCCAGAAATATGGTCATTAAATCAAATATGCGATACTGAATGGCTAACATATAACATTGATGAATTTGTATAGAATGTTCTTGATCAAGTACTCTTTGACCAGAAATATTTCGTTAAGGTCAAATACGCAGTACTCTATAACTGACATTTCATTGGAAGGAGTCAAAGAGTCAGTATAGAATGTTCATGATCGAGTACTCTTGGGCCAGAAATATGTCCTTAAGGTCAAATATGCAGTACTCTATAACTGACATTTCGTTGGAAGGAGCCATGAGTCCGTATTGAAGGTTCTTGATGGAGGACTAATTTGCCCGATATATATTCTGTTGGTCTAACATGGACTTCTGTATGGGTGAAGTAACATCAGAAGGAGTCAATAGTAATGTATCTAAAGTTCAAGATTGAGTACTCTTTGACGAGAAATATGTCCTTAAGGTCAAAAATGCAGTACTCTATATTTGACATTTCATTGGAAGGAGTCAGTGAGTCAGTAAAGAAAGTTCTTGATCGAGGACTAATTTGCTGGAAATATGTTCAGTAGGTCTAATATGGACTCCTGTATGGGTGACGTAACATCAGAAAGAGTCAATAGTAATGTGAGAAAAGTTCAAGATCGAGTACACTTTTGCCAGAAATATGTACTTAAGGTCAAATATACAGTACTCTATAACTGACATTTCAGTGGAAGTAGTCAATGACTCAGTATAGAAAGTTCTTGATCGAGGACTAATTTGCCAGAAATATGTTTAGTAGGTCAAAATGGGTTCAAATGTGGCTCAAGTAAGATCAGAGTGAATCAAGGAACATGTATCGAAAGTTGAAGATCGATGAATTTTGTCCAGAAATATGTTCATTAAATCAAATATGCGATACTGAATGGCTAACATATAACATTGATGAGTTTGTATAGAATGTTCTTGATCAAGTACTCTTTGACCAGAAATATTTCGTTAAGGTCAAATACGCAGTACTCTATAACTGACATTTCATTGGAAGGAGTCAAAGAGTCAGTATAGAATGTTCATGATCGAGTAATCTTGGGCCAGAAATATGTCCTTAAGGTCAAATATCCAATACTGTACGGCTGAAGTTCTTGATCAAGGACTAATTTGCCCGAAATATGTTCTGTCGGTTTAATATGGACTTCTATATGGGTGAAGTAACATCAGAAGCAATCAATAGTAATGTAAGAAAAGTTCAAGATCGAGTACACTTTTGCCAGAAATATGTACTTAAGGTCAAATATACAGTACTCTATAACTGACATTTCAATGGAATGAGCCATAGAGTCAGTATACAATGTTCATGATCGAGTCCTCAGTATACTATAACTGACATTTCGTTGGAAGGAGCCATGAGTCAGTATTGAAGGTTCTTGATGGAGGACTAATTTGCCCGATATATATTCTGTTGGTCTAACATGGACTTCTGTATGGATGAAGTAACATCAGCTCAAAGTTCAAAAAAGGTCAAAAATGCAGTACTCTATATTTGACATTTCATTGGAAGGAGTCAGTGAGTCAGTAAAGAAAGTTCTTGATCGAGGACTAATTTGCTGGAAATATGTTCAGTAGGTCTAATATGGACTCCTGTATGGGTGACGTAACATCAGAAAGAGTCAATAGTAATGTAAGAAAAGTTCAAGATCGAGTATACTTTTGCCAGAAATGTGTACTTAAGGTCAAATATACAGTACTCTATAACTGATATTTCATTGGAAGTAGTCAATGACTCAGTATAGAAAGTTCTTGATCGAGGACTAATTTGCCAGAAATATGTTTAGTAGGTCAAAATGGGTTCAAATGTGGCTCAAGTAAGATCAGAGTGAATCAAAGAACATGTATCGAAAGTTGAAGATCTAAGAATTTTGTCCAGAAATATGTTCATTAAATCAAATATGCGATACTGAATGGCTAACATATAACATTGATGAATTTGTATAGAATGTTCTTGATCAAGTACTCTTTGACCAGAAATATTTCGTTAAGGTCAAATACGCAGTACTCTATAACTGAAATTTCATTGGAAGGAGTCAAAGAGTCAGTATAGAATGTTCATGATCAAGTACTCTTGGGCCAGAAATATGTCCTTCAAGTCAAATATCCAATACTGTACGGCTGAAGTTCTTGATCAAGGACTAATTTGCCCAAAATATGTTCTGTCGGTCTAATATGGACTTATGTATGGGTGAAGTAATATCAGAAGGAGTCAATAGTAATGTATATAAAGTTCAAGATCGAGTACTCTTTGACTAGAAATATGTCCTTAAAGTCAAATATGCAGTACTCTATAACTGACATTTCATTGGAAGGAGTCAAAGAGTCAGTATAGAATGTTCATGATCGAGTACTCTTGGGCCAGAAATATGTCCTTAAGGTCAAATATGCAGTACTCTATAACTGACATTTCATTGGAAGGAGCCATGAGTCAGTATTGAAGGTTCTTGATGGAGGACTAATTTGCCCGATATATATTCTGTTGGTCTAACATGGACTTCTGTATGGGTGAAGTAACATCAGAAGGAGTCAATAGTAATGTATCTAAAGTTCAAGATTGAGTACTCTTTGACGAGAAATATGTCCTTAAGGTCAAAAATGCAGTACTCTATATTTGACATTTCATTGGAAGGAGTCAGTGAGTCAGTAAAGAAAGTTCTTGATCGAGGACTAATTTGCTGGAAATATGTTCAGTAGGTCTAATATGGACTCCTGTATGGGTGACGTAACATCAGAAAGAGTCAATAGTAATGTAAGAAAAGTTCAAGATCGAGTACACTTTTGCCAGAAATATGTACTTAAGGTCAAATATACAGTACTCTATAACTGACATTTCAGTGGAAGTAGTCAATGACTCAGTATAGAAAGTTCTTGATCGAGGACTAATTTGCCAGAAATATGTTTAGTAGGTCAAAATGGGTTCAAATGTGGCTCAAGTAAGATCAGAGTGAATCAAGGAACATGTATCGAAAGTTGAAGATCGATGAATTTTGTCCAGAAATATGTTCATTAAATCAAATATGCGATACTGAATGGCTAACATATAACATTGATGAGTTTGTATAGAATGTTCTTGATCAAGTACTCTTTGACCAGAAATATTTCGTTAAGGTCAAATACGCAGTACTCTATAACTGACATTTCATTGGAAGGAGTCAAAGAGTCAGTATAGAATGTTCATGATCGAGTAATCTTTGGCCAGAAATATGTCCTTAAGGTCAAATATCCAATACTGTATGGCTGAAGTTCTTGATCAAGGACTAATTTGCCCGAAATATGTTCTGTCGGTCTAATATGGACTTCTATATGGGTGAAGTAACATCAGAAGCAATCAATAGTAATGTAAGAAAAGTTCAAGATCGAGTACACTTTTGCCAGAAATATGTACTTAAGGTCAAATATACAGTACTCTATAACTGACATTTCAATGGAATGAGCCATAGAGTCAGTATACAATGTTCATGATCGAGTCCTCAGTATACTATAACTGACATTTCGTTGGAAGGAGCCATGAGTCAGTATTGAAGGTTCTTGATGGAGGACTAATTTGCCCGATATATATTCTGTTGGTCTAACATGGACTTCTGTATGGATGAAGTAACATCAGCTCAAAGTTCAAAAAAGGTCAAATATGCAGTACTCTATATTTGACATTTCATTGGAAGGAGTCAGTGAGTCAGTAAAGAAAGTTCTTGATCGAGGACTAATTTGCTGGAAATATGTTCAGTAGGTCTAATATGGACTCCTGTATGGGTGAAGTAACATCAGAAAGAGTCAATAGTAATGTAAGAAAAGTTCAAGATCGAGTACACTTTTGCCAGAAATGTGTACTTAAGGTCAAATATACAGTACTCTATAACTGATATTTCATTGGAAGTAGTCAATGACTCAGTATAGAAAGTTCTTGATCGAGGACTAATTTGCCAGAAATATGTTTAGTAGGTCAAAATGGGTTCAAATGTGGCTCAAGTAAGATCAGAGTGAATCAAAGAACATGTATCGAAAGTTGAAGATCTAAGAATTTTGTCCAGAAATATGTTCATTAAATCAAATATGCGATACTGAATGGCTAACATATAACATTGATGAATTTGTATAGAATGTTCTTGATCAAGTACTCTTTGACCAGGAATATTTCGTTAAGGTCAAATACGCAGTACTCTATAACTGACATTTCATTGGAAGGAGTCAAAGAGTCAGTATAGAATGTTCATGATCGAGTACTCTTGGGCCAGAAATATGTCCTTAAGGTCAAATATGCAGTACTCTATAACTGACATTTCATTGGAAGGAGCCATGAGTCAGTATTGAAGGTTCTTGATGGAGGACTAATTTGCCCGATATATATTCTGTTGGTCTAACATGGACTTCTGTATGGGTGAAGTAACATCAGAAGGAGTCAATAGTAATGTATCTAAAGTTCAAGATTGAGTACTCTTTGACGAGAAATATGTCCTTAAGGTCAAAAATGCAGTACTCTATATTTGACATTTCATTGGAAGGAGTCAATGACTCAGTATAGAAAGTTCTTGATGGAGGACTAATTTGCCCGATATATATTCTGTTGGTCTAACATGGACTTCTGTATGGATGAAGTAACATCAGGTCAAAGTTCAAAAAAGGTCAAATATGCAGTACTCTATATTTGACATTTCATTGGAAGGAGTCAGTGAGTCAGTAAAGAAAGTTCTTGATCGAGGACTAATTTGCTGGAAATATGTTCAGTAGGTCTAATATGGACTCCTGTATGGGTGACGTAACATCAGAAAGAGTCAATAGTAATGTGAGAAAAGTTCAAGATCGAGTACACTTTTGCCAGAAATATGTACTTAAGGTCAAATATACAGTACTCTATAACTGACATTTCATTGGAAGGAGTCAAAGAGTCAGTATAGAATGTTCATGATCGAGTACTCTTGGGCCAGAAATATGTCCTTCAAGTCAAATATCCAATACTGTACGGCTGAAGTTCTTGATCAAGGACTAATTTGCCCGAAATATGTTCTGTCGGTCTAATATGGACTTCTATATGGGTGAAGTAACATCAGAAGCAATCAATAGTAATGTAAGAAAAGTTCAAGATCGAGTACACTTTTGCCAGAAATATGTACTTAAGGTCAAATATACAGTACTCTATAACTGACATTTCAATGGAATGAGCCATAGAGTCAGTATACAATGTTCATGATCGAGTCCTCAGTATACTATAACTGACATTTCGTTGGAAGGAGCCATGAGTCAGTATTGAAGGTTCTTGATGGAGGACTAATTTGCCCGATATATATTCTGTTGGTCTAACATGGACTTCTGTATGGATGAAGTAACATCAGCTCAAAGTTCAAAAAAGGTCAAATATGCAGTACTCTATATTTGACATTTCATTGGAAGGAGTCAGTGAGTCAGTAAAGAAAGTTCTTGATCGAGGACTAATTTGCTGGAAATATGTTCAGTAGGTCTAATATGGACTCCTGTATGGGTGAAGTAACATCAGAAAGAGTCAATAGTAATGTAAGAAAAGTTCAAGATCGAGTACACTTTTGCCAGAAATGTGTACTTAAGGTCAAATATACAGTACTCTATAACTGATATTTCATTGGAAGTAGTCAATGACTCAGTATAGAAAGTTCTTGATCGAGGACTAATTTGCCAGAAATATGTTTAGTAGGTCAAAATGGGTTCAAATGTGGCTCAAGTAAGATCAGAGTGAATCAAAGAACATGTATCGAAAGTTGAAGATCTAAGAATTTTGTCCAGAAATATGTTCATTAAATCAAATATGCGATACTGAATGGCTAACATATAACATTGATGAATTTGTATAGAATGTTCTTGATCAAGTACTCTTTGACCAGGAATATTTCGTTAAGGTCAAATACGCAGTACTCTATAACTGACATTTCATTGGAAGGAGTCAAAGAGTCAGTATAGAATGTTCATGATCGAGTACTCTTGGGCCAGAAATATGTCCTTAAGGTCAAATATGCAGTACTCTATAACTGACATTTCATTGGAAGGAGCCATGAGTCAGTATTGAAGGTTCTTGATGGAGGACTAATTTGCCCGATATATATTCTGTTGGTCTAACATGGACTTCTGTATGGGTGAAGTAACATCAGAAGGAGTCAATAGTAATGTATCTAAAGTTCAAGATTGAGTACTCTTTGACGAGAAATATGTCCTTAAGGTCAAAAATGCAGTACTCTATATTTGACATTTCATTGGAAGGAGTCAATGACTCAGTATAGAAAGTTCTTGATGGAGGACTAATTTGCCCGATATATATTCTGTTGGTCTAACATGGACTTCTGTATGGATGAAGTAACATCAGGTCAAAGTTCAAAAAAGGTCAAATATGCAGTACTCTATATTTGACATTTCATTGGAAGGAGTCAGTGAGTCAGTAAAGAAAGTTCTTGATCGAGGACTAATTTGCTGGAAATATGTTCAGTAGGTCTAATATGGACTCCTGTATGGGTGACGTAACATCAGAAAGAGTCAATAGTAATGTGAGAAAAGTTCAAGATCGAGTACACTTTTGCCAGAAATATGTACTTAAGGTCAAATATACAGTACTCTATAACTGACATTTCATTGGAAGGAGTCAAAGAGTCAGTATAGAATGTTCATGATCGAGTACTCTTGGGCCAGAAATATGTCCTTCAAGTCAAATATCCAATACTGTACGGCTGAAGTTCTTGATCAAGGACTAATTTGCCCAAAATATGTTCTGTCGGTCTAATATGGACTTATGTATGGGTGAAGTAATATCAGAAGGAGTCAATAGTAATGTATATAAAGTTCAAGATCGAGTACTCTTTGACTAGAAATATGTCCTTAAAGTCAAATATGCAGTACTCTATATCTGACATTTCATTGGAAGTAGTCAATGACTCAGTATAGAAAGTTCTTGATCGAGGACTAATTTGAAATATGTTTAGTAGGTCAAAATGGGTTCAAATGTGGCTCAAGTAAGATCAGAGTGAATCAAAGAACATGTATCGAAAGTTGAAGATCGATGAATTTTGGGCCAGAAATATGGTCATTAAATCAAATATGCGATACTGAATGGCTAACATATAACATTGATGAATTTGTATAGAATGTTCTTGATCAAGTACTCTTTGACCAGAAATATTTCGTTAAGGTCAAATACGCAGTACTCTATAACTGACATTTCATTGGAAGGAGTCAAAGAGTCAGTATAGAATGTTCATGATCGAGTACTCTTGGGCCAGAAATATGTCCTTAAGGTCAAATATGCAGTACTCTATAACTGACATTTCATTGGAAGGAGCCATGAGTCAGTATTGAAGGTTCTTGATGGAGGACTAATTTGCCCGATATATATTCTGTTGGTCTAACATGGACTTCTGTATGGGTGAAGTAACATCAGAAGGAGTCAATAGTAATGTATCTAAAGTTCAAGATTGAGTACTCTTTGACGAGAAATATGTCCTTAAGGTCAAAAATGCAGTACTCTATATTTGACATTTCATTGGAAGGAGTCAGTGAGTCAGTAAAGAAAGTTCTTGATCGAGGACTAATTTGCTGGAAATATGTTCAGTAGGTCTAATATGGACTCCTGTATGGGTGACGTAACATCAGAAAGAGTCAATAGTAATGTAAGAAAAGTTCAAGATCGAGTACACTTTTGCCAGAAATATGTACTTAAGGTCAAATATACAGTACTCTATAACTGACATTTCAGTGGAAGTAGTCAATGACTCAGTATAGAAAGTTCTTGATCGAGGACTAATTTGCCAGAAATATGTTTAGTAGGTCAAAATGGGTTCAAATGTGGCTCAAGTAAGAACAGAGTGAATCAAGGAACATGTATCGAAAGTTGAAGATCGATGAATTTTGTCCAGAAATATGTTCATTAAATCAAATATGCGATACTGAATGGCTAACATATAACATTGATGAGTTTGTATAGAATGTTCTTGATCAAGTACTCTTTGACCAGAAATATTTCGTTAAGGTCAAATACGCAGTACTCTATAACTGACATTTCATTGGAAGGAGTCAAAGAGTCAGTATAGAATGTTCATGATCGAGTAATCTTTGGCCAGAAATATGTCCTTAAGGTCAAATATCCAATACTGTATGGCTGAAGTTCTTGATCAAGGACTAATTTGCCCGAAATATGTTCTGTCGGTCTAATATGGACTTCTATATGGGTGAAGTAACATCAGAAGCAATCAATAGTAATGTAAGAAAAGTTCAAGATCGAGTACACTTTTGCCAGAAATATGTACTTAAGGTCAAATATACAGTACTCTATAACTGACATTTCAATGGAATGAGCCATAGAGTCAGTATACAATGTTCATGATCGAGTCCTCAGTATACTATAACTGACATTTCGTTGGAAGGAGCCATGAGTCAGTATTGAAGGTTCTTGATGGAGGACTAATTTGCCCGATATATATTCTGTTGGTCTAACATGGACTTCTGTATGGATGAAGTAACATCAGCTCAAAGTTCAAAAAAGGTCAAATATGCAGTACTCTATATTTGACATTTCATTGGAAGGAGTCAGTGAGTCAGTAAAGAAAGTTCTTGATCGAGGACTAATTTGCTGGAAATATGTTCAGTAGGTCTAATATGGACTCCTGTATGGGTGAAGTAACATCAGAAAGAGTCAATAGTAATGTAAGAAAAGTTCAAGATCGAGTACACTTTTGCCAGAAATGTGTACTTAAGGTCAAATATACAGTACTCTATAACTGATATTTCATTGGAAGTAGTCAATGACTCAGTATAGAAAGTTCTTGATCGAGGACTAATTTGCCAGAAATATGTTTAGTAGGTCAAAATGGGTTCAAATGTGGCTCAAGTAAGATCAGAGTGAATCAAAGAACATGTATCGAAAGTTGAAGATCTAAGAATTTTGTCCAGAAATATGTTCATTAAATCAAATATGCGATACTGAATGGCTAACATATAACATTGATGAATTTGTATAGAATGTTCTTGATCAAGTACTCTTTGACCAGGAATATTTCGTTAAGGTCAAATACGCAGTACTCTATAACTGACATTTCATTGGAAGGAGTCAAAGAGTCAGTATAGAATGTTCATGATCGAGTACTCTTGGGCCAGAAATATGTCCTTAAGGTCAAATATGCAGTACTCTATAACTGACATTTCATTGGAAGGAGCCATGAGTCAGTATTGAAGGTTCTTGATGGAGGACTAATTTGCCCGATATATATTCTGTTGGTCTAACATGGACTTCTGTATGGGTGAAGTAACATCAGAAGGAGTCAATAGTAATGTATCTAAAGTTCAAGATTGAGTACTCTTTGACGAGAAATATGTCCTTAAGGTCAAAAATGCAGTACTCTATATTTGACATTTCATTGGAAGGAGTCAATGACTCAGTATAGAAAGTTCTTGATGGAGGACTAATTTGCCCGATATATATTCTGTTGGTCTAACATGGACTTCTGTATGGATGAAGTAACATCAGGTCAAAGTTCAAAAAAGGTAAAATATGCAGTACTCTATATTTGACATTTCATTGGAAGGAGTCAGTGAGTCAGTAAAGAAAGTTCTTGATCGAGGACTAATTTGCTGGAAATATGTTCAGTAGGTCTAATATGGACTCCTGTATGGGTGAAGTAACATCAGAAAGAGTCAATAGTAATGTAAGAAAAGTTCAAGATCGAGTACACTTTTGCCAGAAATGTGTACTTAAGGTCAAATATGCAGTACTCTATATCTGACATTTCATTGGAAGTAGTCAATGACTCAGTATAGAAAGTTCTTGATCGAGGACTAATTTGAAATATGTTTAGTAGGTCAAAATGGGTTCAAATGTGGCTCAAGTAAGATCAGAGTGAATCAAAGAACATGTATCGAAAGTTGAAGATCGATGAATTTTGGGCCAGAAATATGGTCATTAAATCAAATATGCGATACTGAATGGCTAACATATAACATTGATGAGTTTGTATAGAATGTTCTTGATCAAGTACTCTTGGGCCAGAAATATGTCCTTAAGGTCAAATATGCAGTACTCTATAACTGACATTTCATTGGAAGGAGCCATGAGTCAGTATTGAAGGTTCTTGATGGAGGACTAATTTGCCCGATATATATTCTGTTGGTCTAACACGGACTTCTGTATGGGTGAAGTAACATCAGAAGGAGTCAATAGTAATGTATCTAAAGTTCAAGATTGAGTACTCTTTGACGAGAAATATGTCCTTAAGGTCAAAAATGCAGTACTCTATATTTGACATTTCATTGGAAGGAGTCAGTGAGTCAGTAAAGAAAGTTCTTGATCGAGGACTAATTTGCTGGAAATATGTTCAGTAGGTCTAATATGGACTCCTGTATGGGTGACGTAACATCAGAAAGAGTCAATAGTAATGTAAGAAAAGTTCAAGATCGAGTACACTTTTGCCAGAAATGTGTACTTAAGGTCAAATATACAGTACTCTATAACTGATATTTCATTGGAAGTAGTCAATGACTCAGTATAGAAAGTTCTTGATCGAGGACTAATTTGCCAGAAATATGTTTAGTAGGTCAAAATGGGTTCAAATGTGGCTCAAGTAAGATCAGAGTGAATCAAAGAACATGTATCGAGAGTTGAAGATCTAAGAATTTTGTCCAGAAATATGTTCATTAAATCAAATATGCGATACTGAATGGCTAACATATAACATTGATGAATTTGTATAGAATGTTCTTGATCAAGTACTCTTTGACCAGAAATATTTCGTTAAGGTCAAATACGCAGTACTCTATAACTGAAATTTCATTGGAAGGAGTCAAAGAGTCAGTATAGAATGTTCATGATCGAGTACTCTTGGGCCAGAAATATGTCCTTCAAGTCAAATATCCAATACTGTACGGCTGAAGTTCTTGATCAAGGACTAATTTGCCCAAAATATGTTCTGTCGGTCTAATATGGACTTATGTATGGGTGAAGTAATATCAGAAGGAGTCAATAGTAATGTATATAAAGTTCAAGATCGAGTACTCTTTGACTAGAAATATGTCCTTAAAGTCAAATATGCAGTACTCTATATCTGACATTTCATTGGAAGTAGTCAATGACTCAGTATAGAAAGTTCTTGATCGAGGACTAATTTGAAATATGTTTAGTAGGTCAAAATGGGTTCAAATGTGGCTCAAGTAAGATCAGAGTGAATCAAAGAACATGTATCGAAAGTTGAAGATCGATGAATTTTGGGCCAGAAATATGGTCATTAAATCAAATATGCGATACTGAATGGCTAACATATAACATTGATGAATTTGTATAGAATGTTCTTGATCAAGTACTCTTTGACCAGAAATATTTCGTTAAGGTCAAATACGCAGTACTCTATAACTGACATTTCATTGGAAGGAGTCAAAGAGTCAGTATAGAATGTTCATGATCGAGTACTCTTGGGCCAGAAATATGTCCTTAAGGTCAAATATGCAGTACTCTATAACTGACATTTCATTGGAAGGAGCCATGAGTCAGTATTGAAGGTTCTTGATGGAGGACTAATTTGCCCGATATATATTCTGTTGGTCTAACATGGACTTCTGTATGGGTGAAGTAACATCAGAAGGAGTCAATAGTAATGTATCTAAAGTTCAAGATTGAGTACTCTTTGACGAGAAATATGTCCTTAAGGTCAAAAATGCAGTACTCTATATTTGACATTTCATTGGAAGGAGTCAGTGAGTCAGTAAAGAAAGTTCTTGATCGAGGACTAATTTGCTGGAAATATGTTCAGTAGGTCTAATATGGACTCCTGTATGGGTGACGTAACATCAGAAAGAGTCAATAGTAATGTAAGAAAAGTTCAAGATCGAGTACACTTTTGCCAGAAATATGTACTTAAGGTCAAATATACAGTACTCTATAACTGACATTTCAGTGGAAGTAGTCAATGACTCAGTATAGAAAGTTCTTGATCGAGGACTAATTTGCCAGAAATATGTTTAGTAGGTCAAAATGGGTTCAAATGTAGCTCAAGTAAGATCAGAGTGAATCAAGGAACATGTATCGAAAGTTGAAGATCGATGAATTTTGTCCAGAAATATGTTCATTAAATCAAATATGCGATACTGAATGGCTAACATATAACATTGATGAGTTTGTATAGAATGTTCTTGATCAAGTACTCTTTGACCAGAAATATTTCGTTAAGGTCAAATACGCAGTACTCTATAACTGACATTTCATTGGAAGGAGTCAAAGAGTCAGTATAGAATGTTCATGATCGAGTAATCTTGGGCCAGAAATATGTCCTTAAGGTCAAATATCCAATACTGTATGGCTGAAGTTCTTGATCAAGGACTAATTTGCCCGAAATATGTTCTGTCGGTCTAATATGGACTTCTATATGGGTGAAGTAACATCAGAAGCAATCAATAGTAATGTAAGAAAAGTTCAAGATCGAGTACACTTTTGCCAGAAATATGTACTTAAGGTCAAATATACAGTACTCTATAACTGACATTTCAATGGAATGAGCCATAGAGTCAGTATACAATGTTCATGATCGAGTCCTCAGTATACTATAACTGACATTTCGTTGGAAGGAGCCATGAGTCAGTATTGAAGGTTCTTGATGGAGGACTAATTTGCCCGATATATATTCTGTTGGTCTAACATGGACTTCTGTATGGATGAAGTAACATCAGCTCAAAGTTCAAAAAAGGTCAAATATGCAGTACTCTATATTTGACATTTCATTGGAAGGAGTCAGTGAGTCAGTAAAGAAAGTTCTTGATCGAGGACTAATTTGCTGGAAATATGTTCAGTAGGTCTAATATGGACTCCTGTATGGGTGAAGTAACATCAGAAAGAGTCAATAGTAATGTAAGAAAAGTTCAAGATCGAGTACACTTTTGCCAGAAATGTGTACTTAAGGTCAAATATACAGTACTCTATAACTGATATTTCATTGGAAGTAGTCAATGACTCATTATAGAAAGTTCTTGATCGAGGACTAATTTGCCAGAAATATGTTTAGTAGGTCAAAATGGGTTCAAATGTGGCTCAAGTAAGATCAGAGTGAATCAAAGAACATGTATCGAAAGTTGAAGATCTAAGAATTTTGTCCAGAAATATGTTCATTAAATCAAATATGCGATACTGAATGGCTAACATATAACATTGATGAATTTGTATAGAATGTTCTTGATCAAGTACTCTTTGACCAGGAATATTTCGTTAAGGTCAAATACGCAGTACTCTATAACTGACATTTCATTGGAAGGAGTCAAAGAGTCAGTATAGAATGTTCATGATCGAGTACTCTTGGGCCAGAAATATGTCCTTAAGGTCAAATATGCAGTACTCTATAACTGACATTTCATTGGAAGGAGCCATGAGTCAGTATTGAAGGTTCTTGATGGAGGACTAATTTGCCCGATATATATTCTGTTGGTCTAACACGGACTTCTGTATGGGTGAAGTAACATCAGAAGGAGTCAATAGTAATGTATCTAAAGTTCAAGATTGAGTACTCTTTGACGAGAAATATGTCCTTAAGGTCAAAAATGCAGTACTCTATATTTGACATTTCATTGGAAGGAGTCAATGACTCAGTATAGAAAGTTCTTGATGGAGGACTAATTTGCCCGATATATATTCTGTTGGTCTAACATGGACTTCTGTATGGATGAAGTAACATCAGGTCAAAGTTCAAAAAAGGTCAAATATGCAGTACTCTATATTTGACATTTCATTGGAAGGAGTCAGTGAGTCAGTAAAGAAAGTTCTTGATCGAGGACTAATTTGCTGGAAATATGTTCAGTAGGTCTAATATGGACTCCTGTATGGGTGAAGTAACATCAGAAAGAGTCAATAGTAATGTAAGAAAAGTTCAAGATCGAGTACACTTTTGCCAGAAATGTGTACTTAAGGTCAAATATGCAGTACTCTATATCTGACATTTCATTGGAAGTAGTCAATGACTCAGTATAGAAAGTTCTTGATCGAGGACTAATTTGAAATATGTTTAGTAGGTCAAAATGGGTTCAAATGTGGCTCAAGTAAGATCAGAGTGAATCAAAGAACATGTATCGAAAGTTGAAGATCGATGAATTTTGGGCCAGAAATATGGTCATTAAATCAAATATGCGATACTGAATGGCTAACATATAACATTGATGAATTTGTATAGAATGTTCTTGATCAAGTACTCTTGGGCCAGAAATATGTCCTTAAGGTCAAATACGCAGTACTCTATAACTGACATTTCATTGGAAGGAGCCATGAGTCAGTATTGAAGGTTCTTGATGGAGGACTAATTTGCCCGATATATATTCTGTTGGTCTAACATGGACTTCTGTATGGGTGAAGTAACATCAGAAGGAGTCAATAGTAATGTATCTAAAGTTCAAGATTGAGTACTCTTTGACTAGAAATATGTCCTTAAGGTCAAAAATGCAGTACTCTATATTTGACATTTCATTGGAAGTCAGTGAGTCAGTAAAGAAAGTTCTTGATCGAGGACTAATTTGCTGGAAATATGTTCAGTAGGTCTAATATGGACTCCTGTATGGGTGAAGTAACATCAGAAAGAGTCAATAGTAATGTAAGAAAAGTTCAAGATCGAGTACACTTTTGCCAGAAATATGTACTTAAGGTCAAATATACAGTACTCTATAACTGACATTTCAGTGGAAGTAGTCAATGACTCAGTATAGAAAGTTCTTGATCGAGGACTAATTTGCCAGAAATATGTTTAGTAGGTCAAAATGGGTTCAAATGTGGCTCAAGTAAGATCAGAGTGAATCAAGGAACATGTATCGAAAGTTGAAGATCGATGAATTTTGTCCAGAAATATGTTCATTAAATCAAATATGCGATACTGAATGGCTAACATATAACATTGATGAGTTTGTATAGAATGTTCTTGATCAAGTACTCTTTGACCAGAAATATTTCGTTAAGGTCAAATACGCAGTACTCTATAACTGACATTTCATTGGAAGGAGTCAAAGAGTCAGTATAGAATGTTCATGATCGAGTAATCTTGGGCCAGAAATATGTCCTTAAGGTCAAATATCCAATACTGTATGGCTGAAGTTCTTGATCAAGGACTAATTTGCCCGAAATATGTTCTGTCGGTCTAATATGGACTTCTATATGGGTGAAGTAACATCAGAAGCAATCAATAGTAATGTAAGAAAAGTTCAAGATCGAGTACACTTTTGCCAGAAATATGTACTTAAGGTCAAATATACAGTACTCTATAACTGACATTTCAATGGAATGAGCCATAGAGTCAGTATACAATGTTCATGATCGAGTCCTCAGTATACTATAACTGACATTTCGTTGGAAGGAGCCATGAGTCAGTATTGAAGGTTCTTGATGGAGGACTAATTTGCCCGATATATATTCTGTTGGTCTAACATGGACTTCTGTATGGATGAAGTAACATCAGGTCAAAGTTCAAAAAAGGTCAAATATGCAGTACTCTATATTTGACATTTCATTGGAAGGAGTCAGTGAGTCAGTAAAGAAAGTTCTTGATCGAGGACTAATTTGCTGGAAATATGTTCAGTAGGTCTAATATGGACTCCTGTATGGGTGAAGTAACATCAGAAAGAGTCAATAGTAATGTAAGAAAAGTTCAAGATCGAGTACACTTTTGCCAGAAATGTGTACTTAAGGTCAAATATACAGTACTCTATAACTGATATTTCATTGGAAGTAGTCAATGACTCAGTATAGAAAGTTCTTGATCGAGGACTAATTTGCCAGAAATATGTTTAGTAGGTCAAAATGGGTTCAAATGTGGCTCAAGTAAGATCAGAGTGAATCAAAGAACATGTATCGAAAGTTGAAGATCTAAGAATTTTGTCCAGAAATATGTTCATTAAATCAAATATGCGATACTGAATGGCTAACATATAACATTGATGAATTTGTATAGAATGTTCTTGATCAAGTACTCTTTGACCAGGAATATTTCGTTAAGGTCAAATACGCAGTACTCTATAACTGACATTTCATTGGAAGGAGTCAAAGAGTCAGTATAGAATGTTCATGATCGAGTACTCTTGGGCCAGAAATATGTCCTTAAGGTCAAATATGCAGTACTCTATAACTGACATTTCATTGGAAGGAGCCATGAGTCAGTATTGAAGGTTCTTGATGGAGGACTAATTTGCCCGATATATATTCTGTTGGTCTAACACGGACTTCTGTATGGGTGAAGTAACATCAGAAGGAGTCAATAGTAATGTATCTAAAGTTCAAGATTGAGTACTCTTTGACGAGAAATATGTCCTTAAGGTCAAAAATGCAGTACTCTATATTTGACATTTCATTGGAAGGAGTCAATGACTCAGTATAGAAAGTTCTTGATGGAGGACTAATTTGCCCGATATATATTCTGTTGGTCTAACATGGACTTCTGTATGGATGAAGTAACATCAGGTCAAAGTTCAAAAAAGGTCAAATATGCAGTACTCTATATTTGACATTTCATTGGAAGGAGTCAGTGAGTCAGTAAAGAAAGTTCTTGATCGAGGACTAATTTGCTGGAAATATGTTCAGTAGGTCTAATATGGACTCCTGTATGGGTGAAGTAACATCAGAAAGAGTCAATAGTAATGTAAGAAAAGTTCAAGATCGAGTACACTTTTGCCAGAAATGTGTACTTAAGGTCAAATATGCAGTACTCTATATCTGACATTTCATTGGAAGTAGTCAATGACTCAGTATAGAAAGTTCTTGATCGAGGACTAATTTGAAATATGTTTAGTAGGTCAAAATGGGTTCAAATGTGGCTCAAGTAAGATCAGAGTGAATCAAAGAACATGTATCGAAAGTTGAAGATCGATGAATTTTGGGCCAGAAATATGGTCATTAAATCAAATATGCGATACTGAATGGCTAACATATAACATTGATGAATTTGTATAGAATGTTCTTGATCAAGTACTCTTGGGCCAGAAATATGTCCTTAAGGTCAAATATGCAGTACTCTATAACTGACATTTCATTGGAAGGAGCCATGAGTCAGTATTAAAGGTTCTTGATGGAGGACTAATTTGCCCGATATATATTCTGTTGGTCTAACATGGACTTCTGTATGGGTGAAGTAACATCAGAAGGAGTCAATAGTAATGTATCTAAAGTTCAAGATTGAGTACTCTTTGACTAGAAATATGTCCTTAAGGTCAAAAATGCAGTACTCTATATTTGACATTTCATTGGTAGTCAGTGAGTCAGTAAAGAAAGTTCTTGATCGAGGACTAATTTGCTGGAAATATGTTCAGTAGGTCTAATGTGGACTCCTGTATGGGTGAAGTAACATCAGAAAGAGTCAATAGTAATGTAAGAAAAGTTCAAGATCGAGTACACTTTTGCCAGAAATATGTACTTAAGGTCAAATATACAGTACTCTATAACTGACATTTCAGTGGAAGTAGTCAATGACTCAGTATAGAAAGTTCTTGATCGAGGACTAATTTGCCAGAAATATGTTTAGTAGGTCAAAATGGGTTCAAATGTGGCTCAAGTAAGATCAGAGTGAATCAAGGAACATGTATCGAAAGTTGAAGATCGATGAATTTTGTCCAGAAATATGTTCATTAAATCAAATATGCGATACTGAATGGCTAACATATAACATTGATGAGTTTGTATAGAATGTTCTTGATCAAGTACTCTTTGACCAGAAATATTTCGTTAAGGTCAAATACGCAGTACTCTATAACTGACATTTCATTGGAAGGAGTCAAAGAGTCAGTATAGAATGTTCATGATCGAGTACTCTTGGGCCAGAAATATGTCCTTCAGGTCAAATATCCAATACTGTACAGCTGAAGTTCTTGATCAAGGACTAATTTGCCCGAAATATGTTCTGTCGGTCTAATATGGACTTCTATATGGGTGAAGTAACATCAGAAGCAATCAATAGTAATGTAAGAAAAGTTCAAGATCGAGTACACTTTTGCCAGAAATATGTACTTAAGGTCAAATATACAGTACTCTATAACTGACATTTCAATGGAATGAGCCATAGAGTCAGTATACAATGTTCATGATCGAGTCCTCAGTATACTATAACTGACATTTCATTGGAAGGAGCCACGAGTCAGTATTGAAGGTTCTTGATGGAGGACTAATTTGCCCGATATATATTCTGTTGGTCTAACATGGACTTCTGTATGGATGAAGTAACATCAGGTCAAAGTTCAAAAAAGGTCAAATATGCAGTACTCTATATTTGACATTTCATTGGAAGGAGTCAGTGAGTCAGTAAAGAAAGTTCTTGATCGAGGACTAATTTGCTGGAAATATGTTCAGTAGGTCTAATATGGACTCCTGTATGGGTGAAGTAACATCAGAAAGAGTCAATAGTAATGTAAGAAAAGTTCAAGATCGAGTACACTTTTGCCAGAAATGTGTACTTAAGGTCAAATATACAGTACTCTATAACTGATATTTCATTGGAAGTAGTCAATGACTCAGTATAGAAAGTTCTTGATCGAGGACTAATTTGCCAGAAATATGTTTAGTAGGTCAAAATGGGTTCAAATGTGGCTCAAGTAAGATCAGAGTGAATCAAAGAACATGTATCGAAAGTTGAAGATCTAAGAATTTTGTCCAGAAATATGTTCATTAAATCAAATATGCGATACTGAATGGCTAACATATAACATTGATGAATTTGTATAGAATGTTCTTGATCAAGTACTCTTTGACCAGAAATATTTCGTTAAGGTCAAATACGCAGTACTCTATAACTGACATTTCATTGGAAGGAGTCAAAGAGTCAGTATAGAATGTTCATGATCGAGTACTCTTGGGCCAGAAATATGTCCTTAAGGTCAAATATGCAGTACTCTATAACTGACATTTCATTGGAAGGAGCCATGAGTCAGTATTGAAGGTTCTTGATGGAGGACTAATTTGCCCGATATATATTCTGTTGGTCTAACATGGACTTCTGTATGGGTGAAGTAACATCAGAAGGAGTCAATAGTAATGTATCTAAAGTTCAAGATTGAGTACTCTTTGACGAGAAATATGTCCTTAAGGTCAAAAATGCAGTACTCTATATTTGACATTTCATTGGAAGGAGTCAATGACTCAGTATAGAAAGTTCTTGATGGAGGACTAATTTGCCCGATATATATTCTGTTGGTCTAACATGGACTTCTGTATGGATGAAGTAACATCAGGTCAAAGTTCAAAAAAGGTCAAATATGCAGTACTCTATATTTGACATTTCATTGGAAGGAGTCAGTGAGTCAGTAAAGAAAGTTCTTGATCGAGGACTAATTTGCTGGAAATATGTTCAGTAGGTCTAATATGGACTCCTGTATGGGTGAAGTAACATCAGAAAGAGTCAATAGTAATGTAAGAAAAGTTCAAGATCGAGTACACTTTTGCCAGAAATGTGTACTTAAGGTCAAATATGCAGTACTCTATATCTGACATTTCATTGGAAGTAGTCAATGACTCAGTATAGAAAGTTCTTGATCGAGGACTAATTTGCCAGAAATATGTTTAGTAGGTCAAAATGGGTTCAAATGTGGCTCAAGTAAGATCAGAGTGAATCAAGGAACATGTATCGAAAGTTGAAGATCGATGAATTTTGTCCAGAAATATGTTCATTAAATCAAATATGCGATACTGAATGGCTAACATATAACATTGATGAGTTTGTATAGAATGTTCTTGATCAAGTACTCTTGGGCCAGAAATATGTCCTTAAGGTCAAATATGCAGTACTCTATAACTGACATTTCATTGGAAGGAGCCATGAGTCAGTATTGAAGGTTCTTGATGGAGGACTAATTTGCCCGATATATATTCTGTTGGTCTAACATGGACTTCTGTATGGGTGAAGTAACATCAGAAGGAGTCAATAGTAATGTATCTAAAGTTCAAGATTGAGTACTCTTTGACTAGAAATATGTCCTTAAAGTCAAAAATGCAGTACTCTATATTTGACATTTCATTGGAAGTAGTCAATGACTCAGTATAGAAAGTTCTTGATCGAGGACTAATTTGCCAGAAATATGTTTAGTAGGTCAAAATGGGTTCAAATGTGGCTCAAGTAAGATCAGAGTGAATCAAGGAACATGTATCGAAAGTTGAAGATCGATGAATTTTGGGCCAGAAATATGGTCATTAAATCAAATATGCGATACTGAATGGCTAACATATAACATTGATGAGTTTGTATAGAATGTTCTTGATCAAGTACTCTTGGGCCAGAAATATGTCCTTAAGGTCAAATATGCAGTACTCTATAACTGACATTTCATTGGAAGGAGCCATGAGTCAGTATTGAAGGTTCTTGATGGAGGACTAATTTGCCCGATATATATTCTGTTGGTCTAACATGGACTTCTGTATGGGTGAAGTAACATCAGAAGGAGTCAATAGTAATGTATCTAAAGTTCAAGATTGAGTACTCTTTGACTAGAAATATGTCCTTATAGTCAAAAATGCAGTACTCTATATTTGACATTTCATTGGAAGGAGTCAGTGAGTCAGTAAAGAAAGTTCTTGATCGAGGACTAATTTGCTGGAAATATGTTCAGTAGGTCTAATATGGACTCCTGTATGGGTGAAGTAACATCAGAAAGAGTCAATAGTAATGTAAGAAAAGTTCAAGATCGAGTACACTTTTGCCAGAAATATGTACTTAAGGTCAAATATACAGTACTCTATAACTGACATTTCAGTGGAAGTAGTCAATGACTCAGTATAGAAAGTTCTTGATCGAGGACTAATTTGCCAGAAATATGTTTAGTAGGTCAAAATGGGTTCAAATGTGGCTCAAGTAAGATCAGAGTGAATCAAAGAACATGTATCGAAAGTTGAAGATCGATGAATTTTGGTCCAGAAATATGTTCATTAAATCAAATATGCGATACTGAATGGCTAACATATAACATTGATGAGTTTGTATAGAATGTTCTTGATCAAGTACTCTTTGACCAGAAATATTTCGTTAAGGTCAAATACGCAGTACTCTATAACTGACATTTCATTGGAAGGAGTCAAAGAGTCAGTATAGAATGTTCATGATCGAGTACTCTTGGGCCAGAAATATGTCCTTCAGGTCAAATATCCAATACTGTACAGCTGAAGTTCTTGATCAAGGACTAATTTGCCCGAAATATGTTCTGTCGGTCTAATATGGACTTCTATATGGGTGAAGTAACATCAGAAGCAATCAATAGTAATGTAAGAAAAGTTCAAGATCGAGTACACTTTTGCCAGAAATATGTACTTAAGGTCAAATATACAGTACTCTATAACTGACATTTCAATGGAATGAGCCATAGAGTCAGTATACAATGTTCATGATCGAGTCCTCAGTATACTATAACTGACATTTCATTGGAAGGAGCCATGAGTCAGTATTGAAGGTTCTTGATGGAGGACTAATTTGCCCGATATATATTCTGTTGGTCTAACATGGACTTCTGTATGGGTGAAGTAACATCAGAAGGAGTCAATAGTAATGTATCTAAAGTTCAAGATTGAGTACTCTTTGACGAGAAATATGTCCTTAAGGTCAAAAATGCAGTACTCTATATTTGACATTTCATTGGAAGGAGTCAATGACTCAGTATAGAAAGTTCTTGATGGAGGACTAATTTGCCCGATATATATTCTGTTGGTCTAACATGGACTCCTGTATGGGTGAAGTAACATCAGAAAGAGTCAATAGTAATGTAAGAAAAGTTCAAGATCGAGTACACTTTTGCCAGAAATGTGTACTTAAGGTCAAATATGCAGTACTCTATATCTGACATTTCATTGGAAGTAGTCAATGACTCAGTATAGAAAGTTCTTGATCGAGGACTAATTTGAAATATGTTTAGTAGGTCAAAATGGGTTCAAATGTGGCTCAAGTAAGATCAGAGTGAATCAAAGAACATGTATCGAAAGTTGAAGATCGATGAATTTTGGGCCAGAAATATGGTCATTAAATCAAATATGCGATACTGAATGGCTAACATATAACATTGATGAGTTTGTATAGAATGTTCTTGATCAAGTACTCTTGGGCCAGAAATATGTCCTTAAGGTCAAATATGCAGTACTCTATAACTGACATTTCATTGGAAGGAGCCATGAGTCAGTATTGAAGGTTCTTGATGGAGGACTAATTTGCCCGATATATATTCTGTTGGTCTAACATGGACTTCTGTATGGGTGAAGTAACATCAGAAGGAGTCAATAGTAATGTATCTAAAGTTCAAGATTGAGTACTCTTTGACTAGAAATATGTCCTTAAGGTCAAAAATGCAGTACTCTATATTTGACATTTCATTGGAAGGAGTCAGTGAGTCAGTAAAGAAAGTTCTTGATCGAGGACTAATTTGCTGGAAATATGTTCAGTAGGTCTAATATGGACTCCTGTATGGGTGAAGTAACATCAGAAAGAGTCAATAGTAATGTAAGAAAAGTTCAAGATCGAGTACACTTTTGCCAGAAATGTGTACTTAAGGTCAAATATACAGTACTCTATAACTGATATTTCATTGGAAGTAGTCAATGACTCAGTATAGAAAGTTCTTGATCGAGGACTAATTTGCCAGAAATATGTTTAGTAGGTCAAAATGGGTTCAAATGTGGCTCAAGTAAGATCAGAGTGAATCAAAGAACATGTATCGAAAGTTGAAGATCTAAGAATTTTGTCCAGAAATATGTTCATTAAATCAAATATGCGATACTGAATGGCTAACATATAACATTGATGAATTTGTATAGAATGTTCTTGATCAAGTACTCTTTGACCAGAAATATTTCGTTAAGGTCAAATACGCAGTACTCTATAACTGACATTTCATTGGAAGGAGTCAAAGAGTCAGTATAGAATGTTCATGATCGAGTACTCTTGGGCCAGAAATATGTCCTTAAGGTCAAATATGCAGTACTCTATAACTGACATTTCATTGGAAGGAGCCATGAGTCAGTATTGAAGGTTCTTGATGGAGGACTAATTTGCCCGATATATATTCTGTTGGTCTAACACGGACTTCTGTATGGGTGAAGTAACATCAGAAGGAGTCAATAGTAATGTATCTAAAGTTCAAGATTGAGTACTCTTTGACGAGAAATATGTCCTTAAGGTCAAAAATGCAGTACTCTATATTTGACATTTCATTGGAAGGAGTCAATGACTCAGTATAGAAAGTTCTTGATGGAGGACTAATTTGCCCGATATATATTCTGTTGGTCTAACATGGACTTCTGTATGGATGAAGTAACATCAGGTCAAAGTTCAAAAAAGGTCAAATATGCAGTACTCTATATTTGACATTTCATTGGAAGGAGTCAGTGAGTCAGTAAAGAAAGTTCTTGATCGAGGACTAATTTGCTGGAAATATGTTCAGTAGGTCTAATATGGACTCCTGTATGGGTGAAGTAACATCAGAAAGAGTCAATAGTAATGTAAGAAAAGTTCAAGATCGAGTACACTTTTGCCAGAAATGTGTACTTAAGGTCAAATATGCAGTACTCTATATCTGACATTTCATTGGAAGTAGTCAATGACTCAGTATAGAAAGTTCTTGATCGAGGACTAATTTGAAATATGTTTAGTAGGTCAAAATGGGTTCAAATGTGGCTCAAGTAAGATCAGAGTGAATCAAAGAACATGTATCGAAAGTTGAAGATCGATGAATTTTGGGCCAGAAATATGTTCATTAAATCAAATATGCGATACTGAATGGCTAACATATAACATTGATGAATTTGTATAGAATGTTCTTGATCAAGTACTCTTGGGCCAGAAATATGTCCTTAAGGTCAAATACGCAGTACTCTATAACTGACATTTCATTGGAAGGAGCCATGAGTCAGTATTGAAGGTTCTTGATGGAGGACTAATTTGCCCGATATATATTCTGTTGGTCTAACATGGACTTCTGTATGGGTGAAGTAACATCAGAAGGAGTCAATAGTAATGTATCTAAAGTTCAAGATTGAGTACTCTTTGACTAGAAATATGTCCTTAAGGTCAAAAATGCAGTACTCTATATTTGACATTTCATTGGAAGTCAGTGAGTCAGTAAAGAAAGTTCTTGATCGAGGACTAATTTGCTGGAAATATGTTCAGTAGGTCTAATATGGACTCCTGTATGGGTGAAGTAACATCAGAAAGAGTCAATAGTAATGTAAGAAAAGTTCAAGATCGAGTACACTTTTGCCAGAAATATGTACTTAAGGTCAAATATACAGTACTCTATAACTGACATTTCAGTGGAAGTAGTCAATGACTCAGTATAGAAAGTTCTTGATCGAGGACTAATTTGCCAGAAATATGTTTAGTAGGTCAAAATGGGTTCAAATGTGGCTCAAGTAAGATCAGAGTGAATCAAGGAACATGTATCGAAAGTTGAAGATCGATGAATTTTGTCCAGAAATATGTTCATTAAATCAAATATGCGATACTGAATGGCTAACATATAACATTGATGAGTTTGTATAGAATGTTCTTGATCAAGTACTCTTTGACCAGAAATATTTCGTTAAGGTCAAATACGCAGTACTCTATAACTGACATTTCATTGGAAGGAGTCAAAGAGTCAGTATAGAATGTTCATGATCGAGTACTCTTGGGCCAGAAATATGTCCTTCAGGTCAAATATCCAATACTGTACGGCTGAAGTTCTTGATCAAGGACTAATTTGCCCGAAATATGTTCTGTCGGTCTAATATGGACTTCTATATGGGTGAAGTAACATCAGAAGCAATCAATAGTAATGTAAGAAAAGTTCAAGATCGAGTACACTTTTGCCAGAAATATGTACTTAAGGTCAAATATACAGTACTCTATAACTGACATTTCAATGGAATGAGCCATAGAGTCAGTATACAATGTTCATGATCGAGTCCTCAGTATACTATAACTGACATTTCATTGGAAGGAGCCACGAGTCAGTATTGAAGGTTCTTGATGGAGGACTAATTTGCCCGATATATATTCTGTTGGTCTAACATGGACTTCTGTATGGATGAAGTAACATCAGGTCAAAGTTCAAAAAAGGTCAAATATGCAGTACTCTATATTTGACATTTCATTGGAAGGAGTCAGTGAGTCAGTAAAGAAAGTTCTTGATCGAGGACTAATTTGCTGGAAATATGTTCAGTAGGTCTAATATGGACTCCTGTATGGGTGAAGTAACATCAGAAAGAGTCAATAGTAATGTAAGAAAAGTTCAAGATCGAGTACACTTTTGCCAGAAATGTGTACTTAAGGTCAAATATACAGTACTCTATAACTGATATTTCATTGGAAGTAGTCAATGACTCAGTATAGAAAGTTCTTGATCGAGGACTAATTTGCCAGAAATATGTTTAGTAGGTCAAAATGGGTTCAAATGTGGCTCAAGTAAGATCAGAGTGAATCAAAGAACATGTATCGAAAGTTGAAGATCTAAGAATTTTGTCCAGAAATATGTTCATTAAATCAAATATGCGATACTGAATGGCTAACATATAACATTGATGAATTTGTATAGAATGTTCTTGATCAAGTACTCTTTGACCAGAAATATTTCGTTAAGGTCAAATACGCAGTACTCTATAACTGACATTTCATTGGAAGGAGTCAAAGAGTCAGTATAGAATGTTCATGATCGAGTACTCTTGGGCCAGAAATATGTCCTTAAGGTCAAATATGCAGTACTCTATAACTGACATTTCATTGGAAGGAGCCATGAGTCAGTATTGAAGGTTCTTGATGGAGGACTAATTTGCCCGATATATATTCTGTTGGTCTAACATGGACTTCTGTATGGGTGAAGTAACATCAGAAGGAGTCAATAGTAATGTATCTAAAGTTCAAGATTGAGTACTCTTTGACTAGAAATATGTCCTTAAGGTCAAATATGCAGTACTCTATATTTGACATTTCATTGGAAGTAGTCAATGACTCAGTATAGAAAGTTCTTGATCGAGGACTAATTTGAAATATGTTTAGTAGGTCAAAATGGGTTCAAATGTGGCTCAAGTAAGATCAGAGTGAATCAAAGAACATGTATCGAAAGTTGAAGATCTAAGAATTTTGGGCCAGAAATATGGTCATTAAATCAAATATGCAGTACTCTATATTTGACATTTCATTGGAAGGAGTCAGTGAGTCAGTAAAGAAAGTTCTTGATCGAGGACTAATTTGCTGGAAATATGTTCAGTAGGTCTAATATGGACTCCTGTATGGGTGAAGTAACATCAGAAAGAGTCAATAGTAATGTAAGAAAAGTTCAAGATCGAGTACACTTTTGCCAGAAATGTGTACTTAAGGTCAAATATGCAGTACTCTATATCTGACATTTCATTGGAAGTAGTCAATGACTCAGTATAGAAAGTTCTTGATCGAGGACTAATTTGAAATATGTTTAGTAGGTCAAAATGGGTTCAAATGTGGCTCAAGTAAGATCAGAGTGAATCAAAGAACATGTATCGAAAGTTGAAGATCGATGAATTTTGGGCCAGAAATATGTACATTAAATCAAATATGCGATACTGAATGGCTAAAATATAACATTGATGAATTTGTATAGAATTTTCTTGATCAAGTACTATTGTGCCAGAAATATGTCCTTAAGGTCAAATACGCAGTACTCTATAACTGACATTTCATTGGAAGGAGTCCATGAGTCAGTATTGAAGGTTCTTGATGGAGGACTAATTTGCCCGATATATATTCTGTTGGTCTAACATGGACTTCTGTATGGGTGAAGTAACATCAGAAGGAGTCAATAGTAATGTATCTAAAGTTCAAGATTGAGTACTCTTTGACTAGAAATATGTCCTTAAGGTCAAAAATGCAGTACTCTATATTTGACATTTCATTGGAAGTCAGTGAGTCAGTAAAGAAAGTTCTTGATCGAGGACTAATTTGCTGGAAATATGTTCAGTAGGTCTAATATGGACTCCTGTATGGGTGAAGTAACATCAGAAAGAGTCAATAGTAATGTAAGAAAAGTTCAAGATCGAGTACACTTTTGCCAGAAATATGTACTTAAGGTCAAATATACAGTACTCTATAACTGACATTTCAGTGGAAGTAGTCAATGACTCAGTATAGAAAGTTCTTGATCGAGGACTAATTTGCCAGAAATATGTTTAGTAGGTCAAAATGGGTTCAAATGTGGCTCAAGTAAGATCAGAGTGAATCAAGGAACATGTATCGAAAGTTGAAGATCGATGAATTTTGTCCAGAAATATGTTCATTAAATCAAATATGCGATACTGAATGGCTAACATATAACATTGATGAGTTTGTATAGAATGTTCTTGATCAAGTACTCTTTGACCAGAAATATTTCGTTAAGGTCAAATACGCAGTACTCTATAACTGACATTTCATTGGAAGGAGTCAAAGAGTCAGTATAGAATGTTCATGATCGAGTACTCTTGGGCCAGCAATATGTCCTTAAGGTCAAATATCCAATACTGTACGGCTGAAGTTCTTGATCAAGGACTAATTTGCCCGAAATATGTTCTGTCGGTCTAATATGGACTTCTATATGGGTGAAGTAACATCAGAAGCAATCAATAGTAATGTAAGAAAAGTTCAAGATCGAGTACACTTTTGCCAGAAATATGTACTTAAGGTCAAATATACAGTACTCTATAACTGACATTTCAATGGAATGAGCCATAGAGTCAGTATACAATGTTCATGATCGAGTCCTCAGTATACTATAACTGACATTTCGTTGGAAGGAGCCATGAGTCAGTATTGAAGGTTCTTGATGGAGGACTAATTTGCCCGATATATATTCTGTTGGTCTAACATGGACTTCTGTATGGATGAAGTAACATCAGGTCAAAGTTCAAAAAAGGTCAAATATGCAGTACTCTATATTTGACATTTCATTGGAAGGAGTCAGTGAGTCAGTAAAGAAAGTTCTTGATCGAGGACTAATTTGCTGGAAATATGTTCAGTAGGTCTAATATGGACTCCTGTATGGGTGAAGTAACATCAGAAAGAGTCAATAGTAATGTAAGAAAAGTTCAAGATCGAGTACACTTTTGCCAGAAATGTGTACTTAAGGTCAAATATGCAGTACTCTATATCTGACATTTCATTGGAAGTAGTCAATGACTCAGTATAGAAAGTTCTTGATCGAGGACTAATTTGAAATATGTTTAGTAGGTCAAAATGGGTTCAAATGTGGCTCAAGTAAGATCAGAGTGAATCAAAGAACATGTATCGAAAGTTGAAGATCGATGAATTTTGGGCCAGAAATATGGTCATTAAATCAAATATGCGATACTGAATGGCTAACATATAACATTGATGAATTTGTATAGAATGTTCTTGATCAAGTACTCTTTGACCAGAAATATTTCGTTAAGGTCAACTACGCAGTACTCTATAACTGACATTTCATTGGAAGGAGCCATGAGTCAGTATTGAAGGTTCTTGATGGAGGACTAATTTGCCCGATATATATTCTGTTGGTCTAACATGGACTTCTGTATGGGTGAAGTAACATCAGAAGGAGTCAATAGTAATGTATCTAAAGTTCAAGATTGAGTACTCTTTGACTAGAAATATGTCCTTAAGGTCAAAAATGCAGTACTCTATATTTGACATTTCATTGGAAGTCAGTGAGTCAGTAAAGAAAGTTCTTGATCGAGGACTAATTTGCTGGAAATATGTTCAGTAGGTCTAATATGGACTCCTGTATGGGTGAAGTAACATCAGAAAGAGTCAATAGTAATGTAAGAAAAGTTCAAGATCGAGTACACTTTTGCCAGAAATATGTACTTAAGGTCAAATATACAGTACTCTATAACTGACATTTCAGTGGAAGTAGTCAATGACTCAGTATAGAAAGTTCTTGATCGAGGACTAATTTGCCAGAAATATGTTTAGTAGGTCAAAATGGGTTCAAATGTGGCTCAAGTAAGATCAGAGTGAATCAAAGAACATGTATCGAAAGTTGAAGATCGATGAATTTTGTCCAGAAATATGTTCATTAAATCAAATATGCGATACTGAATGGCTAACATATAACATTGATGAGTTTGTATAGAATGTTCTTGATCAAGTACTCTTTGACCAGAAATATTTCGTTAAGGTCAAATACGCAGTACTCTATAACTGACATTTCATTGGAAGGAGTCAAAGAGTCAGTATAGAATGTTCATGATCGAGTACTCTTGGGCCAGAAATATGTCCTTAAGGTCAAATATCCAATACTGTACGGCTGAAGTTCTTGATCAAGGACTAATTTGCCCGAAATATGTTCTGTCGGTCTAATATGGACTTCTATATGGGTGAAGTAACATCAGAAGCAATCAATAGTAATGTAAGAAAAGTTCAAGATCGAGTACACTTTTGCCAGAAATATGTACTTAAGGTCAAATATACAGTACTCTATAACTGACATTTCAATGGAATGAGCCATAGAGTCAGTATACAATGTTCATGATCGAGTCCTCAGTATACTATAACTGACATTTCGTTGGAAGGAGCCATGAGTCAGTATTGAAGGTTCTTGATGGAGGACTAATTTGCCCGATATATATTCTGTTGGTCTAACATGGACTTCTGTATGGATGAAGTAACATCAGGTCAAAGTTCAAAAAAGGTCAAATATGCAGTACTCTATATTTGACATTTCATTGGAAGGAGTCAGTGAGTCAGTAAAGAAAGTTCTTGATCGAGGACTAATTTGCTGGAAATATGTTCAGTAGGTCTAATATGGACTCCTGTATGGGTGAAGTAACATCAGAAAGAGTCAATAGTAATGTAAGAAAAGTTCAAGATCGAGTACACTTTTGCCAGAAATGTGTACTTAAGGTCAAATATACAGTACTCTATAACTGATATTTCATTGGAAGTAGTCAATGACTCAGTATAGAAAGTTCTTGATCGAGGACTAATTTGCCAGAAATATGTTTAGTAGGTCAAAATGGGTTCAAATGTGGCTCAAGTAAGATCAGAGTGAATCAAAGAACATGTATCGAAAGTTGAAGATCTAAGAATTTTGTCCAGAAATATGTTCATTAAATCAAATATGCGATACTGAATGGCTAACATATAACATTGATGAATTTGTATAGAATGTTCTTGATCAAGTACTCTTTGACCAGAAATATTTCGTTAAGGTCAAATACGCAGTACTCTATAACTGACATTTCATTGGAAGGAGTCAAAGAGTCAGTATAGAATGTTCATGATCGAGTACTCTTGGGCCAGAAATATGTCCTTAAGGTCAAATATGCAGTACTCTATAACTGACATTTCATTGGAAGGAGCCATGAGTCAGTATTGAAGGTTCTTGATGGAGGACTAATTTGCCCGATATATATTCTGTTGGTCTAACACGGACTTCTGTATGGGTGAAGTAACATCAGAAGGAGTCAATAGTAATGTATCTAAAGTTCAAGATTGAGTACTCTTTGACGAGAAATATGTCCTTAAGGTCAAAAATGCAGTACTCTATATTTGACATTTCATTGGAAGGAGTCAATGACTCAGTATAGAAAGTTCTTGATGGAGGACTAATTTGCCCGATATATATTCTGTTGGTCTAACATGGACTTCTGTATGGATGAAGTAACATCAGGTCAAAGTTCAAAAAAGGTCAAATATGCAGTACTCTATATTTGACATTTCATTGGAAGGAGTCAGTGAGTCAGTAAAGAAAGTTCTTGATCGAGGACTAATTTGCTGGAAATATGTTCAGTAGGTCTAATATGGACTCCTGTATGGGTGAAGTAACATCAGAAAGAGTCAATAGTAATGTAAGAAAAGTTCAAGATCGAGTACACTTTTGCCAGAAATGTGTACTTAAGGTCAAATATGCAGTACTCTATATCTGACATTTCATTGGAAGTAGTCAATGACTCAGTATAGAAAGTTCTTGATCGAGGACTAATTTGAAATATGTTTAGTAGGTCAAAATGGGTTCAAATGTGGCTCAAGTAAGATCAGAGTGAATCAAAGAACATGTATCGAAAGTTGAAGATCGATGAATTTTGGGCCAGAAATATGGTCATTAAATCAAATATGCGATACTGAATGGCTAACATATAACATTGATGAATTTGTATAGAATGTTCTTGATCAAGTACTCTTGGGCCAGAAATATGTCCTTAAGGTCAAATACGCAGTACTCTATAACTGACATTTCATTGGAAGGAGCCATGAGTCAGTATTGAAGGTTCTTGATGGAGGACTAATTTGCCCGATATATATTCTGTTGGTCTAACATGGACTTCTGTATGGGTGAAGTAACATCAGAAGGAGTCAATAGTAATGTATCTAAAGTTCAAGATTGAGTACTCTTTGACTAGAAATATGTCCTTAAGGTCAAAAATGCAGTACTCTATATTTGACATTTCATTGGAAGTCAGTGAGTCAGTAAAGAAAGTTCTTGATCGAGGACTAATTTGCTGGAAATATGTTCAGTAGGTCTAATATGGACTCCTGTATGGGTGAAGTAACATCAGAAAGAGTCAATAGTAATGTAAGAAAAGTTCAAGATCGAGTACACTTTTGCCAGAAATATGTACTTAAGGTCAAATATACAGTACTCTATAACTGACATTTCAGTGGAAGTAGTCAATGACTCAGTATAGAAAGTTCTTGATCGAGGACTAATTTGCCAGAAATATGTTTAGTAGGTCAAAATGGGTTCAAATGTGGCTCAAGTAAGATCAGAGTGAATCAAGGAACATGTATCGAAAGTTGAAGATCGATGAATTTTGTCCAGAAATATGTTCATTAAATCAAATATGCGATACTGAATGGCTAACATATAACATTGATGAGTTTGTATAGAATGTTCTTGATCAAGTACTCTTTGACCAGAAATATTTCGTTAAGGTCAAATACGCAGTACTCTATAACTGACATTTCATTGGAAGGAGTCAAAGAGTCAGTATAGAATGTTCATGATCGAGTAATCTTGGGCCAGAAATATGTCCTTAAGGTCAAATATCCAATACTGTACGGCTGAAGTTCTTGATCAAGGACTAATTTGCCCGAAATATGTTCTGTCGGTCTAATATGGACTTCTATATGGGTGAAGTAACATCAGAAGCAATCAATAGTAATGTAAGAAAAGTTCAAGATCGAGTACACTTTTGCCAGAAATATGTACTTAAGGTCAAATATACAGTACTCTATAACTGACATTTCAATGGAATGAGCCATAGAGTCAGTATACAATGTTCATGATCGAGTCCTCAGTATACTATAACTGACATTTCGTTGGAAGGAGCCATGAGTCAGTATTGAAGGTTCTTGATGGAGGACTAATTTGCCCGATATATATTCTGTTGGTCTAACATGGACTTCTGTATGGATGAAGTAACATCAGGTCAAAGTTCAAAAAAGGTCAAATATGCAGTACTCTATATTTGACATTTCATTGGAAGGAGTCAGTGAGTCAGTAAAGAAAGTTCTTGATCGAGGACTAATTTGCTGGAAATATGTTCAGTAGGTCTAATATGGACTCCTGTATGGGTGAAGTACCATCAGAAAGAGTCAATAGTAATGTAAGAAAAGTTCAAGATCGAGTACACTTTTGCCAGAAATGTGTACTTAAGGTCAAATATACAGTACTCTATAACTGACATTTCATTGGAAGTAGTCAATGACTCAGTATAGAAAGTTCTTGATCGAGGACTAATTTGCCAGAAATATGTTTAGTAGGTCAAAATGGGTTCAAATGTGGCTCAAGTAAGATCAGAGTGAATCAAAGAACATGTATCGAAAGTTGAAGATCTAAGAATTTTGTCCAGAAATATGTTCATTAAATCAAATATGCGATACTGAATGGCTAACATATAACATTGATGAATTTGTATAGAATGTTCTTGATCAAGTACTCTTTGACCAGAAATATTTCGTTAAGGTCAAATACGCAGTACTCTATAACTGACATTTCATTGGAAGGAGTCAAAGAGTCAGTATAGAATGTTCATGATCGAGTACTCTTGGGCCAGAAATATGTCCTTAAGGTCAAATATGCAGTACTCTATAACTGACATTTCATTGGAAGGAGCCATGAGTCAGTATTGAAGGTTCTTGATGGAGGACTAATTTGCCCGATATATATTCTGTTGGTCTAACATGGACTTCTGTATGGGTGAAGTAACATCAGAAGGAGTCAATAGTAATGTATCTAAAGTTCAAGATTGAGTACTCTTTGACTAGAAATATGTCCTTAAGGTCAAAAATGCAGTACTCTATATTTGACATTTCATTGGAAGGAGTCAGTGAGTCAGTAAAGAAAGTTCTTGATCGAGGACTAATTTGCTGGAAATATGTTCAGTAGGTCTAATATGGACTCCTCTATGGGTGACGTAACATCAGAAAGAGTCAATAGTAATGTAAGAAAAGTTCAAGATCGAGTACACTTTTGCCAGAAATATGTACTTAAGGTCAAATATACAGTACTCTATAACTGACATTTCAGTGGAAGTAGTCAATGACTCAGTATAGAAAGTTCTTGATCGAGGACTAATTTGCCAGAAACATGTTTAGTAGGTCAAAATGGGTTCAAATGTGGCTCAAGTAAGATCAGAGTGAATCAAGGAACATGTATCGAAAGTTGAAGATCGATGAATTTTGTCCAGAAATATGTTCATTAAATCAAATATGCGATACTGAATGGCTAACATATAACATTGATGAGTTTGTATAGAATGTTCTTGATCAAGTACTCTTTGACCAGAAATATTTCGTTAAGGTCAAATACGCAGTACTCTATAACTGACATTTCATTGGAAGGAGTCAAAGAGTCAGTATAGAATGTTCATGATCGAGTAATCTTGGGCCAGAAATATGTCCTTAAGGTCAAATATCCAATACTGTACGGCTGAAGTTCTTGATCAAGGACTAATTTGCCCGAAATATGTTCTGTCGGTCTAATATGGACTTCTATATGGGTGAAGTAACATCAGAAGCAATCAATAGTAATGTAAGAAAAGTTCAAGATCGAGTACACTTTTGCCAGAAATATGTACTTAAGGTCAAATATACAGTACTCTATAACTGACATTTCAATGGAATGAGCCATAGAGTCAGTATACAATGTTCATGATCGAGTCCTCAGTATACTATAACTGACATTTCGTTGGAAGGAGCCATGAGTCAGTATTGAAGGTTCTTGATGGAGGACTAATTTGCCCGATATATATTCTGTTGGTCTAACATGGACTTCTGTATGGATGAAGTAACATCAGCTCAAAGTTCAAAAAAGGTCAAATATGCAGTACTCTATATTTGACATTTCATTGGAAGGAGTCAGTGAGTCAGTAAAGAAAGTTCTTGATCGAGGACTAATTTGCTGGAAATATGTTCAGTAGGTCTAATATGGACTCCTGTATGGGTGAAGTAACATCAGAAAGAGTCAATAGTAATGTAAGAAAAGTTCAAGATCGAGTACACTTTTGCCAGAAATGTGTACTTAAGGTCAAATATACAGTACTCTATAACTGATATTTCATTGGAAGTAGTCAATGACTCAGTATAGAAAGTTCTTGATCGAGGACTAATTTGCCAGAAATATGTTTAGTAGGTCAAAATGGGTTCAAATGTGGCTCAAGTAAGATCAGAGTGAATCAAAGAACATGTATCGAAAGTTGAAGATCTAAGAATTTTGTCCAGAAATATGTTCATTAAATCAAATATACGATACTGAATGGCTAACATATAACATTGATGAATTTGTATAGAATGTTCTTGATCAAGTACTCTTTGACCAGAAATATTTCGTTAAGGTCAAATACGCAGTACTCTATAACTGACATTTCATTGGAAGGAGTCAAAGAGTCAGTATAGAATGTTCATGATCGAGTACTCTTGGGCCAGAAATATGTCCTTCAAGTCAAATATCCAATACTGTACGGCTGAAGTTCTTGATCAAGGACTAATTTGCCCAAAATATGTTCTGTCGGTCTAATATGGACTTATGTATGGGTGAAGTAATATCAGAAGGAGTCAATAGTAATGTATCTAAAGTTCAAGATCGAGTACTCTTTGACTAGAAATATGTCCTTAAGGTCAAATATGCAGTACTCTATATCTGACATTTCATTGGAAGTAGTCAATGACTCAGTATAGAAAGTTCTTGATCGAGGACTAATTTGAAATATGTTTAGTAGGTCAAAATGGGTTCAAATGTGGCTCAAGTAAGATCAGAGTGAATCAAAGAACATGTATCGAAAGTTGAAGATCGATGAATTTTGGGCCAGAAATATGGTCATTAAATCAAATATGCGATACTGAATGGCTAACATATAACATTGATGAATTTGTATAGAATGTTCTTGATCAAGTACTCTTTGACCAGAAATATTTCGTTAAGGTCAAATACGCAGTACTCTATAACTGACATTTCATTGGAAGGAGTCAAAGAGTCAGTATAGAATGTTCATGATCGAGTACTCTTGGGCCAGAAATATGTCCTTAAGGTCAAATATGCAGTACTCTATAACTGACATTTCATTGGAAGGAGCCATGAGTCAGTATTGAAGGTTCTTGATGGAGGACTAATTTGCCCGATATATATTCTGTTGGTCTAACATGGACTTCTGTATGGGTGAAGTAACATCAGAAGGAGTCAATAGTAATGTATCTAAAGTTCAAGATTGAGTACTCTTTGACTAGAAATATGTCCTTAAGGTCAAAAATGCAGTACTCTATATTTGACATTTCATTGGAAGGAGTCAGTGAGTCAGTAAAGAAAGTTCTTGATCGAGGACTAATTTGCTGGAAATATGTTCAGTAGGTCTAATATGGACTCCTGTATGGGTGACGTAACATCAGAAAGAGTCAATAGTAATGTAAGAAAAGTTCAAGATCGAGTACACTTTTGCCAGAAATATGTACTTAAGGTCAAATATACAGTACTCTATAACTGACATTTCAGTGGAAGTAGTCAATGACTCAGTATAGAAAGTTCTTGATCGAGGACTAATTTGCCAGAAATATGTTTAGTAGGTCAAAATGGGTTCAAATGTGGCTCAAGTAAGATCAGAGTGAATCAAGGAACATGTATCGAAAGTTGAAGATCGATGAATTTTGTCCAGAAATATGTTCATTAAATCAAATATGCGATACTGAATGGCTAACATATAACATTGATGAGTTTGTATAGAATGTTCTTGATCAAGTACTCTTTGACCAGAAATATTTCGTTAAGGTCAAATACGCAGTACTCTATAACTGACATTTCATTGGAAGGAGTCAAAGAGTCAGTATAGAATGTTCATGATCGAGTAATCTTGGGCCAGAAATATGTCCTTAAGGTCAAATATCCAATACTGTACGGCTGAAGTTCTTGATCAAGGACTAATTTGCCCGAAATATGTTCTGTCGGTCTAATATGGACTTCTATATGGGTGAAGTAACATCAGAAGCAATCAATAGTAATGTAAGAAAAGTTCAAGATCGAGTACACTTTTGCCAGAAATATGTACTTAAGGTCAAATATACAGTACTCTATAACTGACATTTCAATGGAATGAGCCATAGAGTCAGTATACAATGTTCATGATCGAGTCCTCAGTATACTATAACTGACATTTCGTTGGAAGGAGCCATGAGTCAGTATTGAAGGTTCTTGATGGAGGACTAATTTGCCCGATATATATTCTGTTGGTCTAACATGGACTTCTGTATGGATGAAGTAACATCAGGTCAAAGTTCAAAAAAGGTCAAATATGCAGTACTCTATATTTGACATTTCATTGGAAGGAGTCAGTGAGTCAGTAAAGAAAGTTCTTGATCGAGGACTAATTTGCTGGAAATATGTTCAGTAGGTCTAATATGGACTCCTGTATGGGTGAAGTACCATCAGAAAGAGTCAATAGTAATGTAAGAAAAGTTCAAGATCGAGTACACTTTTGCCAGAAATGTGTACTTAAGGTCAAATATACAGTACTCTATAACTGACATTTCATTGGAAGTAGTCAATGACTCAGTATAGAAAGTTCTTGATCGAGGACTAATTTGCCAGAAATATGTTTAGTAGGTCAAAATGGGTTCAAATGTGGCTCAAGTAAGATCAGAGTGAATCAAAGAACATGTATCGAAAGTTGAAGATCTAAGAATTTTGTCCAGAAATATGTTCATTAAATCAAATATGCGATACTGAATGGCTAACATATAACATTGATGAATTTGTATAGAATGTTCTTGATCAAGTACTCTTTGACCAGAAATATTTCGTTAAGGTCAAATACGCAGTACTCTATAACTGACATTTCATTGGAAGGAGTCAAAGAGTCAGTATAGAATGTTCATGATCGAGTACTCTTGGGCCAGAAATATGTCCTTAAGGTCAAATATGCAGTACTCTATAACTGACATTTCATTGGAAGGAGCCATGAGTCAGTATTGAAGGTTCTTGATGGAGGACTAATTTGCCCGATATATATTCTGTTGGTCTAACATGGACTTCTGTATGGGTGAAGTAACATCAGAAGGAGTCAATAGTAATGTATCTAAAGTTCAAGATTGAGTACTCTTTGACGAGAAATATGTCCTTAAGGTCAAAAATGCAGTACTCTATATTTGACATTTCATTGGAAGGAGTCAGTGAGTCAGTAAAGAAAGTTCTTGATCGAGGACTAATTTGCTGGAAATATGTTCAGTAGGTCTAATATGGACTCCTGTATGGGTGACGTAACATCAGAAAGAGTCAATAGTAATGTAAGAAAAGTTCAAGATCGAGTACACTTTTGCCAGAAATATGTACTTAAGGTCAAATATACAGTACTCTATAACTGACATTTCAGTGGAAGTAGTCAATGACTCAGTATAGAAAGTTCTTGATCGAGGACTAATTTGCCAGAAATATGTTTAGTAGGTCAAAATGGGTTCAAATGTGGCTCAAGTAAGATCAGAGTGAATCAAAGAACATGTATCGAAAGTTGAAGATCGATGAATTTTGTCCAGAAATATGTTCATTAAATCAAATATGCGATACTGAATGGCTAACATATAACATTGATGAGTTTGTATAGAATGTTCTTGATCAAGTACTCTTTGACCAGAAATATTTCGTTAAGGTCAAATACGCAGTACTCTATAACTGACATTTCATTGGAAGGAGTCAAAGAGTCAGTATAGAATGTTCATGATCGAGTAATCTTGGGCCAGAAATATGTCCTTAAGGTCAAATATCCAATACTGTACGGCTGAAGTTCTTGATCAAGGACTAATTTGCCCGAAATATGTTCTGTCGGTCTAATATGGACTTCTATATGGGTGAAGTAACATCAGAAGCAATCAATAGTAATGTAAGAAAAGTTCAAGATCGAGTACACTTTTGCCAGAAATATGTACTTAAGGTCAAATATACAGTACTCTATAACTGACATTTCAATGGAATGAGCCATAGAGTCAGTATACAATGTTCATGATCGAGTCCTCAGTATACTATAACTGACATTTCGTTGGAAGGAGCCATGAGTCAGTATTGAAGGTTCTTGATGGAGGACTAATTTGCCCGATATATATTCTGTTGGTCTAACATGGACTTCTGTATGGATGAAGTAACATCAGGTCAAAGTTCAAAAAAGGTCAAATATGCAGTACTCTATATTTGACATTTCATTGGAAGGAGTCAGTGAGTCAGTAAAGAAAGTTCTTGATCGAGGACTAATTTGCTGGAAATATGTTCAGTAGGTCTAATATGGACTCCTGTATGGGTGAAGTAACATCAGAAAGAGTCAATAGTAATGTAAGAAAAGTTCAAGATCGAGTACACTTTTGCCAGAAATGTGTACTTAAGGTCAAATATACAGTACTCTATAACTGACATTTCATTGGAAGTAGTCAATGACTCAGTATAGAAAGTTCTTGATCGAGGACTAATTTGCCAGAAATATGTTTAGTAGGTCAAAATGGGTTCAAATGTGGCTCAAGTAAGATCAGAGTGAATCAAAGAACATGTATCGAAAGTTGAAGATCTAAGAATTTTGTCCAGAAATATGTTCATTAAATCAAATATGCGATACTGAATGGCTAACATATAACATTGATGAATTTGTATAGAATGTTCTTGATCAAGTACTCTTTGACCAGAAATATTTCGTTAAGGTCAAATACGCAGTACTCTATAACTGACATTTCATTGGAAGGAGTCAAAGAGTCAGTATAGAATGTTCATGATCGAGTACTCTTGGGCCAGAAATATGTCCTTCAAGTCAAATATCCAATACTGTACGGCTGAAGTTCTTGATCAAGGACTAATTTGCCCAAAATATGTTCTGTCGGTCTAATATGGACTTATGTATGGGTGAAGTAATATCAGAAGGAGTCAATAGTAATGTATCTAAAGTTCAAGATCGAGTACTCTTTGACTAGAAATATGTCCTTAAGGTCAAATATGCAGTACTCTATATCTGACATTTCATTGGAAGTAGTCAATGACTCAGTATAGAAAGTTCTTGATCGAGGACTAATTTGCCAGAAATATGTTTAGTAGGTCAAAATGGGTTCAAATGTGGCTCAAGTAAGATCAGAGTGAATCAAAGAACATGTATCGAAAGTTGAAGATCGATGAATTTTGGGCAAGAAATATGTTCATTAAATCAAATATGCGATACTGAATGGCTAACATATAACATTGATGAATTTGTATAGAATGTTCTTGATCAAGTACTCTTTGACCAGAAATATTTCGTTAAGGTCAAATACGCAGTACTCTATAACTGACATTTCATTGGAAGGAGTCAAAGAGTCAGTATAGAATGTTCATGATCGAGTACTCTTGGGCCAGAAATATGTCCTTAAGGTCAAATATGCAGTACTCTATAACTGACATTTCATTGGAAGGAGCCATGAGTCAGTATTGAAGGTTCTTGATGGAGGACTAATTTGCCCGATATATATTCTGTTGGTCTAACATGGACTTCTGTATGGGTGAAGTAACATCAGAAGGAGTCAATAGTAATGTATCTAAAGTTCAAGATTGAGTACTCTTTGACGAGAAATATGTCCTTAAGGTCAAAAATGCAGTACTCTATATTTGACATTTCATTGGAAGGAGTCAGTGAGTCAGTAAAGAAAGTTCTTGATCGAGGACTAATTTGCTGGAAATATGTTCAGTAGGTCTAATATGGACTCCTGTATGGGTGACGTAACATCAGAAAGAGTCAATAGTAATGTAAGAAAAGTTCAAGATCGAGTACACTTTTGCCAGAAATATGTACTTAAGGTCAAATATACAGTACTCTATAACTGACATTTCAGTGGAAGTAGTCAATGACTCAGTATAGAAAGTTCTTGATCGAGGACTAATTTGCCAGAAATATGTTTAGTAGGTCAAAATGGGTTCAAATGTGGCTCAAGTAAGATCAGAGTGAATCAAGGAACATGTATCGAAAGTTGAAGATCGATGAATTTTGTCCAGAAATATGTTCATTAAATCAAATATGCGATACTGAATGGCTAACATATAACATTGATGAGTTTGTATAGAATGTTCTTGATCAAGTACTCTTTGACCAGAAATATTTCGTTAAGGTCAAATACGCAGTACTCTATAACTGACATTTCATTGGAAGGAGTCAAAGAGTCAGTATAGAATGTTCATGATCGAGTAATCTTGGGCCAGAAATATGTCCTTAAGGTCAAATATCCAATACTGTACGGCTGAAGTTCTTGATCAAGGACTAATTTGCCCGAAATATGTTCTGTCGGTCTAATATGGACTTCTATATGGGTGAAGTAACATCAGAAGCAATCAATAGTAATGTAAGAAAAGTTCAAGATCGAGTACACTTTTGCCAGAAATATGTACTTAAGGTCAAATATACAGTACTCTATAACTGACATTTCAATGGAATGAGCCATAGAGTCAGTATACAATGTTCATGATCGAGTCCTCAGTATACTATAACTGACATTTCGTTGGAAGGAGCCATGAGTCAGTATTGAAGGTTCTTGATGGAGGACTAATTTGCCCGATATATATTCTGTTGGTCTAACATGGACTTCTGTATGGATGAAGTAACATCAGGTCAAAGTTCAAAAAAGGTCAAATATGCAGTACTCTATATTTGACATTTCATTGGAAGGAGTCAGTGAGTCAGTAAAGAAAGTTCTTGATCGAGGACTAATTTGCTGGAAATATGTTCAGTAGGTCTAATATGGACTCCTGTATGGGTGAAGTACCATCAGAAAGAGTCAATAGTAATGTAAGAAAAGTTCAAGATCGAGTACACTTTTGCCAGAAATGTGTACTTAAGGTCAAATATACAGTACTCTATAACTGACATTTCATTGGAAGTAGTCAATGACTCAGTATAGAAAGTTCTTGATCGAGGACTAATTTGCCAGAAATATGTTTAGTAGGTCAAAATGGGTTCAAATGTGGCTCAAGTAAGATCAGAGTGAATCAAAGAACATGTATCGAAAGTTGAAGATCTAAGAATTTTGTCCAGAAATATGTTCATTAAATCAAATATGCGATACTGAATGGCTAACATATAACATTGATGAATTTGTATAGAATGTTCTTGATCAAGTACTCTTTGACCAGAAATATTTCGTTAAGGTCAAATACGCAGTACTCTATAACTGACATTTCATTGGAAGGAGTCAAAGAGTCAGTATAGAATGTTCATGATCGAGTACTCTTGGGCCAGAAATATGTCCTTAAGGTCAAATATGCAGTACTCTATAACTGACATTTCATTGGAAGGAGCCATGAGTCAGTATTGAAGGTTCTTGATGGAGGACTAATTTGCCCGATATATATTCTGTTGGTCTAACATGGACTTCTGTATGGGTGAAGTAACATCAGAAGGAGTCAATAGTAATGTATCTAAAGTTCAAGATTGAGTACTCTTTGACGAGAAATATGTCCTTAAGGTCAAAAATGCAGTACTCTATATTTGACATTTCATTGGAAGGAGTCAGTGAGTCAGTAAAGAAAGTTCTTGATCGAGGACTAATTTGCTGGAAATATGTTCAGTAGGTCTAATATGGACTCCTGTATATACGGGTGACGTAACATCAGAAAGAGTCAATAGTAATGTAAGAAAAGTTCAAGATCGAGTACACTTTTGCCAGAAATATGTACTTAAGGTCAAATATACAGTACTCTATAACTGACATTTCAGTGGAAGTAGTCAATGACTCAGTATAGAAAGTTCTTGATCGAGGACTAATTTGCCAGAAATATGTTTAGTAGGTCAAAATGGGTTCAAATGTGGCTCAAGTAAGATCAGAGTGAATCAAGGAACATGTATCGAAAGTTGAAGATCGATGAATTTTGTCCAGAAATATGTTCATTAAATCAAATATGCGATACTGAATGGCTAACATATAACATTGATGAGTTTGTATAGAATGTTCTTGATCAAGTACTCTTTGACCAGAAATATTTCGTTAAGGTCAAATACGCAGTACTCTATAACTGACATTTCATTGGAAGGAGTCAAAGAGTCAGTATAGAATGTTCATGATCGAGTAATCTTGGGCCAGAAATATGTCCTTAAGGTCAAATATCCAATACTGTACGGCTGAAGTTCTTGATCAAGGACTAATTTGCCCGAAATATGTTCTGTCGGTCTAATATGGACTTCTATATGGGTGAAGTAACATCAGAAGCAATCAATAGTAATGTAAGAAAAGTTCAAGATCGAGTACACTTTTGCCAGAAATATGTACTTAAGGTCAAATATACAGTACTCTATAACTGACATTTCAATGGAATGAGCCATAGAGTCAGTATACAATGTTCATGATCGAGTCCTCAGTATACTATAACTGACATTTCGTTGGAAGGAGCCATGAGTCAGTATTGAAGGTTCTTGATGGAGGACTAATTTGCCCGATATATATTCTGTTGGTCTAACATGGACTTCTGTATGGATGAAGTAACATCAGGTCAAAGTTCAAAAAAGGTCAAATATGCAGTACTCTATATTTGACATTTCATTGGAAGGAGTCAGTGAGTCAGTAAAGAAAGTTCTTGATCGAGGACTAATTTGCTGGAAATATGTTCAGTAGGTCTAATATGGACTCCTGTATGGGTGAAGTACCATCAGAAAGAGTCAATAGTAATGTAAGAAAAGTTCAAGATCGAGTACACTTTTGCCAGAAATGTGTACTTAAGGTCAAATATACAGTACTCTATAACTGACATTTCATTGGAAGTAGTCAATGACTCAGTATAGAAAGTTCTTGATCGAGGACTAATTTGCCAGAAATATGTTTAGTAGGTCAAAATGGGTTCAAATGTGGCTCAAGTAAGATCAGAGTGAATCAAAGAACATGTATCGAAAGTTGAAGATCTAAGAATTTTGTCCAGAAATATGTTCATTAAATCAAATATGCGATACTGAATGGCTAACATATAACATTGATGAATTTGTATAGAATGTTCTTGATCAAGTACTCTTTGACCAGAAATATTTCGTTAAGGTCAAATACGCAGTACTCTATAACTGACATTTCATTGGAAGGAGTCAAAGAGTCAGTATAGAATGTTCATGATCGAGTAATCTTGGGCCAGAAATATGTCCTTAAGGTCAAATATCCAATACTGTACGGCTGAAGTTCTTGATCAAGGACTAATTTGCCCGAAATATGTTCTGTCGGTCTAATATGGACTTCTATATGGGTGAAGTAACATCAGAAGCAATCAATAGTAATGTAAGAAAAGTTCAAGATCGAGTACACTTTTGCCAGAAATATGTACTTAAGGTCAAATATACAGTACTCTATAACTGACATTTCAATGGAATGAGCCATAGAGTCAGTATACAATGTTCATGATCGAGTCCTCAGTATACTATAACTGACATTTCGTTGGAAGGAGCCATGAGTCAGTATTGAAGGTTCTTGATGGAGGACTAATTTGCCCGATATATATTCTGTTGGTCTAACATGGACTTCTGTATGGATGAAGTAACATCAGGTCAAAGTTCAAAAAAGGTCAAATATGCAGTACTCTATATTTGACATTTCATTGGAAGGAGTCAGTGAGTCAGTAAAGAAAGTTCTTGATCGAGGACTAATTTGCTGGAAATATGTTCAGTAGGTCTAATATGGACTCCTGTATGGGTGAAGTACCATCAGAAAGAGTCAATAGTAATGTAAGAAAAGTTCAAGATCGAGTACACTTTTGCCAGAAATGTGTACTTAAGGTCAAATATACAGTACTCTATAACTGACATTTCATTGGAAGTAGTCAATGACTCAGTATAGAAAGTTCTTGATCGAGGACTAATTTGCCAGAAATATGTTTAGTAGGTCAAAATGGGTTCAAATGTGGCTCAAGTAAGATCAGAGTGAATCAAAGAACATGTATCGAAAGTTGAAGATCTAAGAATTTTGTCCAGAAATATGTTCATTAAATCAAATATGCGATACTGAATGGCTAACATATAACATTGATGAATTTGTATAGAATGTTCTTGATCAAGTACTCTTTGACCAGAAATATTTCGTTAAGGTCAAATACGCAGTACTCTATAACTGACATTTCATTGGAAGGAGTCAAAGAGTCAGTATAGAATGTTCATGATCGAGTACTCTTGGGCCAGAAATATGTCCTTAAGGTCAAATATGCAGTACTCTATAACTGACATTTCATTGGAAGGAGCCATGAGTCAGTATTGAAGGTTCTTGATGGAGGACTAATTTGCCCGATATATATTCTGTTGGTCTAACATGGACTTCTGTATGGGTGAAGTAACATCAGAAGGAGTCAATAGTAATGTATCTAAAGTTCAAGATTGAGTACTCTTTGACGAGAAATATGTCCTTAAGGTCAAAAATGCAGTACTCTATATTTGACATTTCATTGGAAGGAGTCAGTGAGTCAGTAAAGAAAGTTCTTGATCGAGGACTAATTTGCTGGAAATATGTTCAGTAGGTCTAATATGGACTCCTGTATGGGTGACGTAACATCAGAAAGAGTCAATAGTAATGTAAGAAAAGTTCAAGATCGAGTACACTTTTGCCAGAAATATGTACTTAAGGTCAAATATACAGTACTCTATAACTGACATTTCAGTGGAAGTAGTCAATGACTCAGTATAGAAAGTTCTTGATCGAGGACTAATTTGCCAGAAATATGTTTAGTAGGTCAAAATGGGTTCAAATGTGGCTCAAGTAAGATCAGAGTGAATCAAGGAACATGTATCGAAAGTTGAAGATCGATGAATTTTGTCCAGAAATATGTTCATTAAATCAAATATGCGATACTGAATGGCTAACATATAACATTGATGAGTTTGTATAGAATGTTCTTGATCAAGTACTCTTTGACCAGAAATATTTCGTTAAGGTCAAATACGCAGTACTCTATAACTGACATTTCATTGGAAGGAGTCAAAGAGTCAGTATAGAATGTTCATGATCGAGTAATCTTGGGCCAGAAATATGTCCTTAAGGTCAAATATCCAATACTGTACGGCTGAAGTTCTTGATCAAGGACTAATTTGCCCGAAATATGTTCTGTCGGTCTAATATGGACTTCTATATGGGTGAAGTAACATCAGAAGCAATCAATAGTAATGTAAGAAAAGTTCAAGATCGAGTACACTTTTGCCAGAAATATGTACTTAAGGTCAAATATACAGTACTCTATAACTGACATTTCAATGGAATGAGCCATAGAGTCAGTATACAATGTTCATGATCGAGTCCTCAGTATACTATAACTGACATTTCGTTGGAAGGAGCCATGAGTCAGTATTGAAGGTTCTTGATGGAGGACTAATTTGCCCGATATATATTCTGTTGGTCTAACATGGACTTCTGTATGGATGAAGTAACATCAGGTCAAAGTTCAAAAAAGGTCAAATATGCAGTACTCTATATTTGACATTTCATTGGAAGGAGTCAGTGAGTCAGTAAAGAAAGTTCTTGATCGAGGACTAATTTGCTGGAAATATGTTCAGTAGGTCTAATATGGACTCCTGTATGGGTGAAGTACCATCAGAAAGAGTCAATAGTAATGTAAGAAAAGTTCAAGATCGAGTACACTTTTGCCAGAAATGTGTACTTAAGGTCAAATATACAGTACTCTATAACTGACATTTCATTGGAAGTAGTCAATGACTCAGTATAGAAAGTTCTTGATCGAGGACTAATTTGCCAGAAATATGTTTAGTAGGTCAAAATGGGTTCAAATGTGGCTCAAGTAAGATCAGAGTGAATCAAAGAACATGTATCGAAAGTTGAAGATCTAAGAATTTTGTCCAGAAATATGTTCATTAAATCAAATATGCGATACTGAATGGCTAACATATAACATTGATGAATTTGTATAGAATGTTCTTGATCAAGTACTCTTTGACCAGAAATATTTCGTTAAGGTCAAATACGCAGTACTCTATAACTGACATTTCATTGGAAGGAGTCAAAGAGTCAGTATAGAATGTTCATGATCGAGTACTCTTGGGCCAGAAATATGTCCTTAAGGTCAAATATGCAGTACTCTATAACTGACATTTCATTGGAAGGAGCCATGAGTCAGTATTGAAGGTTCTTGATGGAGGACTAATTTGCCCGATATATATTCTGTTGGTCTAACATGGACTTCTGTATGGGTGAAGTAACATCAGAAGGAGTCAATAGTAATGTATCTAAAGTTCAAGATTGAGTACTCTTTGACGAGAAATATGTCCTTAAGGTCAAAAATGCAGTACTCTATATTTGACATTTCATTGGAAGGAGTCAGTGAGTCAGTAAAGAAAGTTCTTGATCGAGGACTAATTTGCTGGAAATATGTTCAGTAGGTCTAATATGGACTCCTCTATGGGTGACGTAACATCAGAAAGAGTCAATAGTAATGTAAGAAAAGTTCAAGATCGAGTACACTTTTGCCAGAAATATGTACTTAAGGTCAAATATACAGTACTCTATAACTGACATTTCATTGGAAGTAGTCAATGACTCAGTATAGAAAGTTCTTGATCGAGGACTAATTTGCCAGAAATATGTTTAGTAGGTCAAAATGGGTTCAAATGTGGCTCAAGTAAGATCAGAGTGAATCAAAGAACATGTATCGAAAGTTGAAGATCGATGAATTTTGTCCAGAAATATGTTCATTAAATCAAATATGCGATACTGAATGGCTAACATATAACATTGATGAGTTTGTATAGAATGTTCTTGATCAAGTACTCTTTGACCAGAAATATTTCGTTAAGGTCAAATACGCAGTACTCTATAACTGACATTTCATTGGAAGGAGTCAAAGAGTCAGTATAGAATGTTCATGATCGAGTACTCTTGGGCCAGAAATATGTCCTTAAGGTCAAATATGCAGTACTCTATAACTGACATTTCATTGGAAGGAGCCATGAGTCAGTATTGAAGGTTCTTGATCAAGGACTAATTTGCCCGAAATATGTTCTGTCGGTCTAATATGGACTTCTGTGGTTGAAGTAACATCAGAAGCAATCAATAGTAATGTATCTAAAGTTCAAGATCGAGTACTCTTTGACCAGAAATATGTCCTTAAGGTCAAAATGCAGTTCTATATATTTGTAATTTCATTTGTAGGTTTCATTGAGTCAGTAAAGAAAGTTCTTGATGGAGGACTAATTTGCCCGATATATATTCTGTTGGTCTAACATGGACTTCTGTATGGATGAAGTAAGATCAGAAAGTGAAGTCAATAGTAATGTAAGAAAGTTCAAGATCGAGTACACTTTTGGGCCAGAAATATGTCCTTCAAGGTCAAATATGCAGTACTCTATATTTGACATTTCATTGGAAGGAGTCAGTGAGTCAGTAAAGAAAGTTCTTGATCGAGGACTAATTTGCTGGAAATATGTTCAGTAGGTCTAATATGGACTCCTGTATGGGTGAAGTAACATCAGAAAGAGTCAATAGTAATGTAAGAAAAGTTCAAGATCGAGTACACTTTTGCCAGAAATGTGTACTTAAGGTCAAATATGCAGTACTCTATATCTGACATTTCATTGGAAGTAGTCAATGACTCAGTATAGAAAGTTCTTGATCGAGGACTAATTTGCCAGAAATATGTTTAGTAGGTCAAAATGGGTTCAAATGTGGCTCAAGTAAGATCAGAGTGAATCAAAGAACATGTATCGAAAGTTGAAGATCGATGAATTTTGGGCCAGAAATATGTTCATTAAATCAAATATGCGATACTGAATGGCTAACATATAACATTGATGAATTTGTATAGAATGTTCTTGATCAAGTACTCTTGGGCCAGAAATATGTCCTTAAGGTCAAATACGCAGTACTCTATAACTGACATTTCATTGGAAGGAGCCATGAGTCAGTATTGAAGGTTCTTGATGGAGGACTAATTTGCCCGATATATATTCTGTTGGTCTAACATGGACTTCTGTATGGGTGAAGTAACATCAGAAGGAGTCAATAGTAATGTATCTAAAGTTCAAGATTGAGTACTCTTTGACTAGAAATATGTCCTTAAGGTCAAATATGCAGTACTCTATATTTGACATTTCATTGGAAGGAGTCAGTGAGTCAGTAAAGAAAGTTCTTGATCGAGGACTAATTTGCTGGAAATATGTTCAGTAGGTCTAATATGGACTCCTGTATGGGTGAAGTAACATCAGAAAGAGTCAATAGTAATGTAAGAAAAGTTCAAGATCGAGTACACTTTTGCCAGAAATATGTACTTAAGGTCAAATATACAGTACTCTATAACTGACATTTCATTGGAAGTAGTCAATGACTCAGTATAGAAAGTTCTTGATCGAGGACTAATTTGCCAGAAATATGTTTAGTAGGTCAAAATGGGTTCAAATGTGGCTCAAGTAAGATCAGAGTGAATCAAAGAACATGTATCGAAAGTTGAAGATCGATGAATTTTGTCCAGAAATATGTTCATTAAATCAAATATGCGATACTGAATGGCTAACATATAACATTGATGAGTTTGTATAGAATGTTCTTGATCAAGTACTCTTTGACCAGAAATATTTCGTTAAGGTCAAATACGCAGTACTCTATAACTGACATTTCATTGGAAGGAGTCAAAGAGTCAGTATAGAATGTTCATGATCGAGTAATCTTGGGCCAGAAATATGTCCTTAAGGTCAAATATCCAATACTGTACGGCTGAAGTTCTTGATCAAGGACTAATTTGCCCGAAATATGTTCTGTCGGTCTAATATGGACTTCTATATGGGTGAAGTAACATCAGAAGCAATCAATAGTAATGTAAGAAAAGTTCAAGATCGAGTACACTTTTGCCAGAAATATGTACTTAAGGTCAAATATACAGTACTCTATAACTGACATTTCAATGGAATGAGCCATAGAGTCAGTATACAATGTTCATGATCGAGTCCTCAGTATACTATAACTGACATTTCGTTGGAAGGAGCCATGAGTCAGTATTGAAGGTTCTTGATGGAGGACTAATTTGCCCGATATATATTCTGTTGGTCTAACATGGACTTCTGTATGGATGAAGTAACATCAGGTCAAAGTTCAAAAAAGGTCAAATATGCAGTACTCTATATTTGACATTTCATTGGAAGGAGTCAGTGAGTCAGTAAAGAAAGTTCTTGATCGAGGACTAATTTGCTGGAAATATGTTCAGTAGGTCTAATATGGACTCCTGTATGGGTGAAGTACCATCAGAAAGAGTCAATAGTAATGTAAGAAAAGTTCAAGATCGAGTACACTTTTGCCAGAAATGTGTACTTAAGGTCAAATATACAGTACTCTATAACTGACATTTCATTGGAAGTAGTCAATGACTCAGTATAGAAAGTTCTTGATCGAGGACTAATTTGCCAGAAATATGTTTAGTAGGTCAAAATGGGTTCAAATGTGGCTCAAGTAAGATCAGAGTGAATCAAAGAACATGTATCGAAAGTTGAAGATCTAAGAATTTTGTCCAGAAATATGTTCATTAAATCAAATATGCGATACTGAATGGCTAACATATAACATTGATGAATTTGTATAGAATGTTCTTGATCAAGTACTCTTTGACCAGAAATATTTCGTTAAGGTCAAATACGCAGTACTCTATAACTGACATTTCATTGGAAGGAGTCAAAGAGTCAGTATAGAATGTTCATGATCGAGTACTCTTGGGCCAGAAATATGTCCTTAAGGTCAAATATGCAGTACTCTATAACTGACATTTCATTGGAAGGAGCCATGAGTCAGTATTGAAGGTTCTTGATGGAGGACTAATTTGCCCGATATATATTCTGTTGGTCTAACATGGACTTCTGTATGGGTGAAGTAACATCAGAAGGAGTCAATAGTAATGTATCTAAAGTTCAAGATTGAGTACTCTTTGACGAGAAATATGTCCTTAAGGTCAAAAATGCAGTACTCTATATTTGACATTTCATTGGAAGGAGTCAGTGAGTCAGTAAAGAAAGTTCTTGATCGAGGACTAATTTGCTGGAAATATGTTCAGTAGGTCTAATATGGACTCCTGTATGGGTGAAGTAACATCAGAAAGAGTCAATAGTAATGTAAGAAAAGTTCAAGATCGAGTACACTTTTGCCAGAAATATGTACTTAAGGTCAAATATACAGTACTCTATAACTGACATTTCAGTGGAAGTAGTCAATGACTCAGTATAGAAAGTTCTTGATCGAGGACTAATTTGCCAGAAATATGTTTAGTAGGTCAAAATGGGTTCAAATGTGGCTCAAGTAAGATCAGAGTGAATCAAGGAACATGTATCGAAAGTTGAAGATCGATGAATTTTGTCCAGAAATATGTTCATTAAATCAAATATGCGATACTGAATGGCTAACATATAACATTGATGAGTTTGTATAGAATGTTCTTGATCAAGTACTCTTTGACCAGAAATATTTCGTTAAGGTCAAATACGCAGTACTCTATAACTGACATTTCATTGGAAGGAGTCAAAGAGTCAGTATAGAATGTTCATGATCGAGTAATCTTGGGCCAGAAATATGTCCTTAAGGTCAAATATCCAATACTGTACGGCTGAAGTTCTTGATCAAGGACTAATTTGCCCGAAATATGTTCTGTCGGTCTAATATGGACTTCTATATGGGTGAAGTAACATCAGAAGCAATCAATAGTAATGTAAGAAAAGTTCAAGATCGAGTACACTTTTGCCAGAAATATGTACTTAAGGTCAAATATACAGTACTCTATAACTGACATTTCAATGGAATGAGCCATAGAGTCAGTATACAATGTTCATGATCGAGTCCTCAGTATACTATAACTGACATTTCGTTGGAAGGAGCCATGAGTCAGTATTGAAGGTTCTTGATGGAGGACTAATTTGCCCGATATATATTCTGTTGGTCTAACATGGACTTCTGTATGGATGAAGTAACATCAGGTCAAAGTTCAAAAAAGGTCAAATATGCAGTACTCTATATTTGACATTTCATTGGAAGGAGTCAGTGAGTCAGTAAAGAAAGTTCTTGATCGAGGACTAATTTGCTGGAAATATGTTCAGTAGGTCTAATATGGACTCCTGTATGGGTGAAGTAACATCAGAAAGAGTCAATAGTAATGTAAGAAAAGTTCAAGATCGAGTACACTTTTGCCAGAAATGTGTACTTAAGGTCAAATATACAGTACTCTATAACTGATATTTCATTGGAAGTAGTCAATGACTCAGTATAGAAAGTTCTTGATCGAGGACTAATTTGCCAGAAATATGTTTAGTAGGTCAAAATGGGTTCAAATGTGGCTCAAGTAAGATCAGAGTGAATCAAAGAACATGTATCGAAAGTTGAAGATCTAAGAATTTTGTCCAGAAATATGTTCATTAAATCAAATATGCGATACTGAATGGCTAACATATAACATTGATGAATTTGTATAGAATGTTCTTGATCAAGTACTCTTTGACCAGAAATATTTCGTTAAGGTCAAATACGCAGTACTCTATAACTGACATTTCATTGGAAGGAGTCAAAGAGTCAGTATAGAATGTTCATGATCGAGTACTCTTGGGCCAGAAATATGTCCTTCAAGTCAAATATCCAATACTGTACGGCTGAAGTTCTTGATCAAGGACTAATTTGCCCAAAATATGTTCTGTCGGTCTAATATGGACTTATGTATGGGTGAAGTAATATCAGAAGGAGTCAATAGTAATGTATCTAAAGTTCAAGATCGAGTACTCTTTGACTAGAAATATGTCCTTAAGGTCAAATATGCAGTACTCTATATCTGACATTTCATTGGAAGTAGTCAATGACTCAGTATAGAAAGTTCTTGATCGAGGACTAATTTGAAATATGTTTAGTAGGTCAAAATGGGTTCAAATGTGGCTCAAGTAAGATCAGAGTGAATCAAAGAACATGTATCGAAAGTTGAAGATCGATGAATTTTGGGCCAGAAATATGGTCATTAAATCAAATATGCGATACTGAATGGCTAACATATAACATTGATGAATTTGTATAGAATGTTCTTGATCAAGTACTCTTTGACCAGAAATATTTCGTTAAGGTCAAATACGCAGTACTCTATAACTGACATTTCATTGGAAGGAGTCAAAGAGTCAGTATAGAATGTTCATGATCGAGTACTCTTGGGCCAGAAATATGTCCTTAAGGTCAAATATGCAGTACTCTATAACTGACATTTCATTGGAAGGAGCCATGAGTCAGTATTGAAGGTTCTTGATGGAGGACTAATTTGCCCGATATATATTCTGTTGGTCTAACATGGACTTCTGTATGGGTGAAGTAACATCAGAAGGAGTCAATAGTAATGTATCTAAAGTTCAAGATTGAGTACTCTTTGACTAGAAATATGTCCTTAAGGTCAAAAATGCAGTACTCTATATTTGACATTTCATTGGAAGGAGTCAGTGAGTCAGTAAAGAAAGTTCTTGATCGAGGACTAATTTGCTGGAAATATGTTCAGTAGGTCTAATATGGACTCCTGTATGGGTGACGTAACATCAGAAAGAGTCAATAGTAATGTAAGAAAAGTTCAAGATCGAGTACACTTTTGCCAGAAATATGTACTTAAGGTCAAATATACAGTACTCTATAACTGACATTTCAGTGGAAGTAGTCAATGACTCAGTATAGAAAGTTCTTGATCGAGGACTAATTTGCCAGAAATATGTTTAGTAGGTCAAAATGGGTTCAAATGTGGCTCAAGTAAGATCAGAGTGAATCAAGGAACATGTATCGAAAGTTGAAGATCGATGAATTTTGTCCAGAAATATGTTCATTAAATCAAATATGCGATACTGAATGGCTAACATATAACATTGATGAGTTTGTATAGAATGTTCTTGATCAAGTACTCTTTGACCAGAAATATTTCGTTAAGGTCAAATACGCAGTACTCTATAACTGACATTTCATTGGAAGGAGTCAAAGAGTCAGTATAGAATGTTCATGATCGAGTAATCTTGGGCCAGAAATATGTCCTTAAGGTCAAATATCCAATACTGTACGGCTGAAGTTCTTGATCAAGGACTAATTTGCCCGAAATATGTTCTGTCGGTCTAATATGGACTTCTATATGGGTGAAGTAACATCAGAAGCAATCAATAGTAATGTAAGAAAAGTTCAAGATCGAGTACACTTTTGCCAGAAATATGTACTTAAGGTCAAATATACAGTACTCTATAACTGACATTTCAATGGAATGAGCCATAGAGTCAGTATACAATGTTCATGATCGAGTCCTCAGTATACTATAACTGACATTTCGTTGGAAGGAGCCATGAGTCAGTATTGAAGGTTCTTGATGGAGGACTAATTTGCCCGATATATATTCTGTTGGTCTAACATGGACTTCTGTATGGATGAAGTAACATCAGGTCAAAGTTCAAAAAAGGTCAAATATGCAGTACTCTATATTTGACATTTCATTGGAAGGAGTCAGTGAGTCAGTAAAGAAAGTTCTTGATCGAGGACTAATTTGCTGGAAATATGTTCAGTAGGTCTAATATGGACTCCTGTATGGGTGAAGTACCATCAGAAAGAGTCAATAGTAATGTAAGAAAAGTTCAAGATCGAGTACACTTTTGCCAGAAATGTGTACTTAAGGTCAAATATACAGTACTCTATAACTGACATTTCATTGGAAGTAGTCAATGACTCAGTATAGAAAGTTCTTGATCGAGGACTAATTTGCCAGAAATATGTTTAGTAGGTCAAAATGGGTTCAAATGTGGCTCAAGTAAGATCAGAGTGAATCAAAGAACATGTATCGAAAGTTGAAGATCTAAGAATTTTGTCCAGAAATATGTTCATTAAATCAAATATGCGATACTGAATGGCTAACATATAACATTGATGAATTTGTATAGAATGTTCTTGATCAAGTACTCTTTGACCAGAAATATTTCGTTAAGGTCAAATACGCAGTACTCTATAACTGACATTTCATTGGAAGGAGTCAAAGAGTCAGTATAGAATGTTCATGATCGAGTACTCTTGGGCCAGAAATATGTCCTTAAGGTCAAATATGCAGTACTCTATAACTGACATTTCATTGGAAGGAGCCATGAGTCAGTATTGAAGGTTCTTGATGGAGGACTAATTTGCCCGATATATATTCTGTTGGTCTAACATGGACTTCTGTATGGGTGAAGTAACATCAGAAGGAGTCAATAGTAATGTATCTAAAGTTCAAGATTGAGTACTCTTTGACTAGAAATATGTCCTTAAGGTCAAAAATGCAGTACTCTATATTTGACATTTCATTGGAAGGAGTCAGTGAGTCAGTAAAGAAAGTTCTTGATCGAGGACTAATTTGCTGGAAATATGTTCAGTAGGTCTAATATGGACTCCTGTATATACGGGTGACGTAACATCAGAAAGAGTCAATAGTAATGTAAGAAAAGTTCAAGATCGAGTACACTTTTGCCAGAAATATGTACTTAAGGTCAAATATACAGTACTCTATAACTGACATTTCAGTGGAAGTAGTCAATGACTCAGTATAGAAAGTTCTTGATCGAGGACTAATTTGCCAGAAATATGTTTAGTAGGTCAAAATGGGTTCAAATGTGGCTCAAGTAAGATCAGAGTGAATCAAAGAACATGTATCGAAAGTTGAAGATCGATGAATTTTGTCCAGAAATATGTTCATTAAATCAAATATGCGATACTGAATGGCTAACATATAACATTGATGAGTTTGTATAGAATGTTCTTGATCAAGTACTCTTTGACCAGAAATATTTCGTTAAGGTCAAATACGCAGTACTCTATAACTGACATTTCATTGGAAGGAGTCAAAGAGTCAGTATAGAATGTTCATGATCGAGTAATCTTGGGCCAGAAATATGTCCTTAAGGTCAAATATCCAATACTGTACGGCTGAAGTTCTTGATCAAGGACTAATTTGCCCGAAATATGTTCTGTCGGTCTAATATGGACTTCTATATGGGTGAAGTAACATCAGAAGCAATCAATAGTAATGTAAGAAAAGTTCAAGATCGAGTACACTTTTGCCAGAAATATGTACTTAAGGTCAAATATACAGTACTCTATAACTGACATTTCAATGGAATGAGCCATAGAGTCAGTATACAATGTTCATGATCGAGTCCTCAGTATACTATAACTGACATTTCGTTGGAAGGAGCCATGAGTCAGTATTGAAGGTTCTTGATGGAGGACTAATTTGCCCGATATATATTCTGTTGGTCTAACATGGACTTCTGTATGGATGAAGTAACATCAGGTCAAAGTTCAAAAAAGGTCAAATATGCAGTACTCTATATTTGACATTTCATTGGAAGGAGTCAGTGAGTCAGTAAAGAAAGTTCTTGATCGAGGACTAATTTGCTGGAAATATGTTCAGTAGGTCTAATATGGACTCCTGTATGGGTGAAGTAACATCAGAAAGAGTCAATAGTAATGTAAGAAAAGTTCAAGATCGAGTACACTTTTGCCAGAAATATGTACTTAAGGTCAAATATACAGTACTCTATAACTGACATTTCATTGGAAGTAGTCAATGACTCAGTATAGAAAGTTCTTGATCGAGGACTAATTTGCCAGAAATATGTTTAGTAGGTCAAAATGGGTTCAAATGTGGCTCAAGTAAGATCAGAGTGAATCAAAGAACATGTATCGAAAGTTGAAGATCGAGTAATTTTGTCCAGAAATATGGTCATTAAATCAAATATGCGATACTGAATGGCTAACATATAACATTGATGAATTTGTATAGAATGTTCTTGATCAAGTACTCTTTGACCAGAAATATTTCGTTAAGGTCAAATACGCAGTACTCTATAACTGACATTTCATTGGAAGGAGTCAAAGAGTCAGTATAGAATGTTCATGATCGAGTAATCTTGGGCCAGAAATATGTCCTTAAGGTCAAATATCCAATACTGTACGGCTGAAGTTCTTGATCAAGGACTAATTTGCCCGAAATATGTTCTGTCGGTCTAATATGGACTTCTATATGGGTGAAGTAACATCAGAAGCAATCAATAGTAATGTAAGAAAAGTTCAAGATCGAGTACACTTTTGCCAGAAATATGTACTTAAGGTCAAATATACAGTACTCTATAACTGACATTTCAATGGAATGAGCCATAGAGTCAGTATACAATGTTCATGATCGAGTCCTCAGTATACTATAACTGACATTTCGTTGGAAGGAGCCATGAGTCAGTATTGAAGGTTCTTGATGGAGGACTAATTTGCCCGATATATATTCTGTTGGTCTAACATGGACTTCTGTATGGATGAAGTAACATCAGGTCAAAGTTCAAAAAAGGTCAAATATGCAGTACTCTATATTTGACATTTCATTGGAAGGAGTCAGTGAGTCAGTAAAGAAAGTTCTTGATCGAGGACTAATTTGCTGGAAATATGTTCAGTAGGTCTAATATGGACTCCTGTATGGGTGAAGTAACATCAGAAAGAGTCAATAGTAATGTAAGAAAAGTTCAAGATCGAGTACACTTTTGCCAGAAATGTGTACTTAAGGTCAAATATACAGTACTCTATAACTGACATTTCATTGGAAGTAGTCAATGACTCAGTATAGAAAGTTCTTGATCGAGGACTAATTTGCCAGAAATATGTTTAGTAGGTCAAAATGGGTTCAAATGTGGCTCAAGTAAGATCAGAGTGAATCAAAGAACATGTATCGAAAGTTGAAGATCTAAGAATTTTGTCCAGAAATATGTTCATTAAATCAAATATGCGATACTGAATGGCTAACATATAACATTGATGAATTTGTATAGAATGTTCTTGATCAAGTACTCTTTGACCAGAAATATTTCGTTAAGGTCAAATACGCAGTACTCTATAACTGACATTTCATTGGAAGGAGTCAAAGAGTCAGTATAGAATGTTCATGATCGAGTACTCTTGGGCCAGAAATATGTCCTTAAGGTCAAATATGCAGTACTCTATAACTGACATTTCATTGGAAGGAGCCATGAGTCAGTATTGAAGGTTCTTGATGGAGGACTAATTTGCCCGATATATATTCTGTTGGTCTAACATGGACTTCTGTATGGGTGAAGTAACATCAGAAGGAGTCAATAGTAATGTATCTAAAGTTCAAGATTGAGTACTCTTTGACGAGAAATATGTCCTTAAGGTCAAAAATGCAGTACTCTATATTTGACATTTCATTGGAAGGAGTCAGTGAGTCAGTAAAGAAAGTTCTTGATCGAGGACTAATTTGCTGGAAATATGTTCAGTAGGTCTAATATGGACTCCTGTATGGGTGACGTAACATCAGAAAGAGTCAATAGTAATGTAAGAAAAGTTCAAGATCGAGTACACTTTTGCCAGAAATATGTACTTAAGGTCAAATATACAGTACTCTATAACTGACATTTCAGTGGAAGTAGTCAATGACTCAGTATAGAAAGTTCTTGATCGAGGACTAATTTGCCAGAAATATGTTTAGTAGGTCAAAATGGGTTCAAATGTGGCTCAAGTAAGATCAGAGTGAATCAAGGAACATGTATCGAAAGTTGAAGATCGATGAATTTTGTCCAGAAATATGTTCATTAAATCAAATATGCGATACTGAATGGCTAACATATAACATTGATGAGTTTGTATAGAATGTTCTTGATCAAGTACTCTTTGACCAGAAATATTTCGTTAAGGTCAAATACGCAGTACTCTATAACTGACATTTCATTGGAAGGAGTCAAAGAGTCAGTATAGAATGTTCATGATCGAGTAATCTTGGGCCAGAAATATGTCCTTAAGGTCAAATATCCAATACTGTACGGCTGAAGTTCTTGATCAAGGACTAATTTGCCCGAAATATGTTCTGTCGGTCTAATATGGACTTCTATATGGGTGAAGTAACATCAGAAGCAATCAATAGTAATGTAAGAAAAGTTCAAGATCGAGTACACTTTTGCCAGAAATATGTACTTAAGGTCAAATATACAGTACTCTATAACTGACATTTCAATGGAATGAGCCATAGAGTCAGTATACAATGTTCATGATCGAGTCCTCAGTATACTATAACTGACATTTCGTTGGAAGGAGCCATGAGTCAGTATTGAAGGTTCTTGATGGAGGACTAATTTGCCCGATATATATTCTGTTGGTCTAACATGGACTTCTGTATGGATGAAGTAACATCAGGTCAAAGTTCAAAAAAGGTCAAATATGCAGTACTCTATATTTGACATTTCATTGGAAGGAGTCAGTGAGTCAGTAAAGAAAGTTCTTGATCGAGGACTAATTTGCTGGAAATATGTTCAGTAGGTCTAATATGGACTCCTGTATGGGTGAAGTAACATCAGAAAGAGTCAATAGTAATGTAAGAAAAGTTCAAGATCGAGTACACTTTTGCCAGAAATGTGTACTTAAGGTCAAATATACAGTACTCTATAACTGACATTTCATTGGAAGTAGTCAATGACTCAGTATAGAAAGTTCTTGATCGAGGACTAATTTGCCAGAAATATGTTTAGTAGGTCAAAATGGGTTCAAATGTGGCTCAAGTAAGATCAGAGTGAATCAAAGAACATGTATCGAAAGTTGAAGATCTAAGAATTTTGGTCCAGAAATATGTTCATTAAATCAAATATGCGATACTGAATGGCTAACATATAACATTGATGAATTTGTATAGAATGTTCTTGATCAAGTACTCTTTGACCAGAAATATTTCGTTAAGGTCAAATACGCAGTACTCTATAACTGACATTTCATTGGAAGGAGTCAAAGAGTCAGTATAGAATGTTCATGATCGAGTACTCTTGGGCCAGAAATATGTCCTTAAGGTCAAATATGCAGTACTCTATAACTGACATTTCATTGGAAGGAGCCATGAGTCAGTATTGAAGGTTCTTGATGGAGGACTAATTTGCCCGATATATATTCTGTTGGTCTAACATGGACTTCTGTATGGGTGAAGTAACATCAGAAGGAGTCAATAGTAATGTATCTAAAGTTCAAGATTGAGTACTCTTTGACTAGAAATATGTCCTTAAGGTCAAAAATGCAGTACTCTATATTTGACATTTCATTGGAAGGAGTCAGTGAGTCAGTAAAGAAAGTTCTTGATCGAGGACTAATTTGCTGGAAATATGTTCAGTAGGTCTAATATGGACTCCTGTATGGGTGACGTAACATCAGAAAGAGTCAATAGTAATGTAAGAAAAGTTCAAGATCGAGTACACTTTTGCCAGAAATATGTACTTAAGGTCAAATATACAGTACTCTATAACTGACATTTCAGTGGAAGTAGTCAATGACTCAGTATAGAAAGTTCTTGATCGAGGACTAATTTGCCAGAAATATGTTTAGTAGGTCAAAATGGGTTCAAATGTGGCTCAAGTAAGATCAGAGTGAATCAAAGAACATGTATCGAAAGTTGAAGATCGATGAATTTTGTCCAGAAATATGTTCATTAAATCAAATATGCGATACTGAATGGCTAACATATAACATTGATGAGTTTGTATAGAATGTTCTTGATCAAGTACTCTTTGACCAGAAATATTTCGTTAAGGTCAAATACGCAGTACTCTATAACTGACATTTCATTGGAAGGAGTCAAAGAGTCAGTATAGAATGTTCATGATCGAGTAATCTTGGGCCAGAAATATGTCCTTAAGGTCAAATATCCAATACTGTACGGCTGAAGTTCTTGATCAAGGACTAATTTGCCCGAAATATGTTCTGTCGGTCTAATATGGACTTCTATATGGGTGAAGTAACATCAGAAGCAATCAATAGTAATGTAAGAAAAGTTCAAGATCGAGTACACTTTTGCCAGAAATATGTACTTAAGGTCAAATATACAGTACTCTATAACTGACATTTCAATGGAATGAGCCATAGAGTCAGTATACAATGTTCATGATCGAGTCCTCAGTATACTATAACTGACATTTCGTTGGAAGGAGCCATGAGTCAGTATTGAAGGTTCTTGATGGAGGACTAATTTGCCCGATATATATTCTGTTGGTCTAACATGGACTTCTGTATGGATGAAGTAACATCAGGTCAAAGTTCAAAAAAGGTCAAATATGCAGTACTCTATATTTGACATTTCATTGGAAGGAGTCAGTGAGTCAGTAAAGAAAGTTCTTGATCGAGGACTAATTTGCTGGAAATATGTTCAGTAGGTCTAATATGGACTCCTGTATGGGTGAAGTAACATCAGAAAGAGTCAATAGTAATGTAAGAAAAGTTCAAGATCGAGTACACTTTTGCCAGAAATGTGTACTTAAGGTCAAATATACAGTACTCTATAACTGACATTTCATTGGAAGTAGTCAATGACTCAGTATAGAAAGTTCTTGATCGAGGACTAATTTGCCAGAAATATGTTTAGTAGGTCAAAATGGGTTCAAATGTGGCTCAAGTAAGATCAGAGTGAATCAAAGAACATGTATCGAAAGTTGAAGATCTAAGAATTTTGTCCAGAAATATGTTCATTAAATCAAATATGCGATACTGAATGGCTAACATATAACATTGATGAGTTTGTATAGAATGTTCTTGATCAAGTACTCTTTGACCAGAAATATTTCGTTAAGGTCAAATACGCAGTACTCTATAACTGACATTTCATTGGAAGGAGTCAAAGAGTCAGTATAGAATGTTCATGATCGAGTACTCTTGGGCCAGAAATATGTCCTTCAGGTCAAATATCCAATACTGTACGGCTGAAGTTCTTGATCAAGGACTAATTTGCCCGAAATATGTTCTGTCGGTCTAATATGGACTTCTGTGGTTGAAGTAACATCAGAAGCAATCAATAGTAATGTAAGAAAAGTTCAAGATCGAGTACACTTTTGCCAGAAATATGTACTTAAGGTCAAATATACAGTACTCTATAACTGACATTTCAATGGAATGAGCCATAGAGTCAGTATACAATGTTCATGATCGAGTCCTCAGTATACTATAACTGACATTTCGTTGGAAGGAGCCATGAGTCAGTATTGAAGGTTCTTGATGGAGGACTAATTTGCCCGATATATATTCTGTTGGTCTAACATGGACTTCTGTATGGATGAAGTAACATCAGGTCAAAGTTCAAAAAAGGTCAAATATGCAGTACTCTATATTTGACATTTCATTGGAAGGAGTCAGTGAGTCAGTAAAGAAAGTTCTTGATCGAGGACTAATTTGCTGGAAATATGTTCAGTAGGTCTAATATGGACTCCTGTATGGGTGAAGTACCATCAGAAAGAGTCAATAGTAATGTAAGAAAAGTTCAAGATCGAGTACACTTTTGCCAGAAATGTGTACTTAAGGTCAAATATACAGTACTCTATAACTGACATTTCATTGGAAGTAGTCAATGACTCAGTATAGAAAGTTCTTGATCGAGGACTAATTTGCCAGAAATATGTTTAGTAGGTCAAAATGGGTTCAAATGTGGCTCAAGTAAGATCAGAGTGAATCAAAGAACATGTATCGAAAGTTGAAGATCTAAGAATTTTGTCCAGAAATATGTTCATTAAATCAAATATGCGATACTGAATGGCTAACATATAACAATGATGAATTTGTATAGAATGTTCTTGATCAAGTACTCTTTGACCAGAAATATTTCGTTAAGGTCAAATACGCAGTACTCAATAACTGACATGTCATTGGAAGCAGTCAAAGAGTCAGTATAGAATGTTCATGATCGAGTACTCTAGGGCCAGAAATATGTCCTTAAGGTCAAATATGCAGTACTCTATAACTGACATTTCATTGGAAGGAGCCATGAGTCAGTATTGAAGGTTCTTGATCTAGGACTAATTTGCCCGATACGTATTCTGTCGGTCTAGCATGGACTTCTGTATGGGTGAAGTAACATCAGATGGAGTTAATAGTAATGTATCTAAAGTTCAAGATCGAGTACTCTTTGACTAGAAATATGTCCTTAAGGTCAAATATGCAGTACTCTATATTTGACATTTCATTGGAAGGAGTCAGTAAGTCAGTATAGAAAGTTCTTGATCGAGGACTAATTTGCTGGAAATATGTTAAGTAGGTCTAATATGGACTCCTGTATGGGTGAAGTAATATCAGAAAGAGTCAATATTAATGTAAGAAAAGTTCAAGATCGAGTACACTGTTGCCAGAAATATGTACTTAAGGTCAAATATACAGTACTCTATAACTGACATTTCAATGGAATGAGCCATAGAGTCAGTATACAATGTTCATGACCAAGTCCTCTTTGGCCAGAAATATGTCCTTCAGGTCAAATATCCAATACTGTACGGCTGAAGTTCTTGATCGAGGACTAATTTGCCCGAAATATGTTCTGTCGTTCTAATATGGACTTCTATATGGGTGAAGTAACATCAGAAGCAGTCAATAGTAATGTATGAAAAGTTCAAGATCGAGTACTCTTTGGCTAGAAATATGTCCTTAAGGTCAAATATGCAGTTCCCTGTATCTGACATTTCATTGGAAGTAGTCAGTGACTCAGTATAGAAAGTTCTAGATCGAGGACTAATTTGCCAGAAATATGTTTAGTAGGTAAAAATGTGGCTCAAGTAAGATTAGAGTGAATCAAAGAACATGTATTGAAAGTTGTAGATCGAGTACTTTTGAGCCAGAAATGTGTTCATTTAATAAAATATGCGATACTGTATGGCTAACATATAACATTGATGAATTTCATTAGAAGGAGCCATGAGTCAGTATTAAAAGTTCTTGATGGAGGACTAATTTGCTGGAAATATGTTCTTGTAGGTCAAAGATGAGCTCATGGATGGCTGACGTAACATCAGAAAGAGTCAATAGTAAGGTGTGTGAAAAAATTCAAGATCTAGTACTCTAGCCAGAATTATGTCCTTAAAGTCAAATATGCAATACTATCAGGCTGATGTATCAGCAGAAGGAGTCTATGAGTTTATATGAAAAGTTCATCATAGTGACCAAAGTACTTTTGGACAAAATATTTGTTCTATGTATCAAATATGGTCTTCTGTCTGTCTGAAGGAGTCAATAGTAATGTATATAAAGTTCACGATCGAGTACTCTTTGACTAGAAATATGCCCTTAAGGTCAAATATGCAGTACTCTATATCTGACATTTCACTGGAATTAGTCAATGACTCAGTATGAAAAGTTCTTGATTGAGGACTAATTTGCCAGAAATATGTTTAGTAGGTCAAAATGGGTTCAAATGTGGCTCAAGTAAGATCACAGTGAATCAAAGAACATGTATCGAAAGTAAAGATCGAGTAATTTTGGGCCAGAAATATGTCCTTTAGGTCAAATATGCAATACTGTACGGCTGATGTATTAGCAGCAGTCAGTGAGTTTACATAAAAAAAGTTCATCATCATGATCAAGTACTCTTGGACAAAAAATATGTTCTTGATCGAGGACTAATTTGCCCGATATATATTCTGTCGGTCTAACTTGGACTTCTGTAAGGGGTGAAGTAACATCAGAAGCAGTCAATAGTAATGTATGATAAATTCAAGATCGAGTACTCTTTGGCCAGAAATATGTCCTTAAGGTCAAATATGCAGTACCCTGTATCTGACATTTCATTGAAAGGAGTCAATGAGTCGGTATAGAATTTTATTGATCGATTTGGCTAGAAATTTGTCCTACAGGTCAAATATGCAATACTGCACGGCTATTGTATCAGCAGGAGTCAATGACTTTACATAAAAAAGTTCATCATCATGATCAAGTACTCTTGCGTGGCTGAAGAAACATCAGAGGTGTATAAGATCATGATCGAGGAATCTTGGGACAGAAAAGACATTATGTCTAATATGGACTTTTTTATGGCTGAAATAAAATTTGAAGGAGTCAATTCAAGTTCAAGAACCAGAAATATGTTCATTTTATATATGCATGGCTTTATTGCGCCTCGGAAAAAGTTAGTTGTGTATATTGCGATGAAACAGTGCATACTTCGTATGTTATTTTCCACTGCATAACGCAGTAATTCATATTTTGAATGCAATTCCACAGGATCTGTCATGTGTTATCTCTTTAATGCACAGATTAAATGATTTATTTATTGTATTTATTGCAATATATGTTGTGTTTTCACTTCACAACGGATTGAGGCAAATCTGATATGCGCTGCTATGCGCAGCACATATACCTCTTAAATAGGCCTACACAACAAAATAATTTCAATATTGAATGCAATTCAACATCAAATACGTTATGTGTCATCTCTTCAATGTACAACGGAAAGCGTTAATTCTTAATTTCTGTATTGTATTATTTGCAGTGCAACAACACGTGTATCAGGAATCTCTTTCATGCATAACGGAATGAACTTGTTCTATTATGCAATCCATAAAACAGCACATATGTTGTTTATTTCTGCACTGCACAACGGATTCGATGCAATATATGATGCAATACAGCAATACACATATTGTACAAGAAATGGGTTAGTTCTTAATTGCAATGCAACAGCGGCAATGTTATGTGTTGTCTCTGTCGTTATTGCATAACGGAATAAGTTAGTTCTTGTTTACAATGCGATGCAAAAGCATATCTTATGTGTTATCTATTGAATGCACAACGGTATAAGTTAATTCTTGTATACAAATGCAATGAAAAAGCGCATACCTTATATGTATTATTTTTTTGACTTGCAATGCAACAGAACATATGTTATATTAATTTCTTCTAATGCACAAGCGTAATAATTTAACTAGTTCATGCAGTGCACTGAAACAGTTATTGATGCATTGCAATGCAACAGCATATGTGATGTGTGTTCTCTTCAGTGCACAAAGGAAAGAGTTCGTTCTTTTAAGGAATGCAGTGCAACAATCAGCTGTTATGTTATCTCTTCATTGTGTAACGGATTAAGTTACTGTAATGCAATGCACATGTCATGTGTTATCTCCTCAATGCTTAACGGATAAGTTAGTTCATTCATGGAAGCACAACGTGTTTTATGTTATCTCTTCAATGTATAAGTACAGTACATAACTTGCATGCGAGTTTTTGTATGCATTGAAATGTAACAAGCATATTTTTTAATTTCATTTTTAAATGATAAAATTTCTTCTGTGCATGACACAAGTAAGGTGCAATGCAGTGCAACAAGCACCTGATGCAACAGAATTATTGCTTCACTCCTTAACGGATTAAGTTAGTACAAATGCAATGCATAACGGATCAGTTAGTTCATTCATCGCAACACAACGTGTTTTGTTTTATCTCTTCAGTGGATGAGGAATACGTTGGTTCTTGTATAAAATGCAAGGAAACATTGCATAACACTTACATATTAGTTCTTGTATGCATTGCAATGCAACGGCACATGTTACATTAATTTCTTCTATACACAGCATAATAAGTTAACAATTGTACGCAAGGCAATGAAAGTGAGTTATTTGGATGCAATGAAATGCAGCAGCATATGTGTTTTGTTTTATCTTCAATACACAATGGAAAGAGTTCGTTTTTGTAAGCAATGCAGCGCAACAAGCACCAATCATGAGTTACCTCTCTACTGCGCAGGGATTAAATTACTGCACGTTATAGTTATCTCTCAATTTATATATATATATATATATATATATATATATATATATATATATATATATATATATATATATATATATATATATATATATGAAGAGATATATTATTTCAGCAACAGTCATTATATCAACAGCATATGTGATTCACAAATGAAAAAATTTCTTTCTTTTAAAGCATCTGGAAAGAATTTAGTTCTTATATGGAATGCAGTGCAACAAGCACCTGTCATGTGTTATCTCATAAATGCATGAGGAATACTTTAGTTATACGTTATTAGTTGTGTTAGTTACATGTGGCAATGCAACAGAACATGTTATATTCATTTCTTCTATGCACAAAGCGTAATAAGCTAACTAGTTTATGCAGAGCACTGAACAGTTATTGATGCATTGCAATGCAACAGCATATGTGATTTTTTGCCTCTTCGATGCACAAATGAAAAAGTTCTTTCTTTTAAAGCAATGCAATGACAAGCACTTGTCATGAGTTATGCAATGTCATGCGTTATGCAATGTTATATCTTTTCAGTGCTTATATGTGGCAATGCAACAGCACGTTTGTTATATTAATTTCTTTAATGCACAACTATTGTATGCATTGAAACAATTCTTTATGTATTACAATACAACAGCACATGTGATTCGTGACTTGTTGCACAGAAGAGAGTTCTTGTATGCAATGCTGTGCCACAAGAATTATTTCTTCACTGCGTAACGGATTAAGTTAGTACAAATGCAATGCATAACGGATCAGGTAGTTCATTCATCGCAAAACAACGTGTTTTGCGTAATCTCTTCAATAGATAAGGTATACGTTGGTTCTTGTATAAAATGCAAGGAAACAATGCATAACACTTACATGGTCTTGTATGCATTGTAATGCAACGACACATATGTTACATTAATTTCCTCTATGCGCAGCGTAATAAGTTATTGTACGCAGTGCAATGACGCAGTTCCATTGAACTGTCCCAATGAAGCATGATCCATTGAAATCAGCTGTTATGTTATCTCCACTGCGTAACGGATTAGGTTACTACAAATGTAATGCACATGTTATGTGTTATCTCTTCAATGCATAACGAATGATTTAGTTCATTCATCGCAGCACAACGTGTTTTATGTCATTATGTCATCTCAATGGATGAGGAATACGTTCTTGTATACAATGCAAGGAAACATAGCTTACATGCATAACTTACATGTGGCAATGCAACAGCACGTATGTTATATTAAGTTCTTCTATACACAGCATATTAAGTTAACCATTGTATGCAATGCACTGAAATAGTTCTTTATGCATTTGCAATGCAACACCATATGTGATTTGGAAAGAATTTAGTTCTTATATGCAGTGCAGTGCAGTGCCAACAAGCACCTGTCATGTGTTGTCTCATAAATGTATGAGGAATACGTTAGTTATGTGGCAATGCAACAGAACATGTTATATTCATTTCTTCTATGCACAAGTGTAATATAGTGTAACTAGTTTATGCAGAGCACTGAAACAGTTATTGATGCAATGCAGTGCAGTGCAACAAGCATGTGATTTTTCGCCTCTTCAATGCACAAATGAAAAAGTTATTTTCTTTATTATGCAATGCAATGTTATATCTTTTCAGTGCTTAACGGATGATTTAGTTCATTCAACGCAATACAACGTTTGTTTTGTGGTATCTCTTCAATGGATGAGGAATACGTTAGTTTTTGTAGGCTATACAATTCACGGAAACAGTGCACAACTTACATTTAGCAATGCAACAATATGTGTTACCTATTAATTGCGCAACGAAATAAGTTTATAAGCTAATTAGGATTTTGAATGCAAATCAAGAGAAAATATGTTGTAATATCTCTTCACCGCATAATGTAAGGTTAGATTGTGTATAACGGATGAGTTCGTTCACTCACCGCAAAACAACGTGTTTTTTTATCTCTTCAATGGATGAGGAATACGTTCTTGGTTACAATGCAAGGAAATAGTGCATAACTTACATGTGGCAATGCAACAGCACGTTTGTAATATTAATTTCTTTTATGCACAACTATTGCATGCATTGAAACAATTCTTGATGTATTACAATGCATCAGCACATGTGGTTCGTGACTAGTTGTAACTCGTTGCACAGAAGAAAGAGTTCTTGTATGCATTGCAGTGCTACAAGCACCTGTCCTGTGTTATCATTTCAGTGCATGAGGAATACATATTTGTATACGGTGCAAGAAAACATAACTTACATGCATAACTTAGATGTGGCAATACAACAAGCACGTATGTAATATTTATTTCTTCTATGCACAGCGTAATAAGTTAACTATTGTATGCAATAGTTTCTTGATGTATTACAATGCAACACTACATTATTTTTTAATTTCTTCTATGCACAGCGAAATGAAGTAGTTTTTTTTAAATGATACTAGTAGTATAGTAGTATTTAAATTAAACTATTGTATTCAATGCACTGATACTGATTAAACACTGATTACAGTTCTTGATGCATTGCAAGGCAACAAGCATAATGTGATTTGTTTTCTTTTCCATGCGTAAGGAATACGATACTTTTTGTATACATGCAAGGAAACAGTACATAACTTGCATGGACGTTTTTGTATGCATTGCAATGCAACAAGCACATTTCTTACATTACATTTCTTCTGTGCAAAATATAAGTAAAATATTGTATGCAATGCAATGAAACAGTTAGTTCTTGTATTTATTGAAATGCAACGTCATATATGATTTGATTTCTGTTCCGTGCACAAAGGAAAGAGTTCGTTATTGTGAGGAATGCAGTGCAAAAAGCACCTGATGCAACAGAATTATTTCTTCACTGCGTTACGGATTAAGTTAGTACAAATGCAATGCACCTGTTATGTGTTATCTCTTCACTGCGTAACGGATCAAGTTACTGCAAATGCAGTGCATAACGGATCAGTTAGTTCATTCATTGCAACACAACGTGTTTTGTGTTGTCTCGTCAGTGGATGAGGAATACGTTGGTTCTTGTATAAAATGCAAGGAAACAATGCATAAGACTTACTTATGTTAGTTCTTGTATGCATTGCAATGTAACGGCACATATGTTACATTAATTTCCTTTATGCTCAGCGTAATAAGTAAACTATTGTACGCAATGCAATGAAAAAGTTATTTCTTGATGCAATGAAATGCAGCAGCATATGTGTTTTGTTTTATCTTCAATGCACAATGGAAAGAGTTCGTTTTTGTAAGCAATGCAGCAATGAGCTATTTGTACGCAATGCAATTAAGCAGATATTTCATGATCCATTTAAATGCATCAGCATATGTGTTTTGTTTTGTCTTTGCACAATGGAAAGATTTCGTTCTTGTAAGCAATGCAGTGCAACATGCACCAGCCATGAGTTATCTCTCCACCGCACACGGATTAAGTTACTGCAATGCAATGCAACACTTTTTATGTTATCTCTTCAATGGATGAGGTATACTTTCTTGTATACAATGCAAGGAAACATAGCTTACATGCATAACTTACATGTGGCAATGCAACAGCACGTATGTCATATTAAGTTCTTCTATACACAGCGTAATAAGTTAAATATTGTATGTAATGCAATGAAACAGTTATTGTTATATTGCACTGCAACAGCATATGTGATTTGTGTTCTCTTCAGTGCACAAAGGAAAGAGTTAGTTCTTGTAAGGAATGCAGTGCAACAAGCAGCTGTTATGTTATCTCTTCATTGTGTAACGGATTAAGTTACTGCAATGCAATGCACATGTCATGTGTTATCTCCTCAATGCTTAACGGATAAGTTAGTTCATTCATGGAAGCACAACGTGTTTTATGTTATCTCTTCAATGTATAAGTACAGTACATAACTTGCATGCGAGTTTTTGTATGCATTGAAATGTAACAAGCATATTTTTTAATTTCATTTTTAAATGATTAAATTTCTTCTGTGCATGACACAAGTAAGAAACAGTTATTGTTATATTGCACTGCAACAGCATATGTGATTTGTGTTCTCTTCAGTGCACAAAGGAAAGAGTTAGTTCTTGTAAGGAATGCAGTGCAACAAGCAGCTGTTATGTTATCTCTTCACTGCATAATGGATTAAGTTACTGCAATGCAATGCACATGTTCTTGTATGGAATGCAGTGCAACAAGCAGCTGTTATGTTATCTCTTCAATGCATAACGGATGAGTTAGTTCATTCATAGCAACACAACGTGTTTTATGTTATCTCTTCAATGGATGATGCATAAATGGTTGTAAGCAAGGAAACATAGCTTAAGTTATTGCATAACTTAGATGTGGCAATGCAACAGCTGTCTTCTATGCATTGCGAAATTAACTAGTTAACTATTTAACTATTAAACTGTTGTATTCAATGCACTGATACACTTGATCATAGTTCTTGATGCATTGCAATGCAACAAGCATATGTGATTTGTTTTCTTTTCCATGCATAAGGAATAAGTTACTTTTTGTATACAGTGCAAGGAAACAGTATATAACAGCATGTGAGTTTTTGTATGCATTGCAATGCAACAAGCACATTTGTTATATTAAATTTCTTCTGTGCATAAGTAAAATATTGCAATGCAATGAAACAGTTCTTGGATTTTTTTGCAATGCAACGGCATATGTGATTTGTTTTGTTTTCTGTACACAAATGAAAGAGTTCGTTCTTGTAAGGAATGCAGTGAAACAAGCAACTGTTATGTGTTATCTCTTCACTGCGTAACGGATTAGGTTACTACAAATGCAATGCATAACACGGATCAGTTCATTCATCAGTTCATGTTATCTCTTCAGTGGATGAGGAATAATGGTTCTTGTATAAAACACAAGAAAACAATGCCTAACACTTACATGTTAGTTCTTGTAATCATTGTAATGCACATATGTTACATTAATTTGCTCTGTGCACAGCGTAATAAGTTAACTATTGTACGCAATGCAATGACGCAGTTATTTCTTGATCCATTGAAATGCAACAACATATGTGATTTGTGTTCTCTTCTGTGCACAAAGTAAAGAGTTCGTTCTTGTAAGGAATGCCGTGCAATAATCAGCTGTTGTGTTATCTCAGCTGCGTAACGGATTAAGTTACTGCAATGCAATGCACGTTATAGTTATCGCTTCATATTCATATATATCTTCAAGGCATGAGGAAAAATATGTTATTGTATAAAATGCATGGAAACAGTGCATAACTTATTGCATTATGCAAACAGCACATTTAATTTATGGGAATGAATGAATGCAAATTCCAATGATAACCCCCTCTGTGATTTTGGAGCACCAATTTAACAGTAACAGTAGGTCAACATGACTTTTGGATTCTTTAATTGATTCCCTGTCTTATGCTGCCCTCTAGTGGCTAATATCGAAAGAGAACATGCTGCTAACCCTGCCCAATAAATACTTTTAATGTTAATAAACACTCGTTAGGCAGGTTATTTGCACGTTTAGAACATTGTTTTCATTTGTATTGAAAATAAATGCTTTTTTGATATGTGATGTGAATTAGAGAAGAGCGAACTCGGCAAAAGGCGGATTGGAAACCGCGGCGATCGCAGTAAAAGCTATTATTGAGATTCAATACGTTAGTATTACGACACTAAAGACATTAATGAGTACGCATTCTTTATCATACTCATCAGTTATTATGTTGAAATTACGAGATATTATGTCGTAATAATGACTTATTATGTTGAAATAACAATATAAGTTTTCGTTTTTTTCCCCTCCCCACCAAGTTTTTTTTCCACCATGCCGTTCAGGGCTTCCGTACATAACTCTTTATTGTATATCAAGTTTAATGAAAGACGCATACATTTCAACATCTTCAGTGACGCAACGCTCACATGTTGGCTCTCAATTTATCAGTTTTACTGCGACCGCAGCGGTTCGAATCTGCCTTTTGCCGCACTCGCTCTTTGCTATTTTCCCACCACATTCAATAAAAATGAAAATAATGCTCTAAAAGTGGAAATAACCTACCTAACGAGTGTTTAATAACTTTAAAAGTATTTATTGGGTAGGGTTAGCAGCATGTTCTCTGTCGATATTAGCCACTAGAGGGCAGAATAAGACAGAGAATCAATTAAAGAGCGCAATCGTTATGTTGACCTACTGTTACAAGTAAGTGCTCCAAAATCCCAGAGTTTATCATGTGAATTTGCATTCATTCCAGGCTAACCTTTATTGAGGTTAAATCTGTGTAGCCCATAAATTCTCATAAACACCCAATAGGCGTTTATTCTATGTCTAGTTTTCATAACACTGGATATTCTACTAATTCTTACTTTTCTACTAATCCATATTTCTAATACGTGGCCTAATAATTAATTTAGCAATTACATAGCTATAGAGTTTTGTGCTAATTGCATTTTCATTCATAGTTTATCTGTTAACTTTTCACAAGCCTATAGCGGAGTGTCAATATTGTCTGAGTGCAAATAGCGTCCCTTGTTGACAAACACTCTTTGTATGTTGAAATAAATGAGATAGATAAGTTTTCTTTTTTCCCCCTCCCCACCAAGTTTTTTTCCCCCCCACCAGTTCAGTGCTTCTGTACAATTTAAGTGCTTGCGTATACAATGCAATACAATAGCACATAGGTTGTGTTATATCTTTTAATACACAATGCATTGTTAGATCGTGCTTGCATTGCATCAACACATATGTTATGTTATCTCTTTATTGCACAACAGAATTACTTAATTCTTATATACATTGCTATGCAATAGCACATATGCTATGTGTTATGTCTGTAACACACAACAAATTAAGTTAGTTCTTGTATGCAATGCATTGCGAAAGTACTTTCGTGATATATTTTCACAATGGATTAGTTAGTTCTTGTGCACAATGCAAAGAAACAGTGCATAGCTTATATGTTATTGGTCCGTGTACGGTCCGTGTACGTTTTGATAGTTTGTTTTCCAATTTGAAATGAAATACGCAGAAACGAGAAAACGGTCGTTTCCCGTTTTTTCGTTTGTTAAAAAAAAAAACGGAAAAACAAGATTTTGACTCGATTTTCGTTTTTTCGGGTCACGGATAGAAAACAGAAACACGACTTCAAAACTCGTTTTCCACATGTGGGCGGTCATTACACGCCCCTTTCAGCCGAATGGTCAATCAAATCTGAGCCAGTGACATCATCTTCAATTCGTTCAACAAAATAACAGTCCTCTGCCGCTATATCAGTAGATGTTATAAATCGGCTTTCTTCTGTGCAGCCTAACGCGTATTTCACAGAAATATGTTTGCACAGTTAAAAAAAAGTTTAAAAAACCTACAGTAAATTGAATTAAGTCTGTTTTTAAGCTGTCATTGTGTTTTTAAAATGTAAATGCCTCTACATCTGTTACCAAGCGCATGACGATAAATAGGCTATACATAATGATAGACTATTCTCTATTATAGATCAGTGGCTACTGCACTCATTTTTTTTTTTTTTTTTTTTCTTATTTTAATGTTTTGTTTACATTATATACATTTAAATTAAATCATTTAGCAGACGCATTCCTTGCAGTAGACTATGCAGTCATATTAGCAACCTGCATATTAGAAAATAGGCTATCCACTAGGTGGCAACACCTAATAACGGCATCACCATCGGGGGGCTTTTTAGTTTTTCTTAGCTTATAAATGGCCATACAGATTTTATCTCTTAAATTAAACACTTTTATGAACACAGTGAACATTATTATATGATTAACTTAAACATGTTTTGAAAAACTTATTGAACTTATTGAAAAATTATTGTTGCCTTGTCAATATAATTTCTGTTTTCCCCCCTGACTTTCAAGTGGTGCGATCATCGTTTCATTAAGCGACAAGATTATATTAAATTAGAATTAAACGAAATTTGATAAATGTCTGTGAATCATTAAACAAATCCCAGGGGTTTAGTTTTAGCCTACATGAACAAATAGCAGAATAAACAACAGAACATGAGGATTCATCATCATCACGCACCTGCAGCGCTTCTGTGAACGGAGAACAAAGGATTCAATTATATAAAAGGAATAAATAGCCTATGTCTGTGCGCGAAATTGATTTCACTTAAGTAATTAACATATTACCAAAATGAAAGGGGAAAAAATGCGACAATGTGTGTCGGTTCATTTTTGAGAAGTTGACAGAAAGGAAACCGAGACGGCAGAACATTTCTTTGTTTATTTTACGAGCAATGTTTTGTTTTTATTGTGAGTGTACAAAATAATAGGCCTATTTAACCCTTCACAGATTCGAATGGTGTTACATATATTAGACCATAAATGTCTGAGTATTTTAAGTTGTTTCCGCTTTTATAAAAAATTTCAAGTGAACGTGTCGGCGCCTCACACACACACAACATCAGTTTTAGTAACTTGACATCACAGCCTGTTAACTGTCAAAATAACATACATTCAACCAAATATATAAAAAGTTATACTGCTCATTTTAAGTAGGCTAGTCTGTGTAGGCTACAATAAAAGCGTTTAAATAATAAATATAGTTTAGCCTCCAAATCGTGAATATTGAAACATTTGGATTTGTGTCAAATAAGAGAGTATCTAGTTATAACACCGGTTTCTGTTTCAGTTCAGCTTTAAATTAATTTGTTTTGGCTTAACATTTATATATTATTTTTGTCATAGCTAAAATCGCTATGTAGCTGTAATTTTGATCTTTAAAGTTTGATCTTTACATATTCCCTCAATCTTTTAACCAAAGGTTTATTAACATTAGCCTATATTCAGCAGGCAATGTTAGGCTATATAAAATAAATAAATAAATAAATAAATAAATAAATAAATAAAGAGAGATGAGCTATTGTTCGTTTTTTAAAATTTCTTACACTACTTATTTATTGTGATTTATTCTATTTATTCAAAATAGAATAAAATAAAAACTGTAGTTTTTTGTTTGTTTGTTTTTTGTTTTTTTAATCTGTGCTTTTCATCCACTCCTCTGTGTGGGTAGTGCAGTTTCACTATGCATATTAAACTACAAACAGCATTATAACAGTGTGCTGATTAACCTTTCTGAAATAAATATTTCTGTGAAATACGCGTTAGGTTGCACAGAAGAAAGCCGATTTATGACATCTACTGATATAGCGGCAGAGGACTGTTATTTTGTTGAACGAACTGAAGATGACGTCAATGGCTCATATTTGATTGACCAATCGGCTGAAAGGGGCGTGTAATGACCGCCCACATGTGGAAAACGAGTTTTGAAGTCGTGTTTCTGTTTTCTATCCGTGACCCGAAAAAACGAAAATCGAGTCAAAATCTCGTTTTCCCGTTTTTTTTTAACAAACGAAAAAACGGGAAACGACCGTTTTCTCGTTTCTGCGTATTTCATTTAAAACTGGAAAACAAACTATCAAAACGTACACGGACCGTGTACCTTCGTATAATTTGTTTTTTCGTTTTTGTCTTCTAAACGGAAAAAGGAAGAAAGCATTCATTTATCACATATTCGACCCTCCTCATGAGCATAAATAAACAAATCTCGAGTCGTTTTTTCATATTTTTATTTTCGTTTTAATCACACTTTGTTCTAATCCACCAAAAGGAAAAACAATAAAACCAAAATGGATAAACGGCTTGAATATTCGATTTCTACATGGGCGGGAATAAAACGCCCCTTTCCGCTGATTGGTCAACCAAAGATAAAGCCGCGCCATCAGTTCTCAGCTCCAGAATCCGCTCCGCGCAACAGTAGACTATATATCCGATACATTTGTACGGAATATTACAGAGTTTATTGCAACTACATTTAATCTAGTTCTCATCAAACAGCCAGACTGATATATAGGCCTAGCTCGACACAACCCGTGCCGGGGTAGAGCCTAGACAGAGCTTTTTTTTATAAGCTATTCATTCGCGTAAGTTTAAATATTATTATTTGGCGGATTTATATCGTATTAAATATTAATTTACGTGGCATCTGCTCTCACAACTACTCCTAGCCTATGTATTTACTTGGCACACCGCTGTTTTATTTAGCTGACCAATTCTAAAAATATCTGCTGGAGCAAAGCGACGCGCTGGACAGCGCGGAGAGAATGTATCAGACATTTCATCTGGGTCTATATCTCATCAAACAACCAGATTAATGAATGGCTCGACACAAACCCTGCAGACCATAGCTTTCTTCTGCCTGCGCATACATTTACATGCGGTGGAATTAGTTTATCATATTAAATATTAATTTATTTATATTGCATCTGCTGTCACAACTACCCTTAATTGGTACACCGCCTGTTTTATTTAGCTGATCATCTCTTGAAATCTGTGCACCAAAAATGCACGACGAACAGCGCAGAGTGTTACATTGTAGTGAAGTGCAGATCAGCAGTCCTGACATTGTTTTGAACCGTTTATTTCATTAACACTGAGTATGTCCCTCAAAACAGTTTTATTTTTTTCTGCCAGATAAATTTCTAAATCAGTCACAGATCATTGTGCGACTCCTGACATAAGGCGCACAGAGTAGCCTATAGTAGTAAATTCGTGAATGAATCCGAGTCTTTGAGTGATTCACCAGCCATACAGCCTTTTATTACTGAATGAATCAGCGTTTCGAGCGAATCGATTGAATAAAATCACTCGTTCATTAACGTGACTTGCTGCCACCTACTGGCGATATTTTATATTCGTTTCATCTTGTAATTTATTTCATATTTCTGTATTCAAATCATTTTGTATAATACATAAAATTAATGTAATTGCATTATGTATTTGCTGTGCTGTGTGAATGTATCAACGGACCTCTCTGAGCATTAGAACAAAGTTTGATTAAAACGAAAATAAAAATTTGAAAAAACGACTCGAGATTTGTTTATTTATGCTCATGAGGAGGGTCGAATATGTGAAAAATGAAGAGAGGGCTGGCGCAAAATGCGGCATCGGCATCTCGTAGCGGCACTTCCGGCGGCATCTCCAGCGGCCAGGGACTTCTTCGGCAGCTGATGCTATGGCGGCATCTCCAGCGGCCGCGACCGGTGCATCTCGTAGCGGCACTTCCGGCGGCATCTCCAGCGGCCGCGACCGCGGCATCTCGTAGCGGCACATCCGGCGGCATCTCCAGCGGCCAGGGACTTCTTCGGCAGCTGACGCTATGGCGGCATCTTTTTTTTTTTTTTTTTTTTTTCTCAATACCTTTATTTAAAACTTCAAACCATACAAAACAAAAAGACATACAACATAACAAACGACTATCTCACATTACCCCTTCTTACAAAAAAAAACTACGAAGGAAAAAATTCTCCCTAACCAAAATGTATTAAGCACCAGTTCTTTAAACAAAATAGTTATACCTTATCAGCCATAATATATTTAAATTAATAAGTACGTAAAACAAAAACAACTTAACCAAGGAATTAAAAAGTAAATAAACTTAAGAACAATACAAATTCCCTAACATAGGGGTTTATATCAACTGATATTCTAATATAAGTGAAAACAATTTAATAGCAGGGACTGTATCAATTTTCTTTAAGGCTTTACAAAATAAAGAAAAGTCATTTTTTAATGCATTCACCTTTGGAAGAGATTTTGTGAAACGACATTTGTGGATATAGAATTTAACAAATAGTATTATATTATTTATCAAATATTCCACTTTTTTATTCTTCATTAAAAGTCCGTATTTGATCCCATTCCAGGAAAAAAAATCTATTTGAATAGACTTAGAAATCAGCCAGTTATGTATTTCCTTCCACAAATTATGTACAATCTCACACTCAAAAAAAAGATGTTCTGTTGATTCCGACAATGATTTACAAAAATAACAATTCTCTGTTTCAAATTTGAAAATTTTTTGAATAAATTCTTGTGAAGGATAAATTTCGTTTATCATTTTAAAATGGACTTCTTTAAATTTAGGAGGAATAGGAAATTTCAAAAACTTAGTTCTAATTGATCTAATTTCTTGTCTTTTTAAGTTTTTTAAATAATATGTTCTTTTAGAGGACCCAGGATGGATCTCATCAATTAGAAATTTTCTTAGCAACCGGTTATTGCATTTTTTGTCATCAAAATTTATACCATTGATCTGTGCTTTATGTAATTTCGGGTTTAGGGACTGATCCAAATTATTCCTTATTATATAAATCATAGCCATTGGAATGTAATCAACAACATTTCTGTAGTCCTCCAGCGTACAGATTATTTTATATTTATTACTAAATTCCTCATATTTTAATAGATTTCCTTCTTCATTCATCAAATGAACAATGGACCAAATTTGTTTTTCCAACCATCCTTCCAAGAATATTGATTTCTTCCTTCTTAAAATCACCCTATTATTCCAAATTGGGACATTATGTGGACTAAAGTTATGCTTGTAAACCATTTTCCAGTAAAGCAGCACTTGTTGGTGGAAGACAGATAATTTCATGGGTAGCTTTGAAACCTCAAAATCACATGTCAATAGAAAATCTATACCGCCTAATTTTTTAAACACAAACCTATAGGTAAAGAGAACCACAAATCTTCACTACAATTCAAAAACGACTGGAGCCATTTTAGTTTAAGTACCCCATCCATGGTCTTAAAATCAATTGCATTTATTCCTCCCTCCTCATATTTTTTAATCATATCTGCTTTTCTAATATAATGGTGTTTATTTTTCCAAATAAAGTTAAAGATGAGAGTGTTTATTTCTTTTAGGTTTTTAATGGAAAGCGGTAATGAGTACGCTGGGTATATTAGTCTAGATATAAGTTCAGTTTTTGTCAATAACGATCTTCCAAATAATGTTAGGTCTCTCTGCAACCAATTATTTAATATTTTTCTGGATTTTTCAATAGGCTTCTGGATGTTCATGTTGTTACTTGTTCTAGAGTCTTTGGAGACCCATATACCCAAATAACGAACCTCCTTTTTCACTGGGATGTTATACAACATAGTTTCTGAACTGTCATGAATACTTAAAAGTTCGCATTTATTAATATTAAGTTTTAGGCCTGAAGCCTGGGAGAATAATCTCATCCTCTGAAGAACGATAGGTATTTGATCCTTATTTTTTAAAAATAGTGTCGTGTCATCCGCTAATTGACTGATAAGAATTTGTTTTCTGTCTATATTAATGCCTTCAATTTCAGAATTTTTTAACCAGATGGACAATAACTCAGCAACTATAATAAACAACAGTGGAGATAGACTACACCCTTGTCTTATCCCTCTACCAATGTTGAATCTTGTGGTTGTACCCTCAGGGAGGGAAACACAGCTACTAATATCTGTATGTAACATTTTAATTATATCCAAAAAGTATTTTCCAAATCCAAAGTATTCTAATGCGTGATAAATAAAAGAATGTTCTACCGAATCAAAAGCTTTTTGAAAGTCAAGAAATAAAATATAAGCATCATCTTCCACCAAATAATTGTAATCTATTAGATCTAAAACCAATCTGATATTATTATGAATTAATCTACCTTTCATGAATCCTGATTGCGAGTTGTTTATAATTTTTGAAAGACCTACTTTTAATCTAGATGCCAATGCCATGGTAAGGAGTTTGTAGTCTGTATTGAGGAGAGTGATAGGCCTTAAATTATTTAATATTCGTTTGTCTTTCTCCGGTTTGGGTATTAGTTTAATTAATCCCTGTTTCATCGTTGTCATCAATTCTTTTTTATCAATACTCTCTATAATTGCATCAAATAGTAATCCTTTTATGTCTTCCCAAAAATGTTTATAGAAATTAGCGGTTAGTCCATCTGGACCAGGCGAACGATCAGATGCTGTTTTTTTAATAACTTCATCTAATTCCTCTAATTTTAAACCTTCTTCACATAACATTTTAAAGTCATCATCAATTTTTGGGATCTTATCCTCTATTGTTAGAAAAAAAATTTTTGACTCCTGTTCATTGTAACTAGGAGAGTAAATGTTACTATAAAAGTTATAAATTTCTCTCGCTATTGATTTGGATTCTGTGCAGTCTTCCCCATTAATTAGTAGACAAGAAATTGTGTTGTTTTCTTGTCTTCGTTTTTCAAGCCTATTAAAAAAGGTTGAATTTTTTTCCCCAACCTCTATCCACTTCGCCCGTGATCTAACAAATGCCCCTTGGGCTTTGTTAAGGTAAAACTGGTCTAATTGAGTCTGTATATTTGAAATTTCTATTTTATCCTCTTCTGACCAATCCAATTTAGAGTAGTAATCGAGCAAAGTTTTCACCAAATGGTTTTCCTTCTCTCTTTTTTCCAATACTAGTCTTTTACTAAAAGCAATAGAGCTTTTTCTTATAGAAAATTTTAAGAATTCCCATTTTTGTGACCGGGATAAAATGGTATCTTTGTTAATATCTAAAATTATTTTTTTAATTTCACGACAGTAAACCTCATTCTTTAGGAGGAATGAATTAAACTTCCAATAATCCTTCCTACACCTTGAAATAGTCTGATTAGAGATGGTCAAGCTTATTACACAATGATCGCTAAGTGGGTTTACAGAAATATTAGTAGATACTTTGAAATGCATTATGGGAGCAGAAACTAACCAGTAATCAATTCTTGATTTGTTGTTACCATTAGGTTTTAACCATGTAAATTGTCTTATGTTAGGGTTATTTGTTCTCCACATATCCACAAGATAATTTTCGTTCATAAAATGACCAATAATGGGGTTTGGATGACATTGAGTATATTTTGAGGGCCACCGATCTATCCATTCATCTACAACCATATTAAAATCCCCACCTGCTACTACAAAATCAGTAACATAGGTTGTTTTTAGCTCCTCTATAACATTTGTAATTTTGTAAAGCAAAGTTTTGTTTCTACATTCGTTATTGTAACCATAAATATTAATCAAAATGAAAATGACTTCTTCTATTTTCAAAACACAAGCTGCCCAGTGACCTTCACTATCTGTCCTTTGTGCAACAACTTCACCATAAAACTTATAAAAGCAAATAGCAACTCCTGCGGAACGATTAGAACCATGACTAAATATCATCTTATCTCCCCATTGCTGGGACCAAAATTTGACATCCGACTTATCAGAATGAGTTTCTTGAAAAAGGAAAATATTTGACCTAAGTCCCTTACAAAAAAGAAAGATCGCTTTTCTTTTAACAGAGTCTTTTAAACCCCTTGCATTAAACGATGAACAAGAAATGACATTTTGATGTGGCAACATCGAACACTTAAAAAGAACAGAAAAAAATTAGTTAAGGAGGTAAAAGCAATAACTGTGAACGTCCCATTTTTAGAAAAGTCTTTCCCCATAATGTCCTTTTTTTTTTTTTTCCCACATACTCAGCCCGCTCCTTTAGGTGTCACCTCGATGCGCTTGCCATTGATGTATCCATATGGACCTCGGAAACCTGCGGTTTTACCTTCTTTTCTCGCTTGTTCAATCTTGGGCCACATTTCTTGTCTTGCCAGAAGGTCATCCTTAGTTAAATCCTCCGCAAACCGGACCTCCGCCTCCCTGCACGCCGCTGATACTTTCGTTCTTTTCCAGATGTCATCTCGTATATTTCTTTTTGAGAAGAGAACGATTACCTGTCGGTGCCTGTTCTCTATCTTTCTTCCTACCCTGTGGACGATGTCCACCGCGTCCTCCATCTTATCAGCCAGGTCTGGGGCCACTTTGCACAGCAGGTTGACGATATCGGCTCTGATGTCTTCATTTACATCTTCTTTTTTCCCTTTAATCCGAAGACACCATCTTCTTTTGTACCTTTCTTGTTCCACCAGCCGTTCTTTCAGGTCCCCCTTCTCTTTGAGGAGAGAGCCAACCTGTTGCTCCAAGGATTTGATTCTTGTTTTGCACACCTCTATGTCTTCCGAGTTAAGCTGTGTTGCTTTTGCAACAGAGGCTAGCATGGCGCTATGTTGTCGTATTTGAGAACTAATGTCGTCCATGCGGTCATTTAGCCGTTGTCCAAGTTGATTAATAGCCGCCAAAATTTCTTTCTTCAAAACGTCACATGCACTTTCTTCAGGTGTATCTTTAGGCTTTTTTTCCTGTTGTTTTTTTTCTGGTGTATTTGTTGGAGTCAAGTCTTCTATTCCCCGCTTAGCAGAGGAGTTAGCAGGCTCCGTTTGCATAGCATAGTCATGCTCCGCCACTCTTTCCGAACGTTTAGAAGCGAGGGATCTGACCGCAGGAGGGTTCTTGGCATTTTTCATCTTGTTCGCGGGTGAGTATACTACAGTTTCGATATTAGAAAATGGAGATATCAGTCTTACATGATAACAAATCCGGGACGGTGAGCAGCTTCAGTAGAACGCGACCACTTCCCTCTCCATTCCACCGGAAGTGCTATGGCGGCATCTTCAGCGGCCGCGACCGCGGCATCTCGTAGCGGCACATCCGGCGGCATCTCCAGCGGCCAGGGACTTTATTCGCTGGCCAATTACATAAATCGAATTAATATTTTTTTATTCTAAAAACTACGTTTCAACAAAATAACACTATAAACCACAATACTGCGATTTGTAAACATTTATACATTTTGATAATATAGGTCTGATGCTACATTGCATAAGATAAAGATGAAAGTGCGCGCTATTTATATAGTAAATCACATGCTTTAATAAAATATTAATGCTGTGCATATTGTTTTGAAATGTCATTACATGAATATATACTGCATTCAGTTAATACAGAAAAGTTTCTGATATGCTAAAGCTGAAACTGGCATCTTCAGCCACACTTTCTCCGGCAGCTGTTGCTCTTTGTAGCACCTGTCACTGTACAGTTATATAAAAGCTTTTACTGTAAAAATACAATAAAAAAACCCCAAAAAGCATTAGATATGGCAGAAAGGTTGCAGTAATGACGACACTTTTAAGTTGTTGCTGTTGTTCAGTCTTTATTAAACTTTTATCAAATCTATTTGTAAAAATGTAAAAAGTAAAAAACAGGGGAAACTGTGCATTAATTCAGCATTAATCACTGCTGCAAAAATCTGGCGAGAAGTCTGTACTTTTTTTTCTCTCTAAGTTCAGTGCAGAACTTTTCAAAGTCCTCTTGTTTTTCAAAGACAAATGTAAAAACTTCAGCTGGTGAATTTTCGTCCAATTCACCCGTCCAGCTGTTCAGTTTTTTGAGGGCTTGTACTTGTTCCTCTTTGTCCATGAATAGGACACTTGGGATATCTACCCCAGCATCAAATGTGTTGCGGCACCAGTCAGCTGCAGCCATGATATCTTTCAAAAAAGGGTTTTCCTGCAGTAAAAAAGAAAACATGGTCAATGTGTATTACTGATGTTATAAACAAATGCTTCAAAGTATTAGAGCATTTACATTGAATCATTAATAAAATAAATGCTCTTTGTAACAAAACAATGCCTATCAAGATTTGTCATTTAATATCTTAAAAGCATCTGTATAGAATTAAGCAGTGGGTATGTGATTACATGAACATTAAAGGGTTTCTATTGACAGTGTAAATCAGGCCACAATCCTCTGACACATGCCACAGAAAACCAGATGTGCTTCTAAACAAGCGGCATGTGATTATGGCTTCTGTGTATAGGAAGGCTTGCTGCTTAATGTTAATTACACTATCTAGGATCCTGTTTTTGAATTTTTTACAAAAATTTAACTTTGGGTTGGTTGGGTCAGGGTTTGAATATGTCTTACCTCTTCAGTGCTTTCTGTGTCGACTGATGTTATCTCTGCAGCACTGTGAAAAATAAATTGGAGGCACATTAGGTCTTTATGGATCTGTCATTATCGTGACGATAGAAAGAAAGGATTTAGCGATGTTACACATACATTAGGTATATGCACACCCACAATGCAAGCAATGTCCTCTACCTTTTCTTTCCATGGGAAGATGTGTACTTAGAAGCACAGATTCGGCTCTGTATTTGTACATGTTTTGGCTTTGCAACCACTGAATCAGAACCTAATACAAATAAAGTATTAATAACATTGTTAAAAATAAACTTTAACCACACCCAAGGTTTCGGTCTTATATTTTTTCTGAAAATACTACTTTTACTGAAGTAATGCAGTTTTGATTCTAACTGTTAGAGACTATAAGGGATACTTTAGAGTTATATTTTCTCCAAACCATATTCTATACATTTTATGAAAAGTAAACAATTAGCTTACCTCTGGCAAAATCACCTCGATGATAAATAGCTGTTTCTCAGCTACAGTTCCAGGCACAGACAGGATTTTTTCCAGTCGCTGGATTAGGTCTTCTGTCTGGAGTAGGAAATAAAGTAAAGAAATAAACATTAAAAAAAATTGCTGACATTTCATCCATCCATTCCTTGCTTTTGCTGTTCTCTTTCCAAAATCCTGTAATACATCTACTAAGTCTTGTCATTTGTCATTTTTACTTGTCATTTAAGACTGGCTTTTTCTAATGTAAACTAACATGTTGTAAATCATCTCTGTTTAGTGATAGGTTTACATACAGTATGTACATCATTCAACTGTTTTTTGTTTTTGTTTTGGTTATTTGCATATACACGGGTACATGTTCAAGTGCTTACCATCTTAAAAAATTATGCATGGTCAGAAATAGTAAGATTAATAAATTACATGTAAGATGTAGTTCTTAGCTGATTTAACAGTCCTCCATTAAAAAAAACAAACAAGTATAGAATTTAGCGGTTATATGTGTCAACATATTGAGTATGTACTATATAACCAGCAAATCTTTCAGCTCTTACTTACAAACTAACTTATGAAATGTTAAACAAATGTCAATGGACAAAATTCACTATGACATAATGTGGGGAAAATGCTTTACAGAAGGCAGGTCTAATAATGAAGTGGCATGTTTTCCCCTTCCCATATCCACATAACCTTAACTAAGAAATTACTGCAGCTCTATGCAATCCTTTTTTACACTGTGGTAAATTTAAGCTGCAATACACTTATTCAATAAGACAAACGTGAACTGTAATAGGGAATATTTTTTATTATTTTTTTTAAAGTCCTGATTTCGTGTAAAATTAAGAAAGACAAAACACTCCACTTACCTTCATATCATTGAAAAGGCTTAGATGTTGACAGTAATATATTTTGAGAGATGGATCAAATCCTTGATTTTTCCACAGAAACATTCTGTTGGAGAGAACCTGTGCACTCTGCAGCTTTCTTTCCAAATCCTGAAATATTACATATACATATATATATATATTATATATATAATTAAAAGTATATTTAACCAGGCTGAAATGCATGTATAATTATGAAATGCTATTTAGGTAGTAACATTTTGTATTGGATATATTTGTTCTTGTTAATTTGTTACCTTTATCTCTTCATCTGTCAGAATGTCTTCTGCTTGAACACACTCCAGAATGTCTACTCTGTGTAAGAAAAAAAAAATTACATTTTTTTACATTTACATCTATACATTTCACATTTTGTTGTACTACATACACCACTACTTAGCAAAAAACAGTACTTAATTTTATTATTTATATTATACATATTTAAATATATCATTCACTATTATCATGGTCAATAAATGAATAATGAAATAAACAGAAATTGTGTATTAATACCATTGTAAAAACTTAAAATTATATTTTTTATTTTTAAAAAAAGTTATATTTTAAATTTTTAAATTCTTACATTTATTTTAGAATAAATGTTAAAACATTAAAAAAAGTTATATTTTAAATTTTTAAATTCTTACATTTATTTTAGAATAAATGTTAAAACATTAAAAAAAAGTTTAGACACATCAAGGCAAAGGCCTATCTAGTGTAAATGTAACTTGCTTCCCTGTCCATTATACTACTGTTTATAAAACATGACTATGCTATAGTTCTATATATATGCTATAATTCTATATGCTATAATTCTGTTATAACGTTGATCTCAATTTTAGCCATGTGTGACATGTACAAGTTTATTCTTACAAATCAGGAGTCATGTTGCAGCCACAAAAGAAATCCTTTGCTGTCCAGTCCCCTTCAACACCAGCACATTGAAAATGAAGCCAGTTTTCACAAACTTTGCACTGCACTCATTGGTATTTCTTGATGTGGTCATGGAAAACACTTGAAAAACAGAGATGAGACAACTTAACCAATATTTCACAATATCTCTTGAAGTACTATCATGTTTATGTATTTAAAAAATATTCCCAATTGTCACAGAGACATCAGGCTCTTCTCTTACCATCACTCAACTTTCTGTCAACTGTTAAGTAAACACACCAGTATAAAGAGAACATCCTTTAATCACTCAATGTCTGACTTTATCTACAGACATGCTTACCTGCTGTGCTTGCCTCAAGTTCACTGCTTGTTTCTAATTATCATCTCCATTGTGTATATCCTTTGATCTCCACATTGTCTGCAGTTGTATTTCCTTTAAGGTCTCTCACAATACCTGTTTGAACAGATACTTACCTGATACTCACCTTATCCACTCTGTGGTGTTTGTTTGAGAGTACAAACTGCATTCAGTATCAGTACCAGCATTCTCGGTCAAGGAAAAGAGTTTTAATCATCACACAATTTCCATTGACTTGTCTGCTTTAATACTCACCCGCATCATTTTTAATATTCAGTAAATACCTGTTTGATTCAATGAATCTAGTAGATATTGTTCTGTATATACTGTATATACCCAGGTAAAAAAGTAGTATACTTTAGTGTATTTGAAATATGAATGAAGTACATGAATTATAAAACAAGTATACTTCTACTTGTTGTACTTTATTTAAAGAGTATTTGATTTGTACTTTTTAAAAGTATACTTCAAAAAAGATGTAATTAAGTTCAACTTAATAGTCCAAACAGTAAGTATACTAATTTATCAGTAATCAAATTATTTTTGAAATGTACTTTTTGAAAGTGTACTTTGTTGTTAATGTATTTTAAATAGTATTGAAGTTTATTTTTTTTAAGTGTATTAAATTTGACATACTTAGAGTGGCAATTCAGTGTACTTATGGGAAGTATATATTTTTTGGAAATTAATTGTTAGTATACTTTTTTTAAAGTGTACTATGTTCTCACTTCATTAGAAGTGTGACTTCTGTACACTTTATACAGTACACTCTAAAATAAGTGTATTTTTAGTGGCATATCAGAGTACTCTCATAAAATATGTTAAAATACAAAAATGTATAGTGGTAATTTAGTGTACTTTTAGTAAGTACGCTTATTTGTAATACAAAGTATAATTTATTAAAGTGTACACTGATTTCACTTCATCTGTAGTGTAATCTTAGAGTCAGTCTGTTGTTCGTTATCTGGCCGGACTCGGTGTTCATCTTCAGTTCTCTCTTCACAGCAGTTCAGTCAGTGTACTGTTTGAGTACATGAATTACTCGGGATATTGGTTTGTTTGAACTCAGAGGGAGTGTCAGCCACATTAAAAAAGTTAACAGCTTAAGTCATTTGTGGATTAATGTGTATTGGAGACGCGAACCGTTTAAAACGATTCAGTTCGATTTGGTGAACTGGTTCAAAAAGATCCGGTTACATCGAATGATTCGTTCGCGAACCGGATATCATCACAAACTGCTTTGTTTTGAACTCTCTCTCACAACAGATACGGAAAAGAAGACAATGCTGAATAAAGTCGTAGTTTTTGCTATTTTTGGACCAAAATGTATTTTCGATGCTTCAAAAAATTCTAACTGACCCTCTGATGTCACATGGACTACTTTGATGATGTTTTTCTTACCTTTAGAGCTCTCGGACTAAATCTAAAATATCTTAAACTTTGTTCCAAAGATAAACGGAGGTCTTACGGGTTTGGAACAACATGAGGGTAAGTTATTAATGACATAATTTTGCTATTTGGGTGAACTAACCCTTTAATTTGAAGAACATGCATGTTCACGTTATGTCTTGGAATACAGACCTGACTTCCCAGATTACAAATTTGAAAATCCACTTAACTCTGCCATTTTTGATTTTCAAAACAGAAAAGTTCAAGTTCTTGTTTTAGCATGTTCATTTGTGCACTCAATACTTGGTCGGCAGCACATATTACAGCAAATGACTTGCTCCTAGCACAAATTACAGCATCAGTGAAGTGTGGCATGGAAGTGATCAGCCTGGCACTATTGGGCCTTCAGATCATCTGTATATTGTTGGATCGACTGTTTCTCATCTTTCTCTTGAAAATATCCCATAGATTCAGGTCAGGCATGTTGGCTGGCCAATAAAACACAGTAATATCATGGTCAGCAAACCACTTGGAAGTGTTTTTTGCACTTTGGGCAGGTGCTAAAGTCCTGCTGGAAAAGGAAATCAGCATCTCCATAAAGCTTGTCAGCAGATGGAGGCATAAAGTGCTCCAAAATCTCCTGGAAGATGGCTGCATTGACGTTGCACTTGATAAAACACAATGGACCAACACCAGCAGATGTCACGGCCCCCCAAATCATTACTGACTTCAGAAACTTCCCTCTAGACTTCAAGCAGCTTGGATTCTGTGCCTCTCCAGTTTTCCTTCAGACTCTGGGACCATGATGTCAACATGAAATGCAAAATTTACTTTTATCTGAAAAGAGGACTTTCGACCACTGTTCACTGTCCAGTTCTTTTTCTCCTTAGCCCAGGTAAGATGCTTCTGACGTTGTTTCTGTTTCAGAAGTGGCTTGGTAGTCCTTTTCCTGAAGATGTCTAAGTGTGGTGACTCTTGATGCTCTGACTCCGGCTTCATTTGACTCATTTTGAAGCTCTCCCAAGTGTTTGAATCGGCTTTACTTGACCATATTCTCAAGCTTGTGGTCATCCCTGTTGCTTGTGCTCCTTTGCCTACCCAATTTCTTCCTTCTAGTCAACTTTGCATTTAATATGCTTTGATACATCACTCTGTAAACAGCCACCCCATTCAGTAATGACCATCTGTGACTTACTCTCTTTGTGGAGGGTGTCAATGATTGTCTCCTGGACCATTGCCAAGTCAGCAGTCTTCCCCATTAGTGTGGTTTCAAAGAACAAGAGATACCCGGAATTTATACTGTAGGGATGGTCATTTAATGAAACTCAAATGTAAATATTCTAATATTTTGAGATACTGGATTTTGGACTTTCATGAGCTGTATGCTCTAATCAACAAATTAAAAAAAAAAAAAAAAAAAACTTTTGAAATGTTTTACTTTACATGTAGGGAATCTAGTATAAATGAAAGTTACATTTTTTTAAATAATTTACAATGAAAAAATGAACTTTTTCACGATATTCTAATTATATGACCAGCACCTGTAGATATGCATGTGTAGTAAGTTGTTTGCCATTGTTCTGTTCCCGGCATTTCAGAGAAAGTCGACTGTTCAAGGTTCCTCCTTTTGCCAATATCTGCTTTTGTGTGTTACTTTAGTGTTAATAATAAAGATCCTTTTCTGAAATGCAATTTGTAATCCGTTGATTTAATGTATTTGAACTGAATTGTAATGTAATACACTTGTAGTGTAATACCAACATTCATGCTTAAGTATAACAAAATGGGGATAAAATTACAAATGAAATGTACTTTCAATTTGTTTCTACCTTACACTATAATAACATTGCACTGAAAGTACGTGTCTATGATGTTTAGGTTGTAATTGAACTTCACTTCAAAAACATTATTATTGTCATAGTGGGACACTTTAAAAGCACTAAATATAGTTAGGAAGTGCATTTGTAGATCACTTGAAATGTTACAGAGGCATACTAAATTAACTGTTTATAGTAATTATAAGTATGATAGCAGTATGCACAAAATGTACTTAAACACAACTATAATTTGCACTGCAATGCCTTTTTAAGTGTATTTACATTAGAATAGCAATACAATGCAATTGTACTGTAAGTGTGCTTAATTGCTCATGAATCTTGATTTTCATTAGTGTATTTTAGTGCACTTGAAGTTTAAAAAAAGTTGTTCCATTTTAGTATACAATTTACACTAGAAGTGTAGTTAAATAGATGTTAAGTTGAAGTTAATACATAATTGAATACACTTAACTATACTTGGATTTGACGAAAATAGTACAAAATGTAGAAAATATACTTAGTACACTTTATTAAAGTATATTTTTAATATAATTCTTTTTCACCTGGGTACCTTGTTTTCCCAGTTGCTCGCTGGAACAAACATGCTTTCATCTTCCATGCAAGGCAATGGCTACTGGAGTCAATTGTTTTTGCCTCTTCTTCCTGAAGTCTAAGTTCTTTCTTTTGCATTTTTAGCATTTGTTCGGTCGTATGTGGAAAATCCTGTATAACAAATACCTTTGCTGTAAAATTGCGTTTCTCATATTGCCAGTAGAGATTTTGACAAAGAGATTAGTCTGACCTCAGGTTTCACATTTTTAAGCATTTCTGCAGCATGGTGCAAACGGAGAGTCCTGCATTGATTTAGAGTCAAAGTCTCAGCAGTGACTCCACGATGTAAGACTTCGTTTTCAGCTGCCTAGTTGGGAACAAAATATACTTACAAACCACAGGCCACACATGCACTGAATAGGATGAGAATCAGCTCACATGCAACTCACTGAACACACTAAAACTCCACAATTATCTGAGTCCTGCTCAGGGATGGACTGGGACCAAAAATCGGCCCTGGCTTTTTGGCCCAGACCGGCCCACCACCACATAAGATCACAAATACCACCCGTCCTTCCGCTTATATATATAACATTTATTCTACTTATTTATTTATTTTTAGTTGTTTACAACCAAGTCACCAAAATACGATGAATACACACTGAGCATAACCCAACACACAACAGTAAATCTATTAGCCTTATTACAGTTTACTTATTCTTATCACAATGTTAATTGTTGTTGGTGTGGGTTACTTATATCCAACAAGCTATGGTAAACAAGCAATAACATTATAATCTCTAAAATAGCGGAGTAATCGGAAATAGCGGAAAAAATTCAGTCAAATTCATCAGTTATCATCTTTTTTTTTTTTGTTGTTGTTGTTATGACTAATTACTCAGCACCATCAGCGTTAAAGAGAAAATAATCACTTCACCCGATGTTTCTGAATAAAATAGCCTTGACAGCCGACTTACTGGAACTCATCTGTCTGTAGAACTGTTCTCTCCCGCCGGCGCCGCCGGACTTCTACAGAATCTAAGCACAAGCGAGTGTGACGTGCGCGGTGGACCAAACCACTGTGAGGCAAGGGAGGGGTGACTCAAAATGTTTAATAAACTTAAAACGCCCGTTTGCGTTTGTATTGCTTTACTACTTACATAATTATTTTAGGTTTATATAATTTATGCACAATACTTAGCGTGGTTATTAATTATATTTTTTATATTGCGTGCAGGCAGAAATCTTATAGATGGTGCTGTTCAAAGATATGATTGAGCCAGTCCAGTGTCAATCAAGAAAACAACCAATGGGCTACATGTTTCATGAGCCGCGTCTATCAGAAGGAAAAAAAATAGCCTATGTGATATTTTTGATATTTGATATTTTGGGCCAGCAGCCCAATGTCAAATGAAAAAGGCCGCCGATCTAGGCCTACCACTTTCATGGGCCGAGAGAATTTTTTTTTTTTTTTTTTTTTTTTTTTTTTGGCGGTCGGCGACCGTCGGCCCCAAAAAGCACGTCGGCCCACCGGGAAAGTGCCCGGTATGCCAGATGGCCAGTCCGCCCGTGGTCCTGCTGTTTCCACTGAACTGGATATGATACGGTCCAACCTTTAAGGCCTCCAGAAAATCTGAAAACATTTCTACAAAAGAAGGTGGAAGCAGTAGTGTAGTATGAATATACTGTCACAGTACATTACTATGATAAATGTAATATGCAGTGTGATGCTCCCTTACCTGAGGAGGTCCATGTCGCTATCACTAATTGTTGTATAAATCCCAAGTGAATCATAGATTGTAATCTGTTTTGCAATGAAGTCAAAAACCTACCAAGAAATAGTTCTGCCATAATTCCATTTCAAAACATTTAATAAAGTTTTAGCTCGACTGACAAAGTTCACATGCAAGTCAAGGTTATAGCTTTTACGGCATTTGATTCATTTTGGAACAATACCACTTATGCCAAAATCATACAGTCATTCATGCAATTTTATTCAAACCAACCAATACAGAGTAACCCTCTAAATAATGGTGCTTACCCAAAGAATGAAATGATTCCCCTTCTCCGGAGATTGACCACCCACAATTCTAGGGAGGAAAATTTTGTCTGAGACCTAAAAAAAAAAAAAAAAAAAAAAAAAAAAGCCAGGTAGGAAAACAGCCGTTGTTAAGAGCCACATGTATTTTGTTCATCATTTTGTTGTATTATATAACAAAGAAAATTAGTAAAGGACCTACATGGATGCGTTGCACAACGCGGTCACTGACTGCTCCACTGTTTGACCATTCTCGGTGCCACAAAATAAAATCAAAATGGCCCAGAGAACCATACTATAACATAAAAAGTACCATTAATATTTATGTAAATCTTGGTGTAAAAAGGTCATAGAGAGATTAAATTAAAAGTTATTACCATGTTCTCTTGAGCCAGCTGGGCTACTCGATAGTTAACTGCCTGTAATACAATACATTTGTGAATACTTAATAATATAAATCTGATTTTGTATTTGTATTTGTGTTGTACATACGCAACATCTATGTTAATTATAGTTCAATTTATTTCATATGTTAATTGTAAAACAAATTATTAATTTACACTTACATCATCAGTCAACCATGGCATGGCCAACAAAGACTCTCCCAACAAGTCCGGAGGGCAAACACTGCGGATATCCTTTATTGACACTGGAAATCGTGGTGAGACATAAGCCAGGGCTTGATTTTCATCCCGGCCTCCAATGAATAAGTTCTTCAGCTTTTCCTTACACACAAACAAACAAACAAATAAATTGGTAATTCCTTTACTTTATAGAGTGATTTAAGACAACAGGCAGAAAACTTGAGTTATTACCTTGTCATTGTCATTTATAGCATATAAATGTGCTACAAATGAAGACTTAGTGCTGTCAGGTGAGATGCTCAGTTTGCTGCCAGAAGTAGGCTGGAGAGGTTTCTGTCCCTCTAAAAAAAAAAAAAAAAAAAACAAGATTAATGAATAATAGGTTGTTTACTTTGGTTTAACGTTACAGTTTTGACATCAAAATTTGGTCTTTTCATTATTTTATCACTTCCACAATTTATATATTCTTATTATTTGGTACTTTGATATATTGACGGAACCTACCAGCAGAGTACAGTCCTAGCATCCCATGCAATCCAATAGACAACTGCGTGTTGCACATGGCCTCAATTTCAGCCTTAAAAGTCCGGTTGATCTTGTCATTATGCAGATCAATCAACACCCTTAGCGTCTGTTTGAAGTGTGCCTCATTCATTTGGCACAATGAATACCGTACAGCTGAAAGTTCACGATTGAACTGCTCTGCAACTGATGAGTTCACTTCTGTTCTTAAGGTGGGGCATATGTTGAGGCTTCTCAACTTCTCTTCTGGACGCTTCTGATTTTTCTGGTGGAACCTATCATATAAGGAATATCTTTCAGACGTCCCTGTGATTGGATGTTTTTCGGTCATTCTGTCGCTATTAGGCTGTTCTTCTAGTTGTAATGGGGTCCTCAGGTTCTTCACCCACTGCAAATCAACATGTAATTCCTTGTTGGCTGCCAGATTTATATTTTCTGAAGTTGGGGCACAGAGTCTTCCATCATGTGTTTTGAAAAAATGCTGATTAGTACGATTGTTGGTGTGGCGAGCGACTTGTCCTGCCACATCAGAAATGTAACAAGTCGGAAAGTGCTTGAAACTTAGCAGCCCGTCTGTGTGGTCTCTTGCTGACTCCATCCAGAAGAGAAAGTTAAGATAGTACACAACACCATGTACACAGGAGAAATGAAGGACACCACCTAAAAAATAGAAAAAAATAGCACATTCAAGTTATTACAATGTGAAAAAAATAGACAGTGGGAAAAACATGCCAAGCTATTTCTCACCACCAGCTTTCTGTAGCTTAAGGAAAAGTTTGGGATAAATATCCTTAAAATTTAACAGTTCCTGGAGCCTGATAAGCATATCGGCGATAGATCCCTCTGAGGACACACCCAAGGCATAGCAAGCATCCTGGAGATCCTTTTTTTGAGGCTGTAAATTGAGAAGAGACATTTAAATAATATAAAACAAACACTACATATGTTCATTACACATTAAAAAAAAAAAAAAGTTTTTTTTTTGTTTGTTTGTTTTTTTTAAACCTCATGGAGGGGTATGTATATGCAATCAATCACAGTAAACTGAGTAAGATAAGCTCAATGTATACCTTTTTTGATTCAATGATTTCGTGTATTATGTCCTCATTCATCTGTTTCGGGTGATGCTTGATGTCATCTGGTTTTCTTTTTTTCATAGCCTTTTTCACTTCCGTTTTTGGGAGTATGTTTCCAACTCTGGTGTGCTGTCCCATCCACGGTGCCAATGTGGAGTGACGAACAGGTGTACAGAATGGGTTTGCCACAGATGTTCCTATTAGTTGAAAACACACAAAAAAATAATAAATAATTTCTTCATGTACAAGACACTTGTAATGTGTGATGTTGATGTTTAAACATGTGTGATATTATTGATCAATGTCTCTATTTTCAAACCTGATATTAGTCCTTCCGCTATCATGGACTTGTCCAGATCTGACCATGCCTTCTCAATGTCTACTTCAAGGTCTTTCTCAGAAATAAGATCTGGATTAGGCCTTTTAAATGTACCAACTGAAAATTAAATTTAACAGTTACAAAGGCATGACAAAAACACACCCTTTTACATAGAAGCAGAGAGTCAGTATTGTCTACAGACACATATTTCAAACAGAGATGCTGAACTTTACATTAAACATTCTTAAGTAGATTATTAAATATTTGATCCTTGTCCAACAATCATTCTTGGAACACATTTGTATATACATGTCAGAAATCTTCATCTTAATCATAATTGCACAATTTCTGATTCACAGATAACCAAAATAATCTTACGTGGGACATCGAAGGCCAGTTTCCAATTAGCATCTGCTATTACCACAGCTGGGTGGTATCCGCACTGGTAACAAGTGAATTCAAACTTAAATGTTGTCAATGACAAAAAATGATGGAATGCTCTCCTCACTATCTGGTGGTGATACCGGTTGTCATTGAAGAAAGAAAAAATGTCCAGCATGCGTCCACTGGTTGTCTTGTTCTGTAATTAAACAACATATTACAGTTATATACATTGGTATTAAATCACTTCCAAAGGTTTTTCAGTACAAAGATGGAGACAAGTACACTTTATCCAAATATATAATTAGTTGTATTCAAACAAGTATATATGGATGTCTTACCACCAAACCGGATAGCAGAAGCTCACATAAAGGAAGTGTTAAGAAGGCACGGTTGTTAAAATTGTGAAATCCAGAAGAATACTCCTGGAATCTTACAATGTTTGAACAGGTTGGGCACTCTTTTATAGCAACAGAAACACCTGTAAATTAAAAGTAAACATGAAAAGCTGATATAAATAATGCATTTTTTCTGTACTCATTAAGCTGGGTACTACATAGGTGGTGTTTGAGATGCCTGATACCATTTTAAAGCACTTTGAGTGTAAAGCAGTATGTTAATGTTTTATATGTTATAGTACAGTTGTAATGTAGCGCTACATACATATGTGTTTCATACTTCGAGTACTGTAAAAACTGTCATTAAAGCCAGATATTACTGAGATATCATGATGGACACATCCTTGAAAAAGTTAGACTTGCTTGTTGACTTACCTTTCTTGACATACTTTATCCCATACACCACAGCCTGGGTGGTTACAACTTTGGGTAGACTGAGTACTGGAGGGGTAGGTCCGGGACAGTATGGGCAGGTGTTTTCTGAGGGTGCAAAACATGGTGGTGATTCTTCCTCCTGAGTCCTCAGCTTCAAAGGTAATTCCTGCAGGCATGGGATACGCTTTTGTTTTGAAAGGTATTCTGTCATAATTCTGATATCTTGTGTGTTAACACTGTGTGGTTCGCACATGATGCTGTTTTCAATCATGTGAGTCTCCAAATCGTCAATGTCCTGTACTTGAATATCTGAGGTGGACACAAGGGTGCCAGGGCACTCCTGAAAAATCCACCACATTCCCATCATTCGATGTACACAACGGTGTGACCTTCCAGTTTCTTGACACTGACAGTTCCACTGTCCTACCATTGCATCAAAAGTCACTCTTGTCCTCCCAAACTGACACCAGTTGTCTGTTTTATTTGTGAAAACTGAAAAAAAATACCACCGTTTAGAATATCATTCGTCTCCAAAAAATATTGGAAAGACACTATCAACTCCATGGTTGTTTGCAGCATTGTTGAGTTCTTCACATTTGACAGCCCACTCTGAGGACATTAGACCTTTGCTCAGCATCTCCTTCAGAGAGGTACACTGTAGTACTGCAGGCTTTACATATGACTTGGCATTCTTGGTTCTTTCAAGGTGTGCACACTCTTTTCCAGGATTTCCAGAAGACCAAGCAATCTGCATAAATCGGCGACAATTCTGTACCTCACAGTCAATATTTGGTGGATTGGTTGACTTGATTACATGAATTGGGAAAATAGGACTGTGGTCATATTTTGGAGTGACATAAATTCAATTCATTGCATCAATACATATGATGGGTGTAGTGTCGTAGTTGTGTGCATCCCTGATATGTCTTCGTAAGTTTTTGGGTGCACTTAGGACAGCTTTGCAGTGTGGACATGGAAAAAGTTTTTGAGTCTTCAAGTCCGGCTTTGTGTCCAATTTCTCTGTGGAGTCACTGGTCATATCATCAGCTTTTCGTTTTAATGAGCTTGACTTCTCTGCAAAAAGATAAAAACTGGTTGTCACAGCTGTAAATTTAAAGGTTAAAACAACATACAAAAAAGGTTAAAACAACATTCTCAAACTCTGCCCTACAAGTCTCTGTATGTTTTTTTACACAATGCAAGTGATTACTACAAACAGGAAGAGATTAAAAAATTCACTGAAACACACCTATAGACAAACAGTAGAGAGAGACACAATGATGCAGAGGAGACACAGGAGAAAACATAAATAAAAAAGATAAACATTGGAGCAAGAAGCATAAGCAGCGGTTATTATATTGTGAAGTGCCATCAGACAAACAATAAAAACGGCATGGAGCATGCAATAGCTTTTTAGCCACAAACAGTGACAAGTCTCATGTATTACATGTTAATGTTTTTTTTCAAAAACAGACAGACAATCACAAGAAGAGGAAAACAAAGAAAGCCAGTCCAAAACAGACACACAAGATAACTGATACTTTCAAAAAAAAAACAAGAAAACGCCACAACAGGACAACATGAGCCTTTTAAAAATTCATATTTTACAATCAAATTATGTATGTGTTTATTTTTTTCCAGTTATTTATTTAAGAAAAAAATAATGAGACCAATTAATGCCATGTACTACCTTGCTTTTCTTCAGATGCAACACCTGCAGAAGACAGATATTGTGAAAATAAGAAACAGACAGATTACATGGTTATATTATATCATGCCATCAAGTGTTATTTTCAAAATAAAAATGCACGTTATTGTAAATAAATGTATCTAAAATAAAATAAAAATAAATTTATTAAAAAAAAGCTTCAATAAAGTTGTCATTATAGGGTGAACAATACCAAACAAAGTGTCAACTGCTAGTTGTTTAATCAATAAGCACTCACAGAAAGTAATGTAAGGGATCAAGTACAATTCATTAAAGAGTGATGCTGCAATAGCTTACAAGTTGTTGTACTATTTTTTGTTGTACTACAATTTTGTGGCTTGATAAATTATAGAGTTGATCAAACATTTATAAATTAATTACATTAATTTTGCTTTGTCATTTTTTATGCCGTTTTTTATGAATGATTACGCATTTTGTCCAATAAATTTTAATTACTTTATTTTTTTGCTGCATCTATCTATTTTTTTGTTTTTCCTTTATAACATAATGGTAACACTTTACCATAAGTTTTCATTAGTTAACATTAGTTAACTATTTTAATTAACATTAACTAGGAATTAATAATAATTCTTCAGCATTTATTTATCTTAGTTGATGTTAATTGGAACAGCAGTATTTTTATAAAGTAGCATTCACAAAAAGCAAAAAAACGCAGTAACAAATGTGTTGTTCTTTGTTAGTTAATGTTAGTTAATGCATTAACTATTGTTAACAAATGAAAACTTATTATAAAGTGTTACCACCATAACATACTGTCAATAGAAACACAAATATTCCTCATGCAATTATCTGTCCCTCTGATGAGTGCTTCTAGGGGGTCTTATACAGAGCCTTCTATCTACTGTGTGCATAATTAATTTATTTTTGAAAAATGTGCCTACACTTCAAACTACATATTTCAGCATTTTAGCAAATCACATACATGACTGTTACTTTCTTTGGATGTTACTAAACTTGATGATGTAGATTAACAAAAAGATTAATGTTGCAAGATGCCACAGTAAAACACCTACCATGTATGACTCTCAAATGTTTTATGTAGTTGGATGAGCGTGCAAAAGTTTGATATTTACAATGTGGGCAATGGTAATGGCTTCTGGATGTTTGTTTGCTGTCCTTGCACAAGCAAGCCACCACAAATTTTTCTGTAAAAACAATTTCATGACATTGATGAAAGGCATTACAATATCCAACTGAAAAGTTAAATATCTCTCTGTAATTAAGCTGTAGTACATACCTTCATTGTTCTCAAAAAAGTAAACTGCATCTCTTAGATGTCTTGTGTAAAGATGATAATTATTTGCAAGTTCCTTTTTTTGACAAAACACACATTGAGAACCTGTACATGCCAATAATGATGTTACATCAGAAAACACCTGATGTGAACCTGTGAAGAACAATAACATTGTTATTTACAAACCCAATTCCACCCACCAGCCCTGCCCCCCACCACCCCTCCGTCCTACAACTAAAACATTTTTTATATTTACGATTCTAATGATATAACACTACATAAAGATTCTACGCTGGACGCAAATATGCATACAACCATAGGACTCATAAGGACTAATAAATGGCAAACTCACGCAGTCAAATTCTGACGTAGCCTAGCCTACTACTCGGTGTTTACACGGACTTAGGTCTATATTGTAAATTGCACACATCTGCGAAATTTTTATCACATTGTGAGCAAGTTGTTCTAGTGTTTCAATTATTTTAAAATCTAGCTCACGCTTAATGCGAATTAAAAAGGAACATATTCACCCCCTTCTCACCTTCCATCGCCGATATTCGTATTTGTTGAAAACAGAAGTCACAAGTTAAGATAGTGGATAAAATCAAGTAAATGGTCAACAAAAAACTAAGACAAAATAAATAAATGAATTAAAATAGTCCTCACACTTTGAACAAAAATGTTTCTGATCAAGAGACAAGCTAACTGTTCACGATCTAACGAACTTTAAAGATCTAGTTAGTGCCCCCTAGGGTTGCCAGTTAGGAGTTCCAGATTAAAATGATTCTGATTATTTATAATAGGGCTACAGAGAATTTACAAATGTGGCAGCTTTAATACACCATTGAATATTATTGATTTACATATTGCTTATAAATTATAATATACATAGACACATCTTATATTAGTACTACTGCTATACTACTAGGCTACTACTACTACAACAATAATAATAATAATAATAATAATTGCATACTTCAATCTGGCTCATTTGTGGGTAGGTAAATATATGAGTGATGAGTTAATATAATGTCTTGATAGTGATAATGTGATAATGCATATAGTACATAATAATTTGATGAGGCATGTGATTTTCTATATATATATATATATATATATATATATATATATATATATATATATATATATTTGTTTTATAATATATATAATACACACACAGACACACACACACACACATGTGCAACACTTTTATCTTTATCTTATGCAGTGGAGCATCATAACTTTATTTAAAAATATATATATAAATGCTTACAATTGACAGCACTGTGGTTTATAATGTTATTTTGTTGAAATATTGTTTTTAAAATAAAAAATATATTGGCTCTACTGGAGATGCCGCGCTCTAGCGACAACTGCCGCTGGAGATGCCGCCGGAAGTGCCGCTATGAGATGCCGCGGTCGCGGCCGCTGGAGATGCCGCCATAGCAACAGCTGCAGAAGAAGTCCCTGGCCGCTGGAGATGCCGCCGGAAGTGCCGCTACGAGATTTTTTTTTTTTTTTTTAAGTTTTTTTTTTTTTTATTGAACAAAAAGAATTTAACAACCACAAATGGCCTGGTACAAAATAGGAAATTTCTTAAGACAACAGGCAAGCATCCGACAAAGAACAAATGATTATATACATATTAAAAAAAAAACAAAAAAAAAACACTAAGGGTTCTCTGCAAGATTGAGATCCTCTATCAAATTATAGAGGATTACAGCATTCTTTTTCTTCATTAATTTCAAAGATAAGAAGAAATTACACAATTCCTTATGAAATATGAAAAAGTTTGGTAGTGTTTTCAAAAATCTGTTTTTATGCAAGAAAAATTTTCCAAGAATAATAAATGTGTTAATTGCCAAGTCATATGTTTCTTCTTCCATAAACATACCAAATATAACATTTTCTTTTGTTAATACAGGTACATTTTCAACTTTTGGATATAACCAGTAATGCATATCCTCCCAAAAGGCACAGGCATAGTTACAGTCATAGAAAAGATGTTCTGTTGTTTCGATCTGATCATCACAAAAAGAGCAGTTGTTAACATCAAGACCAAATCGACATCTTAACAACTCTCTGGAAGGATATATACCATTAATAATTTTAAAGTGTACTTCCTTTGCTTTTGATGTAACTGGGTATTTAAGGTATTTCGTTCTTAAGACCTTAACTTCAGCTTTAGAAAAGTTGAGAAATTGAAAGTTTATTTGAAGAAAAGGGATATAATTCCTTAACAAATGCTTTTCTAATTGTGATATTAGGTAAATTTATATTAGTGAGAGAAACTCCATTCACCAAAAGCTTAGGAAGAGAAGGGGTTACATTACATTGAGATAAATTGAGATACCAGTGAATTATAGATTGTGGAATTGCATTGATGATAGTATTATATTGTTTCCTGTCAGTTAAATTAAATCTTGAACAAAATATCTCAAAAGAAATAATTCCAGTATTATCTAATATATGTATCACAGACCATATTCCTTTCTCCCACCAATTTTTGTAAAATAAAGACTTATTTCTAAAAATCACATATCTACAATTCCACAAAGGGATATTGTGAGGACTAAAGTTATGCTTGTAGATCAATTTCCAATAAAGTAAAACCTGTTGATGAAACAATGACAATTTAACAGGGAGTCTTTTAAGGTCATAATCGCATCTAAGGAGAAAATTGATTCCTCCTAATTTCATAAAAATTTGACTGGGGATATGAAACCAAAAGCTATTTTCATTTTTCAAAAAAGATCTTAACCAATTTGTTTTAATAGTTCCATTAATACACTCAATGTCGATGGCTTTTAGGCCTCCTTCTTCATAATCTTTGACCAAAATTCCTTTTCTAATGTAGTGTGTTTTTCTTTTCCAAATAAAATTAAAATTAGCTTGGTTTATAGTTTTTACTACATTTTTAGAAAAGGAAATTGAGTAAGCAGGGTAGATAAGTCTAGAGATGCATTCCATTTTAGTGAGAAAAATTCGGCCAATAATAGAAATATCTCTTTGAGACCACAAATTTAAATAGGATTTGCACTTCTCTAGATTATTCCAAATGTTAAGATTATTAAGTGAGGTGTTATCCTTCGTAATGTGTATCCCTAGGTATTTAACAGTATCTTTTATAGGAATATTGTAAAAAGTTGATAGAGGGGAATTATGAATTGGTAATAATTCACATTTTTTAAGATTTAATTTCAAGCCAGATGCCTTAGAGAAAAGCTCTACAGATTGAAGAATTTTAGGAACTTGGTTAATGTTTTTCATAAAAATGGTTGTGTCATCGGCCAGCTGACTGATGACTAATTGTTTGCCAAAAACTGATAATTTTTCAAAATCAGAGTTTTTAATAAGAATGGCAAGCATTTCCGCTACAGCGATAAAAAGCAGAGGAGAGATAGGACAACCTTGTTTAATTCCTTTATCAATTGAAAATCTTGATGTTGTACCCTGTGGTAAAATAATAGTGCTATTAGTGTCTTTATAAATTAACTTAACCATATTAATGAAGTTTTCTCCTAATCCGAATAATTGTAATGTACGAAACATAAAATTGTGTTCAACTGTGTCAAAAGCTTTAAAGAAATCTAAAAACAAAATAAAACCTTCATCTTCAATCAAAGAATTATAATCCAGTAAATCAAGTACAAGACGTATATTATTGTGAATCGAGCGCCCCTTTAAAAAGCCTGATTGTGTCTCTGAAATGATCTGTGAAATACCAGTTTTAAGTCTGTTGGCGTAAATATGAGTTAGGATTTTATAGTCATTATTAAGCAGGGTTATAGGTCTAAGATTGTCTAATAATTTAGGATTTTTCCCAGGTTTGGGGATGAGAGTGATAATTCCTTGTTTCATAGAAGGTGGAAGAATATGAGAAACAGATATTTCTTTTAACATACGAAAAATAGGGTCTTTAATGTACTCCCAAAAATGTCTATAAAAGTTACTTGTTAATCCATCTGAACCGGGCGATTTGTCTAATGATAAACATTTCATGGCTTTTTCCACTTCATCCACTGTGATATCTGCATCACACACATTTTTAAAACTCTCATCTACTTTGGGGATCCAATCTTTAATACAATCAAAGAAAGCATCAGCATCTGTGTGTGAATAAGAGGAGGAGTAAAGTTTACTATAAAAACAGTAAATCTCCCTAGAAATCTTATTAGGATCAGTACTGTAGGTACGCAGATGGAATTTAGAAGTCTGTTTGTGACGCGTGCTTTACCTTCAATAAATCAAGTCATTGTCCATAATAAAGTCGGATATGCCAATCCCTTTATTGTCCATTGGCATTGCAAATGACTAAAATAAAATAAAATAAACAAAAACTTCAAACATAACTTCGACTCTTCCTTAATAAACAAAATTCCATTCAAAACAACTGTTAATAGGGACGAGCACTATTCGCTGCACCCTCAACACGGCACGTTCAAAAAGTTTGTTTGACCTTCCAAAGCGCCCCTGTATCTCATTAGCGCTTGGTTTAAATGTACTCAAAATACTCACATGCCCTCTAGTGTCACAAACACAAATTACAATGAAATGGCTCCAACATACCGGCCCCTAACGCCTGTTTCACGCCTGTTTCACACATAATCCGTCTGCAGTGCGTATGCGTTGCGTATTTTTTTACGCACCCATGTTAACGGATTAGAGCGTTCACACTGCACGCGGTTGCGGTCCGTCATTGCGTTCCAGGAGCGGTGCGTCTGCAGCAGTGCAGCAATCGTTTACGTACCGAGTCTATTTTTGCTGTGCTGCAAGTGCAGCACAGCAGATTGTGTGTGGGCAAAATGAGCATGGATTGACCTGAAATTGTAAAAAAAAAAAAGAGAAAAAAAGAAATTATGCACATTTAAACTATTTTGTACATTTAGTACATTACATAAAGAATTTTTTTTTTTTTTATGATTTCATGCCAGCAACAAGTTATATTCATGCCAAAAGGAAACATTTCAATTTCACAGTTCAGTTGTATCATTTCAAAACAATTATTTTATTTTAAAAAAAAAATGAACAGTGTTTACTTGCATAATGCGATCAGATATGTTTTTCCCCGTTGGAGGGAAACTCGCATCCCAGCAGGCAATGACGTGACAGGTGGACCTATTCAAAAACAAGGTGACATGGATGACACTCGTCTTATCGTTGAGGTGGAAAAACATAAAATTCTGTATGACCCGCAGAATGTATTGTACAAAGATTTGAATGCGAAGGAAAAGGCATGGGAAGCAGTTTCGTCGGCTGTTTGTGTCGACAGTAAGTTTTCAAATCTTTGTGTCATGTTTACGTGTACTAAACTACTCCAGCAACTGTAAATATATAAGCGTAATGAATATAACATTACGCACTGCAAACGTGTGCTGTGTGAAAGCACAATGGCCGCTTCCTGCTTCAGCAACACATACGCACTGCATACGGACCGCACACGCACTGCAGACGGATTATGTGTGAAACAGGCGTCACACATTATCCGTCTGCAGTGCGTATGCGTTGCGTATTTTTTTACGCACCCATGTTAACGTATTAGAGCGTTCACACTGCACGCGGTTGCGGTCCGTCATTGCGTTCCAGGAGCGGTGCGTCTGCAGCAGTGCAGCGATCGTTTACGTACCGAGTCTATTTTTGCTGTACTGCAAGTGCAGCACAGCAGATTGTGTGTGGGCAAAATGAACATGGATTGACCTGAAATTGTAAAAAAAAAAAGAAATTATGCACATTTAAACTACTTTGTATATTTAGTACATTACATAAAGGATTTTTTTTTTTTTTTGATTTAACGCCATGCCAGCAACAAGCTATATTCATGCCAAAAGGAAACATTTCAATTGAACATGGATTGTTGGATACACAGTTCAGTTGTATCATTTCAAAACAATAATTTTATTTTTAAAAAAATGAACAGTGTTTACTTGCATAATGCGATCAGATATGTTTTTCCCCATCGTTGGAGGGAAACTCGCATCCCAGCAGGCAATGACGTGACTTGGGTAAAGTTGGTTTTATATTCACACATTCGGACATCCGTATTCAGTAGCCTTGTTAATCACACTACATTGGACATTCAGTGGACATTCACAAGTAAATATGCCATTAAAACAATACTTGACTATTTTGATCGACTGTGAAAAAATGTTGTAAGTTGACAATCGTTGGTTGTCAATATCATGTCGCTGCTTAAAATTCGCAAACATTTAATTTATTGCACATTTATTGGAAAGTCTGAATTTATCAGAAGTCCGAATGTGCGAATATAAAACCAACTTTACCCAAGTACGTGACAGGCGGACCTAAACCAACCTATTCAAAAACAAGGTGACATGGATGACACTCGTCTCATCGTTGAGGTGGAAAAACATAAAATTCTGTGTGACCCGCAGAATGTATTGTATAAATATTTGAATGCGAAGGAAAAGGCTTGGGAAGCAGTTTCGTTGACTGTTGGTGTCGACAGTAAGTTTTCAAATCTTTGTGTCATGTTTACGTGTACTAAACTACTCCAGCAACTGTCAATATATAAGCGTAATGAATATAACTTTACGCACTGCAAACGTGTGCTGTGTGAAAGCACAATGGCCGCTTCCTGCTTCAGCAACACATACGCACTGCATACGGACCGCACATGCACTGCAGACGGATTATGTGTGAAACAGGCGTAATTGTTGATGACGTAGGGCATAAACAATTCAATCCATATATTTACATAAGGAGCCATCAATCAACAGTTCATTGTACATTAATACATTAACAATTAACCCCTTTTCTTTTTTCTTTTTTTAAATAGGCGCACACCTTTTGCATGTGAACCTTTTTTTCACATTTCTAATAAAAGGCAAAGCTTTGTTACTGGTCTTACTATTGTGTTTGTTTTGGTTTGAATTCGTACTGATCTAACCAAACCCCTTTTGTCTGGGAAAGTCTCTAGTACTCTTCCAAGAGTCCAAGAATTGCGTGGGGCTGTAGAATCTGCAATGAGTACAATATCACCAGGCATAAGATTACGTCTTTCTTTAGTCCATTTTTGCCTTTCCTGTAACAAAGATAAGTACTCTTTTATCCATCTTTTCCAAAAGAGATCTGCGAGGTATTGAGCTTGTTTCCACCTTCTTCTTACATACTTGGTATTCAATGAAGTTGACAACATCACTAAATTTGACTCTTTGTTTCTGTCTTTCCATGATATCACATGCAGTTCTCCATTTTTCTCTGAGTTTAAATGGAAGCTTTAAAATTACTGCTCTCATGTTTGTTGGCATGTCTAGTTCTTGCATGTACTGTAGATCTGCCATTGCATTGCAACAACCACGTAAAAAGAGTGCATAATCTTGAAGAGCTGTGATATCTTCATACCTGATCATAGGCCATCCAAGCACCTTCTCCATATATGCAGCAGAAACAAAATAATCCTCTCCAAACTGCTGTTTAAGCATAGCTTTAGCTGTATCATAACCTCTTTCAGGTGCCATATTCATACAGCTTCGAACAATTTCTCTTGGGCGCCCTCTTGTATACCTTTCCAGAAAATACAAGCAATCACCTTTGTTATTCGTTTTTTCCTCCACACAATGTTTAAAAGCTTTGGTAAACAAAGTGAATTGCAATGGATCCCCTTCAAACACTGGAATCTCACGTGGTGGCAAGTGTTGAGACTTTTGCTGCTGTATTAGCAGTTCTGTTATTTCTTGATGTTTTTGAAGCACATTCTGTGCAAAACCAAACCTTCCACCAGCTACTGAAGCAGTTGATCTGGGACTTGAAGATGCGTGTTGCTGTACATGAGATGAAGCAGGTTGTAAGGTAACATTTGTGTTGCTTTGCATAGTAGTCCTTGGCTGCGCCTCAACTTCTATTTGAAGAGGTGCAGTTGCTGGTTTTGCTTGTCTGCTAACATAGGATTCCATTCCATCCACTGCGATGCTGTCTGCTCGTTGCTCAAAAGTCCTGAGCACAGATAGCTTTGCATCGGAGGCTGCGATTTTTGCATCAATATCCAGTTGTTCCTTACGTTTCTGTAACATTTCCAATTGTTGTTCAATATCATGCTTCGCTTTTAAAGACTTTGCTTGAGTGACAAGAGCGGCCTTTTCCGCTTCAAGCTGAATACGTGCAAGTTGCACAGAAGCATTGGATTTGTTGGAGCGTGAACTGTGGTGGCTACTTTTGTGGCTTGAAGTGCGACTGCTGACCCTTGTTTCTACATTTGAAATGCTATCATTGGGTTCAATTTCACTGGCAGCACGATCACATTCCTCCTGTATCTTATCCAACCATTTATTTACCACAGTGCTGAATTCCACAACCCATAACAATTTTGCTTTGAACCAGGTTTCATGCCGGTCTTTCTCTTCATCAGGCAATAAAATAATCAGAGACTCGTGTGCTTCTTTTGCTTCATTGCATTGCGTTGTAAACTTTTCAAACATATTTTTGACCTCATTTTCATTTTCTCTGTTACCCATAAACTCTTGTATAGTCTTTTTCAAATGGGATGCTTTGTCAAATTTTAACTTTCTTTGCTTCTGTAAAATATCGAGTTTTGCCATTAAGATTCTGAATTTGAGCCTCATCATGCTCGATTTCAGAACCATGAATCTCCTTTTCATCCGCCATTTTTAAGCCTTTAAATACTCACTGCTTATTTTACATAAACATCACCTCAGACATCGTAAACATGGGCAAACAATCATTTAAAAAAAAGATAAAACAGTTCTTAGTTTCACAAACACCCTTTTTTTTTAACCACCAATGCATTGGATTTTGTTTGTTTGTTTTGTGTGCACACTTTATGGTCATTTAACTCAAGTTCAAGTGAAGAGCGCTTTTCATACCTCAGTTCCAGAAACGCTGAAGGCTGAAACTTTGGCGTTCGTGTGCGCTGTGTCCTCTTTGTTTACATGTGCGGGTTTGTAGTCCTTTGAAATCCGCAATCAATCAAAGCAATAATCCACAGTAAATCCATCATACGAAACGGTCATGAATGAGCAGCATCCGATTTCAGATCAGTTGACTTTCCTGTAGTCGTTCAATTTGATCCGCTTCAGTCGTCGATGTCGGTGCGAAAGCTCACCCAGGCTCCTCCGGTCAAACTTTTTGACATAATCTTGTAGGTACGCAGATGGAATTTAGAAGTCTGTTTGTGACGCGTGCTTTACCTTCAATAAATCAAGTCATTGTCCATAATAAAGTCGGATATGCCAATCCCTTTATTGTCCATTGGCATTGCAAATGACTAAAATAAAATAAAATAAACAAAAACTTCAAACATAACTTCGACTCTTCCTTAATAAACAAAATTCCATTCAAAACAACTATTAATAGGGACGAGCACTATTCGCTGCACCCTCAACACGGCACGTTCAAAAAGTTTGTTTGACCTTCCAAAGCGCCCCTGTATCTCATTAGCTCTTGGTTTAAATGTACTCAAAATACTCACATGCCCTCTAGTGTCACAAACACAAATTACAATGAAATGGCTCCAACAAGTACATTCTTGATTATTGATTAAAAGAGCCTTAACACCATTACGCTCCTGTCTCTTTTTCTCTAGTCTACAAAAATACGCTGAACTCCTTTCGCCCTCCTCTATCCACTTTGCCCTCGATCTTATATATGCTCCTTTGGCTTTATCAACATAAATGTTATCCAGTGATGACTGTAGAAGAAGTCTTTGTTTGTCATCAGCTGTTAAAAGGGTTTTAATGCAAATATTATTTATTTCGTTAATTATTTCCAATTCTTTTTTTTCCCTATTTCTGCTTAATAATTTACCATAAAATATGGAGATCTGACGTACCTTGTATTTTATATATTCCCATTTTTCTCTATACGTTTTGAGAGTTGAATCACCAATTATGTTGTTAATTGTAGCTATGATTTTTTCACAAAATGGTTCACTATTTAACAAATTTGAATTAAATTTCCAGTATCCTTTTCTCCTCTGATATGATTCAACGGGTTTAAGAGTAAGTTTAATCAGGCAATGGTCAGTTAGAGGTGCGGCAGAAACTGTTGAGCTTGACTCCAGACAAGGATTATACTCGGAGACTAACCAGAAATCTATTCTGGATTTGCATGAACCATCTGGCCTAAACCAAGTAAAACCTTGAGTATTAGGGTTTTTAGTGCGCCATACATCTATCAGTTTAAACACATTACAAAACTCAAGCAAAATGGGATTATAATGATGACTCAGATATTTTGAAGGACATCTATCAAGCCATTCGTCTATCACCATATTAAAATCCCCTCCAAAAATAAGGTCTGCAGTAGGATACCTCTGAGATAAGTCTTTTACAACCCTTGTAACCTGATCAATTAGAGTTCTGTTTTGGTTATGACTATTGAATCCATATATATTTCCTAAAATCAAAAAGTTTTCCTCCATTTTAAAAACACAGATTATCCAATGACCACAGGTATCCGTAACAGTTTTTAAAACCTTCCCAGAAAAATTGTATAGAAGTATAGCAACACCTGCTGATCTATTTGAGCCATGAGAAAAAAATATTTTATCACCCCATTGGTTTGACCAGAATTTCTCATCTAAATCAACAGAATGGGTTTCCTGAAGAAGAAAACACTGAGCTCTTTCATTTTTACAAAAAAGGAAAATTGACTTTCTTTTAACAAAATCTCTTAGACCCCTAGTGTTAAGTGAAACAAAAGAAAACATCTGATTATGAGAAAACATAAAAAAGAAATAACAAATAACAATAGAACAAAATTAGTGTAGCGAGTTTTTTTACCCCCTCTCTTTTTAGAGTTAAGCACAAACCCCTTTCAAACATTAAATGCAGGTAGATTGAGTTTTTTCTTTTCACTATTTTCCCCCCTTTTTCTCTTTTACACTTAAGAAACTAACTTAGTCTACTCAAACTTAAAGGAAATTAGTTAAAAGCTTATTCAACCATATGAACGTTTCCCCCTGTAGACCTTATAACGTATAGCCTTGATATTTAACTGGGGAAAAAAAAAGGATTTTAAAGTTCTGCTGCAGACAATAAGGGAATAATTTCCCCCCTATCCTCCAATTTAATTGAAAACAATCTTTTATACAACTTTAAGGTTGGAGGAAAAACTATTAACGTACAGATTTTGAAGTTTCGAACCTGTTAGAGTGAGAGGTGACCTGCTTAGGCCCGAAACACAAGTCTAATCCATAGCAACCCTTTTACCGTTGATGTAGCCCACATGTCCCTTGTAGTAAACGTTCTGTCCTGCTGCCCAGGCTTGCTCCATCTTCGGCCATGCAGCGGCGCGAGCTTTCACGGTCAGCTTTACAAAAGTCTTGTTTGAAATGAATCCCCAAGTCTTTGCAGAGCCTCGAATTTTTCGATAGCTTCCAGAAGGAATCCCTGTGGACTCGCATGGTGAATTGGATTATAGTTTGACGATCTCTCTCTTCTTCTTTTCTCCCGATGCGGTGAACAGAATCAACGATCGATTCCATCGACGTCTCCCATTGTGGCGCTAACTTGGACAGGATGCTCATGACAACGTCTCGGGTATTTTCGTCAACTCTTTCTTTCAGACCGTGTATTTTTAGATTCCAGCGCCTTTTGTAACGTTCTAACTCCGTGACCCTTTCTTTCAACTCCTCATTTTCCTTTACGAGACGAGGCATTACCTTTTCCATGTCTCGTATCTTGACTTTACATTCTTTGATTTCAGTAGCATTCAGTTCTACTAGTCGGGTGATATTAGCTACCATGACCGAGTTTTCTCTTAGCTGATCGCCAAAAGTGTCAATTTTAGAAGTTAGCTTTTCTATAGCATCAACAAGAGATGCGTTTGAAGCTTCAGAAGAATTCTGTGAGGACTTAACTTTAGAAGGTGGGGCAGAACTTTTAGTTGGAGTAGCAGGGGAAGTTTTTCTTTTGGTCCCGATACTGGCTGCAACATCCATCGGCGTCGGGTAAGTATGGTCCATGTTAGCTTGGCCTGAGGCTGTGGCCAATCTAGGTTCGGACTTCCCACTCGGCATGCTCGGCCAAAACTTCAAAAATTAGGTTGTTTAATGCGTCAAGTGCTTATTGAAATGCGTGTGAACTTAAATACTCAATCACCTTAAGCTTTAAAGTAAATTTCAGGGCATGTAAACGAGAGCTTAAAAAGCGCTGCTTGCCTGGACCGCCATCTTGCCGCCTCCCAAGTGCCGCTACGAGATGCCGCGGTCGCGGCAGTGCCCAAGGAAGTCGACCGGAAGTTGAAGTCGGCCGGGTGCCGCCATCTTGTAGCAGAACTTCACTTGCGTTAGCATCCCCATTGACTCCCATTCATTTTGGCGTCACTTTGACAGTGAATAACTTTACATCTGAGGCGTTTAAAGACTCCATTTGTCCATTATTTATTTCCAAAGATACACGACAATGTATAAAGGGCTCCATTACCTACTATGTTACATTATGGCTCCGTAGAAACAGTTTTTGTAAAAATAAGCTAACGATTGCGTCATAACCACTCGACTCTCTGTCGCACAGTAGAGAAATTACCGTACAGACAGGAGGAGAAGCTCGCAGGCAATCGGGGAGATTATCTTAATATGGCGTACTGGTGTTACATTTTAAAATACTATACAAACTAATTAATCAGAATACTTACTCCTGCTCACTCACGCCAAAGAACTCCCCGCTCAAGCTCGCCGTCTCTGCAAAATTAACGATGGCAGTTCTCACGCACAGCTACTAGAAGATTTACATCTGTCAGACAGGTTGCGGACGTCATCAAGCTTAGTGTGAGTCTGCGCGTCAGAAAGGGAAGTGCTAAAAATCGCTAAAAATGGGCTTCACTTGACTCAATTGAGTTCCAATGGGGTCGCTGTGTCCATTTATTTTACTGTCTATAGGTCGCGGCCGCTGGAGATGCCGCTCAAGCAACAGCTGCCGAAGAAGTCCCTGGCCGCTGGAGATGCCGCCGGAAGTGCCGCTGCGAGATTTTTTTTTTTTTTTTTATTGAACATTTCAAGATTTACAAACAAACATGGCTGCATAAGATCAGTTTCTTCAAGTAAAATACAGACAATATATAGCCTGAGGGAGCAGCACTTAATACAATCAGGAAAATATTGCATATAAGAGATTGTAACATGACATAAGGGGAGGATTCAGTCATTGTTTAGCTATTAACCTCAGTTGGTAAGTGTTTTAGGGTATCAAATATTTTTTGTGCTTTAGGACCTTTCAAGATTTTTAAAGATTTCACATACAGTTTAAATTCATTTAAAAAAACAATAAATTTGGGAGATGATTTCACAGTTCTACATTTGTGAATGAAGAATTTAGCTAGACATATGATTGTATTAATACAGAGCTCATCACATTTGTCTTGCAATATCAAACCAAATGTTATGTCGTCTCTAGAGAAAGAGGTTGAGAATGAAGACATCTGTTGATTAACCCATTTATATACATCACACCAAAACGTCTGAATCACATTACATGAGAAAAATACATGGTCCGTAGTTTCAACATCCTTTTCACAGAATGTACATTCATTATCATTTATACCAAAGCGAAGATTCAGTAAATCTTTAGAGGGATAAATATTATTAATTACTTTGAAGTGTGTTTCTTTCACTTTAGGGGGTATAGGGAGTGTTAAATACATTGTTCTTAATTTAGTGACTGAATCTTTATCAAATTTTTGTAGGATGTTATTTTTATTTTGTCTATTAGGGTAAAGATAATTAATAAAACATTTTCTAATAAAGTGGTTAGTGCATTTTTTATCCAAAACATGGATCCCTTGAATTGATAGTGGAGCCAATTGTGGTTGTATTGTATAATATGTCAAAATGCTTCTTGTTAGAAGAACAAAACCTTGGGGTAGTGCTTTACGTAATTTAAAAAAGTCAGATTCTGAGGGTTTGAAATTATGTTTGATGCAAAATTGTTCATAATTTAAAAAATGACCGTTGGTATCCAGTAAGTCAGTCATAGACCATATGTTTCTCCCATACCAATCCTCAAAGAACAAAGATCGGTTGCAGTACAAAATATACCTGTTGTTCCAGAGTACAGATGTATGAGGTGAAAAGTTATGTATGTATAACATTTTCCAATACAAGAGTATTTGTTTGTGAAACTCTGACAATGATATAGGTAATTTATTAACATTAAAATCTGCTCTAAGAAGAAAATCTAATCCTCCAATTTTCTTGAATAAGGTCTTTGGAACACAATACCAGAAGGAATTACCGTGTGTAATCCAAGATTTTAACCAATTTATTTTTAAGGTTCCATTAAGGCAGTCAAAATCAATAACTTTTAGTCCACCATCCTTTGTGTCTTTAACCATATTGCTTTTTTTCATATAATGTGGTCTGTTTCTCCAAATGAAGTTTAGATTGATTTGGTTGATAGATTTAATCAATTTGTTTGGAATGGCATTGGAATAGGCTGGATAAATACATCTTGATAAACATTCCATCTTAGTTAGGTAAATTCGACCTAGTATTGATAAGTCCCTCTGTAGCCATCTATTTAATCTTGATTTGCATTCTTTAATTTTATTTTCTATATTCAGAAATTGGCTTTGTTTTTGGTCCTTGGAAAGGTAAATTCCCAGGTATTTAATTTCTGATTTAATAGGGATATTACAGATGTTTTTCAGTGGAGTGTCGTGTACACTGTAAAAAGTGAAACATTGGATTAACTTAATAAAATTGAAGTAACCATTCACAATAAAGATTTTACATTGACCTAATGTTCAGAAACCATTCAGTTCAAACTAATTTTCTGCATTTCATGCAAACTCTTCTGAATTTGGTGTAAATCAATATTTTAAATTGGCTTAAATTAAAAAAACAAGTTTCTTAACAGACTTGATTTCCTGCAAACTCTTTTCTGAATTTGGTGTAAATCAATATTTTAAATTGGCTTAAATTAAAAAAAAGGTTTTTAAGAGACTTGATCTAAATTTAATTTTCTTCAATCTGAAATATGTATTCATTGCAAGTAATATAAATTGCTTCACAATTGACAATTAAAAATTTTAAATTCTCTCAAAATATATTTTAAATGAGTCAGATCAAACATTATTTTAAAAGATTTATTAAATCACTGTTCTTAAGATTAGACTTTTTTGGCAAAACAAACATTGTTTTACAAATACAAATATAATTCAGAGAAATAAATTTAAATCAAATACAAATCAGAGATATTGCCACATCCAGTAAACAACAAACAACTACTAATACGATGTAGTGGAGACTGGGGTGAAAGAATTTCTGCCATGCTGTGTTCATCAAAGCACTGAAATGGAGGCTGTCAGTCAGTCATTGACTATGCAGCAGAGTGGAGAGGCGACATATTTTGGGGGTCATTTTTCTTGCGCCAAGTTCCATTAAAACTTTCAGAAAAAACTCAAGTGAATTTCAGTTCTTTTGGATACTCGAGGTATACCACATATGTTAGTCCAAACAGCATTGCTACAGCAGCTGCGGTTGAGGGCACGTTACTGAGGACCTCTGTGGACTCAATGAGAACCCTGGTGTCTGTCTATCTCACAGATTAAGACGGCCATTGTTTGCTCCAGTCCATCACCTGGCATATCCTGGCAAGACAATACATAGTAATGAATAAAGAGTGTATAAGTATCTCAGAAAATTAAACACTATTTTGGTTTTGAGTGGTTGATAGCACTGTTGTGGTCTATTGTTTTTGTGTACAGATCTCAGACCCTAGGCTGCCTACAAAAGCGTTTTTTTTGACGGCCTGCTTATGGGGCGTGCAGCTAGCGGATCATAAGGATGAATATGATCATTTATGTTTGGGCCTGCAATCGCTGATACAACCTTTAAAGGGATAGTTCACCCAAAAATGAAAATGTGATGTTTATCTGCTTACCCCCAGCGCATCCAAGATGTAGATGTCTTTGTTTCTTCAGTAGAACACATGATGATTTTTAAATCAACCGCTGCCGTCTGTCAGTGGTACAATGGAAGTCAGCGGGAACTTGGACTATAAGAGTCGAAAAAACTTCCATAGACAAATCCAAAATTAAATGAAGACACGAAACGATCGGTTTGTGTGAGAAACCGAACAGTATTTATATCATTTTTTACCTCTAATACACCACTATGTCCAACTGTGTTCATCAATCGATTTGTGATGTCTGAACTCGCTCCGACAACGGAAGTGATGTCTAGCACTCATTGAAGTATATGGGCGAGACATCACTGCTTTTGTCAGAGCGCGATCAGACATCACGAATCGATTGATGAACACAGTTGGACATAGTGGTGTATTAGAGGTAAAAAATGATATAAATACTGTTCAGTTTCTCACACAAACTGATCGTTTCGTGTCTTAAGACATCACTGTGTCGTCACAAATCTTAATTTGTGTTTTACTGAACAAAGACATCTACATCTTGGATGCGCTGGGGGTAAGCAGATAAACATCAAATTTTCATTTTTGGGTGAACTATCCCTTTAAAACAACCAGGGCATCCATAACACTTCAGCTGAGCCAAATGCAGATTGCCTCCATATAACACCACACTGAAAAGGCTAACAATGTTAGTTTTAGGGGCATCATGCTCAGATCTTCACTCATTGTGGTTAGACGGAGTTCGTTTTGAGCACAAACAATTGAGTTGTCAGGGTTTTAATGTTGGCATCATACAGGGCTGTACAGTGTGACAAACATGCTACAAAAGAAATCAGTCTGTGCTGACAACTTTCAGGCTACTGGTGCTAAAAATCTTTTAACCTTTGTAGCACCAGTGTTACGCGCAAAAAAAGTTCATGTACAACCCTGTCATAGCGACCATAGAACAGACCAGTTAAGGTAATATCAAACATATTTGATTCAGTCTGACTCAGTCGTAATTGTACCTCATCTAAACGATGTAAAATCCTGCCATTCTTTTCCTTTGTCACGCCACCCTTTTTCCGTTGTGATTCTCATGAACTCTGCACTGATCTAAAAAATGAAAAGAGCAGAAAATACAAAGTTTGGGATTAATAATTGACCAAATTATTTAAATTAGTAACAAAAGCTGTAATCAAATACTGTTATGAATACCAAATGAACAAGAATCAACATAGTTTTGTACCAAAACTGACCTCTTCAATTTGAAAAAGTGCTGGCCACCTCTCAACATTTGCAATTCTTCCCAGTCAAATATTAAATTGTCATCTTTCTGAAACATAAGTAAATTAATTATCATATCTTACCTGGCAAAAATTTATTTATTCAATGTTATCTACATTATATTGCAACTGCAGCAGCATTTTGAACATTTGCAAAGATACGTTAAGCCATTAACTTTTAAATGAATCATTATATTCAAATTGCAAACACACCAGGACAGTCTCCGCATGGAAAACACACAACTGGTAGATGAACGTGCTACAACATTTCTCTCCGAAAAGGTAGGAAATTAAAATAGATGGAATGGAGGATTTTAACTGTGATAAGATGATTGACATGCCAGTTTACGATGACAGGATGCACGCGACAGATCCGTCCGTTAAAGATGCCAAAGTAGTAACTTATCTCCCATGGCTTGCATACTCTTTTGCTACACACTCAAAAGTTTATACTTTTTCTCCACAAAAAGAGTACATACTTTTAGGGCGTATAAGTAGGCGAATTGGGACGCAGCATATGTAATCATTTGCTCCAGCCCTGAATCAGTGCAATCAGTATTGAATGTAATGCACGAATCACCTACTGACCCCAACCCCCTCCCCTCAATGGCAAAAACAACTTACCAGTGTCAGCGAAGACTGGACAACCAAAACTGGCACCAGGAACTAGGCCTACCAAGCAGCAGCTTTCCTAAAATTAAAATCCAAACATTAATCCATTTTAGTTTTACAGTTTCAAAGTGTAAATTAATTTTCCTCACATTCATTTCCTGCCTTAGCAAATTTAAAACATAAAACATATAAAATCAGCGTTTATAATGGCATTGAGCGCCCGGAGGTGAGCCAGTAACGTTAAGCCTAAATTCTGAGCGGGAAACGTTACACGTCACTCGCATATTGAGGTGATTCATTTCTTTCGGCAAAGAAATGCAATATACTCAAGCTTTAGTCATGAATACAACTAAAAAAATATTTTTTCCTTTCATAATATCCGTTCAATCGGTAGATAATATTAAGTTCTTGGATTTCCCAGGAAAATCGTTAGCTGTAAAATGGCGCAATGTTAACGCTATACCGCTAATGTCAAAATTAACGTTATAATAAATTCTAATCTGCGTATCTGTTCATTAAAATGATATGACGTTAATGCTATTCAAGTATTTAAATGCTGGATGAGTTTCCTCATTACTTTAACGTTATGCTAGAAAGGTCGCGGTAGACTGGCTATCAGTAAAACAGTGACAAGGAAGTCACCTTATAAAAACTGAACTAGTTAACGTTACCTTATAAAAATTATAGTGTGAGTGCTGAAATAAAGGGTAACACAGACGTACAATTTTGGTTAATTCCTCCCTTACCTGACAAAGTGTCCTGTCCTGTTCGCTTCGCGCCTCCTCCGACTTCTGCCACTTCTGCTGCCGTAGGTCTCTTCCAGAACCTTCTCTCGAGTTTTCATGTGTGCGCATGCGCAAACCATGCTTAATCTAATAAAAGTCGTTTGATCGAATGTATGATTTAAATTTCATTGTTATGTTATAATTTTATATTGTATCGATCTAAGAAAATAGATTGAAAGACACATATAAATTACAAAATGTAATTTTACTTAACAATCTAATAATTTTAGGCTATTGGAATGGAAAAAAATATATCAAACGAAGAACACCAATGTTTTACTTTTTACAGTGTACAGCAAGCAATTCACATTTTTTTAAGTTTAATGTTAAACCTGAGGCTTTCGAAAATTTTTCAATTTTGGAAATAGTTGTTGAAATTTGGTATTTATCTTTTAAGAAAATTGTTGTGTCATCTGCTAGTTGGCTAATTATTATATCTGTGCCAAGAACATTAAGTTTTTTAATATCATTACAGTTTTTAATATAGATTGCTAGCATTTCTGTAGCTAAGATGAAAAGGTATGGTGAGATAGGGCAACCTTGAGGGATGCCCACATTAATCTTGAAGCTTGGGGTGGTACCACTAGGTAATAGGACACAACTATTAATATCACGATATAAACCACCAACCCATTCTCTAAATTTAACTCCAAACCCAAAGTGTTTGAGCACCGAGAGAATAAATGGATGTTCCACGGAGTCAAATGCTTTATAGAAGTCTAGAAAGAAAAGAAAACCATCATCCTCTATTTGGTTTCTATACTCAATAATGTCCATTACTAATCTTATATTGTTATGAATTGATCTTCCATTTAAGAATCCTGACTGTGTATCTGCAATAAGATCTGAAATCCCTTTTTGAAGACGAGAAGCAAAGATGTAAGTTAGGAGTTTGTAGTCTGAATTTCTGAGTGTAATGGGTCTTCTGTTATCTATAATTCTGGGATCTTTTCCAGGTTTTGGGATAGAGATGATAACTCCATGTCTCATTGTTGGTGGAAGTATACAAGTCTCAAATATTTCAATAAAGACTTGTAGCAGCAGGTCTCTCAAATCTACCCAAAATGTCTGTAAAAATCACCTGTGAGACCATCGGATCCGGGGGCTTTGTTAAGAGAGAGACGACCAATTACTGCGTCTAGTTCTGTAATTGTTATTTGATTATCACGTTTGTTTGAAGCCATCTTCTATTTTTGGAATATGTTCTGCTATATCATGAAAAAAATTCTGACAGTCCATGCTAGAAAATTTAGAGCTATAGAGCTGGCTATAGAATTTCCAGATTTCTGAAGAGATTATATTTTCATTTGTGACTTCTTTATTATCAACTATCAGGGATCTGATGCTGTTTTTTTCCTGTCTTCTTTTTTCAAGACCACAGAAATACGATGAATTTCTTTCCCCCTCCTCTATCCACTTAGCTCTGGATCTAATAAATGCCCCTTGGGCCTTGCGACTGTAAATTTCATCTAGTTTAGGTTGGAGGCTTAGTATCTTCTGTCTGTCGTCTTCAGTTGGGTTTGGTCTATTGCAATACATATTTAACTGATTAATAATGTCTACTTCTTGTTTTTCACTATCTTTTTTAAGCATTTTACTGAATGAGATGGTAAATTGGCGTATTTAATATTTTAGGAATTCCCACTTTTTGGTAGCAGTTGTTAGCTCCTCAGAATTGGCATATTCTTTCATTAATAATTAGATTTTTTGGCAGTAGTCATTATTTTTGAGCAGACTGGAATTGAACTTCCAATATGTACGTGAGTGGACATTGTTGTCATTGGGTTTGATCTGTAGTAGAATAACACTATGATCTGTTAGTGGTGCAGCAGAAATATCAGAACTAATATTATAAAGTAGCAAATTATATGTAATTAACCAGTGATCAATTCTGGATTTATAATTGTGGCTTGAACTAAACCAGGAGTATTTAGATATTTCTGGATTTAAGCGTCTCCAAATATCAACCAAATTTTGTTTTTCACAGAAGTTCGTGAATATAGTGTTTGGATGGCTTACAGAGTATCTGCAAGGATATTTATCAAGAAATTCATCATGAACTAGGTTTAGGTCACCACCAATAATAATGTTATCAGTCGAATGTGTTAATTTAAGATTGTCTAATTCTAAACTAATTTGCTCTGGTAGGTTTCGGTTTTCTCTACTGATGTTATATCCATAAATGTTGGCTAAGATGAATTTCAGACCATCTATATTTATGATAAGAATCAACCAGTGACCAAATTCGTCAGCCATGTGGGACACAATTTGACCTTTGAAATTATTTAGGAGGATGGCGACACCTGCTGACCTTGAAGTGCCATGACTAAAATAAGCTTCATCTCCCCATCCCAGGTGAAAAAGAATTATATTAAAAATATACTTTAATAAAGTGTACTAAGTATATTTTCTACATTTTGTACTATTTTCGTCAAATCCAAGTATAGTTAAGTGTATTCAATTATGTATTAACTTCAACTTAACATCTATTTAACTACACTTCTAGTGTAAATAGTATACTAAAATGGAACAACTTTTTTTAAACTTCAAGTGCACTAAAATACACTAATGAAAATCAAGATTCATGAGCAATTAAGCACACTTACAGTACAATTGCATTGTATTGCTATTCTAATGTAAATACACTTAAAAAGGCATTGCAGTGCAAATTATAGTTGTGTTTAAGTACATTTTGTGCATACTGCTATCATACTTATAATTACTATAAACAGTTAATTTAGTATGCCTCTGTAACATTTCAAGTGATCTACAAATGCACTTCCTAACTATATTTAGTGCTTTTAAAGTGTCCCACTATGACAATAATAATGTTTTTGAAGTGAAGTTCAATTACAACCTAAACATCATAGACACGTACTTTCAGTGCAATGTTATTATAGTGTAAGGTAGAAACAAATTGAAAGTACATTTCATTTGTAATTTTATCCCCATTTTGTTATACTTAAGCATGAATGTTGGTATTACACTACAAGTGTATTACATTACAATTCAGTTCAAATACATTAAATCAACAGATTACAAATTGCATTTCAGAAAAGGATCTTTATTATTAACACTAAAGTAACACACAAAAGCAGATATTGGCAAAAGGAGGAACCTTGAACAGTCGACTTTCTCTGAAATGCCGGGAACAGAACAATGGCAAACAACTTACTACACATGCATATCTACAGGTGCTGGTCATATAATTAGAATATCGTGAAAAAGTTCATTTTTTCATTGTAAATTATTTAAAAAAATGAAACTTTCATTTATACTAGATTCCCTACATGTAAAGTAAAACATTTCAAAAGTTTTTTTTTTTTTTTTTTTTAATTTGTTGATTAGAGCATACAGCTAATGAAAGTCCAAAATCCAGTATCTCAAAATATTAGAATATTTACATTTGAGTTTCATTAAACGACCATCCCTACAGTATAAATTCCGGGTATCTCTTGTTCTTTGAAACCACACTAATGGGGAAGACTGCTGACTTGGCAATGGTCCAGGAGACAATCACTGACACCCTCCTCAAAGAGAGTAAGTCACAGAAGGTCATTACTGAATGGGGTGGCTGTTTACAGAGTGATGTATCAAAGCATATTAAATGCAAAGTTGACTAGAAGGAAGAAATTGGGTAGGCAAAGGAGCACAAGCAACAGGGATGACCACAAGCTTGAGAATACTGTCAAGTAAAGCCGATTCAAACACTTGGGAGAGCTTCAAAATGAGTCAAATGAAGCCGGAGTCAGAGCATCAAGAGTCACCACACTTAGACATCTTCAGGAAAAGGACTACCAAGCCACTTCTGAAACAGAAACAACGTCAGAAGCATCTTACCTGGGCTAAGGAGAAAAAGAACTGGACAGTGAACAGTGGTTGAAAGTCCTCTTTTCAGATAAAAGTAAATTTTGCATTTCATGTTGACATCATGGTCCCAGAGTCTGAAGGAAGACTGGAGAGGCACATAATCCAAGCTGCTTGAAGTCTAGTGGGAAGTTTCTGAAGTCAGTAATGATTTGGGGGGCCGTGACATCTGCTAGTGTTGGTCCATTGTGTTTTATCAAGTGCAACGTCAATGCAGCCATCTTCCAGGAGATTTTGGAGCACTTTATGCTTCCATCTGCTGACAAGCTTTATGGAGATGCTGATTTCCTTTTCCAGCAGGACTTTAGCACCTGCCCACAGTGCAAAAAACACTTCCAAGTGGTTTGCTGACCATGATATTACTGTGTTTTATTGGCCAGCCAACATGCCTGACCTGAATCTATGGGATATTTTCAAGAGAAAGATGAGAAACAGTCGATCCAACAATATACAGATGATCTGAAGGCTCAATAGTGCCTCAGCAGTGCCACAGGCTGATCATTTCCATGCCACACTTCACTGATGCTGTAATTTGTGCTAGGAGCAAGTCATTTGCTGTAATATGTGCTGCCGACCAAGTATTGAGTGCACAAATGAACATGCTAAAGCAAGAACTTGAACTTTTCTGTTTTGAAAATCCATTTTTTGATTGATCTTAGAAAATATTCTAATATTTTGAGATACTGGATTTTGGACTTTCATGAGCTGTACACTCTAATCATCAAAATAAAAAAAATTAAAAAATTAAAAAAAAACTTTTGAAATGTTTTACTTTACATGTAGGGAATCTAGAATATATGAAAGTTTCATTTTTAAAAATAATTTACAATAAAAAAAAAGTAACTTTCTCACGATATTCTAATTATATGACCAGCACCTGTAGCTCTGACTTGAGTTACTAGAGGCCTTGTAGCTCTCATTGTTGCACTTCCTCCGTAGAAGGGCCTGGATCTCTGCCACCTCGGTGTTGGGGAATCGCTCCCTCACTGCATCTGTGAAAACAGGAAAGAGACATGGGGATGAATGAAAACAGGATAGACAATGTATAACATTGAAATACAATCATTGATTATAATGGATTTGTCAATCAATCATGACAATGGATTTGGATTCATAACTACGACATTACTGTACCTAAAATTGCGTTGTTTTTTTCTGGCTCAAGCTGCTCCTTCAGCTCGCCTTTTTTTCCTTTCCCTGTGAGGGTTGCCTATAAATGCAATATGTCACTTGTGGTCACAGTATTGGTACCTGCGCCAGTTTGCCAGAGGCCTTGTAGTTATTTCCGTACCAGGGCTGGGATGAACAAAGTTTCACATGGAGCATTCTGAGATAATTTTTTTGCTGAAAAGTTGTGCTAAAAAATAAACTGCCGGGATAATCATACAGCGCTTACACATCCAATAATGACATGTCTGATTCACGAACTAATGACTCAGTTGAACTGATTCACTTAAATGAATGGTTAAAACAACTGATCTGTCCAACACTGAACTCATGAGACATCTGAATCCGTGTATAACAAATCGATACACTTTACAATAATGTTCCATTTATTAAATTCTAGTTACCTACATTAGTATTTTTTTTTTTAAGAAAAAGGTGAGTGGCAGAGTGTATTACTACTATACGTTGATGTTATTTTTATGTGAATGAAGAATTAAAAGATGCACTTTTTTCAGTAAGATATGCGTTTTCAACAAATGTTAAATTCTGTTGGTTCAGGAAGGACACCATGACAGGCTGCTGGCTCCCACTGTCAATGTTAATTTTTTGTTGGAAAAGCACTCTCTGTGTTAGCTTAAAGCCCTCAAGTTTACATTGGTTACTGTATTCTTTCAATTGCTCTAAACAAGTATTTTGGGCGACCTTTTTTTTTATTTATTGAATGCTAGACATCAATTTGTTGTTATTTTCATCTGAAAGAAGAATTACAAGATGCACTTTTTTTTAGTAAGCTAGTTTATCGAACGCTACCTCTGACTAATGCATTACTTTGCACTTGGATAGTCTTTTATTTTGGACTTTTTCATAAATTGGTATTAGTCAATTAATGGGGAGATTATCGATAATCGAATCAAACCGAAATAGAATCGGACTGAAAAAAAGAGTCGTTAGATTAATCGATGCATCGAAAAATAATCGCCAAAATAATCGTAAAAAAAATTATCGTTTATCCCAGCCTTAATCCGTACCAGCCCACTGTCACTTTTACCATATTGCTTAATCAGTGAAATTCAAACAAGAAGTTCCCGGCAAAAATGGCAGAGTTAAGTGGATTTTCAAATTTGTAATCTGGGAAGTCAAGTCTGTATTCCAAGACATAACGTGAACATGCATGTTCTTCAAATTAAAGGGTTAGTTCACCCAAATAGCAAAATTATGTCATTAATAACTTACCCTCATGTTGTTCCAAACCCGTAAGACCTCTGTTTATCTTTGGAACAAAGTTTAAGATATTTTAGATTTAGTCCGAGAGCTCTAAAGGTAAGAAAAACATCATCAAAGTAGTCCATGTGACATCAGAGGGTCAGTTAGATTTTTTGAAGCATCGAAAATACATTTTGGTCCAAAAATAGCAAAAACTACGACTTTATTCAGCATTGTCTTCTTTTCCGTATCTGTTGTGAGAGAGAGTTCAAAACAAAGCAGTTTGTGATGATATCCGGTTCGCGAACGAATCATTCGATGTAACCGGATCTTTTTGAACCAGTTCACCAAATCGAACTGAATCGTTTTAAACGGTTCGCGTCTCCAATACACATTAATCCACAAATGACTTAAGCTGTTAACTTTTTTAATGTGGCTGACACTCCCTCTGAGTTCAAACAAACCAATATCCCCGAGTAAGTCATGTACTCAAACAGTACACTGACTGAACTGCTGTGAAGAGAGAACTGAAGATGAACACCGAGCCGAGCCAGATAACGACAGACTGACTCTAAGATTACACTACAGATGAAGTGAAATCAGTGTACACTTTAATAAATTATACTTTGTATTACAAATAAGCGTACTTACTAAAAGTACACTAAATTACCACTATACATTTTTGTATTTTAACATATTTTATGAGTACTCTGATATGCCACTAAAAATACACTTATTTTAGAGTGTACTGTATAAGTCACACTTCTAATGAAGTGAGAACATAGTACACTTTAAAAAAAGTATACTAACAATTAATTTCCAAAAAATATATACTTCCCATAAGTACACTGAATTGCCACTCTAAGTATGTCAAATTTAATACACTTAAAAAAAATAAACTTCAATACAATTTAAAATACATTAACAACAAAGTACACTTTCAAAAAGTACATTTAGAAAATAATTTGATTACTGATAAATTAGTATACTTACTGTTTGGACTATTAAGTTGAACTTAATTACATCTTTTTTGAAGTATACTTTTAAAAAGTACAAATCAAATACTCTTTAAATAAAGTACAACAAGTAGAAGTATACTTGTTTTATAATTCATGTACTTCATTCATATTTCAAATACACTAAAGTATACTACTTTTTTACCTGGGATTGTTTAGACCAAAATGTAACATCATCAACCTTAGAATGTGTTTCCTGCAAAAAAATTGTTTGACTTCTTCACTTTACAAAATAAAAAAATACTTTTTCTTTTAGTCATGTCTCTTAAACCCCTTGCATTAACAGAAATGAGAGAAATGTTACTCTTTAAACTGAACATGGAAAAATAAAAATAAATAAATAATAAGTGACAAACTGTAACAACGGATTGATGAACTTACTTAGAACAACAGTAGAAGTTACCTATCAGGAATATATAATAGTAGCAAAGCCCCGAGAATACGTTTCCATTTGAACTCACTCGTTTTCGGGAATCAAAAACCCTGAACAGTTCTGTCTATGGTGAAACTCTTTGACCATTAATGAAAGCATGGGGGCCCCGGAACACTGCCTTTAGACCTGCTTTCCTTGCTTGTTCAACTTTCGGCCACACAGCCCTCCGTGCCTCTCTGTCCTCCTTGGTGAGGTCTTCTGCGAAACGGATGTTGAGATCCTTGCAGACGCGGTGAAGTTTGGTGATCCGCCAGAGTTCGTCTCTGAAGTGGCGTCCTGTGAACTGCATGTATGGGAGGCCGTTTCAGCATAAAAACGTTCCAGCATTACTCGTCGTAATTATATTTTTACTAGTAACAATTAAATTAAAGAGCTCTTTAATTTAATTTGTACTAGTAACAATTACAATTATAGAGCTCTATAATTCAATTTTTACTAGTAACAATTATATGGGAGGCCGTTTCAGCATAAAAACGTTCCAGCATTCCACAATTACAATTATAGAGCTCTATAATTCAATTTTTACTAGTAACAATTATGATTGTAGAGCTCTCTAATTGAATTATAGAGCTCTGCAATTGTATTCTTACTAGTAACAACTGAATTGTAGAGCTCTATAATTCAGTTTTTACTAGTAACAATTCCCATTAGAGAGCTCTACAATTCATTTATTACTAGTAAGAATTCAATTGCAGAGCTCTGTAATTCAATTGTTACTAGTAATAATCCAATTGCAGAGCTCTACAATTCCACTAGAGAGCTTTCTAATTCAATTGTTACTAGTAAAAACTGAATTATAGAGCTCTCTAATTGTAATTGTTACTAGTAAAAACTGAATTAGAGAGCTCTTTAATTCAATTCTTACTAGTAACAATTCTAATTACAGAGCTCTATAATTGTATTATTACTAGTAAAAACTCCTATTCATGAGATGCAAAACAGATTGCAGATTTCCCGCCTACAAAGGTGCGTTTCAAAATAAAAGCCCTGTAGCGTGGTTCTGAAGTATCCTGAAATATTTTACAGACTTAGGTAACATATTAATCATGTTCACATTAAAGCAAAATTAAGATGATGCCTGAGATGAAAGCCTATATTTAGTCGTTATATTCATTCACCTTTGTATATTGGTAAAGCTAAGAGCCAAGAACACTCCATATCACTGGACATAATATAGGGTGAAATGCCCTATATTTAGTATTGTTATGCAATAATAGAATGATTATCGCGGATATCTAATACAAAATAAACACCTCTAGTTGATTATCAATTTGTGTTAATAATAGGCGATTTGGCGCTGGGATGTGTTGTTTTTGAAATGATGTTGTTGAGTGCTCGTTGTCACTGTTATCAGAGGCGCGTGCAACAGGGTTCACAGCGCTCGTGCACACGGATTAGCAGTTCAATCTATCGCTGTTGCGGAGACTCTCTATTCGATACGTTGAAATCACAAAAAACAAAATACATATAAACGTATCCCTGCTCTTGATATACAATCACTGATGAAAATCTTTGGTTTTAATGAGAAATTTTTTTTTACACATGGTTGGATTAGAACCGGCAACCTCTTGCACCTTAAACGGAGAAACTGCCACTAGCCCATCAGGACATTCAATTAATAAATGCGGATCGTCGTATTTATTAACTAATGTACATACTCTCGAGACTAACGATATTGTATTATAGCAGATGTAGGAAAACTACAATATTTGAACACATTTATAATTTTAATATCATATTATTATTGTAATAATAATACAACATACACCCACCCATACACATTCTTGTCCCACCCACTTTGTAAAACAAAGTTACGCCACTGACCCCAGTTGAATATGCATAAGGCACGATTAGCATAATGATATGTCGCCGAATACAGAGCTCTGTAATGCAATTGTTACTAGTAAGAATTGCTATTGTAGAGCTCTGTAATTCAATTTGTACTAGTAAGATTGCTATGGAAGGCCGTTTCAGCATAAAAACGTTCCAGCGTTACTCGTCGTAATTATATTTTTACTAGTAACAATTAAATTAAAGAGCTCTATAATTTAATTTGTACTAGTAACAATTACAATTACAGAGCTCAATAATTCAATTTTTACTAGTAACAACTATGATTGTAGAGCTCTCTAATTGAATTCTTACTAGTAACAATTACAATTATAGAGCTCTATAATTCAATTTTTTACTAGTAACAATTATGATTATAGAGCTCTATAATTCAATTTTTACTAGTAACAATTATGATTATAGAGCTCTCTAATTCAATTGTTACTAGTAACAATTACAATTAGAGAGCTCTACAATTAATTTATTACTAGTCATATGTCTCCATTGACTTCCATTCATTTTTAATTATAGAGCTCTGTAATTCAATTGTTACTAGTAACAATTGGGATTATAGAGCTCTCTAATTGAATTGTTACTAGTAACAATTACAATTATAGAGCTCTCTAATTCAATTTTTACTAGTAACAATTACAATTATAGAGCTCTCTAATTCAATTCTTACTAGTAACAATTACAATTATAGAGCTCTCTAATTCAATTCTTACTAGTAACAATTACAATTATAGAGCTCTCTAATTCAATTCTTACTAGTAACAATTACAATTATAGAGCTCTCTAATTGAATTCTTACTAGTAAAAATTGAATTACAGAGCTCTCTAATTGATTTATTACTAGTAAAAATACACATTAAAGATATGTGTAATTGCAGAGCTCTATAATTGAATTACAGAGCTCTCTAATTCAATTGTTACTAGTAACAATTGAATTAGAGAGCTCTCTAATTGTAATTGTTACTAGTAACAATTGAATTACAGAGCTCTCTAATCATAATTGTTACTAGTAACAATTGAATTAGAGAGCTCTGTAATTGAATTATAGAGCTCTATAATCAAATTGTTACTAGTAAGAATTCAATTGTAGAGCTCTCTAATTGCAATTCTTACTAGTAATAATTAAATTATAGAGCTCTCTAATTCAATTGTTACTAGTAACAAATGAATTAGAGAGCTCTATAATTGAATTACAGAGCTCTCTAATTGAATTGTTACTAGTAAGAATTAAGTTACAGAGCTCTATAATTCAATTTTTACTAGTAACAATTATGATTGTAGAGCTCTCTAATTGAATTCTTACTAGTAACAATTACAATTATAGAGCTCTATAATTCAATTTTTACTAGTAACAATTATGATTATAGAGCTCTCTAATTCAATTGTTACTAGTAACAATTACAATTAGAGAGCTCTACAATTAATTTATTACTAGTCATATGTCTCCATTGACTTCCATTCATTTTTAATTATAGAGCTCTGTAATTCAATTGTTACTAGTAACAATTGGGATTATAGAGCTCTCTAATTGAATTGTTACTAGTAACAATTACAATTATAGAGCTCTCTAATTCAATTTTTACTAGTAACAATTACAATTATAGAGCTCTCTAATTGAATTGTTACTAGTAAGAATTCAATTATAGAGCTCTCTAATTGAATTCTTACTAGTAACAATTACAATTATAGAGCTCTCTAATTGAATTCTTACTAGTAACAATTGAATTACAGAGCTCTCTAATTGATTTATTACTAGTAAAAATACACATTAAAGATATGTGTAATTGCAGAGCTCTATAATTGAATTACAGAGCTCTCTAATTGTAATTGTTACTAGTAACAATTGAATTAGAGAGCTCTGTAATTCAATTATAGAGCTCTATAATCAAATTGTTACTAGTAAGAATTCAATTGTAGAGCTCTCTAATTGCAATTCTTACTAGTAATAATTAAATTATAGAGCTCTCTAATTCAATTGTTACTAGTAACAATTTGATTATAGAGCTCTCTAATTGAATTACAGAGCTCTCTAATCGAATTGTTACTAGTAAGAATTAAGTTACAGAGCTCCATAATTCAGTTCTTGCTAGTAACAATTAGAATTAGAGAGCTCTGTAATTGCAATCTTACTAGTACAAATTGAATTACAGAGCTCTACAATAGCAATTCTTACTAGTAACAATTGCATTACAGAGCTCTGTATTCGGCGACATATCATTATGCTAATCGTGCCTTATGTATATTCAACTGGGGTCAGTGGCGTAACTTTGTTTTACAAAGTGGGTGGGACAAGAATGTGTATGGGGGGGGGTATGTTGTATTATTATTATAATAATAATATGATTTTAAAATGATAAATGTGTTCAAATATGATAGTTTTCCTACATCTGCTATAACACAATGTCGTTAGTCTCGAGAGTATGTATATTAGTTAATAAATACGACGATCCGCCTCTGATAATTGAATGTCTTGGTGGACTAGTGGCCATTTCTCCGTTTAGGGTGCAAGAGGTTGCCGGTTCTAATCCAGCCATGTGTAATTTTTTTTTTCCTCATTAAAACCAAATATTTTCATCAGTGATTGTATATCAAGAGCAGAGACACGTTTATGTGCATTTTGTTTTTTGTGATTTCAACGTATCGAATAGAACCCTGTTGCACGCGCCTCTGATAACAGTGACAACGAGCACTCAACAACATGATTTAAAAAACAACACATCCCAACGCCAAATCGCCTATTATTAACACAAATTGATAATCAACTAGAGGTGTTTATTTTGTATTACATATCCGCGATAATCATTCTATTATTGCATAACAATACTAAACACTGTAAATATTTAAAATGAATTTATACTCCTTAATATCAAGTTTGTCAAAACACTTTGGGTGGCTTAGGGCATTTCACCCTATATTATGTCCAGTGATATGGAGTGTTCTTGGCTCTTAGCTTTACCAATATACAAAGGTGAATGAATACAACGACTAAATATAGGCTTTCATCTCAGGCATCATCTTAATTTTGCTTTAATGTGAACATGATTAATATCTTACCTAAGTCTGTAAAATATTTCAGGATACTTTAGAACCACAGGGCTTTTATTTTGAAACGCACCTTTGTAGGCGGGAAATCTGCAATCTGTTTTGCATCTCATGAATAGGAGTTTTTACTAGTAATAATACAATTATAGAGCTCTGTAATTAGAATTGTTACTAGTAAGAATTGAATTAAAGAGCTCTCTAATTCAGTTTTTACTAGTACCAATTACAATTAGAGAGCTCTCTAATTCAGTTTTTACTAGTAACAATTGAATTAGAGAGCTCTCTAGTGGAATTGTAGAGCTCTGCAATTGGATTATTACTAGTAACAATTGAATTACAGAGCTCTGCAATTGAATTCTTACTAGTAATAAATGAATTGTAGAGCTCTCTAATTGGAATTGTTACTAGTAAAAACTGAATTATAGAGCTCTACAATTCAGTTGTTACTAGTAAGAATACAATTGCAGAGCTCTATAATTCAATTAGAGAGCTCTACAATCATAATTGTTACTAGTAAAAATTGAATTATAGAGCTCTATAATTGTAATTGTTACTAGTACAAATTAAATTATAGAGCTCTTTAATTTAATTGTTACTAGTAAAAATATAATTACGACGAGTAATGCTGGAACGTTTTTATGCTGAAACGGCCTCCCATAGTAACAACTGAATTGTAGAGCTCTATAATTCAGTTTTTACTAGTAACAATTCCCATTAGAGAGCTCTACAATTCATTTATTACTAGTAAGAATTCAATTGCAGAGCTCTGTAATTCAATTGTTACTAGTAATAATCCAATTGCAGAGCTCTACAATTCCACTAGAGAGCTCTCTAATTCAATTGTTACTAGTAAAAACTGAATTATAGAGCTCTCTAATTGTAATTGTTACTAGTAAAAACTGAATTAGAGAGCTCTTTAATTCAATTCTTACTAGTAACAATTCTAATTACAGAGCTCTATAATTGTATTATTACTAGTAAAAACTCCTATTCATGAGATGCAAAACAGATTGCAGATTTCCCGCCTACAAAGGTGCGTTTCAAAATAAAAGCCCTGTAGCGTGGTTCTGAAGTATCCTGAAATATTTTACAGACTTAGGTAACATATTAATCATGTTCACATTAAAGCAAAATTAAGATGATGCCTGAGATGAAAGCCTATATTTAGTCGTTATATTCATTCACCTTTGTATATTGGTAAAGCTAAGAGCCAAGAACACTCCATATCACTGGACATAATATAGGGTGAAATGCCCTATATTTAGTATTGTTATGCAATAATAGAATGATTATCGCGGATATCTAATACAAAATAAACACCTCTAGTTGATTATCAATTTGTGTTAATAATAGGCGATTTGGCGCTGGGATGTGTTGTTTTTGAAATGATGTTGTTGAGTGCTCGTTGTCACTGTTATCAGAGGCGCGTGCAACAGGGTTCACAGCGCTCGTGCACACGGATTAGCAGTTCAATCTATCGCTGTTGCGGAGACTCTCTATTCGATACGTTGAAATCACAAAAAACAAAATACATATAAACGTATCCCTGCTCTTGATATACAATCACTGATGAAAATCTTTGGTTTTAATGAGAACATTTTTTTTTACACATGGTTGGATTAGAACCGGGAACCTCTTGCACCTTAAACGGAGAAACTGCCACTAGCCCATCAGGACATTCAATTATTAAATGCGGATCGTCGTATTTATTAACTAATGTACATACTCTCGAGACTAACGATATTGTATTATAGCAGATGTAGGAAAACTACAATATTTGAACACATTTATAATTTTAATATCATATTATTATTGTAATAATAATACAACATACACCCACCCATACACATTCTTGTCCCACCCACTTTGTAAAACAAAGTTACGCCACTGACCCCAGTTGAATATGCATAAGGCACGATTAGCATAATGATATGTCGCCGAATACAGAGCTCTGTAATGCAATTGTTACTAGTAAGAATTGCTATTGTAGAGCTCTGTAATTCAATTTGTACTAGTAAGATTGCAATTACAGAGCTCTCTAATTCTAATTGTTACTAGTAAGAACTGAATTATAGAGCTCTGTAACTTAATTCTTACTAGTAACAATTCAATTAGAGAGCTCTGTAATTCAATTATAGAGCTCTCTAATTCAATTGTTACTAGTAACAATTGAATTAGAGAGCTCTATAATTTAATTATTACTAGTAAGAATTGCAATTAGAGAGCTCTACAATTGAAATCTTACTAGTAACAATTTGATTATAGAGCTCTATAATTCAATTACAGAGCTCTCTAATTCAATTGTTACTAGTAACAATTATGATTAGAGAGCTCTGTAATTCAATTGTTACTAGTAAAAATTACAATTAGAGAGCTCTCTAATTCAATTGTTACTAGTAACAATTGGATTAGAGAGCTCTGTAATTCAATTATAGAGCTCTGCAATTACACATATCTTTAATGTGTATTTTTACTAGTAATAAATCAATTAGAGAGCTCTGTAATTCAATTGTTACTAGTAAGAATTCAATTAGAGAGCTCTATAATTGTAATTGTTACTAGTAAGAATTCAATTAGAGAGCTCTATAATTGTAATTGTTACTAGTAAGAATTAAATTAGAGAGCTCTATAATTGTAATTGTTACTAGTAAGAATTAAATTAGAGAGCTCTATAATTGTAATTGTTACTAGTAAAAATTGAATTAGAGAGCTCTATAATTGTAATTGTTACTAGTAACAATTCAATTAGAGAGCTCTATAATCCCAATTGTTACTAGTAACAATTGAATTACAGAGCTCTATAATTAAAAATGAATGGAAGTCAATGGAGACATATGACTAGTAATAAATTAATTGTAGAGCTCTGTAATTGTAATTGTTACTAGTAACAATTCAATTAGAGAGCTCTATAATCATAATTGTTACTAGTAAAAATTGAATTATAGAGCTCTATAATCATAATTGTTACTAGTAAAAATTGAATTATAGAGCTCTATAATTGTAATTGTTACTAGTAAGAATTCAATTAGAGAGCTCTACAATCATAATTGTTACTAATAGAAATTGAATTATAGAGCTCTGTAATTGTAATTGTTACTAGTACAAATTAAATTATAGAGCTCTTTAATTTAATTGTTACTAGTAAAAATATAATTACGACGAGTAACGCTGGAACGTTTTTATGCTGAAACGGCCTTCCATATTCTCCTCTTTCAGTTGTTTCACCTCGGCGTGCAGTTTTTGGCACTGTACTTTACAATCTTTGATCTCGGCAGAGTTAAAATCTACCGCTTTCGCGATGTTGGCTATGGTCAGCGTGTTCTGCTTTAGTTCCTCAGTGAAGTCCTGCATCATGTTTTGAAGAGTGCCGATAGCAGCCAATATCGCAGCATTAGAGGCGTTTTCAGCATGGGCACCGGTAGTCATGACGTCATCTGATTTTGACTTTTTCTGTGGTGCAGGTGGTTTGGAAGGGGATGCTAAGGTGTTTTTAGTTCCTCTGGTGTTAGTTTCCATCCTTTCTGGACCACTGTAGTCGTGATCTTGAACTTGAAGAGTTTTCAATTTAGCATTAGCTTTTGTGCTAGACATGTTGTAGTCTGCAATATCGTACTTCAGGAGGTGCTCAGGGTCTTTAACAGGATTCTGAATTATTATGATAAGTTCTCTATGGTTTTACATCTGATATTTCAGGGTTTTGTTAAGTTAAAAGTTAACTCCGTTGATTTTCAAGGCTTTGCTACTCTGGGCTGTTCACAATGCGTCTGCTCTCTCCGCCATCTTGAGCCCCCTCCTCAGTGCCGCTGCCAGATGCCGATGCCGCATTTTGCGCCAGCCCCTGCTGAAGGATGAATGCTTTCTTCCTTTTTCCGTTTAGAAGACAAAAACGAAAAAACAAATTATACGAAGGTACACGGACCGTTATTCTTCATGTTATATGTTATTCTTTTATGTTATTCAAGTGCCATGTAACAGTGCACAACAGAATAAGTTAGTTCTTGTTTGCAATGCAATGCAGTACCACAAACATTGTATCTCTTCAATGCACAACAAAATAATTTTAGTTCTTGTATGCAAACTAACGTTACAGACCACTATTGTTGCTATTCACTGTATAACAAATTAAGTTAGATCGTGTATACAATGCAATATAACAACAAATATGTTAAATGTGATCTATTCACTGCACATTCGAATCTCACAGTCGAATCGTCGCAGAGGTGTTATGAGGCAAGATATGGGGGCGCTGAGCGCTCAATATCTGATTTTACATAGACATACCAACCGACATACCGGTTCTTTCCCAATAGGTTAATATACAGTCTATTTTGTTAATACTATAAATAAAAATGTGAAAAGAAAGAAGCTTTTAATAAATATTTTTAATGTGCGTGAAAAAATCCAACCACCCCTGTGACCGATTTAAGTTTCACTTCCATGATCCGTGACCGGCAGAGGAGCATCTTTGCGCAGGGATTAAATATTTAACAATGTCTGGCATATTATGAGGTTCCATTTGTGCCAAAATTATGTCGACATGCTGTCCGTCTATGCTATGTGTCGTCTCCGCTTACTCCTGTCATCGGTCCTTGTCGTTTGACTTTGTCGTCTTGCGTGTCAATGCTGCATGTGTCATGACTATGAGTCGTCTTCCATGTCGTTGCTATGCGTCGTTTCCCTCTGTCGTTACTGTGTCGTTGCTATGCGTCGTTTCCCTCTGTCGTTACTGTCGTTGCCCTCTGTCGTTACTGTGTCGTCTTCCATGTCGTTGCTATGCGTCGTTACTATGCGTCGTCTTCCATGTCTTTACTATGCGTCGTTTCCCTCTGTCATTACTATGTGTCGTCTTCCATGTCGTTGCTATGCGTTGTTACCCTCTGTCATTACTGTGTCGTTTTCCATGTCGTTGCTATGCGTCGGAATTGTTTGAAGAGTTGACTGTTTTGGGCAGACGCCTGGTTGCTGGATTTAACCTTTGGATGCGCTTAAATTCATCTGTGAAAAGGGATGGAATAAATTTTTCCAAATGTTTTTGCAGCATTGAGAGTGCTTCTCACTCTCCCCGTCAATGTGAGCTCTGGAGAACGCAGTTTCTCAAAGCTTAAACTGATAAAAATGATCTCCGAAGTTCATGTTAAACTCGAGGACGCAATCAAATCGTTTGTCGCTGTGAAAGCCCGACGCGCACGCTTCTGAAATGTAGGTGTGTAAATGTGTATCAGTCAAGAAAAAATCGAAACCTCCAGTTTTGTGAGCTAAAAAGTTGTGTGCATATGTTTAGTTTTATTCTGTATCTATTAGCCTAAAAAACACCTTTTTGCAGAATGAAAAAAAAAAACCTCTGAAAACATGCTTGCACGTTTTTATTTTAGTGTAATCTCATAGATATTTTTTTTTTTTTACATGCATCTTAAGGATCCCTCATTTTGAATGTGAGGTGGAGGCGGCACGATCGTGCTCTGCCTAGAGCGGCATTTGAGCTTGCGCTGGCCCTGTGTACAGTATAAAATACAACTTACCATTTTACAAAAGGGAGGGAAACGACGCATAGCAACGACGTGGAAGACGACACATAGTAACGACATGGAAGACGACACAGTAATGACAGAGGGTAACGACGCATAGCAACGACTTGGAAGATGACACATAGTAATGACAGAGGGTAAAGAAGCATAGTAACGACATGGAAGACGACACATAGTAACGACGCATAGCAACGACATGGAAGACGACACATAGTAAGGACAGAGGGTAACGACGCATAGCAACGACACAGTAACGACAGAGGGAAACGACGCATAGCAACGATGACAGAGGGAAACGACGCATAGCAACGACACAGTAACGACAGAGGGAAACGACGCATAGCAACGACATGGAAGACGACACATAGTCATGACACATGCAGCATTGACACGCAAGACGACAAAGTCAAACGACAAGGACCGATGACAGGAGTAACGGAGACCAGGGACGTGCACAGACATTTTGGGGGGCAGGGGCTCAAGTGGAAAAAAGGGCACTTTTCATAATTATTTATTTAAAAAATAACGAACCCTTAAATATATTAAGACAACTTTGACTTCACTTACACTCATGCAATTGTTTTATACTCCACAGATTTCTACAAAATAATCAGTTCACACAGAGACCATGGTCTTCTTTAGTATTCACTAGGTTTATCACAAGAGAAGTCAACAGCAACTATTTTCAAGTAGCCTATATATTTAGAATAAATGACTGCACCAAGAAGAGGGACATAGTTTCACTAATAATTTGTTTATTTTGCACAAATCAATAAATAGTTTTAATTTTTTGGTGTTATTGGAATACTTCTTTCATGAAGTGGACAATTTTAAGATTTTACAATTTTACAATTTTAAGGTCCATTTTTGCTGCCATGTCTTTTACTCTAATGGAAAGAAAACTTAACCATAACCCTACACATTTAGATGGAGTTTGTTTTAAGCCTACTACCCTCCATCTGTTTGCATCTGTAGATTTCTTCTAAATTAACCAAAATAAGCTAATCTGCATATTTAAACACATCAAAAAAAAATTCCTGAACTGTTAATACATTATATGTTATAACAAATGCCTGCAGAGGGCGCCAAAAGCCTGCTGATTTTTGTTGTTAGACAGCACAGCATGATCAAATCCACGATCAAAGCCAACTATGATAGAAATGCTAGTCACTGTAATTTCTTCAACAAGAATATGTGGACATCAAACACGCAAAGACAGAGCGAGGGTTTAAACTTGTATTGATGTATTATCATGTGTAAGCGTAGATTTAAGAATAGCATTATGTAGCTGATGCTGTATTATGATTTTTAAATGGTTTTAATAAACCATGCATCCTTAGAAAACTGTCTAATAATGTGGTTCATGGATGCTCCTCTTCTGGTATTGACAGCCCAACCTATCGGTCAAGTGTTTACCATACTCAATGCATAGCACAATACAATAATTTAAATTATAATATGACATATATTTCATTAGTATCAAATCAGGCAGATGTGTTGATTGTGGTCAAACTATTAATGCAGCGTTAAATGTATAAATAGCCCTTAAATAGACAAAACTTTCAGGTTTGTGAACAATGGCTAGCCTACCTGAAAGAAATGCACGGGATGCATCCATCTAGGGCCTTTTTTCTTTTTCGCTTCTTATCGCCAGGCAGCAGTTGCATTTTCGCGGAAATAGTTGTCACAAGTTTTCAGCCAGCAGCAAACTCGAGGTGAGGTGAGGTGAGGTGGGGCGCGCGTGCGTGCGTGCGGGCATGAATGGCGTGTCGCGGAGTGAGGGCATCTGAACTCGACAAAGCCGACCTGATATAGTTTTTTTTTATTATTATTATTTGTTTTTTATTTGTTTTATAAAGTAAATATATTTGTTTGACAGGGAAGCTGAGCGCAAACAGGAATATATATATTCATTTATTAAAAAAAAAAAAAAAAAAAAAAGCACCCCAGAAAAAAGGGCACTTTCTCTCCAGGAAGAAAAAGGGCAGGTGCTCAAGCCCCTTTTTTGTCTATGTGTGCACGTGCCTGACGGAGACGACACATAGCATAGACGGACAGCATGTCGACATAATTTTGGCACAAATGGAACCTCATATTATGGAAACGCAGCCCTGGGGTGAGTTTCCCGAAAGCATCGTTAGCCAACTATGGTCGTAAGTCCCATTGTCCCATTGGTAACGACGAAACTTGCGACCATAGTTCGCTTTGGGAAACGCACCCCTGACTAGTAGGTAGGGTAGCTACAAGTGATTTTAAACTATTTCAGCGGGGTGTAATTTGATTTTTGGATGCTGTTAATGTTTAGCTAAAAAGAATGCCATTCCAGTTTAGCGTTCTCTGCAGTTAAAAAGACAAGCTGACAATTCTATACTTTCGTTATTTTAATAATTTCTTTGATTTTAATTTAATTATTGATCACTGAGCTGCTGATGAACATCTTGGAGAGACAGACCGTAAAAGTTCCATAAGTTTGTCACTACAGAACCTAGCGCAATTTTCCAGAGAAAGTGTTACCTCTCCTGGCGTGCAACACAGTCACAAATCCACTCCCAGACTTAAAGGCACTTGATCTCTCATGTCCACCATTGCATGAACAAACTTAGAAGAAGGATACTGGTGAGACAGTAAGAAGAAACTATATGAGAAAGAGTAATGTACAGTCAAGTGAAATCAGTGAGTTCAGCGAGTTACCTGCCCAACATCCTGTACAAGATAAGGCATAAGACACATTAGAGACATGTCAGAGAACTGGCCAATGATCATTGTGATTGGGATTCTCTCATACCAGCTGAAAGAGAAGATCAGTGGAGAACATGGCTTGATTCACTTTTGAAGCTTGAGCAGATACAGATTAAAAGACCATACCTTCCTGTTTCTCTATGTTCTACACCAAACAGAGAACTCTGTGTCTTTGCAGATGCATCTACCATGGCCATATCCGCTGTAGCTTATCTTAGAGCAGTTGACGCAGAGGGATGCAGCCATGTTGGCTTTCTCTTGGGTAAATCCAAGTTGGCCCCTCGTACTTCTCTGACTGTTCCACGTCTTGAACTTTGCTCTGCGGTTTTGGCTGTTGAAATGGCAGAATTGCTAACCACTGAGCTAGACTATGAACTCAAAAAAGTGAAATTCTACACAGACAGTAGAATTGTCCTAGGTTACATTCACAACACAAGCAGAAGATTTTATGTGTATGTTGCCAACAGAGTTGCTCACATCAGAAGGTCTACTCACCCAAGTCAGTGGTACTTCATCAGAACAGACCAAAATCCTGCAGACCATGGGACACGTCCCATATCCCCGAAGCTATTGCGTCACACAAACTGGTTTTCAGGCTCTGAATTTTTGCACAAAGATGGCCTGGACATTGATACACACCAGCCAGATACCTACAACCTTATTGAGCCAGACACAGATGTAGATGTATGGCCACATGTGTCAGCCTTGATTACTCAAACCTCTGAAAAGAAGCAAAACTCAGCAATTTACACGCTTCTTCAGCTGGAAGGTACTCACCAGAGTCATGGCTTGTCTTGTACGTAAAGCCAGATCTTGTTCTGGAAATCCTAACTCCAAAACAGATGAGTTAACACAAGCAAGAGTTGTGATTATCAGAACTGTTCAACAAGAAACATTTTCTGAGGAACTGAAGTGCCTTGCAAGAAATGAAGCAGTGCCCAAGCGCAGCATCATAAGAAAGCTGAACCCCATTTTGGATGAAGATGGAGTAATACGAGTTGGAGGAAATTCATCGTCAGCTGAAACATGTTGGGAAGACAAACATCCCATCATCATTCCCAAAAACAATCACATCACTACTCTACTTGTCAGACACTTTCATGAGCAAGTTGCACACCAGGGCAGATATTTCACAGAAGGTGCTCTCCGGTCAGCTGGACTGTGGATTATTGGAAGCAGAAGACTAGTATCTAGTGTCATACATCACTGTGTGATCTGTAAAAGGCTTAGAGGAAGGCTGGAAGAGCAAAAAATGTCCAACTTGCCTTTTGATTGAGTTAACCCCAATCCTCCATTCACCAATGTCGGCATTGATGTGTTTGGTCTGGGGAACATCTACTCTCGACGAACCAGGGGAGGTCCTACACAGAGTAAGCGATGGCCAGTTATTTTTACATGCTTGGGAACACAAGCCGTACATTTCGAAGCGATTGAGTCTCTGTCCTCCTCAAGCTTTCTAAACTCATTCAGAAGATTCATTGCTGTCCAAGGGTCTGTCAGACTACTTAGGTCTGACCGTGGAACTAACTTTATTGGAGCCTGTAAAGAGCTCAAAATAAATGCAGAGGATTCAGAGTTTAAAAGCTATCTACAATATCAAGGGTGTAACTGGATTTTCAACTCTCCCCATTCCTTACACATGGGTGGAGTGTGGGAAAGGTTGATAGGGGTTTCACAGAGAATTTTAGATGCCTTGCTTCTCAAGAAAGATTCCACAAGACTGTCACATGAGGTTCTAGTTACGCTCATGTCAGAAGTTATGGCCATAATGAATGCCAGGCCCCTGGTCCCTATCTCGTCAGACACAGACATGCCAAATGTTCTCTCACCTGCTACACTTCTAACTCAAAAGGTAGCGACAGTGTCTGCACCAAAAGGAGAATATGACCTTGAAGACCTCTACAACAAGCAGAGGAGGCAAGTTCAAAGCCTAGCTGATGCCTTTTGGAAGCGCTGGTATCAGGAATAACACTTCAGCAAAGGAGAAAATGGCAGGTAGACAAACCAAACCTGCAGGATGGAGATGTTGTTCTCCTAAAAGCTGCATTACTCAAGAGGAGTGAATGGTCTACAAGGGTTGTGACAAATGCCATCCCTAGTCAAGACCTCAAAGTACGCAAAGTAGAAGTAAAAGTTATCAAACAAGGCACTCCCAAAGTATATTTAAGAGCAGTTTCTGAGGTGGTGTTGTTGTGTAAAGGGTCAGTGGTATAAGACATTATACCAAACAGGGAGTGTGCTGACATCAGTAAAACAGTCCCATAGTCCCACCCAGTGGCCATAGTGAAATTTATGTCTTAAGTGTGTCCTTCTAGAGTTGCCGTAGTTAGTGTTGCATCAGAAGAAATTCATCTGAAGCTGTATTTCCCTGCCATGCGGTTTTGTTACAAAGGCCTTGAAAATATATGTCTGTGAGTATTTTTAGTTCATATTTTTCTTTGTTAATAGAGTAAAATGCAATTTAAAGATATGTGTATAAATTGGGTTTCCAAAAAGATAATATTGAAGAGCTGGTTTGTAAGACCATCTGCATGGAAGTGAACATGTTAAATATGTTATAATCTGAATGTAACAATTCGATTATTATGCATAAGACACATTATTTGACATTTTCTTTATATGTTCAGTTTTACAGTGCTTCCTTCAAGTAAATCACACTCAAACGAAGTCTAGCATCTGAGTCTTTCATCGGGCAGCTGCTTGAAAATCTCGCCTTTGGAGAGGACTGTTGATTTTGTAATCAGAAAATGTAAGTATTACTACTAAAGATAAGATTACCCCGGAATGAACTGTATTGCTTGCATTGCAAAGCTTAATTATATTACTTTTTATTATTATTATTATTTTTTTTTTTTACTGAAAATGTTATAGTAAAACTAGCAAAATGTAATGTTTTGTCATATGACATGGCTATGCAGGAATACACACTAGACAAATGCAGCCAAGGTGAATACATCTCAATTTGCAGTCAAGCAATGAATTAATGCATGAATTAATAAAATAGTTATATTTTATTTACTGACAACAATAGGAAACATAAATGATTAAAACAACACATGAAACAAAGCTTTATTCAAACCTATTGTTCTAACAATAACCTATACAGTCCTGCTGCACTCTCAACACAGCTGTGCCAATTCTGCAGCTTTATTTTGATGAAGCATCTGAACACCTTCTCCTGTCTTCGCCATCCATTATGTCCCTCACTGCTGCTCTTCTCAATGGGGACATCATTGATCTGGAGGATGAGGAAGACCATGGTGATGCCCCCTGAACCCCATTACTTTGAAGCAAGAGTGGTTCCCCATCACTGTCCTTGAGCAAGACACTTTACTCCAGGTTACTCCACATTGATCATCCCTGTAATAAAAGCACTGTAAATCACTTTGGATAAAAACATCTGCCAAAAGCATAACTGTAAATAAATGTAAATGTGATTTTTGTAAATCCTTTTTTGTTAGTGTCTTGGGCACAAACACTCAAAGCTACTTATTTATTTACTTTTTCAAGGTACTGCTATAATATAAATGCATGCATACCCCCCCCCCCCACAAATGCCGCCATCACCTTGCCTTGCAGGTCCTGCTCCACCACAAAAGCTCTGCAGCAAACATACAGACATAAAAAATCAGAAAAGTGCTGTAATAACTCTGTTTAAAATGACAATAATTAAATAAACTACAACTTATGATTTAAATAGATTTTATTAATTTCTGTAGTGTACTCACTCAAAGCCTTTGACGGCAGCATTCCTTCATCAGCCTCTCTCCACCAGATAAACACACTTGTGCTCATCTGACCCTGTAACATCCAGACAAGATTCAAGTTTCCTCTGTGATTTATGTGCTCAAATCTACATTTAAATTTGTAATGTAAGCAGTATTGACAACAGTGAATTCTACATAATAGTACACACACATCACTCAGATGTCTATTTCATGTTGTGATGTGCTCATCATTTGCAATACTTATTGAATATTTTCCTGTCAGATGTTAAATAAACAACTTTATGTAAGTAATACGTTTATGTAGTAAGCGACTTTATGATATGGTTTAGAATTCATGTAAATCCACTTTGGAGATAAACGTGCTCACTGAAGCTTCCTTTGTTAGCTGTACATAATAAAACGTGTTTTTACAGCAAAATCACAACTATACTGTCAAGCGTGTTTAAACCTTCAACAGTTTACAATAGTTCAACAAATGCGATTTTAACACAAGAACCATGTTTTTGGTTTTCAATACTCACATTTGAAAGCATCTGTGCCGCTTTTCTCCTCCGTGTTCGATTACTGTTGTAGAAATTTTAAAAATGTATTGTAATTATCATTATATGCTGATGATTACATGTCTCCTCAAAACTGCCTGTACTGCATGCTGATGAGTTTTCTCTTAGAAGTGCTTAAATGCTGATGTTTCACAAGTCTTCACTTACAAGTCTGTGTGTAGGGCCTTTTAGTCATGTAGAACAGCTACTTTTGGGGACTTATTTTTGGCTCGTGGCGAAGTCACAATAAAAGACCATGTTTGTATGAAAAATAAATGTATAAGTTGCAGTGTAAGAGGATTATGAGGATTAGTTTTTCCCGGTTATGTGCCTAATATGGTAAAAGGACAGAGGCTTCAGCCTTGGAGGTTAGAGATATAAAAGTGAGGGGAAGCTTTTGTTTTTGACTCTGCAGCTTTTTGTGAGCCTGTATGACTGTCTGCCGTTTCTTGCAAGAAATAAAACTTTCGAAAGACAATTGGATGAGTTTGTCTCTTATGTAGCCGAGTTGAGTCAAATTTCTGTCAAGAAGTGGGATCCCTTGGATGTGTCCTGCTGGGCCTGAGAAGCAGACGATGTTGGCCACCTGAAGCACCTACCCCGCATAGCTTAAGGGACGAGGGCCGGCTGTGGCCGGGCCCGGAGGGGACACCACTAGGATCAGGAAAAGAACCCAGGTAGCATTACGTCTTCCTGGTAAGAGATAAACTAAAATTTTATGGCGAATTAAAAGGTTTTCTTTGAAATGTTGGGATTAAGAATGAACTGTGATTTGGTGAATTTGGGTAAGGGGACAACCCATGATGGCTGTATCTGACTCTGTGGTGCATGTCAGGGACTTCTAAGGGGGAACTGAGATCTTTGCAAAGGTAGCGTGGTTAACACATTTCGGAAGTCAGACGCGTTGGTTGGGGCACTTTCCAAAAACTTGGCACGCGATAAAGATAACAAAAAAAAAAAAAAAATAATAATAATAATGTTGTGCTCAAGTAGCGAAGGGGGATTGAAACTGTGTGGGCCAGTTCGAAGTGTCTTAACTGATTAAAGAGAGCCAGTGCTCATGCTCACTGATTTGAGGCTGACGAAATCTGATCTGGGGGAGACATCCAACAGATTATTAGGTGCGTGCCGAACAAGGGAAGTAAATCCACAAGAGTCAGGAGAGTCAATATGGGGAAGTCCCAGAGCAAGCTTGCAAAATGACATTTATATATCTAAATAACGACATATGCTCTCAATGACAAATGCGGAACAGTTGGTTCATGCATTCATGACCTCAAGACTAGATTACTGTAATGCTCTACTGGGTGGTTGTTCTGCTCGGCTTTTAAACAGACTACAGTTGGTCCAAAATGCGGCAGCTAGAGTTCTTACTAGAACCAGAAAGTATGACCATATTAGCCCAGTTCTGTCAACATTACATTGGCTCCCTATTAAACATCGTATAGATTTTAAAATCTTGCTAATTACTTATAAAGCTCTAAATGGTTTAGCTCCCCAGTATCTAAGCGAGCTCTTGGTGCATTATAGTCCTTCACGTCTATTGCGATCTCAGAATTCAGGCCAGTTGATAATACCCAGAATATCAAAATCAACTGAAGGCGGCAGATCCTTTTCCTATTTAGCACCTAAACTCTGGAACAATCTTCCTAGCATTGTTCGGGAAGCAGACACACTCTGTCAGTATAAATCTAGACTAAAAACACATCTCTTTGCTCTTGCATACACATAACGCATTATCAATACATTAACATTTTTCAAATCTGTTAAAGGATTGTTACGCTGCAATAATTAGGTCGGCCGGAACCGAGAACATTTCCTATAACACTAGATATACCTGTACATCAGAATAAGAATGGCATCTACGCTAATATCAGTCTCTCTGCTTATCCTGAGGTTTGCCGGGTGCTGGATCCAGGCCGTATCCAGATCAGATGGAGAACCTGTGTCTGGACCTGACCACAACGTAGCCCAGGAGACAATGGCTTACAGATCCAGTTCTGGCTGCATCTATAATTCAGATTTTTAATCTCCGTATCCACTTACATATATTTATATATAATCTATTTTTAATCTCTATAATAAAAATGTATAATTCAGATTTTGATCTCCATATCCATTTACATATATTATATCTTCCAAGGGTTTTTTTCCCTCCTAGGACTTTTTTCCCAGTGCTAGCACGCTGGGTTTTTCTCCTAGGGTTTTTTTTCCACCCCTGGCAGTCAGCCGACATTGGCTAAATGCAGCACCATCTTGTATATGTTATGTATTACCACGCCTGCTTGTACAGCTTATTTTTAACCACTTCTCTTTTTCTGTGCTTCTAATATGTAAAGCTGCTTTGAAACAATTACCAATTGTAAAAAGCGCTATATAAATAAATTTGACTTGACTTGACTTGACACCGGTGTAATATCAGATGAGAAAGCTGTATGGCCAAAGATGCATGCTAGATGTAGATAAACTAGTTAAATATTATGATTTTTCCAGAAGAGGGAACATTGAGTGTCATAAGACATAAGGTCGTAAGGGACTGAGTTGAAGAGAACTGCGATGTGGGGATGTTGTTTTTGTGTGAGAGTGATGTTTGTGTGAAATGTAAGCAGACAATAGATTGTAGGCTAGAGGAAGCAGACAGAAGGGAAAAAGTCGATGCAGAAAGAATTGGCATGCAAGGAAGCAAAATGAAGAAAAAGTAGAGAAAAAAAGAAGAAAAGATAGAGAATAAAAGAGGAAAATGAAGAATATAAGGAGAAAGTGATTGCATTACACCCTACTAACCCTTTTTTCTCTGTCTCTTCACATCCACCACCATACCCACAATATCCCATGGCTGAGCTGCAAGCCCTGAAAGTTGACCCCGACCTCGACTGCTCTCAGCCGAAGAAGAAGCCGGCGGCGCCAACAGTGCAACCAGCAACACGAAAGCAGAAACTGCAACCTCTTGCAACCCCCAAAGAAGAAGAGGAGGAGGTGCTCAGCGACCCACCAACAAAGAAGCGAAAGACACAACAGACTGTGAAGGAAGAAAATGTGAGTGTTACAGCTCCAATGATTGAAGTTTTAGGGCCGGACGAGCCCATGGTGGTTTTTGGGCCATGGACTGTGACTAACATGAAGGACACACACTTGGCTGAGCTACTGAAACATGCCTTGCATGTGGAAGAACAACTGGAAGAGGCAAGAGAGGGAGAAGCAAAGCAAGCGGCAGAAACAAAGAAGCAAGAGGCAGCAGCAGAAAAGCTTGCCGTGCTAAAAAGAGAAAGAGCCAGAGCAAAGTCTGACAAATGGTTGCAAATGGCCCTTGTGATTGCAATGTCAAAGCTTGGAGGGGGTCCCAGAGAAAAAACACCAATGATTGAAGGTGAAGCAAACAACGCTGGGGGCAACAGGAGAGGATGGAGGTGCTGGATCTGCAAAACGGATGGTCACTGGGTCAGAGACTGTTCGAGATGCAAAAAATTGCAAGAAAGATGGCCATTGGGCCCAGAACTGTCCCAAAGACCAGCAGAATCAGGCAGACTGAGACAAGGGAGACAGAGAGCAGGAAGGAAGGGTCACGGGTGAACAGCCAACAGCTACAAATCAGGGAAGTGAAAATTTTCTAATCACACACATTTACACATACACTGACTTACATACTATTCTCTGCAATGAAGAAAATGCTTGCTCTCTGTTAAAAGTTTCTGCTATGAGTAATGTTTCTGATAAATGTTTGACAATGTATAAGAGTAGGGGATTTTTTAGAAATGCCCAGATATTCCATGATGGTAGAAGGAACACCAGTTTCCATTTTAGTATATTCTGGAGCAGGGCGATCTGTATTAAGAACATGTGACTTGCCATGTCAACCAAGAATGACAAACAAATTCATGAATCTATTTCTGCCTCAAGGCACCAACATTTTTGAAAAATGTATAGAACCTTTAACCTGTGAAACAGAAGGGGGCAGGATGTTGAAACATGCCTTTCTGTATTCATCAGGATGCACAATGGGTGTACGCAGGTTGTGTTTTGTGAAAAAAAACCAAGGGGGGTATGTTTTGAAAAGTTTATTTATTTATTTATTTTTTGAAAATTTGTTAAAAACCAGTGGAGCTATATACTATTTTTGGCAGCTGTTACAGAAACATTTTTACAAAAAATCTTTCTGATTTAACCTTGAGATTTGAAGTATTAGATAGCTTAGATATTTGCACCACTATTTACAATGACACTAATAATTCCTAATTTCTGATAGAAATGCAAAATCAATCGGTAGTTATTAATAGAATAACGAGACACAAACCTTTACATTCAATCGTGTTTGGTCCCATTTATTTTTGATCACGGTGCATACACATACAAACCTTTAGTCCAAAAGTGCACACATTTCTAGAAATACACGTTTACCTCAGATTTCATTAGACAGAATATAAGTTGGCCATACACAGGGTTTCATAATTACAGAGATAAGAAAATGTAGTTTGCTAGGGGGGTATGGGGGCATGGTCCCCCGAGAAAATGTAGATTTCCTTGGTGTACATATGTGCATTTTAAGACGTTTTAAGGCTAAACAAATTGGATAACAATAGCTTTAAAACCATGTCAACAAATACATGCATGCACAGTTTTGAGGCAGCTTTAATCGCATGTTTGGTAATTTCATGACTTCATTTACAACAGAACAACGACGGCCATTGCTCGTAGTTTCTTTTGCGCTTTATTTAAGCTATAATAAAGTAATTATGCAGTGTGCTGGCACATTTTTGCATGCAATTCTTGAGTGCGCGCCACACAAGCACAATATAACGGCTGATTGGACAGTCGTGTTAATATTTCTGAGTTTTACCGACATAGCCTAACATCTCATCTGACCGCAGTTCACTGTTGTTCAACTGAGGCTCCCTCGTCATCACTTGCACCTTTTCCGCACTCGTTTGACTTGCGCCTGGTGCTGAGGCGAAGTCGGAATGCGTGTCAAAAGTGTCCCGTTTGTTGTGGTCGTAAAGAGACCGTTCTATATAAATGCAGCATTTTATTAGGCAATGTTTTAAAAATATATTTTTATTTTTGGTCATTTATATGCTCTCTTGGTGATTTGTGGAGTAGCATCAAATAGTAGCAAACCCCTACACAATACTGGGACAAATTCCAAAAGATGCACAGTTCTTTTCAGTGGTAGACTTGGCTAATGCATATTTCAGTATGCCAATGGATAAAGATAGTGAATTTTGGTTTGCATTAATTTTAATGGTAAAGGATACACTTTTACATGGTTATGCCAGGGGTGCTGTGAGATCACCCACAATTTATAATGAGGCACTGATTTTGACAGCCGGGACTGCTTTGCTACAATATGTGGATGATCTGTTGACCTGTGCCAAAGATGAAGCTACATGTGTGGCTGATACTGTCTCCCTCCTGAAGCATTTGGCACAGGAGGGACACAAAGTCAGCCTGTCAAAATTGCAGTTTGTTAAACAACAAGTGAAATTCTTGGGTCGTGTCATATCCCCAAACAGTAAATCTCTATCTGATAAGAGGGTGCAGGCCATAAAAGATGTGCCAAAACCGATCACAAAGAAACAAATGTTGTAATTTTTGGGCATGTGTTCATATTGTAGAACATTCATTCCAATTATGCGATTCTTGAACAGCCCCTGAGAGCCTTCACAGTAGGTGAAGGGGCTAAGGTTGTGTGGCAAATTAAGCTTTTGAATCTTCAAATGCCTCAGGCTCCAACGTTGGGCCTACCTGTGCCAACAAAGCCCTTTGTTCAGATGGTGGATGAGAAACATGGATTTATGACTTCTGTTCTCTTGCAGCATCATGGACACAGAGTGCAACCTATGGCCTATGTTTCAAGCAAATTAAATCCAGTCACAGCAGGACTGCCACGTTGTCTGAGGGCCGTGGTATCTGCTGAGCAGGCCATAATGGCATCTAGAGAATTTGTGGGGTATTCTGACTTAACCCTGATGGGGCCAAATGCAGTGTCAATGATTTTGCAAGAACAGAAAATATCACATTTATTGACAGCTAGGTGGTTACGATACCATACTATCTTGCTTGATATGCCAAATGTTTTGTTGTTAAGAGTTGCACAACCTTGAATCCTGCCACCCTCCTTCCGATGGAGGAGGATGGGGAGGAGGATCATTGTTGTCTAACTGCTCTCGAACAAGTTTGTACAACAAGTCCAGATCTTTCTGACGAACCAATTGAAAATTTGTGACCATGTCCTCTTTGTGGATGGCTCAGCATTCCAAGATCCACAAACAGGCAAGAATCGAGTCGGGTACGCGGTAACAACTGAGTTTGAGGTTGTAGCTCCGAATTACTCAGCCCAGGCAGCTGAGCTTGTGGCTTTAACAGAAGCATGCAAACTCATGGCGGGTAAATGTGTCACAATTTATACAGATTTGCGTTAGTCTTTTGGAGTTTGCCATGACTTTGGAGCCTTGTGAAAACACAGACATCTTTTAAAATCAGATGGGCGCCCAATCCTAAATGCTCCTCTTGCAGCTGCTCTTTTGGAAGCCATTTTGCTGCCTGATAAGGTGGCCATCTGTAAAAGTGCAGCACATGTAAACAATAATAGTTTTGTCTTGACAGGAAAACAGATTGGCCGACAGCAGAGCAAAGGCTGCAGCATTGTCTGGCGAGACAAAAGAAGCAGAGTGTACTTTGTTATCTGAAAATAACGATGTTGATTCTCCTTCTTTACAGAGTATGCAGACCTTTGCCTCAGGGGCAGAGAGGAAGCAGTGGAAACAGGCCTGCTGTACGCTTGTGGATGAAATTTGGATGAGTTGTGATAGCAAGCCTTGCCCATGGAAAAGATCACATTTCAAAACTGGGGATGGTAGCACAAATGAAAGAATTGTGTTTTACAAAGGGGTTCACAATATTTGCAGAAAATCTTTGTAAAAGATGTATAATTTGTAACACCCACAATGTGGCAAGGGGAATAAGATGCCTCAAATGTCTCATGATAAGGGGAAATGTCTCATGACATGACATAAGTTATTGTAAAGAGCTGTCCTCTCTGTCGTCTAACATGTGTGTCCAGGTGAAAGCAGCTTAGGGGAAGGTGGCTGAGAGCACCACTGGTGTCGAAAGTATTCACATTCAATACTCAAGTAGAAGTATAGATACTAGGGTTTAAAAAAAACTTCTGTAGAAGTTGAAGTATCAACTCAAGCTTTTTACTCAAGTAAAAGTGTAAAAGTACTGGTTTCAAAACTACTTAAAGTATAAAAGTAAAATGTAAGGGAAAAAATGCCTTTAAGGACAAAAGCTTAGGCCGCGCCACAGGGGCCTATTGTGCACTCCACCTCCTCAAAATGTCATCAGTAACTTTTTTTGGAATGTAAATGTACATCCAAACTTAACTGCAGGAATCTGTGAGGGCAATGGACAAGAAAAATGCAGGTAGTTTTGGTGTACCCAGGGCAGGCTTAGTAACAATCAGGGCTTGACATTAACACCCACCAACCTGCCAAATGCGGGTAGTTTCTTCAGCTGTTTCAGTTCACACCGCACTCGTCTGTTGGAGTTTGTTGGATAGGTGTGATAACCCTGTTGGCGTTTTTCCCAGACTGAACATGTTTAATTGGCATTTGTTTGGTCGTCTGAGCATCCAACAAATGCAACAAACTCTCTGTGTGTTCCAAACGGGATATATCACCCTCTGAAGAGCACTTAGGAGTGAAAACAATCATGGCCGCCATATTGACGTGTTCAAAACTGGCCACTTTAAAGGGCCCTTAAAGGGCTCTTCGTAATGAAGGATTTCGAAGGGTACAACTGATGGACACTTCGGGCCCCCATAATCCTTTGCAAAGGGAAGTTGTCTGTCATCACAGAATGAGCTCGATTTTACCTATAAATGTATGTATAGTATTTTTCTATACTACCTGTAAAATTTATACAAGTTAGATTTAGTACATTATTATGGTCAAAACGTCATTGTACTTCAACAAAAATACTTTACAGCTCCATTTATCAGTCCATTCAAATGTTTTAAATACATACACAATATACATTATGATGCGTAAACCAAAATAAATAAATAAACTAACGTTAAACAAAGGGCGCAGCTTGCGCAATCTATCCTCCTTGGCTGTCTCGTCAAGATGACGCAGAAGTGCGTTCCAAAAAAGGAGTATTTTTGACCCCTACACCCTTCATCCCTTCGAAGCTCTCACTCTGGAGGGTAAACCCTTTGAAGGGATTAGGGCATAGGGATGAGCCCTTCCGAATGGAACACAGGGCCTGACGTAATCTGACTTGGCCATGAACCGTTGCCATGACGATGAGGCAAGTCCCCGGCAAAGACAGCTGTTTGATCGTGCCCGCTCCTCAGGCACACACAACAAAGCACTGGAAACGTGACATTGCAGCTTGTTCGTTATAAAAAATAAAATACAGTTTAAAAGAAAAAAAAAACATATAAAAGGTACAATAGTCCCTAGTGCAATCCGTGCCATTCAGCAAGAGCACTGCTCCACTTCACCGAAAGAGAGAGGTATAACACCATGAGAGCAACGCAGGTTTACCTTCAGTTTCGTTTTAAATTAATTTGTTTTGGCTTGTTTAGCTACATGGTTGTATATGACTATGGGTCACATAAATAAAAAGGGTCGTGCTAAAAAAAGTTTAAAAAAAGGTTTATACGCTAATTTATTCAAACGTCTCTCTGCCTAACTACCTAGCTTATTAATTTGCAGAGGACGAAGAGAAAGTATAGGGAAATAATAACTTTTAAGAAATAATCTTTTTTGACACTGTCGTCCTTGCTGGAGTGTGACGTGATTTGTGACGTGCATGTGCGCTGGATCGCGTACAAACCAATAGTGTGTCAGAATGGTATATGTTCATTCTCAGCCAACCACAATCAAATTTACTCTATCCAGATCGTGCGATTTATCTGGATAGTTTTTTTTTTTTTTTTTTTTTATCAAGCCAGAATGAAAACAAGCCGAAATGAAATAGGAGTAACGAGGCTATTTTTAAAATGTAGGAGTAGAAAGTACAGATAATTGCGTGAAAATGTAAGGAGTAGAAGTAAAAAGTTGTCTGAAAAATAATTACTCCAACGAAGCTACTCACCTGTCTCCAGTGTCTTCCTAGTCTCCCAGTGTTTTCCTCGTCTTCTGTGAGTTACTCTGTGTCTGATCTGCTCCAAGTTTGCCTGCTCTCCACGGTTCCAGCAACTACAAAGACAATTATCAGCCCTACGATCACATCTGCCAAGAATTTCACCAGTCATCACTTACCTGCACTCTGCTTCACTTTCTGGTTGTTCAATAAACTATTTTACATTCCATCAGCGATGCAACCGCACCTGTATCCCAATGACAGTTCAAAAGTGGCGTTCATAATCTCTCAACTCGACGGTAAAGCACTTCGATGGGCGGAACCACTCTGGTCCGGTTGTCCAGTCTCTCTCCAGCTTTATCGCTCACTTCAAAGAAGTTTTTGGAAAACCAGCCTGGGATTCATCGATTGGTGAAAGATTATATCAATTAAAACAAGGTTCCATGTCTGTGACTATGCTCTCCAGTTCAGAACTCTGCTGCATCTAGTGGTTGGAACGAACAAGCCCTGATAACCACATACCGACAAGGTTTGGATCCACGCGTGCGGTTGCCTCTCGCTGCATATGAGGATTCCAACGGGCTAGAACATTTCATCCAGCTTTCCATCAGATTCGCCACTCGTATGTAGTCGTGTCTCAAAGAACACCAGGGCCAGTCTTTCTTCCCATCATCTCTCCGCCGACCAGAATCTATCAGTTCCCCAGAACCAGCCAACGAACCCATGCAAATTGAAAAGTCACGTCTTTCATCAGCTGAGCGGCAGAGATGGCTGACCCAGAACCTCTGTTTGTATTGCGGTCAAACTGGGCATTACATTGCAGAATGCCCCACTCGCCCCGCTCGACCCATGAGTGTTATCATTCCTTCGTTAAATAAGATGAAACCACTTACCATTGTTGTAAACCTTACTGCTGCCGACTTGTGTCTTCCAGTTAATGTCCTCCTCGATTCTGGGTCAGCCGGGAATTTAATCTCTGGAGCTCTCTGCCGCCAGCTTCAGCTCAAAACAGCACCTACGCCAAAGACCTACCACTCAGTAACTGGAAGACCTCTAAGACAAGTGCGCTACAGCGTCGGCCCCATTCAACTCCAAACCGGCGTTCTTCATATGGAAGAGATCCATCTGCTGGTTCTGGAGGACTCCACCACTGACGTGATTTTAGGGCACCCATGGTTGGAGCAGCACAACCCCATCATCTCGTGGGGTGACAAATGTTTCAACGAATGTTTCCTGTTCCAAGTTCTCCATGTTCTGAAGAAGTCCAAGTCTGCGCCACATCTTTGGAAAGTTGAAAACCGTTCAACAGACATCCCAAAATGTTACTCCCACTTCAGCAATGTCTTCTGTCCCAAGAAAGGCCTCCAGGCTGACTCCACAACGGCCATAGGACTGTGCCATAGATCTGCTTCCCGGTGAGACAGTGCCCAGAGGAAAGTTTTATTCACTTTCCATCCCGGAGGAGAAGGCCATGGAGGATTACATCAGAGAGGCTCTGTCTCAAGGCTACATATGCCCGTCTACTTCCCCTGCTGCTTCAAGCTTCTTTTTTGTGGCGAAGAAGGACGGAGGCTTGCGGCCCTGCATCGACTACAGAGCCCTTAACAAAATCACTGTCAAATTCAGATACCCATTTCCTCTCGTCCCCTCAGCGCTGGAGCATCTCCGAGGTGCCACTGTGTTCACCAAGTTGGACCTCCGCAGCGTGTACAACCTCATCTGAATACGTGAGGGGGACGAATGGAAGATGGCATTTGTAACCCTACTGGTCACTATGAGTATCTTTTCATGCCGTATGGGCTCGTCAACGCCCCTTCCATATTCCAGGACTTCATCCATGAGGTGCTACTCCCGGAGCCTGTCCGACCATCGCCGCCACTTTGCGGAGGTCCTGCAATGCCTGAGGGCATTTAACCTTTTCCTAAAGGCTGAGAAATGTATCTTCTACCAGCCCTGAGTGCAGTTCCTTGGCTACAACATCGATCGCAGTGGCATCCAGATGAACGAGAGGAAGGTTTCTGCTATCAAGGACTGGCCCATTCCCACCACAGTAAAGAAACTGCAAAGATTTCTGGGATTTGCAAACTTCTATAGAAGATTCATCCAAGGTTCCAGTATCATCACCACTCCCATCACGGACCTTTTACGCAGTAAGCCTTAATTCTCTGTCCTGGACCCCCAGCCGCCACTCAAGCCTTCTACACACTTAAGAGAGCTTTCACCTCCGCTCCCCTCCTTGTGCGACCTGACCCAGATAAGCCATTCATCGTTGAGTTGAATGCTTCTACCACAGGAGTGGGAGCAGTTCTTTCCCAGCAGCAGGGGAACCCCAGTAGACTTCACCCATGTGCCTTCTTCTCCCGCCAACTCAACCCAGCAGAGGTAAACTAAGACATTGGGAATAGGGAGTTTCTCGCCATCAAGCTTGCCCTGGAGGAGGATTGGAGGAACATTGGCTCGAAGGAGCCCACCACCCTTTCGTGGTTCTTACAGATCATTACCTGGAGTATCTACGAGACGCCAAGAGGTTGAATCCTTGTCAGGCTAGATGGGCTCTCTTCTTCACCAGGTTCAACTTTTCCATTTCTTATCATCCTGGATCAAAGAATGTTAAAGCCGACCCTCTCTCCCGCATCCATGGCCCTGGCGAGAATCCAGAAGAACCCAAGCCAATACTTCCTGAGAAACTCTTTGGAAACCCTATTGTCTGGTCTGAAGAGACTCTTCCCAAGGCCAATGCCGCTACTGACACCCCGCCGGGTTGTCCACAAGGTTTGCTCTATGTCATCCGGACATGGCACACTCCCCTCATCCACGCATCACACTCGTCACTGGACACTGGCCACCCTGGGGTCAATGAAACCAAACATGGTGGCCAAACAGCTGACATCAGGAGGTACGTGCAATGGTGCAGGGAATGTGCCATTTCCAAGAGTCCACGCCATCTTCCCTCCGGGAAACTACAACCTCTGCCCGTTCCAAGTCGCCTCTAGTCAAACCTAGGAGTCGACTTCATTACAGACCTTCCCACCTCCAACGGCTGCACATGTATTCTGGTGGTTGTGGACCGATTCTCAAAATCGTGTCGTCTAATTCTCCTACAAGGACTGCCCACTGCTATGGAAACTGCTGAACTAATGTTTAACTGTGTTTTCAGATACTATGGGCTTCCTGAAGATATCGTATCTGACAGAGGACCACAGTTCATCTCAAGAGTCTGGAAAGCATTCTTCAAGCTCCTAGGTGTGACCGTAAGCCTTTCCTCCGGCTACCATCCCCAAACGAACAGGCAGACGGAGAGGAAGATACAGGAAATCAGCCGTTTCCTATGTACCTTCTGTCACAGCCACCAGGACTCCTGGAACCAGTTCCTGGGTTGGGCCGAGTACACCCAGAACTCGCTTCGTCAGTCAACCACTGGACTCACTCCATTTCAGTGCGTACTCGGCTATCAGACATTCCAGCAGTCGATTAATGGTTCCGGGAGAGCGAGAGGGTCTGGGACTCAGCGCATCTCCAGCTCCAATGGGCCCTACACAGGCGCAGAATGGCAGCTGACTTTCGACATTCTGAAGCACCCAACTACCAGCCTGGACAGAAGGTTTGGCTGTCTACAAGAGACATCAGGATGCGCCTGCCTGTAGGAAACTGAGTTCCAGGTTCATTTGCTCCCTTCACCATCGCCCGCTGTCGTGGCAAATTCGATGTCTCTTTGTCCCTTCAGATCTGGTCTCGAAGAAAAACTTGCAGAGTCTAAGTTTCAGGTCTCAGAAGTATTTAACTTTATTGTCAACCAACAAAGTGAGATGCCAGCTCCGCATCTGAGGCTCCCTTAGCTGGCGCTCAGTTTTATACATTTTTCTTATCTCTTAAAAACAGAACAAATTAATATCATTGGCTTTTTCTTATCTCTTAAAATACACCAAATTAATATAATTGGCTGGTAATATTCGCTCTTACATTTTCCCATATTCTCACTTACACGTGTTCTCCCCTCACACCTCCTTAATTGCAGGTGTTGCTTATGTAAGAGAATTTTCTTAGTAAGGGTGACCAGTTTCCAGCTACTGGTAAGGGTGACCAGTTTCCAGCTACTCTTTTGCCTTAATCTCTCATGGCCTTCTGCCAATTTGATGGTCAACCCTTTTCCCATTGGCCAAATGAAACATTGTATCAAAACAGTGAACACTCCCAGAGGCAAGAGGCCTTCACGTGACACCCTTGACAATGTTCTTGTTCATTTCACAGCCACCTGTTGTCTAGTGGAAAATTACAAACAAAATATTCTTAGTCAAGTAAACTTGTCTGACCCTTGCAGTTACAAAGGCCAAGAGGGCCTCACAACACTTCTAGCCTTTATAATAAGCAAACAAATTCTACAATTGTTTTCTATTGGATGGATAAAATACTCCATCATATCCCCCCTCTGGGAATCTCTTAATTCCCACTTCCATTTCCCTTTTTCCAGAGTGCAACCTCACAAGTCAGTCCTCTCATCTTCCATCTTATGACCAATAGTGGTCCTCCTTTTCACTACCAAATGGCTGACTAATGTGACTGCACTCCAGAAGAGGTCAGAGTCAAACATCACTGCCCACAATTTTTACTAGGGAAGTGTAAAAGGCTCTGCCTCTCTAACTAAACACTCTAGGGGGTCAACAAAATAAAAAACAATCAACAATTTGTGTTAAGGCATGTGCATGGAATGTCATGTCACGTATATAGAATATATCATTGATTAAACTCATTATGGATAATATAATATTATTTAAAGATATTAATTTTGGTCCACTGGTTCTCTCATGGTGTCAGAGGAACTCTCAGGCGCTTCCGGTGGCCTGGAGCGCTATCTGGGCTGCTCCACCGTTGCCAGAGGTACCTTGGTTCTTCCTAGGGCACTATCTGGTGTTGGGGCTGACAGCGGGTTTTTAAACCACCAGTAAAGTCTGCCCAGGCTGCCAAGCACTGTTGTGCTCGTCGATCCTTTCTTCTTTTGAGTTGCATTGGACTTTTCAGTAGGTTAGTAAGTACACATTACAACTCCAAAGTAATGATGAGTAAATGAATGAATATAGTAATAAAAGAAATTTAAGGAAACATTCTTGTCATTTCCCTTTAAATCTGGTTGCATTACCTCGTAACATGGATAATGACCTGCTTAAGACCCTCAGTCGTCCCCTCTCATTCAGATAGTATAATATAAGTATAATAACTTGAAAAAACATAATAATAATAATAATAATAAAAGATAAAAATGAAAATAAAAACAGGAAGGGGGTTTTAGGCCAAAATAATAAACAAAACACCCACTTACTAACTGCCTATTCTACCCATGTTCTAAATTACTTACCCACTTTTTTTAACCAAAGAAAAGACATGATGTGGCTTACTCCCTTTCTCACCAAAAACATGATCAAACTTTGTGATAAAAATAAAAAAGGCACCCCTTCCATCTCTTTATGTAGTTGGTCTTACAGAAACTCATCCAGTTCATCCAGCCCTGGACCAATTGGATACAATCCAATGTTGGTGCATCCGATATTGATCATCTGTTTGGCAGCTGCATTGGTCATCATTGATCTGAGAAAAGGCACAATACAACAGAACAACAAAACAAAAATAGCAATAACCACTGCCATTATTATTCTCACTTTAGTAAATCATTTACCCCATAATTCAAATATTTTGTCAAACTAGTTCCCAATATGCTTATCTCCTTCAATTTCAGTGATTTCTTTCTTGTATTATTCAGTTTCTTCATTGTTGAATGATCCATCAGGAGCTGTATTATTTGGAACATAAGTACAACAGTTAGCTTCACATACTTCACAAACAACTCCTTTCTTCTGCGAATAACCAATTTAATGTTTGTCTGATTTGCCATGTCCATTTGTTTATGGGTCCTCAACTGTTCTCCCAAGGTTCTCAGTGCATCTTCAGCGTGGTTAATGAGCTTCTGTTCACAATAAATGTAATTCATATTTTTTCATAAATTAGACAAATATACTCAAATTCTGATTTTTTTCTTCATCTCCATCCTTAAATTCATTTGGTATTCCCCTTGGTTGACCATTCAAATCCATGTACACACCTTTTCTGACATTGTTTTTGGACACAAATGTTGCATTTGGCTAAAAAATAAAAAAAATATCAATCATTTATAAAAAAAAACATCAAATCATCTGTCAGTAACTTTGTCACTTCAAATCATCTGCCACTTCCCCCCTTGCGCAATGGTTAAAAACCATGCGCATCTAATAGTTGCTGATCTAATCATGGTTCATCTTATATCTCATTTGTCCATCAATCTAAAGTTGAGGTGTTTTAGAGTTTGCCTCCTAATTGACTCATCAATATTTCTTTAATTTTATATGCAATTTACCATCCTAAATATCAAGGTTCGAATACCACCAATAGTAAATTAGTAGCAAAATTCTAATGACATGATCTACTGAACATAGGCTATGTGGCATTCCCCATTTTACAGTGACTAAATGTTTCCTATAATACAGTTTATCAGTATTAGTTACCATGCAGTTGTGTTAAACACCACAGTCATAAACCCCCAATGTTACAATTATCTAATAAATCAAATAATCTGCTAAGTTTGGGACATATCGCAGTGTTAAAGGTTAAAGAACCGATTTCAATTTCTCAAAGCTAATTTGTCATTCATCTGTTAATTTAATCTTTTGTCTTAAGCCTTTTTTCCTGTTCGTCATAAGCTGCTCTTTGAATTCACTTTAGATCTCACTAAAGTGATTTTGAATTGATGACCAACAATACAGTATTAACATCATGCAATCCCTGGTAATGACAGCCTTTGTGATATCATACATTTGTAATTTTGAAAATACTACTTTAGATCTAGCTCACAAACTTCACTATGAGCAAAGCTGGAGTGACCAATGCCATAGCTTTATCATCCACATTTTTTCAATTACATTATGTCCCCTTTCCCATGTAGAAATCTCAGTGTCATACAGGCTCATCAGCTCTGTCCTAAAAGGCAAGTCTAAAATGTTTCTCTACATTGGACAACTTCATCAATGATCTAATTATGCATTTGCCCTTAGTTAGTTAATTCAATATCCCCTCACTAAACTAAGTCCAGTCCCAGTTTTAGTTAATTGTTGAGTCAAGCAAACACTCAACCTCCCCTCCTTTTTTCTTTCTTTCTCATTTTTAATGCTTACGGCTGGACTGATGTCTATTGAAAGAAAGCAGATAAAGAGTGTTAGCTTAACAGAATGTAGAGAACTGCTGTTAGACCAGTGAATAATCAGAATACAATTAATATGGTTAATCAATCAAATTTGAAGCAGTCTCTTTTGTGATAATTGGAAATGAATCACCTGTGCCTTAGGAAATAATGAAGTCCTTCTGCTCGGGACAGCAATCAGTTGAACTGGTCGGGCTGCTGTTCGAGTGTTTCCCTCCTCATCCGATGCTTTTGCTCTGTCAGTCTGTGATGGCATTCAAGGGCCTGGTGTCATGGTCTGACAGTGGTTTGACTCTGGATGCTGTTGTCTCTCTGCCTCTCCTCAGTCTGACTTTTGATCAAGCTGCGGAGGAGACCATTTGCATGATAACAGCATATTATCTCAGTCATTACCGCATTGACTGTTTTTGTCCATATCAGCCCCTCAGAAGTTTTCAGATTCCTCTCTCAGTGGGAGTGAAGGCCCATCAACCAATGCCTCTTCTCCTCTCTGCAGCCATGTCCTTGTGCTTCTTGATCTCACTTGTTGCACAGTCCAGTTGCTTTCAGTTAGTATGTCAAGGCAGCCGTCCCAGAAGTCATCTGGGGTCATCTGGAGATTGAACTCTCAGAGAACCGCATTAATCAAATTGATCCTTTATAAATTCTACAAAGTCTCATCTGGTTGATAACAGCAGTTTCCCCATGCCATTTTAATAAAGCAAGTTCTTTTTTGCAGAAAACAGCAAGCATTTTTCTTCTTTGCAGAATGCAGAAAATAGCAGCATTTTAGTCTTCCGAGTAGCCTTGTTTTCAGTCACATATATATCATAGTATTTTAATGACTCTTATTATTGATACCTATTCTCAAAAACCTTTTAGGGTTAAACCAATAAGTCTAATTGTTGTATAATCTGTATAATCATGTCTGTTAAAAATGTCTGTTTAGCTTGGTCACTCAATCTTGCTTATTCAACACAATTTACAACAAGGTTATTTTAATTAACACAATCCAAAAATCTTAGAATCTCTGCAATGGATCAAATTTTAAACTGTCTCCCAGGGATAACAAGATACAAATTTCAGGTGTCTTCATATGACATGTCAGTGTCAGTAATACAGTTGTAAAACCCACATCTAGCATCTCTATTTTTTAAAGGTTTATTCCAATTATTTCTATAATCCTTTTTTGTCAGTTATTTGGATTTCCTCAGGGAACTGCACAAACCACTTATACTAAGGAGAAAACTCCAATGTTTTTGGTGGCCACCAGTTTGTGCAATCCTCCAGATCAATCCCTGTCAGCAGGCCTGCTTATTAATTTAATTCCCTATGGACCGGTCAACTAACATTTATGCAATATTATTTTCTTTCAGGGTTACTTATCCATTTTTGTTGGAGTTTTCTTAGTAATTGTTCAGTTGGCCTACTTTTAATTCGAACTAGTTTAGCCTTTTTCTACAATCCTACATATGTACTTGTTTTCCATTTCTCTTAGTACTTCAGCTGTTTTTGAATACAGTTTTTGAGAAGTTTGTCTATGGCTTCCAATTTACTTTTTTTAATGCTCGTTTCATCATTGTACCTAAATATTTTAAGCAGCATGCTCTACATACAAAGTGTCATGTGTAATTGAATTTGGAATTCAAAACTTAACTTTTTTTTCACCTGCATTCCTGCTCCTTGTGGGCCTATAGTTATATTATAGAATTAACAGGATCTTCTGCCCCTTTTGTGTCATTTAGCCTCTTCTTTTCGAGTTCTCATTCCAAAATCAGAAATTTACCCTCACCGAACACCTCCAACTGTCCACAGCCAATCCATCATCTGAAGTGAAAAATCAGTGTTGGCTAAAAAAGTCTAAAACACAAAAGAATGACATTGTTCGCCTTTTGGACAGCAAGAAAGATAAAATTTTCACCACTGTTCAAAACACCCAACCAGACCGACAACACGGCCTGGCAAATCAAACCTTTATGTTAGCTCAACATACTGACAAGAGACCGCTGCCACAACTGGCAAAACTCTAATTCAACTCACCGAAAATCAACCAGGCCAACCAAAAAAACAAAATAAAAACAGAAATCCCTGTCTTGGAGAGTTCCCAAACATTGTGAATTGAATGAAATTCAGTTTTTGTCATACAGGGCTCATGGAGTTACTCTTATGTACTCATTTGATAATTGTTTTCTCTACATCTTTTCCCTAAATCTCCTAACCAATATACATTAGCTCACAATAATTTACTTAACTCTTTGGTGGTCTTGTGTTGTATTTTAACCTGCAATTTTGCAAGCTCTTTTCTTAGGGCCTACTTCCCTTTCTTTATTCATTTATCAGTCCTTTCTATGTCTCAATCTAACTCCGTTATATCGGACAGACTTTAATTAGATGTCTCTCTTTTCTTTAGGTTTTCTTTGTACGGCCTTGGTATCTCTTTTCTTGACTTCCTCATGGCTTGATGCCTCCATTTTCATTTCATTCTCATGTGTTCTATGTGCATCTGCTAACTTCTTCCTGTAAATTGATGTGCTTATCTCTCTTTCTTTTTTAACCTACATTTCAGCTTGTGATATCTGAATGATTTTAATAGGCTACTTCAAAAAGTTGTAAAATGTCAAAGTTTTAGGCCAATGCATATAGCAGGGAATAGACTGGGCACACGACTGTTACTTATATGTTATTAGCTTGACATTAAAATAGAGTTATTAAATCTCAGAAAACACAATAAACAGGTGATACGCAATAAACCTCAGAAAACAACCTATTGCAGTACTTGCGTCATCTGCACCCCCCTGAAAAGTATGCGCAGAAAAGCTGCCTCTTGGACAGCGTGCAATGCCAACTCCTGTTCTCCCTCATGGCCCTCCACAGTCTAAGTCTAAATATCTGTCTTGCTGAGTATTCATATGAGCATAATAGGTTATGTCATATTAGTTTTTAATGATATTCTAATATCGATCTAGCTTACTGCAGTGTGCAACAAGTGAACACTCTGCAGCAACTCAAATACATTTAATATGATAAACAGCGCTGTTACCTCATACGCTTCTTCATCTTGTGACAAAAATACTACATACTGTGCCTTTAAGGGTCAAAGACGTTTAGTCCACATCAATAGAAATTTACAAAAGTGATTTTATATACCTAGAAACCACATTAAATGCAAGTGAAATGTCTACTTTTAAGGTTTCAGAAAAATAAAATGTCAAAATGTGGGTGAAATAATGTTCCATTGTCATTAAGTGTAACACTTATCTTTATATAAAAAATTTAAACAACATACTATAACCTGTACATATTTAAATATATAAAAGAATATTCGAGCATACTAAATTTTATTGCATTTTAAATGAGTAAAACATTCTTGCTGATAAATGGGCAAATCCTAGGATAGTGGCAATGTTTAAAATGTTAATTACAAGTAATTAGCATTTGGGGTAAAAGTAATTAGTCTTTAATATGGCATAAATAGATTTTTTGTTTTAAATATCCCTGACAAGATTGCTACACTGAATTACATTTGTGTGTTTTCTGTAAATCATGGTAAAAACTAATTTAATAATTTTTGCTCAGAAGAAACAAACAAATTAACCCTCTATGGTTTGCATTATAGCTCTAACTATGAATTAAACAGAGCCATTCTGATGTATTGGAAAACAACAACGACAATTCAAAGTTGTATTATACTTATTGTTTTGATGCTTGAAATCCCTTTTTCATCTTTGACCCCTAAATCAATATCGAATTGCATATTGCATTTTTTTTTTCTTCAATATCGTATAGCCCTACCTCTTTCTTCTACTCTTCCTGTTATGTCAGACATCCTTTTCTCCAAAGGGCCATAAGGTAGTTCATGGGGAAGCGATCTTTCAGCTCACTTTTCCTTTTTGTCATTATATCTCCATTTGACTTATCTCCCTAATTTTAATGGTTTTTTATCAATGATTTAGCTTTTCTGCACACAACCACATCAAATGTTTCCTTAGCTTGCCTTATGTTTTTAAGCTTTTTGTCCTTTTTCCCTATTTTTTGGAGGCTATCCTATAGTATCTCTGTGTAACTGATGTCTATACCTTGGCATCTCTAGGTGTTGATGCTATTATAATATAAATTATTACTATATGTTTCACACTTTTTTAGTAGGCTATATGCCTCTCTAATCCCAGCTTGCATCTATTCATAACTAGTTATCACCACAATAATGAGACAATATTTAAATATTTGATTAGTCTTTCTTAGGTATTTTAAACTGGCAGTTCCTCTATTCCACTGGTGGGAATAATGTTGTTCAATAATCAAAATGTTATTCAAAGTCTATGTTGGAATTTGTTCCCCACTTTCTGATTTATAAAATAGTCACAACCAGGAAGGGTGAACTTTCTCTCTCTGTCTCCTCCCTCTACACACACACTTCTCTCCTCTCACAGCCCCGCCTTTACTGCACTCTCTAGTTTCCTCCTCTCTCTATCAGAGGTAGCTCCACCTTTAGCTTCACACAAGTTTTCTCCTCTCTCTGTCAGAGGTAGCTCCACCTTTATCTTCACTCTAGTTTCCTCCTCTCTCTATCAGAGGCAGCCTCCCCTATCTTCACTCTCTAGTTTTTACAATGCAGGCTCAATCACACACTTTTTAAAACAATCACACACCCGGGTTTTCACTCACGCAGCACACTTTGAAAATTACTGTACACCAGTTTTTGCAAAAAATGGAGAAACTGAGTTTTCTCTATGAACTTTTGCTTACTTGTTTTGACTTATTAAGGACTGTGTTTCCGTCTGGATCGCAGAGCTTACAGTCTGGAAAGTGTCCAGATAAACGACTGTTTTTTTCAACAGTTCTTTTATAATATTTTACATTCCCTTTTATTATGTTGGATTTCAGTGTCCATTAAAAACTCGGTTTTCCATTTCACAAAATCAACAGGAATATTCACATATATTTTTAAACAACATTCTCATACGCTTTTGCCAACTTTACACCAAGCAATAAAAATTTATTATACATCAATTTTTGCTAAAATGGAAAAAGTTTTCTCTGTTACCTTTTCCGTTATTGTTTTGACTTATCAAGGGCTGTGTTTGGTCAGTGTCCAACCAAATGACAGAGCCAATTTCTGGGAATGTTTTCATCAATTCTTATAATTCTTTTACATTTTTTAATCACATTTATAATTTGGAATTTTAGTGCCCATTAACAATCTTGTTTTTCCATTTCACAAAACCTGCAGGAATATTCACATATGCTTCCGAACAACACTTCTCATATGCTTTTATCAATTTTAGACCAATCAATAAAAATTTTATATGCAACAATTTTTGCCAAAATGGAAAAAAAACTTGCTTTTTCCATTTCACAAAACCAACAGGAATATTTACATATGTTTTTAAACAACACACTCATACACTTTTATCAATTTTACATCAAGCAACAAAAAGCAGTTAGAAACAACCCAAGCAATTCTATTTTACTTTCTACCTAATTCTGCATTATACACAATATTATACATCTCAGTCACTTTTTTTTATCAAATCGCCCTCTCTTCTCAAGGCCTTCTTTATATACAACTAACAGTTCCCGTCTATCTGGCAGTCAGCTCGGAGCCCCCGCTCAGCGCCGGGTCCTCCCGTCCGCTCTGGCTATCACACAGACAATCGTGATCACACAACTCAGCGCTTTTCACACATACAGACGTATTTCACATACAGACATAACATTTATGTGCCCCACTCAGGCAGACAAAAACGCACTTCATGCGTATTTGGACGAACGCACCTCATGCATTAAACATTTAGACGAACGCACCTCATGCGTTAAACAGTAAGACGAACGCACTTCATGCGTATTTAGACGAACGCACCTCATGCGTTAAACACTTAGACGAACGCACTTCATGCGTATTTAGACGAACGCACCTCATGCGTTAAACACTTAGACGAACGCACTTCATGCGTATTTAGACGAACGCACCTCATGCGTTAAACATTTAGACAAACAACACTTATATACACGCATGCGCTACCCCTGGGACCTGGAAGTTACTTCTCCTTTAATTTTAATCAATTCAATCAATTATTTCAATCACCTATTTTAAATTTGATTCATTTCAATTTCAATTTTATTAATTTCAATTTAAATTTGGTTCGTTTTGGTGAAGTCTTAGGCAGTCACCACGCAGGCATTAGCTCACAAGGGGCCACACAAAACAAATATAAGCAAAATTGCTTACCTTATTTGTATAGCGCCTTTGTTTTGTGAAGCCTCATGCCAGCACGCCCACCGCAGTTCCACCCCGACCTCTTCCTGGCTCCTGGCTGGCTCGCCAATTATGTCGTGGCAAATTCGATGTCTCTTTGTCCCTTCAGATCTGGTCTCGAAGAAAAACTCGCAGAGTCGAAGTTCCAGGTCTCAGAAGTATTTAACTTTATTGTCAACCAACAAAGTGAGATGCCAGCTCCGCATCTGAGGCTCCCTTAGCTGGCGCTCAGTTTTATACATTTTTCTTATCTCTTAAAAACACAACAAATTAATATCATTGGCTTTTTCTTATCTCTTAAAATACACCAAATTAATATAATTGGCTGGTAATATTCGCTCTTACATTTTCCCATATTCTCACTTACACGTGTTCTCCCCTCACACCTCCTTAATTGCAGGTGTTGCTTATCTAAGAGAATTTTCTTAGTAAGGGTGACCAGTTTCCAGCTACTGTACATCTTTTGCCTTAATCTCTCATGGCCTTCTGCCAATTTGATGGTCAACCCTTTTCCCATTGGCCAAATGAAACATTGTATCAAAACAGTGAACACTCCCAGAGGCAAGAGGCCTTCACGTGACACCTTTGACAATGTTCTTGTTCATTTCACAGCCACCTGTTGTCTAGTGGAAAATTACAAACAAAATATTCTTAGTGGTCAAGTAAACTTGTCTGACCCTTGCAGTTACAAAGGCCAAGAGGGCCTCACAACACTTCTAGCCTTTATAATAAGCAAACAAATTCTACAATTGTTTTCTATTGGATGGATAAAATACTCCATCACCGCCAGATCAACCCTGTCACCTACCAGCTCCAACTCCCTCCAGAGTATAAAATTCACCCCACGTTCCATGTATCACTGCTCAAAATTCACCATCCTTCTGTCACTCTTCCCACAGAGCCCGTCGAGACCGAGGAACCCCCCCTTCCTCTCATTGTGGATGACGGAGCAGCCTATCTCGTGAAAGACATCTTGGACTCCTGGCGTCGTGGTGGTCACCTGGAGTACCTCGTAGACTGGGAGGGGTACGGTCCCGAAGAGCGGTCATGGGTTCCCAGGTATGATATTGTAGCGAATGAACTCAAAGGGGGACTATTAATATTTATTTATAACTCATTATGATTATTAATTACGATTAATTATGAATATGTAAATCCGTTAATCCGATTAACTGGATGTAGCTGGATGTAAAATACTGTCATTTTTTGTCATAGAGACATAAGTAATATATCAATTGAAACTATAGAATATCTTCTTTTATTTGTATAGTAAAAACTAAATGTTGTGCTTTTTTTCAAAATAAAGAAAACTAAAATGATGCATGATCTGTCCTCTCCCTCTGAACAAAGTTTAATCTGATAGTTCTCAGAAAATGAACTATAACTTAGTGAATACTAATCACAAAAAAATTAGACTTATGTCTAAAGACACGTTGAAATGTCAGTTTTTAAATCATGTAAGTCATATTGAAAACAAAAATTCTGTGTTTATGTAATCTGTATGAAAAGAGACACATGTCAGAAGTCCGTGATTCAGCTCATTATCCACTTATGCGGCCACGCCGATAGAGCCAGCGCTATTCAGACGCAAATTATGAGTCAATACAGGCATACATCATCTCAATCATGTATTTATTGTCTTGAAAAGTGTTTATCTGTATGTAAAAGCCATGGTTAGCGACCTCTGGTAGACATGCCGTTAGTTCCTGATATGTCCTCTTCTTCTTTAGAATAATTTGTGGACTAAATGTGCACACAGAGCGCCCTCCGGCTGCAAGTATGAATTGAAAACACCATTCCTAAAATGTCATCTTCTTCTTTAGAATAATTTGTGGACTAAAGGTGTACAGAGCGCCCTCCGACTGCAAGTATGAATTGAAAACACCAGCGCTCATAGTGATGACAACGAATATAGAATAAATATAACTCCTCTGTATAGAAAGTTGACATAAACATATGAGAATCCATCAATATTTCTCCAAATGTGCATGCTTTTAAACTAAAAACCTATATTCAGACTCTTTGAATTGAGCTGAGACATGATTACAGAGGTTTTTTTCACAGCCTACCGGACTGAAAGGCCTCATTATTATGCAGCACAATTAGAGGTTCTTTATGCGATTCTTTTGTCTTCTAAGGTGTAAATGACCCATTATTCATGACGATTCACTCCTCCACGCATACTGTGTTTCTTGACAAAAAGTCTCTTACAAAAACTAAATCAATATATTGTTTTATATGAACAAGTAGGCATTATAAGTTTTACATAATTTTGAAGCAAAAACTCTAGCCTACAACCTCCAATACCCAGAAGTCTTGTAAACACAGATTTAATATATATTTTTGGCCTTATTCAGTGACTTAATTTTTTAGTTTTTTCAATAACCACGCATAAACGTTATTCCTTCAAAAACACAAACATGTGCATACATGTTCCTCACTGTAGTAAACTTAAGTTCGTAGTGGGGAAGGAAGTGGTCAGGGACGACGAACAACTGGTGACTGAGTCTTTATTGAATGTCAAACAGAAGGACTGTGCAACGCACAACAACGAAAATAAACAATCCACAAAGGGCTTCACTCCAGGTTCGGTATACACTATCCACAAGGGCTTCACTCCACGTTGGGCTTACACGATCCACAAGGGCTTCACTCCACGAACCTCGACTCGACTCAGTCAACAGTTCCCCTCTCTCTCACACACTCCTGCTTCTCACGGCGTTTTGTCCTGTCTCCGCGCCAATCACTGGAATGAGAAACAGGTGTTCGTGATTTGTATTCAAGCCACTCACTTACCACGCGTCTCCCGCTATTCTCTCCGGTTGCAGACCTCGCTGAACCACGCCCCCCTCGCCACATACCCCCACCGCCCGACTCAGGCCGGGGAGCCGTCCGGCCTGCAGCCCCCCCCCCCCATTTCTGGAGAGGAAATCGGCCACAGCCATCCGAACACCCGGCCTGTGGACCACCTTGAACTTAAAAGGCTGTAGAGCCAGATACCAACGAGTGATCCGCGCGTTGGTATCCTTCATGCGATGGAGCCACTGCAGGGGAGCATGGTCCGAACAGAGAGTGAATTCCCGTCCCAGGAGATAATAGCGGAGGGTGAGGACGGCCCACCTGATAGCCAGACACTCTTTTTCTACGGTACTGTACTTAGCTTCTCTCTTAGAGAGCTTACGGCTAATGTACAGTACCGGCCGCTCCTCACCCTCTATCTCCTGGGACAGGACAGCACCCAGCCCTCTGTCCGACGCGTCAGTCTGCAATAGAAAGGGGAGAGAAAAGTCAGGAGAGTGAAGTAGTGGCCCGCCACACAGAGCAGCCTTTACTTGGGTGAAGGCCTGCTGGCACAGCTCCGTCCACTGGACCGTATCTGGAGCATCCTTTTTAGTTAGATCAGTCAACGAGCTGGTGAGGGCCGAATAGTTAGGTACAAACCTTCTGTAGTATCCCGCCAGCCCGAGGAACTGTCTAACCTCCTTTTTGGTCTTGGGGCGCGGACAGGTCGCAATCGCTGCCGTCTTGTCAATTTGGGGACGCACCTGCCCATGCCCCAAGTGGAAGCCCAGATACTTTACCTCCACGCGCCCAATTGCACACTTCTTCGGGTTGGCCGTGAGCCCAGCCCCTCTCAGCGATCTCAGGACGGCTCTCACATGCTGCATATGCCGCTGCCAATCGTTACTATAGATAATAATATCATCTAGATAGGCAGCCGCATACGCAGCATGGGGCCGGAGAATCTTATCCATGAGTCGCTGAAAGGTAGCCGGTGCCCCGAACAGCCCGAACGGAAGCGTAACGAATTGGTGTAATCCGAACGGCGTCGTGAAAGCTGTCTTTTCTTTGGATAAAGGCGACAAGGGGATCTGCCAGTACCCTTTCGTTAAGTCCAGTGTCGAATAAAATCGAGCCGCACCTAGCCGGTCAAGCAATTCGTCCACCCGCGGCATTGGATACGCGTCGAATTTCGACACTGCATTCACCCTGCGATAATCCACACAGAAACGAACCGAGCCGTCGGTCTTAGGGACCAAAACTATCGGGCTCGCCCAGTTACTGCTGGACTCTTCTATTACTCCCATTTTCAGCATTGCCTCTAATTCGTCCTGAACTACCTTTTTTTTGTGTTCAGGTAACCTATACGGCCGGCTGCGAACCACCACGCCCGGCTCCGTCTCGACATGGTGCTGAATAAGGTTCGTACGCCCCGGCAGGGGAGAGAACACGTCTGCAAATTCCTTTTGCAATTTGGATAAATCAGTGAGCTGGGAGGGCGAGAGGTGATCTCCCCCCGGGACCAGAGCGAGAGATTGAGTTTTTACATTCGCCTCTGGTCCGAGATCATCCTCCCCACTAATCACCGTCGCCAGCATCACTGATTCTGCCTCATTCCATTTTTTTAGTAGGTTGAGGTGATAGATTTGACGTGCCCCCCTCCTGTCGGACCGTACCACCTCGTAATCGAGCTCGCCGACTTGCCGTGTGACCTCAAAGGGTCCTTGCCACTTTGCAAGTAATTTCGAACTGGAAGTAGGGAGCAATACAAGCACTTTTTCCCCCGGCTGGCGCCCAAAGAGAAGCTCGAAGGGGGAAAACCCCGTGGAGGCTTGCGGGACTTCTCGCACTGCGAATAACAGAGGTTCCAACCACTTATCCCAATTTTTGGCGTCCTCTTGCACGAACTTACGAATCATGGATTTAAGCGTGCGATTAAAACGTTCGACCAGCCCGTCCGTTTGTGGGTGAAAGACGCTGGTACGAACCGATTTAATGCCCAATAATTCGTACAGCTCGCGTAACGTGCGTGACATAAACGCCGTGCCTTGATCAGTGAGGATTTCTTTTGGACTCCCCACCCGGGAGATTAAGCGAAACAGTGCATCCGCAACACTTTTAGCAGAAATGTTGCGGAGAGCCACTGCTTCAGGATATCGTGTTGCATAATCAACAATGACTAATGCAAAGCGATGTCCCCTTGCTGATCGTTCTAATGGCCCGATGAGGTCCATACCAATTCTCTCGAAGGGGACCTGCATTAAGGGAAGTGGGCGCAATGGCGCTTTTAGGGTGGCCGGTGGGTTCACCAACTGGCATTCACGACAAGACGCGCACCACCTGCGTACATTCTCGTGAATGCCCGGCCAGAAAAACCGGGTCATGAGACGATTTAGTGTCGCTGCCTGTCCCAAATGCCCCGCCATTGGATTAGAATGAGCCGCGTGGAAAAGCATTTCCCTGCGGCTCTTTGGCACTAATAACTGGGTTGTATCTTCTTTTGTCTGAGTGTCTTGGGTCACTCGATACAACCTATCTTTTATAATCGCGAAATATGGGTAAGCAAGCGGACGTCCAGGCTGGAGAGGCTGACCATCAATCATCGAGACCCTATCAAAAGCATTCTTTAATGTCTCATCCTGAGACTGCTCCAGGGGAAAATCATCGCGTTCCGGAAGAATTAGTCTTCCGGCTTCACTCAGATCCCCTGCAGCAGAACTCTCCGGTCTCTGATCAGTCTCTCCGACCTGCACTCGCGCTTGCTCACCCCGCGTTCTTTCCCCCCAAGAGGCATCCGAGCATAGACATCCCAATAATTGTTTAAACGCGGGCCAATCCGTCCCCAAAATTATCGGATGCCGGAGGTGCGGGTTAACTGCCACCTCAACACTATGCTTTTGTCCCCTAAATTGAATTATGACGGACATTACGGGATATCTTACCACATCCCCGTGCACGCACCGAACCCCAACCATGCGGCCTGTATCCAATGCCCCAGACGAAATCAGGCTTTGATGGAGAGAGGTTTGGTTACAGCCCGAGTCCACCAAAGCCTGATAGGTACCCCCCTTGATACTCACAGGTATTTGGTACCCGCCAGCCTGACCAGGGGCGGCCTGAGGATCGTCGGGGACCTGGATCACCGTCCCGACCTCCATAACCGGACATTTATCCACAAAATGATCCGGATCCCCGCACCGCCAACAGGCCGGCCCAGACCTGCCCGCCGCTCCAGTGGCAGAGAGTGGGCTGAATACATGGCGCGGAGAGAGGGGGGAAGCAGGAGCGGGGTCCGCCCCGGCAGCAGGGAGTCCCGCCCCCCTGGGCGGGGCTCTGGGTCCGTAGGAAGGTGCCTGTCCCGTTCCGCCCCGCCCTCGGGGCGGAACACGAGGTGGGCCGGGCGGACGAGACCTAGGGAAAGGGACAGGTCTAGAGAGAGAGGGGGACAAAAGAGAGGGAGAGAGAGAGAGGCAGCTGGAAGGGGTTCGCCGCCCCCTTGGCACGCCACCAGATGATCCTCCGCCAGTTGGATGGCTGAGTCCAGCGACGGGGGGCGGTGGCACTGGACCCACTCGGCCGTCTTTTCCGGGAGCCGAGTGATGAATTGCTCCAGCACCACGCGATCGACGACCAGGTCCACGTCGCTTCCCTCAGCCAGCAACCATTTGCGGCACGAGTCCCGGAGCTGCTGGGCCAACGTGAAGGGCCGGCCGGACTCACCCAGGTCGAGGGAGCGAAAGCGCTGTCGGTGCTGCTCCGGGGTCCGACCGACCCGCTGGATGATGGCCCGTCGTAGGTCTTCATAGACCAGGAGGTTCGGGACGGGGAGCTGCTGTGCCGCCACCTGTGCTTCTCCTGAGAGGAGCGGGACCAGCCTCATCAACCACTGGTCCCGCGGCCATTTACACGCCTCCGCGGATCTCTGGAAGAGGTCTAAGAACACCTCTGGATCATCCAGTGGGCCCATCTTATTTAAGGGCAGGTGGACAGGCACAGCGGGCGGTTCGATGGGCTCCCGGGGAACCTCCCGGTCAATCCAGCTCCGGAACGCCTCGCGGTCCTCCTGCTGGGTCTGTAGGATGGCTTGAAAACACCTGGTCGCCTCTTAACTCCAGCAGGGCCTGTTGTTGTTCGCGGTGCAGGACCGCGAGGGACGCGATGATGTCCGCAAATGTGGCGGAGGACGACGATGACGATTGCATGGCGACGTGCACACCGACTTCCTTCCCGGGTTTCGGCACCAGTGTAGTAAACTTAAGTTCGTAGTGGGGAAGGAAGTGGTCAGGGACGACGAACAACTGGTGACTGAGTCTTTATTGAATGTCAAACAGAAGGACTGTGCAACGCACAACAACGAAAATAAACAATCCACAAAGGGCTTCACTCCAGGTTCGGTATACACTATCCACAAGGGCTTCACTCCACGTTGGGCTTACACGATCCACAAGGGCTTCACTCCACGAACCTCGACTCGACTCAGTCAACAGTTCCCCTCTCTCTCACACACTCCTGCTTCTCACGGCGTTTTGTCCTGTCTCCGCGCCAATCACTGGAATGAGAAACAGGTGTTCGTGATTTGTATTCAAGCCACTCAATTACCACGCGTCTCCCGCTATTCTCTCCGGTTGCAGACCTCGCTGAACCACGCCCCCCTCGCCACACTCACATATTATGGTAGCCTAGTTTGTGCTGAATACAGTGTAATGACACCTTTGTCATTAATATGTTTATGAACAACTGAAAAAAGCACAAATGTCAGGGCATGTCAAAAATTCTCCAGGCCCCATATCAGCCACAGACTCCAGAGGGTTAACCTGTTCGTCCAGTGAACACTCAGTGTTGATTCTAAGAAATGTTAATTTCTAGGTTATGGAAAAATAAAATTTTTATTGTACCGTACTACTCAGAGCACATAGTCAGGATCTAAATCACTTAAGAGGCAATTTATTAGCACAGGGAGTCAGAACCAAACATGTATTGTGCACAATCTTTATTAACTAACTCACAAACACATAACTAAACTAACAAACACATAACATACACAAAGGTCACACACATATGTAGGTAAGAATGAGCAATGATAGAGTTGAACTGGAAGTGGAACTATTGATATAGCTATAGGAAAAAGTCATAGGCAATCTGGAAAGGAATCATCAGTTTCCTCAGCAATAAAACACCTTTGCTGACAAAGGTACATTTTAAAAATCAGTACTAAATCGCTGTTTAGTGTTCAAATGTACGATACTTGCAAGATGCTTTTAAGCTGAGGAGCGTCGGATCTGCAGTTTGAGGATAAATCTTAATGTTTTCATCTGAAGTTGTTGCCAGTCTTTTCTATGTTGGATGATGAGCACATGGCTGGGTTGTAGGCCAGAGAAGGAGTGGTATCGTTCTCTAGCTTTTAACCTCTAGTCAAAGTCTAACCTCTTAGGGATGATGGGGCCAATGAAGATGTTGTATTTCCGGGCGACAACACACCTCCTGTCAGGGCTTTTACGACCAAGCAAGATTAACTAGGTGAGTTTCTGAAGAAGAACTAATAAGTATTCTTTTACTACTGATGTGTTGCACAGGTATGGACATACCGCATACACAAGCATTTAAATCTTCTCGATACGAACCCATAGACACTAAACATGACATAATTGAAGTTACCTTAAATGTATCATAAAACATGTGAATACAATGAGTGTAATATAGTACACAGTAATAATGGATACCATTTCCTGGGGATGTGCATGTTCATTTATAGAACAGTTTGTCTATACATTAATGCAAGAGAGTCTGTGTTATGTGGGGATAATGCAGGAAAGGTGTATGTTTTCGTGTGTCTCTTCTCTGCTCTCAATGTGGCAACCACATTCTTTAGTGCAATAAAACTTGTAACTAAGAATTTCTCGGGGGATGGGGGACAGGCCCCAGAGTGCTTTAAACAATTATTAACTATAACAAATAATTGTGTCTGATTTGTCTCAGTCATTACAATATTCTCGACCCAAGTCTACTGGAACACTTCCATACCACCCATCCCAACAGGCCAGCACCGTGTGGCAGAGGCCGACCACCACTACGTCAGGGTCCATGGCCCTCAGGAGCGGCCCGTGGAGGGGGAGGGTAATGTCGCAGACACGCCAGGCTCTACAGTCACACAGACACAGCACACGTTATCCCCTGAGTATTAATCACCTAAAATAAAATTGTACATTAATATATTTACAAAAAACAACAAACAAACAAAAAAACACAACTTCAGTACTGCACATTGATGAAAATATTTATTTCTCACCACATTGTAAAACCATTCAATATATCCATGCTTTTCCAAAGGTTACATTTTGCACGGAAAATCAGAACATTTTCTAAATAGAATATATTACATGAACAAAAACATTTGTGGAGACAAAAAAAAAAAAAAAAAAAAAAAAAAAATAATATATATATATATATATATATATATATATATATATATATATATATATATATATATATATATATATATATATATATATATATATATATATATATATATATATATATATATATATATATATATATATAAAAACATATTTTGGCCTAGTTTGATCTGGCCATAGCACTTCATCCACAGGCGATGTCCTCTCTCGCAAAGACAATGAGGGAAGAATCTTCTTAGAGTTTTTTTTTTTTTAGGATTGCTTACACACTAAAATTAAAAATAACACACATTTACTGAAACTCTACACTCAAAAAGCAAAACCTTAGCCCAGATCTGCAGAACTATAAGCACATTCTCAGCCTCACACTTTTTGCAAAACACTACACACATTGTTTTGCACAACACTAAAAACACTTCTCTACCTTAGACAGAAATCTAGACACTGCTTTCCAAAATACCACCACTATAAACCAATTGATCAAACATGGCCGTCAGGTCTGCAGACACTTGGGTGCTTAACTGTAAACTCAACAATCAGGTGCAAGTACTATAAAAAGGCAAAAGGTGAGTTTATGTGTCTTCAACAAAATGGAAGGAAATGTTGCAGTAAGAGGGAGAGGGAGAAACATCATTGGCCACAGAGCTATTTTGAATGTCCCAGGACAACGTGGTGGCAACATCACAATGTATGTCCTATGGGGGTCCTCCACCAGCATGCCAACTTTGGCCCTTACAACACGGCCCACATATTCACATTTTAGAAAGACTACACAAAATCATCACAGCAGAAGACCACATGGATGCAGAGCAGATGAGATACATTGTCATATGGGACAATATAAATTTCCACCTATCTGCTCTGAGTTACAATCATGCCTTCCCGGACTCCAGTTCCCAGCATCCTCCTGTTCTGCACACCTGTCTGCACTTCCCTCATGAGTCTTCCCGCAATCTCCCCGGATTCTCAGCACCTGTTGTCCTCGTCAGCACCCCCTTTAAGTTGAAATCACTCCTAGCACTCCCTGTCCGTTCTTATTGTTAGTTTATGTGTGCTATGTTGTCATTCTGCTCCATGATTATTAATAAAGCCTGTATCATTGTGGATTTCCGTACTCGCCCTGTCTATACAGCACAGCACCGTAACAGAAGAACGGACCGTACCACTGGAAATCTACAAAGAAAATGGGCTTGTTCTTTGTTTCTGAACTTCCCGAGTCTCCAGTGTCTCCCAAGCTAACTCCAGCGGAGGATCGCCTTTGTGGGTTCCAGCAGGACGGTCGCTCGCTGGAGAGGTATGTGGAGGGATTTGTTGAGCTTGCTTATTTGGCGAATTGGCCAGATGCCCCGTTGAACGACTGTTTTCGGGGCATCTGGATGAGGACAGGATCCGTTTTAAAGAACCTGCCTGTTGTTTTTCCCTAGTCTAAGCAATAAATCTGATTTGGTTTCTAAATTGTTCTGATTGTGTCATTGAGGAAGTTCTTGATAAATCGTCCAATCCTTGTCCACAGAAACACAATGCTTTCCTCCAAAAACCCACGACATGCCACAAGCCCTCCCAGCCTCCCCTAAGTCTCTCAAAAAAATTTTTTTGGGGAGGGACTATGTACCCGTGGGTGGGAGACATGTGGGGGACACACATGTGGGTGGGGCTCGAGACCCACCATGGCTGCCCACGGCCCCTGACCCGTCATGGCTGCCTGACACTCTTGACCCGCCATGGCTGCCCACGGTCCCTGACCCGTCACTGCTGCCTGAGACTCCTGACCTGCCATGGCTGCTGTAAGGGTGGAACTCCTACAGGGGTTCAGGCTGTAAGGTTTGCCGAGCGACTAAAGAAACTTCATCAGTAAGATGTTAGAATACTGTACATTTCTTGTCTATTACCACCCACTGCAACTTATACCAACGACGGAAATAAGCGCAGTTATAATAGCAAAATATGTGGGAGAGCGTTGCTATAGTGTGACAATATTGTATTGCAATAGGGAACACATTAATGTTAATACTAAATCAAAACTAGTTAACACATCATTTGTAATTGAAAGGGTTTAATGACAATATCTGATTATGGTTACACTTAAAATAATTATAAAATAGATGTATGAGATGATAAAATCATATACCATTGAACGTACACAGCATGTATAAAAAAAGTTACCTGAGAGAGAGAAAGAGAAATAGAGAGAGAGAGAGAGAGAGAGGGAGGGCAAGAGAGTGCCCGAGATCCAAGGAAGAAGAGCATAGAAAAGAGCCCAGAGCAACAGTTAAAATCTTCTTTTATCCCTTCCTTGACCATGTGACTGAAACTCAAATGTGAGACATTCAAACTGACCAATCAGAAGATAAAACTTCCTCCCACTGTACTGAAGGTGTGACCATTTAGACCCCCGATGTACACACATCTTGGCCTACAGGCCTTGATCACTATCACCTTTGTGCCTCCCAAATGGCCCTTGGCAAGAGAGAGGGGTGTGAAACAGTAAAGCAAATGTCTTTGTTCATTTTAAAATATCTTTGGATATTTTCAATTCTTACAGTCCCTCCTTGGCACCATTGGCCACACTCATGTGTCAAAAGGTGGCACAATCCATGAAGACATGCTTTCTGTTGTGTAGATGTCAACTTCAGACTTCTTGTCCAGACTTGTTGCAATAGCAGTCGGTCAGTCTTCATTCTTTGTTCTCCTTTCAGTCCTGCATGAGAAGGTCCATCAAATGGTGTTGCACCATTCATAGATATGCAAATCATCCATCGAACACTTCACACCTCCACAAGAATCAGGCACTGATGATGGTAGAACTCAGTTGTCCCTCCTTTGAGACAAGACACAGGATTTGAACTTTGGCAGCAGGGATCCTGTTATTTAAAAGAACATATAGCACAACAAACAGCAAAAGCATACATATGGCATTTTTCATTGGTCAGAGGTTTGATGTGGTCAGATTAAATTTGTCTCTGGCAATACGCCCTTAAATTGATGTACTTGATAAAGTGGTCAAGGTGAGAATAAAAGAAGATCTTACAAGCTCTTACATTGTTTCTGGAAACATTGAAATAAATTGCATAATAACAAAACAACAAATGTTGGTTTAAAACACTCCATTTCATGAAGAGTATTAACAAATTATTCAGTGTAAACAATACAGAGATTCAATTGAATAAATGTCCAAAAACATTGTTACAAGCCAAATGGACAAAATACAAAGAAACAAATGAAATAAGCTTCAGAATTGTTTCAAATGCATTTATGATAATACACCTTTTGTGCTTAGGTAGAATGAGAAATACTAACATACATTTTGATATTTAACTTGGTGAGACAAATAACGAAGTGATTTAGTAAATCCAAAGTAAAAAACAACAACAACTGGATGAAATTCACAGTTATAGTGCAGTCTAGACTTAAAGACTTAAAAACAAAAACATTATATGCAAACATTTTGTGAGGCATATGTAGATTTGACTGTGTGTGAAGATCAAATCTATGTGGCTGCATTTAGCTGTGGCTATGTGTAAATTAAATCATGCTCCAAACAAAGGTGAGGGAGTTTTTACAATTGTGATGCAAATTTGGTCCTGTTATAACAGGGAGCCAGCAGGAGAATATGAGTATGAGGTGTGATTTGGCTCAAAATCCTTCAACACCAATGTTTTCATTAAGGAGCATGATAAAGTGCAAAGTTCAGAGTTACTGAATCCTGTTGTGAGGAAAGCATTTTCATGGTTAATGCAACTGTGAATCACACTGTAGCCACATGGCAATTCTGTGCTCCTGTACATGGTTTTACTCTAGCTATATGGAAAATAGCAGAGTTTCCCATTTAGGAAGCAAACAAATTCTACATAGTCACACATGCAACTAGAATTGCTACACAATTCCAGTACTACACATATTATTCCAATTTACACAAGATACATGGCCTAGAATGGATAACATCTACAACCTTTAACCTAAGTGTTTAATCCAACACTTACAGCAAAGCAATCATGTGTTTTAAAGAATAAACTCAGCTAGTCTATGTGTACATATAGTATCAAAAACAACTTTAATGTGTGTTCTATGCGCACAATGTGTTTAGCACAATCACAGATTTGGAAATACAAACAGGATCATTGCTATTGGGCTGCTAATCCACTAGCAAGTGAAGTCAATAGTTGGAGGCCTTGCATGAACAATGCAGTTAACTCACTTAGAGTTTTACCTGCAAATGAGCTCTGATCTTTGCCCTTAGAATGTGGTTTCCTATTTTTCTGAAAATAAGTTGGAGGTCTACCCCTACCCAGTGACCAGCATTTGTCCTCTGTATGGCCTATTTTCTGACAGGAACTGCAAAACCTGTTCTCTTTGCCACAGGGCTGTTTGCTGTGTTCTCCTGGAGTTTGAGGGTTTTCACGACTCTCTAATGCTTGAACACCATGCGTTCTGGTACATGACTCTGCGCTATTACAGTGCTGCATCACCTTAAGAACTGAAATAGGCACACTTTCTTGAGCAGTGGACTCTGAACAAAACATTCCAGATTCATCAGAGCAATTCACCTCATCTAAGAAGTGAACATGCTTTTTAGCCCCATCGCTGTTAAGCGTTTTGGAAAACTTTTGAGCATTTAGCTTATCCTTGAGATCTGCAATGGTCTCTTTGTGTTTTTTACACTTTTCAGTCAGAGCTAACTGCTCAGCTAGTAAATTATCCAGCTGTGACTGAAGATCCTGAATCTTTGCCTCACACTTTTGTACCTCTGCATTTTTAGAATTCACTTCTTCACATTTAACATCCATAAATGAAGATAGAAATGTTGTTAACTCATGTAGCCGTTTATAACGCATGTAGTTTAAAGCCTCAATTATTTCACCATGTTTTGATTTCTTATGATGTTTACCAATTATGTCCCAATATGCAAGAATGTCATCATCTGAATTGAGATTTTTTGGTATGTATTTCCCATTAAAGATAGGCTCAACTTTTTTGCTCCATAAAGCAAATAATACGTCACTCTTTTCAGAAATTTTCCCTTCCATCCCTGAGGAGATCTGAATATCATACCATTAAACAATTAAAACAGACTTACCCATTCCTTGGTGAGGTGGTCAGCTTTAATCCATTCACAAATTCAACTGTGAAAAAATGTCCTCATTCTGATGAGCGATCAAAGTAGATTTCAGAAAACTCACTGCAAGGGATCCTGGGTTTCGGCACCATCTGTAAGGGTGGAACTCCTACAGGGGTTCAGGCTGTAAGGTTTGCCGAGCGACTAAAGAAACTTCATCAGTAAGATGTTAGAATACTGTACATTTCTTGTCTATTACCACCCACTGCAACTTATACCAACGACGGAAATAAGCGCAGTTATAATAGCAAAATATGTGGGAGAGCGTTGCTATAGTGTGACAATATTGTATTGCAATAGGGAGCACATTAATGTTAATACTAAATCAAAACTAGTTAACACATCATTTGTAATTGAAAGGGTTTAATGACAATATCTGATTATGGTTACACTTAAAATAATTATAAAATAGATGTATGAGATGATAAAATCATATACCATTGAACGTACACAGCATGTATAAAAAAAGTTACCTGAGAGAGAGAAAGAGAAATAGAGAGAGAGAGAGAGAGAGAGAGAGAGAGGGAGGGCAAGAGAGTGCCCGAGATCCAAGGAAGAAGAGCATAGAAAAGAGCCCAGAGCAACAGTTAAAATCTTCTTTTATCCCTTCCTTGACCATGTGACTGAAACTCAAATGTGAGACATTCAAACTGACCAATCAGAAGATAAAACTTCCCCCCACTGTACTAAAGGTGTGACCATTTGTAGACCCCCGATGTACACACATCTTGGCCTACAGGCCTTGATCACTATCACCTTTGTGCCTCCCAAATGGCCCTTGGCAAGAGAGAGGGGTGTGAAACAGTAAAGCAAATGTCTTTGTTCATTTTAAAATATCTTTGGATATTTTCAATTCTTACACTGCCCACGGCCCCTGACCCGTCACGGCTGCCTGAGACTCCTGACCCGCCCTGGCTGCCCACGGCCCCTTACCCGTCACAGCTGCCTGAGACTCCTGACCCGCCATGGCTGCCTGAGACTCCTGACCCGCCATGGCTGCCCACGGCCCCTGACCCGTCAAGGCTGCCTGAGACTCCTGACCCGCCATGGCTGCCCATGGCCCCTGACCCGTCACGTCTGCCTGAGACTCCTGACCCACCATGGCTACCCAAGGCCCCTGACCCCATCACGGCAGGTCAGGAGTCTCAGGCAGCCGTGATGGCTCGAGGTCCTAGAACCGCCCTGGAGACCTCCGCACCCGTCTGCACCCCCTGCACCTGTACGAGCTGTAGTTTATTTATAAAGCGGGAGGAACAACCACCTAGTAGAGCGTTACAATAATCTAGCCTTGAGGTCATGAACGCATGAACTAATTTTTCTGCATTTTTCATTGAGAGCATATGTCGTAGTTTAGATATATTTTTAAGATGGAAGAATGTGGTTTTGCAGATGCTAGTAACATGGCCTTCAAATGAAAGATTGGTATCAAAGAGCACACCCAGGTACCAGAGCACACGACGAAGACTTAGAGCAGCCATCAAGTGTTAGACAGTATTCTAGGTTATTGCGTGAAGTAGTTTTCAGTCCAAAAATTAGAATCTCAGTTTTTTCTGAATTTAGTAGTACGAAATTACTGGTCATCGAGTCTTTTATATCAGCTATACATTCTGTTAATTTAGCGAATTGGTAAGTTTCGTCAGGGTGTGAAAAAATATAGAGCTGAGTATCATCAGCGTAACAATGAAAACTAACGCAATGCTTCCTAATGATATGTACATGTACAGCATGTACAGAGTGAAAAGCAATGGTCCTAGTACTGAGCCTTGCAGTACTCCATATTTAACTTGTGATTGATATGACATCTCATCGTTTACTACTACAAACTGATAACGGTCAGATAAGTGTGATTTGAACCATGTGCAATTCCACTAATGCCAGCATAGTTTTCGAGTCTATTTAGAAGAATATTGTGATCAATAGTCAAATAGTCAAATGCAGCACTAAGATCCAGTAACACTAATAGAGAGATACAACCACGATCTGATGATAAGAGCAAATCATTAGTAACTCTAATGAGAGCAGTCTCAGTACTATGGTACAGTCTAAATCCTGACTGGAAATCCTCACAGATACTATTTCTTTCTAAAAAGGAACATAGTTGTGATGAAACTGCCTTTTCTTGACAGAAAAGTGAGTTTTGAAATTGGCCTGTAATTGACTAATGCTCTAGGATCAAGTTGTGGTTTTTTTAATAAGGGGTTTAATAACAGCAAGCTTAAAAGTTTTTGGAACGTATCCTAGTGATAAAGATGAATTAACAATATTAAGAAGAGTATCTATGACCTCCAGAAGCATCTCTTAGTTTAGACAATTCTTCCTCTCCTAAAGCAGAAAATGAATTTAATTTTTCTTCAGGGACACTACAATGCACTGTCTGACACAATACTGTAGTTGACGGTTGCATGGGTATAATTTTCTCTCTAATATTATCAATCTTGCAAGTAAAGTAGTTCATAAAGTCATTACTGCTATGCTCTTTGGAAACATCAGAAGTTGAAGCTTTATTTCTTGTTAATTTAGCCACTGTATCAAATAAATACCTAGGGTTGTGTTTATTTTCTTCTAAAAGTTTTGAAAAATAGGCAGATCCAGCAGTTTTTAAGGCCTTTCTGTACTCAATCATTCTCTCTCTCCACAAAATGCGAAATACTTCTAGTTTTGTTTTCTTTCAGCTGCGCTCCATTTTTCTAGCTGCTGTTTTTAGGGCCCGAGTGTGCTCATTGTACCATGGTGTTGGATTAATTTCCTTAATCTTTTTTAAATACAGAGGAGCAACTGAGTCTAATGTACTGGAAAAGAGGCAACAGTTTCTGTTGCAACATCGAGGTCTTCTAAGCTGTCTGGTATGCTAAGGGGATGAAACTGATTAGGAAGATTATTTATAAAGTGATCTTTAGTGGTAGAAGTGATGGTTCTACCATATTTATGGCAGGGAGGCAGTTTTGTCTCTTTGACTAAATGTAGTATACACAAGACTAGATAATGATCTGAGATGTCATTACTCTGCTGCAGAATTTCAACGGCATCAATATTGATTCCATGTGACAATATTAGATCTAAAGTATGATTACGACAATGAGTGGGTCCTGACACGTGTTGTCTAACACCAATAGAGTTTAGAATGTCTGTAAATGCCAATCCCAATGAGTCTTTTTTATTATCTGCATATTAAAATCACCAACAACAAGGACTTTATCTGCAACTAGTACTAATTCTGATAGAAAATTGGCAAATTCTTTGATAAAGTCTGTATGGTGTCCTGGTGGCCTGTATACAGTAGCCAGCACAAATGGCAACTTACATAATGTTACGTAAAGCACCATCACTTCGAAGGAATTATATTTTAAAGACTTCTGGCTGATACTGTAAATATTAATATAAATTAAAGCAACACCTCCCCCTTTGCCTTTCTGACGAGGATTGTGTCGATAATCATAACCTTGAGGACTAGACTCATTTAAAGTAATGTAATCGTCCGGTTTTAGCCAGGTTTCTGTCAAACACAGCACATCTAGATTATTGTCTGTGATAATATCGTTTACAATAAGTGCTTTTGAAGAAAGTGATCTAATATTTAACAACCCAAGCTTTATCATTTGTTTATCATTATTATCTCTATTTTTTATTTGTTGAACATCAATTACATTTTTACCATTGAATGGGATTGGACGTTTTTTGTTTTTACTAATTTGGGGTACAGACACAGTCTCTATGTGATAATATCTAGGTGTAAGTGTTTCTATGTGTTGGGATTTATCTGACTTCTGTAACGTGAGGCAGCTAGCAGACAGTTGGTTTAGCCAGTCTGTCTGCTTCCTGTCCTGGGCCCCAATTTGTCATGTTTCAGCTATGTGCCATATTACTAGAGAGAAGAGCAGCACCATCCCGGGACAGATGAATACCATCTCTTTTCAACAGGTCAGGTCTGCCCCAAAAACTTTTCCAATTGTCTATGAAACCTATATTATTCTGCGGACACCACTTAGACAGCCAGCCATTGAGTGATGATAATCTGATAACTATCTCATCACTCCGACGAACAGGAAGGGGACCAGAGCAAATTACTTCTCCTGACATTTAACTCTTTAATGTTAATTTTAGTGATCTCCGACTGGCGAAGTCGAACATCATTTGTGACGACGTGAATAATAATTTTATAATATTTACGATTAGCATTAGCCAGCACTTTTAAATTTGCTTTGATGTCAGGTGCTCTGGCTCCCAGCAAACATGTGGCTATGGTGGCTGGTGTCTCTATTTTCACCTTCCGTGTAATAGAATCGCCAATAACTAGGGCACTTTCAACAAGATTCTCAGTGGGTGCGTCAGTGAGTGGGGAGAACCTGTTTGATGTTCTTATTGGAACGGAAGAGTGGTGTTTTCCGCGGCTAGGCCGCCTCACATAGAGGCTGTGTCTGTACCTCGAACTAGTAAATACAAAAAACTTCCGAAACCTTTTAAGGGTAAAAATTTAATTGATGTTCAAAAAATGAAAATCACAGATAAATCAGATAAACAAATGATAAAGCTTGGGTTACTGAATATTAGATCTATTTCTTCAAAAGAACTTATTGTAAATGAAATTATCACACACAATAAACTAGACTTGCTGTGTTTGACAGAAACCTGGCTAAAACCAGACGATTACATTACTTTAAATGAATCTAGTCCTCAAGGTTATGATTATCGACACAATCCTCGACAGAAAGGCAAAGGGGGAGGTGTTGCTGTAATTTATAGTAATATATTCAGAATCACTCAAAAGAATTTCAAATATAATTCCTTTGAAGTGATGGTGCTTTATGTAACATTATGTAAGTTGACATTTGTGCTGGCTACTGTATACAGGCCACCAGGGCACCATACTGACTAGACTTGTGCCGATATTCGGTAATGCGATAAATCGCGATAAGGAATATGCACGATATTGTAATCGTCGGCACTTCAGAATACTGCAAATAATAATTTATTACCAATTATTAATATTTTATAAGGCAATTAAGAATACTTTACCCATCAATCGTTTAAAATGCACAACACCGCTGTATTCTGCGTCAAAAGGACACGCGCTCAGATGTAAACAATCCCAACGTGCACGAGAAGCACATGGCGGAAGGAGACGAGCTGAATGAAAGTGCGCGTTCACTCTGACAGCAGAGGGCGCTGATGGAACAGCAGCGTGCAGCGGTTACCACGGAAACCGTGCAAACAAAGTAACTGCGCTAGTGAAGTTTTTAAAATGCTTCAAACAGCCATTAATTTTTTGTAATCTCAGTGTTGTTCATCACAGCACCAAATACTGAATACTTAAAAAAGACTTTATTATATTTATATTTATTTATTATTATTTATTATATTTATATTTATTTTCAAACCTAAACATTTTTATATTTTAATCTGGACTACAACATGAGGGCATTTCTAAATGATTAGAAATGTTCTGATTATTTGTTATTGTTCAGTAAAACTTTGAAAACATACAGCTTCATTAGTTAACATGTTAATTCATTATCACTAAACTGACAATAAAAATTCTTATATAAGTATTAATTATTATTAATTAATGTTAATTTCTTAGTTACTGTTTAATAACATTACTAAAATCAAAATAACTTTAATAACTAAAATTTAATGGAATGAGATAAAACTAACAATGATCAGTTGTGTTTCTAAACTAACGTTAACAGAAAATAACACTTTCTGTAACAAATGTAGCTATTGCTCAATCTTAGTTAATGCATTAAATAGAGTAAAGTGTTATCTGTTGTTCTTTATAGGCTAATTCTTTTGCATTTTAATATGTTTGAAAATTTCAGTCAGAGTCGTATTTGTTTTATTACAAAAATAGTTCTTAAACCTGTTAAACTATGACAAAAATGGTTTTGCAACTTATTTTAATATCATGATAATACCGTATACCGTGATAAAAGCTTCATCAATTAATCGCAACATGAAAATTTGATACAGTCACATGCCTAATACTGACTTTATCAAAGAATTTGCTGATTTCCTATCAGAGTTAGTACTGGCTGCGGATAAAGTCCTTGTTGTTGGTGATTTTAATATCCATGTACAGGGACGTGCACAGACATTTTGGGGGGCAGGGGCTCAAGTGGAAAAAAGGGCACTTTTCATAATTATTTATTTAAAAAATAACGAACCCTTAAATATATTAAGACAACTTTGACTTCACTTACACTCATGCAATTGTTTTATACTCCACAGATTTCTACAAAATAATCAGTTCACACAGAGACCATGGTCTTCTTTAGTATTCACTAGGTTTATCACAAGAGAAGTCAACAGCAACTATTTTCAAGTAGCCTATATATTTAGAATAAATGACTGCACCAAGAAGAGGGACATAGTTTCACTAATAATTTGTTTATTTTGCACAAATCAATAAATAGTTTTAATTTTTTGGTGTTATTGGAATACTTCTTTCATGAAGTGGACAATTTTAAGATTTTACAATTTTACAATTTTAAGGTCCATTTTTGCTGCCATGTCTTTTACTCTAATGGAAAGAAAACTTAACCATAACCCTACACATTTAGATGGAGTTTGTTTTAAGCCTACTACCCTCCATCTGTTTGCATCTGTAGATTTCTTCTAAATTAACCAAAATAAGCTAATCTGCATATTTAAACACATCAAAAAAAATTCCTGAACTGTTAATACATTATATGTTATAACAAATGCCTGCAGAGGGCGCCAAAAGCCTGCTGATTTTTGTTGTTAGACAGCACAGCATGATCAAATCCACGATCAAAGCCAACTATGATAGAAATGCTAGTCACTGTAATTTCTTCAACAAGAATATGTGGACATCAAACACGCAAAGACAGAGCGAGGGTTTAAACTTGTATTGATGTATTATCATGTGTAAGCGTAGATTTAAGAATAGCATTATGTAGCTGATGCTGTATTATGATTTTTAAATGGTTTTAATAAACCATGCATCCTTAGAAAACTGTCTAATAATGTGGTTCATGGATGCTCCTCTTCTGGTATTGACAGCCCAACCTATCGGTCAAGTGTTTACCATACTCAATGCATAGCACAATACAATAATTTAAATTATAATATGACATATATTTCATTAGTATCAAATCAGGCAGATGTGTTGATTGTGGTCAAACTATTAATGCAGCGTTAAATGTATAAATAGCCCTTAAATAGACAAAACTTTCAGGTTTGTGAACAATGGCTAGCCTACCTGAAAGAAATGCACGGGATGCATCCATCTAGGGCCTTTTTTCTTTTTCGCTTCTTATCGCCAGGCAGCAGTTGCATTTTCGCGGAAATAGTTGTCACAAGTTTTCAGCCAGCAGCAAACTCGAGGTGAGGTGAGGTGAGGTGGGGCGCGCGTGCGTGCGTGCGGGCATGAATGGCGTGTCGCGGAGTGAGGGCATCTGAACTCGACAAAGCCGACCTGATATAGTTTTTTTTTATTATTATTATTTGTTTTTTATTTGTTTTATAAAGTAAATATATTTGTTTGACAGGGAAGCTGAGCGCAAACAGGAATATATATATTCATTTATTAAAAAAAAAAAAAAAAAAAAAAGCACCCCAGAAAAAAGGGCACTTTCTCTCCAGGAAGAAAAAGGGCAGGTGCTCAAGCCCCTTTTTTGTCTATGTGTGCACGTGCCTGTCCATGTAGATAATAATAAAGACGCATTTGGATTGGCATTTGCAGACATTTTAAACTCTATTGGAGTTAGACAACACGTGTCAGGACCCACTCATTGTCGTAATCATACCCTAGATCTAATACTGTCGCATGGAATTGATATTGATGCTGTTGAAATTCTACAGCAGAGCGATGATATATCAGATCATTATCTAGTCTCGTGTATAATACAATTAGCCAAGGCTGCAAAACCACCACCATAAATATTGTAGAACCATCACGTCTACCACTAAACATTGCTTTATAAATAATCTCCCCGAGCAGTTTCATCGCCTTAGTATACCTGACAACTTAGAAGAACTCGATGCTGCAACAGAAACTATTGGCTCTCTCTTTTCCAGCACATTAGATGCAGTCGCTCCTTTACGTCTAAAGAAGATTAAGGAAACTAATCCAACGCCGTGGTATGATGAGCACACTCGGGCTCTAAAACGAGCTGTTAGAAAAGCTGAACGTAGTTGGAAGAAAACAAAACTAGAAGTTTTTCGCCTTTCGTGGAAAGAAAAAAATGATTGAGTACAGAACGGCTATAAGAAATGCTAGATCTACTTATTTTTCAAATCTCTTAATAGAAAACAAACATAATCCTAGGTATTTATTTGACAGTGGCTAAATTAACTAAACAGAGATTCAACTGCTGACGTTTCCATAGAGCACAGCAGTAATGACTTTATGAACTTCTTTACTTGCAAGATTGATAATATTAGAGAGAAAATTATAAACATGCAACCGTCTACAGTTTCGCTCCAGACAGTGTACTGTAGTGTCCCTGAGGTAAAACTAGAATCATTCGCCGCTATAGGAGAGGAAGAATTATCTAAACTTATCAAATCATCAAAATCAACAACATGTATGTTAGACCCAATGCCGACTAAACTACTGAAAGAAATGCTTCCAGAGGTCGTAGGTCCACTTCTTGATATAATTAATTCATCCTTAACACTAAGATACGTGCCAAAAACCTTTAAGCAGGCTATTATTAAACCTCTTATTAAAAAACCTCAACTAGATCCGAGAGATTTAGTAAATTACAGGCCAATCTCGAATCTACCTTTTCTGTCAAAGATACTAGAAAAGGCAGTTTCAACACAACTGTGTTCCTTTTTAGAAAGAAATGGAATCTGTGAGGATTTCCAGTCAGGATTTAGACCAAACCATAGTACTGAGACTGCTCTCGTTAGAGTTACAAACAATCTACTCTTATCATCCGATCGTGGCTGTATTTCTCTATTAGTGTTATTAGATCTCAGTGCTGCTTTTGACACTATCGATCACAACATTCTTCTAAAAAGACTTGAAAACTATATTGGCATTAGTGGAATTGCTTTGGCATGGTTCAAATCTTACTTATCTGACCGTTATCATCTGTAGTAGTTAATGAAGAGATGTCGTATCGATCACAGGTTAAATATGGAGTACCACGACTTCCGGTTATGGCGCGGTGCTGAGTGGACGTGAATCGGAGCTCCGCAACAAATGATTATTTAACCCGATAATCGCTGACAAACTGATCCCATTCTAAATTCGGATGTATCCTAATGTGTCAAGATGCCACCAAAACCGACTAAAACTACACAAAAACAAGTAAAATTGACCATGCCTGGAGAGGCCGAGACAGATGCTAAATCTACCGAAGCTAATAGTGAAGAGGGAGCATCAAGTGCTAACCAAGAGTCATTTTCGGCAGTTCTCGAGGCCATCCATTCACTGAAATCGGAATTTACTGTGCGATTTGATGGACTGCTGCAGGCGATCAACGGAGTGCAGTGTGATCTTAAAGCACTCACAACACGGGTAACAGAAGCCGAGGATCGAATTAGCACACAAGAAGATAGTGTCTCAGAGTTGCAAACGCAAAACACAAAGTTAAAAACGGCCGTGGAATCTCTCTCAGTAAAAGTAGATGATCTGGAAAATCGTAGTCGTCGTTCTAATCTACGATGGGGAGGGGAAAGACATGTGTGCTTTCTTAGAGAAATTACTACCTGAGATCCTCGGTCCAGAAAATTTTCCTGGCCCCCTGGTAATTGAGAGAGCTCATCGAATCGGCAGACTCTGCGAAGATAGGTCTGACATCCCGCCAAGAGCCGTGATAATGAAATTCCTAAACTACGCTGACAAAGTCCGTACCCTGAAGGCAGCGAGAGCAAAAGGCACAGTGATGTTGGACAAAAGTAAGCTTATGTTTTTCTCTGACGTCTCAGCTGAACTGCACAAGAAACGGAAACGATTCGACACGGTCAAGAAGGACCTCCGCGATCTCAGTATTCCCGAACTGCGCTACGGCATCTTGCATCCAGCTACTCTGTGCGTGACATAAGGGAAAGCGTCATTTGTTCAATAGCCCCCCAGACGCTCAGAGGTTTCTGCAAGATCTCAAAGATACTGCCCAGCAGGATGTGTAGGAAAATATTTAATCTTGGGATCAGTTTCATTAACGTAATTTTCTTTTTTTTCGTGATGCTGGGTTGACATTTTTGTCTGTTGCGGGACCCGCCCAGCGATCAGGCAGGTTGTTCCTCTCCGTGGAAAGTTCACGAGTGGACCGACAAAGTGCTGTAATCAGGCTGTTTCAAGAAGGCCTTTGGAAGTGTTCAACTGGGGAGGGGAAGAGGGGTAATGGTATTCCATTTGGTGAAATACCTGTTTGTTGGCCAATTGTTCGGTTTGGCTGTATTGTGGTGTTGTTGTTGTTGTTTTTTTTGTTTGTTTTTTTTTTCCCTTGCTTTGTATTTTCTCCTTTACAATAATTGTCTGTATACTTACTTTAGCATCCTTTTTAAGAACGGGTATATACTGTATATGCAATAATGGTTTCCCTATCTGATATTCAATTTACCTCCTGGAACGTGAGAGGTCTAAATAAAATTATAAAGCTAAAGCAAGTGATGTATAGACTTAGACAAATGAAAGCTAAAATAGTGTTCCTTCAGGAAACCCACTTAGTTCCGGAGGATGTTATTAGGGTAAGGAAGAGATGGCCAGGGCAAGTGTTTTCAGCCTGCTTTAATTCGCATTCTAGAGGGGTTCTCACACTTATACATAAATCCATACCTTTACAAATAATTAACACAATCAGAGACAAATTGGGGAGGTATATAATTGTCCAAGTCGAGATCCTATCTGTTAGACTGAATTTAGTGAATGTTTATGGGCCTAATGTGGATAATCCTGTTTTTTACAGAAATTTATTTCTAACATTGGCTGGACTGCAAGGAGATTTTGTTATAGGAGGAGATTTTAATTGTGCATTATGTCCAGAACTAGATAGATCAACTAAAACAGATCTCTCTCATTTACAAACCAGAATGGAGTTAAAACAGTATATGCAAGATTTCAATTTAATAGATATATGGAGAAACAAACACCCAGATAGTTTGACTTATTCATGTTATTCTAGTACTTATAAAACATTTTCTCGTATTGATTATTTTCTTTTATCTACTGATCTAACGTCTAAAGTCAGAAACTGTTGGTATGATAGTATATTAATCTCAGATCATGCTGCAGTCTCATTCATGTTAAACTTTCCTAATTTTTTATGTAGGACCCCAAGATGGCGCTTGCATATAACTTGGCTGAGGGATCCTGAATTTTTGGAGTTCATTGATAAACAGATAGATTATTATTTTGAAATAAATACTAATCAAACATCTGCCTCAGTCAGATGGGAAGCGTTTAAAGCTTTTATAAGAGGACGAATGATTAGCTACACAAATTATAAATATAAGCGTTGCCAAGTAGAAATGGTAAACCTTGAAAACAAAATAAAGAAAATTGAATCTGAAATATACCAGAAAACTACCCCTGATCTCCTTTTGGAATTGCACAAATTGAAAATGAAATATAATGAGCTTTCATTAGAACATGCCAAAAAAAGTTTGATGAGACTTAAACAGACCTATTATGAAGGTGGGGAGAGAGCGGGCAAGTTACTTGCCTGGCGTATGAAGCAGTTACAAACTGAAAGAGCCATAAATTCCATTCAGATAAAGGAGGGTGAGGTAACATTTGATCAAACTGAGATAAATGTGGTCTTTAGGAATTACTTTGAGGCTCTTTACAGCTCTGAGTACTCAGAGAGTGCCACAGAGAAACAGAAAGTTTTCCTGGATGCTTTGGACTTTGGGCCAACAGATTTGGGCTTCATGGTTTCCCTTGAAGATGACCTGAATTCTGAGGAGCTGTCTGAGGCCATTATTAGCATGAAAGGAGGGAAGACCCCAGGCCCAGATGGCATACCAATAGAGTTATATAAAATTTTCCATCATAAACTAATCAATCCTCTTTTAGAAATGTACCAAGAGTCTCTAGAGAATGGGACTTTGCCTCCCTCTTTGAATACAGCGGTAATTACTTTGTTGCTAAAACCTGGGAAGTCACCAATAGATTGTGGCTCATATAGACCAATTTCTCTCTTGAATAATGATTTAAAGATTCTTTGCAAAGCCCTAGCAAAAAGACTAGAAATACATTTGCCCAAGCTCGTTCATATTGATCAAAACGGCTTTATTTGGGGGAGGCAAGGTTTTCATAATATCCGTAGAGTACTTAATATATTACATGAGAAATCTAATACTCACGATAACGCACTTCTGTCATTAGACGCTGAAAAAGCGTTTGACAGAATTGAGTGGCAGTATCTGTTTAGGGTTATGGAAAGGATGGGGTTTGGATATGAGTTTATGAAATGGGTCCGAATTTTGTATGCTAACCCTCTAGCTGAGATATTAACAAATGGAATAATGTCTGCCCCTTTCAGACTCTACAGAGGTACACGCCAGGGATGTCCGCTCTCTCCCTTACTTTTTACCCTAGCAATTGAACCATTAGCTATGGCAATCCGTAATCACACGCATATTTTAGGTATTACAATTGGACCCTCAGAACACCGTATTTCTTTATATGCAGATGATATAATTATATTCTCTTCCAATCTAAAACTCTCTATTCCAGCATTGCTAAATTTGATTAAAAAATTTGGAGAATTCTCGGGGTATAAAATTAATAATTCTAAATCCGAGTTACTATTCCTCCACAAAGCAGAAAGGCTTCTCCCTCCAGTTCAGACACCCTTTAAAATCTCACAAGAAGGTTTTACTTATCTAGGAATCAAAATTACACCAACTGTTAATGAAATTGTATCAGCTAATTATAAGCCCATATCAGATTCTGTAATTGGCCTGTTAAATAGATGGACAAAACTTCCTATCTCATTGATTGGCCGTGTTAACATATTAAAAATGTCTATCTTACCCAAATTGTTATATTTCTTTCAATCCATCCCCCTCCCCCCACATTCTACTTTTGTTCTAATGAGAAAAACGTTTTCCACCTTTATTTGGAACAACAAACGCCCTCGTCTCAGGCTTTCTTTGCTTTACTTGCCTTTTGATAGAGGGGGGTTAAACCTACCAAACCTAAAATGGTACTATTGGGCTGCTCAAATTAGAGCAGCAATGTTTTATTTTGAGAAGGATTGTCCTCCGACTGGCCCATACGGAAATGTAATATATGTACATCTATGACATTTACATATATTAAATATATCCACATATATGGTGAAAACATATATGAAACCTATTTGAAAATGGAACAATATCATATATTGACATATAAAACTAGCCCATATAAATATATATGTTTATATATGTATAAAACAGTCATTTATACATATATGTCACATATAAAGTGAAAACATATATGTACATATATATACCTGCCCATATATGAAACCTATTCGAAAATGGAACAATTTCATATATTGACATATAAAACTAGCCCATATAAATATATATGTAAATGTATGTATAAAACAGTCTTATATACATATGTCACATATATAAATATCAATTTGCATGACATTTCTTTGTATAAATGTTCAATATACAAATTACACATATATGCTTAGAATAATGCTTACAATGCACATGGCCTTAAATGTTAAACGGTGCAGTTAGGAAAAATAGATTACAGTAAAAGAGTTAAAACATTAAATCTTTATTAAAAAATTAAATTTAAAAAAAAAAAAAAAAAAAAAAAAGTGCAAAATTAGAAAACTAATGAACACTCAACAAAACAAGCCCAGAACAGGAAAATCCACCAATTCATTAAACAAGCGATTTTAGTTAAAATTTTAGTTCCAATGAATATTAATATATACAGATCATATGTAATATAAATAAGCTGTAAATAAACTTTAAATATGATATAACCTTACATGTTTGAGTCTCTATCACTATTATCAACTATACAAACTAACTTCACAAGTTACTAATCCTATAACACTGAGTTTGTTCAACTACCTTCATGGTACAGGCCCCAGGTATATGATGCATGCTGTTCATTTTTTAAGTTTTAGAGTCTTTTTGGATGTCCGCAGCTCAGTGACCTTTTGATTAATAGCGACCCTTAGTTGGCCCCTGGTGGTTCCAGGAGATCTCTGGATCACTGTATCTGTAAAAAAGACAAAGAAATGTCTTTTAGTTTTACAACATTTATCTAAGGACATCCAAATTATAATTCCCTAAAACACATTAAATGAACACGGCATACTTCGTTAGGTAGATACATTTAGGCATTTTTCAGAACCAGGTGTAATCTCAATTCTATTTTGTACCCCTTCGCCCTTCCCCTTGAAACAGAGTGGCAATGTGTAGGGGTGAAAATATTCCCCTAAGAAATGGGAAACCACTACTACACGTCATAATAGATTCTTTTATTAGTGTCCTGTAACATTTAACCAGTATGAACAGCAATTAAGGGGGCATATCAACAGAAATCAGGCGACATTTAACAGATTACTCACTCACAACATTGTTTTGCGTTGTATGACCCTTCGAGTTTCCCAAGACTGATAAAGCAGCTTTTCCATCGGCCCAAGCTGTTTGTTTAACCATTGCATTTCGTGCTGAGTCAGCCGGTACGGATATGGTTTCGTTTTCTATTGCGGCGCTGCAATAACGGAGCTCTTTGCAAAGTAATACAAATGAGTTTGTTGTTGCCTTGGTAATGCAAGAGTTTACAGCCGATACGAGATGTGTTCATATCATTCAAATAGCACGTTTAGCAAGCTACGGAGAAACTGCCAGCCAGGTAACACACAAGTAATCGATACTGTGTGGAAATATCAATAGCATGAAACGGTAGTTTGTGTATGCAGGGAAATTTCTCATACCCCTTTGTTCAAAGTGTGATCCTGAAAGATCTTTGTTTGAAGGGCTATCTGGCCCTTTCCCTTACCTCTACCACTCCAGCCAAAAGAGAATCGAGACACCCCTACCCCTTCATGTGAACGTGCAAAATGAAGGGGTACGGGTAAAAATGGGATTGGGCCTAAGTGTCATCAGTTTAAAAAAATGAGCCGAATTAAAAAAATAATATACATACTCATTATTGCATCAATTTTTGTTCTGTCCAAGGCCTCCTTTGTTTCCCCAGGGCTTGCTTTTTTTAGACTTGCCACCTAAGAAAGCAACATAAGTTAACGGTTTAGAACAAAATCAAAACTCACTCCACTCTTATCTAACTACTCAACCATAAATTACATTTTTCAACTTAATTCTTGGACAGCCTGCTTCAGTAAAATGATAATGTAAATAGTACAACTCAAATTATTTATAAATCATCATATTTTAATGTAAATGTGTGTACATATATCTGTAAATATGCCAGAATAACTATAATAGGACAGTTTCAAGTTCAATCTACATAATTACCAAAAAATAATAATAATTGTACAGACACATGCACACACTATGACCAATTACATACCTCTGAGATTGCGCTTTAGCAAAAGTGTCAAAATACTCCAAGAAGAAGCATCCATGCCATAGCAGTGAGGCTGTTTGCATGACCACAACACAAATTCCTGAGCCGGGTGAATTTCAAGCTGTGAGGAAAGGCAAACATGAATCAATATTAAAGTTACGTGAATAAATAGAAGATTGCTTTAACAAAAAGTGTTTAGGGGGCCTGATACAATTTAGCTTTGCATCACATATTTTCTATACTATTACTACTATTATTAATAAATAATAATAATTAAACTTAAGATATGAAGTTAAATATCCGCTTCCGCAAGAACAACTTCCTTATTCTTAAAAAGCTTGGCCTGCATTTTCTTTTGCTCGGAAGTTTTGGACTGGACTGATGTTGAGTCCTCGTTGGTTTTTCTAGGGTGGACTGTCTCTGTGGGAAAAAGGGGAAAACAAAATGTAGAATCTAAAGTTACAACTAGGGCTATGATATTTTTAAACACCCCTGGTTACACAGACAAGGCTTAAGCTAGTCCTAGACTAAAATGTATGTTTGAGCTGTTTTAACTGAAAGAAACTTACTAATATATCTTAAATCATGTCTAAGCCATTGTTCTGTCTCAAGATGCACACAAGTAACGTTAATGTTTTTTTTTCTAGTATACGTTTATATTGAACTAAGGCCTAATCCTGCTTTAGGCATGTCTGTGAAACACAATGTAGTTAACAGTCATCCACTTTTATTTCTCCACTACATGTGTCTGACAGCTAAAATATTACTTTTTAAACATATTATTCTCACATAAACATTTAAAGATCATAGAATAATGCACTTCATTGTAATAATCTACTCGTACTTAATGTTAGCTGTTAAATATGAACATACAACGCACACAATTATGCAGTAATAGAGCAATTTAAAAACCTAATAGTTAAACACGGTTAATTTCTGCTCATTTAACCGATCTGTAGCCTACTAGCTGCGCTAACGTTACCAGTAGCTTAGTAAATCAATGGCTCATGCAGTTTAACGATCATTTAAAATGTATTCTCCGTTCAATATCAATGTGTGAATTATAATAAAAAAATCAGAAATTACCTGCAACTTTATGCGCCATTGCCTCGTACAAATGCCATCTGCCTTGAGGTTTTTTCTTCAGTCCACCTATCCACTCGGTTAAATATACAGATCTGTCATAAGTTTTTCATTCCATTTCTTGTTTCCACTCGACAAGCGCAAACATTTTCATCCGTTGGTCTCGATCCTGAATGCGCGTAATTTGGCGGTATTTTGATTACGTTTGAATTTGGGCGCGCGCAATGACGTAACTGCGCACCATTCTAAATGCAAAGCCTGAAATGCAGACTGAAAGTGTTTCTAACATTTTTGTTTGTTTCTTTGTTTGTTTTTGGGTCAAATCTAAACGCTTTATTCAATAGTAAGCATTAAGCATACTATTTTCATTATGTAACTCTTGGTTAAGTCACAGTAATGCCAAATAACAACAATAAAAAGTTATTTAAACCATACAAAATCAGTAATTTAATTAAAATTATTTGAAGATGGGTTAGATTATTTTCATTGCATTTGTTTTTTTTACAACAGTTTTTATGAGCTAGTTAAGATAAGGTAAAATAAATAATGTAAAATATATCAAGTTTTTAAAATATTGTGCTAATTCTAAATGGGAGAGAAATTTAAATGAAATGTGGATTGTGTATAGACTTGTTAAAAGTTCAGTCTGTTCAAATAATGAAAACATAAGGAATTAGTAAGGAAAACAAGCATGTAAAATGTTTTTATGTATGTTGTGTAAATAAATTGGCATATATAAATTAAACATATCTGTGACAGGTCATAACATATAATATTATATAAACTAAACAAAAATCATATAGATAGTATAAATATATGTCAATATATTTATTTAATATGGACATTTTATATATGTTATAAACATATATTGTCATAGATAAATTAAACATATATATGTGACATATATGGTCATAACATATAATATTATATAAACAAAAATAATATACATGGTATTAATATATGTCAATATATTTATTTAATATGAAATTTTTATATATGTTATAAACATATATCAACATATATCTAGAGATATGTATATATGTGATAGCAATATATTGTCATATATTTTGCATATATGACAATGTCACTTGCGATATAGGGACATATATGTCATATATTACATTTCCGTATGGGGGGTATCTATAGAGGCCCACTCTATTCCAATTCCTTTGAATTTATATTTATATTCAACAGATGCTAAGAAGTTAAATAAGTGTACTAAAAACCCGTATACCAGAAACACCATAGCAGTTTGGTTTGAGGCTCTTGCCTATCTAGGGGAATCATCACAACTCTCACCCTTCTCACCAGTTTTTGGCAATGAAAATTTTCGTCCTGGTAGAGCTGATCCAGGCTTTAAATTCTGGTCAAATCAAGGTATTAGCAAGGTGTCTGATCTTTATAACGAGGGAAGATTTATGTCCTTTGAAGAAATTAGGACAAAGTTTGGAATTCCACAAAAACACTTTTTTAAATATTTACAATTACGTAGCTTTATTTTATCAAGACAAGGCCAAAGTCTGACTGAGCCTACTCTTTCTACTTTGGAGAATATCACACTAAACTGTTTGAAAGGAAGAGGTCAGATTTCTGTATTATATAAACAGTTTGTTGCTAAATCTAAAGAATCATCTAATGATAGACTTCAAGCATGGCGGTCGGATTTGCAGGTTGGCATAACTGAGGAAGAATGGCAAACAGCATGCTTGAAAGCCCAAACTCAGACAGTGAACGCCCACTTGAGACTGCTTCAGTATAAATGGTTAAGTAGACAATATATTACTCCAGTTAAATTACATCATTTCAATCCAAATATTCCTGATATGTGTTATAAATGTAAACAAGAGAAGGGAACTTTATTCCACTGCATGTGGGAATGCTCTAAAGTTAAATGCTTTTGGGTTCAAATATTGAATATCATAAGTCAAATCATTGGTAAAAGAACTCCTCTTGATCCAAAGTTGTGTATATTGCATATCTGCCCTCTGAATTTTAAAATCACCAAACATGAAAGATTATTGTTAATTCTCTGTTTGCTAGAAGCTAAACATGTAATAGCGTGTACTTGGAAAAAAGAAGAAAGTCCTGGCGTGTCTCAATGGATAAAGGGGATGACCTCACACCTTGCTTTAGAAAAGATTACCTATTTTCTGAAAAACAAACTTTATACCTTTTGGTCCATCTGGAAAGCGTTCTTTGACTTTTTGGAGAGCCTAGATGGTGACTCCTTTGTGGAATTGATGGACATTGAGAGTATATAGACAAATTTGTTATGGCTGTTTTTTTTTTTTTTTTTTTTTTTTTTTTTTTTAGTAGTAGTTCAATTTATTTTTATTTTATTTTATTTAGTTATAATGGAAAATGGAAAATATTGTTGGAATGTGTGATAATTTTTGACAAATAAAATTGTTAAAAAAAAAAAATAATAATATGGAGTACCACAAGGCTCAGTACTAGGACCGTTGCTTTTCACTCTGTACATGCTGCCCTTAGGAGAGATAATTAGGAAGCATGGTGTTAGTTTTCACTGCTACGCTGACGATACTCAGCTCTATATTTCCTCGCGCACTGACGAAACCTACAAATTCACAAAACTAACAGAATGCATAGCTGATATTAAAAACTGGATGACAAGAAATTTCTTATTATTAAATTCAGAAAAAAATTATATCCTAATCTTAGGACCAAAAACTTCCTCACGAAAAAACCTTGAATACTCTCTAACACTTGACGGGTGCTCCATTAAATCTTCGTCCTCAGTTAGGAACCTGGGTGTGCTCTTTGATACCAATCTTTCATTTGAAAGTCATGTTTCTAGTATCTGTAAAACCGCCTTCTTCCATCTAAAAAATATATCTAAATTACGGCATATGCTCTCAATGACAAATGCGGAACAGTTGGTTCATGCATTCATGACCTCAAGACTAGATTATTTTAACGCTCTACTGGGTGGTTGTTCTGCTCGGCTTTTAAACAAACTACAGTTGGTCCAAAATGCGGCAGCTAGATTTCTTACTAGAACCAGAAAGTATGACCATATTAGCCCAGTTATGTCAACATTACATTGGCTCCCTATTAAACATCGTATAGATTTTAAAATCTTGCTACTTACTTATAAAGCTCTAAATGGTTTAGCTCCCCAGTATCTAAGTGAGCTCTTGGTGCATTATAGTCCTTCACATTTGTAGCACCCATACAACCACTCTGTATGTTACATACGTGAGAATGGGGGTGCTTGGGTTCGTTGTAGTTTAGGTGGATACCACGAAGGTGCACCTAATGAGTTTCTACTCAATTGTAAAACCTTTTGACAGGAATATTTAACAATAATGAGACCCAGAGATGGTTTTAAGTTTAGAAAATAAATGGGTAAAACCCTGGTTTAATGAATCAAAAGGATTTAGCAAATGAAATATAAAACTTCCCCTAAAACACAATATAAAAGTCCCTAATTCTGACAAAATGTACAAAAATAAATAACCAAAAGATATCCCAAACAATTAAATAATAACCTTAATCCCTTTAAATCACACGTTTTATACCAAAATAAGGGGTGTAAAAATCTTCCTCCCTTATATCTTTCCTAAATATTGAGAATGCACAGAGAACTTTACAAAAACGTGTCAAGTGTCCTGTAACAAGTGTTAGCTAATGCAGTGTTGGGCCCAGTCACACATACATGCTTACATGTTCCAGTTTACTCACGGTACCGATTCAAACGAAGAAGAAGGGAAAAAAAACAACGTTGCAGGCTTGTTTTGGTCTCACAAAACATTGAGTGCGCTGAACAGACACTTACAAAACATTGAGAGCGTTGAAAAGACTGGTCCGGATACTCAGGTGCTGTGCGATGAACCAACAACTCCGCCTCGCATGCGCCCGCCGTGGCTAGCTAGCTCGGCTACCTCCGATCGCGGCGTCCGCTCCGTCAGACGAGTCGCCGGCCTCGTTTCTCGCTCAGTCTCTTGTTTCTCACAGTCACAAACATCCACGGTCCCCTTCTCTGAACCTCCCTCTCAGTTTCGTCGACTTTAATGGCTCTTTTTAGCGTCTTTTTCCTTCTCTCTAAACGTGCGAGCGTCCCGTGCTCCCCACGGGTCCAGCGAGAGAGAGCGAGCACAAAAAAAAAACGAGCGAGGAAAAAAAGACGCTTCCAGCACTTCCTCATCCGCGTCGCTCTACCCAGTCACGTGTACCCCGTTTTTTTTTTTTTACGTGCATGCAGCCAAACACTACTGACAATACAGCGTGAATACTCAAATGACCAATAAAAAGCAGTCACATAAACACAGGAAGGATAAAGTAATAAAAGGATAGCTGCATAAAACCTCTGATAATATTTAAATATAATATAAACTTTAACCTTTAGTTTTAATCACTGTCATGAAATAAAATGACATTATTAATCTCCCTTTAATCATGTAAAAAAAATTAGTATTTACTTATTTGAAAATCAGTTGTCACTTATTATTTATTTAAATTAAATAAACGTTTACATTTTAATAGTCATGTGACTGGGTTTTGAGAATAAGAGGGATCAATCATAACCTACCCAGTTTCCCTTACACTATAATACCCGAGTTTACCACTGGGCTACACCCTCCCCCTTCTAGACAATTTTGATGCCCTCATCAAATTAAACCTTAGAGGACTCTAATAGTCTTAAAGTCAAGGGTAGAGGCCAAATTTGAACAAGTGAAACACAACGCCATGGGGTGGCACCAGAGAGTTTGACATTGACGGCTTCTGGAGTCTCCGTAGAGTCCACTTCCCACCAACACTCCATGGCTTAAGACTGTCACAGGGTAGTCACAGGGCTTGCCAAGTTCATCGTAGCTCAGCTTGACCACTGGACGGATGACTCTTTTTGAACGCTCAACTTGTTCAATCTCAGCTTGAGTGTCTGGATAGGGGTTGATGTCTGCTCCCCCTTCTAGAATGTTGACTTCAGGATCAGCATTGGAAGACAGGTTTGGAAGATCATTGACCACTGTCTCGATCTCAGCCGGGTCTTGAGCTTGTCTTTCAGGTTCGGGGACAATTGGCTGAGATTGTTTCGTGGGCAGTTCTGGATGTGTCAGTAACTTTTCCCAGTCGAACTTAACGGGTCTTGGCAGGTATACTTAGTCATATTCTGATTCTGAAGACAAATCTTCATCGTGGTTGTTTGTCTGTACTTGTTCTTTTGTCTTCTGCTGGAATGCTCTGGTCACAGGTCTTTGTTGTGGCTCCACTTCACTTTCGTCGACAGGGAGTCTCACAAGGTATCCAATGGGTAACAGGTGGTTATGATGAATAGTCTTTTCTGCTCCCATACCTCTCTCTGGCTTGATCTTGTAGACAGGTAAGTTGGGTAGCTTCTCCACAACAATATATGGTGAGGATCGCCACTTGCATTTCAATTTGTGCTTGCCTGTGACTCCAAAGTTTCTCAGCAGCACCCTGTCGCCTTTGTCAAGGACTTGCTCTTTGACGTGCTTGTCGTGTGCTTTTTTATTTCTTTGATGGTTCTTGTCTGACGATTCTGTGGCAAGACTGTAGGCTCTTTGGAGATCTTTCTTGAGCTTAGCAACATACTGATGGTAAGACTTTGTCTTTTGGTTGTCCTCGGTCACACCAAAACAGATGTCTACCGGTAATCGAGCTTCTCTGCCGAACATTAGCAGGTAAGGCGAATAACCAGTTGCGTCATTTTGAGAACAGTTGTAGGCATGGACCAACTGACTGATCTTCTGACTCCATTTTTGTTTTTGCTTTGGGTCGAGTGTGCCCAGCATGGTCAAGAGTGTACGATTGAATCTTTCTGGTTGCGGATCTCCCTGGGGGTGGTAGGGCGATGTTCTTGACTTGCGAATGCCCAACATCATCAGAAGGTCTTGGATCAGGTTGCTTTCAAAATCACGGCCTTGATCTGAGTGTATGCGGGCAGGGAGTCCATAGTGTACAAAGTAGCGCTCACATAGTATCTTGGCCACGGTGGTCGCTTTCTGATCTTTGGCGGGAAAAGCTTGGGCGTATCGAGTAAAGTGGTCTGTCACTACAAGGATGTTGGCGAAACCTTGGGAGTCTGGCTCAAGTGACAGAAAATCGATACAAACGAGATCTAGAGGGCCTTGACTAGTGATCTGCTTTAAGGGAGCAGCTCTCTGGGGAAGGGCTTTTCGAGTGATACATCTGCCGCAGTTTTTGATGTACTGCTCAACCTCAGCTCCCATCTTCGGCCAATAGAACCGGCTTCTGATAAGTTCGATGGTCTTGTCCATGCCCAAGTGACCAGATTCATCATGCAGAGATCTCAAAACCATCGGAACATACTCTCTGGGCAGTACCAGCTGCTTTACTTCAATTCCATTTTTCTCAACCTTTCGGTAGAGCAGATTGTTTTGAATGAACAGTTTACTTGCTTCTTTGTTCAACAGGACTGAAGTTGGATTGTCGAGGCTGGTGAATGATGGACCACCACGAAGTGACTGTTTGACTGGAGCGATAGAGTCAACATCTTGAGCGGTGACAAGATCTTTGTGACTGAGCTGACTCAAAGAACCAAGATCCAGCCGGACTGGGTAGGCGAAACACTCTGGTATACCATCAGGTGACAATCCGAGTGACTCAGCTATAGTTGTGGACTCTGTTGTAGTTTCGCAGCACTTGATCTGCTTACACAGAGCTTGAACACTTTAATTCGTTACGGTTTGCCAGCCTTCTTCTGGAGTTGGAAGGGGGTTGCTGATGGGGGACTCACTGAAATCAAACAGAGAGGGATCCATAGCTGGAACAGATTCAACTTTAGGGTTTGGTGCATCTGTCACAATGTCAGCGACGTGAAGGTAAGCGATAACGGTGCCCACTGGAATGGCAGTTTGTTTTAGAGACTCATTACGCAGAAGCACCAGGAAGTTGTTTGGATCTAGCATCTTGGAGAACAGCACAGCGGGCTGGACCAGTACACTTGGCGGAAGAGCAGGTGAGTGGGCTCGTTCAAGGATGAGTATGCTGTCTCCGATGTCTTGTTTTTCTTTGACTTTGCAGATAGCAACGTATTCAGTGCCAGGAGGGATGCTGAGAGGACCAGGACCAGACCACTTAACTTCAGCCACCGGTAAGTCTTTGTTGTCTTTTGTAGACGTCACTGCAAGAACAGGTAAGTGTTTTTTCTCTTGAACTTGGATGTTGATTGAGTTGAAGTTCTCTGTGTCTTCTGTCTTTGTTCTGGACTTAAAAGGCTGAACCCCCCTAACGTTTGTGCCGATCAGGACAGGTATAGACTCTGAGCAACGTGGATCAGGGCACACCAGGGCCAGGACAGGAACAGACTTTACTTTGTAGCACTTGGACATTTGTGGCAGCTCCAGCTCAACTTGGATGTAACCTTTGTATGGGTAACTGCTCTCTGACTCACTTAGGCCCCATATGGCTAAACCGGTCACAGAGTTTAACTGAATGTGTGAAAGGTGTTCGGCATACCAGCTGTCGAAGATGATGGTAACTTGAGAGCCACTGTCCATCAGCGCAGTGCAGGGGTTACCATTGATCTTGACTTGAGCAGTGGAGGGTGGTCCCACGAGTCCCTTGGGCAAACTGTTGGTCTGTACATTTACAGAGCTTCTCTTGACACTCGCATTTGTGTTTTTTGTTCTTGTTTCGTTATCAGATTTGTAGTTCTGCTTGTACTTTCTTTGAGCTTGCAGCAGTTTCTGAATAACTTTGGGATAGTTCTCAGGAGATACACACTTATTTGCAAAATGCCCGTCTTCGCCGCACCGATAGCAGAAAAAATCACTTGGGTCTCTGGCGGTAGAAGGTCTTTGCTGCCAGGGTCTGGACTGGGTCTCTTGTGGGCAGGTCTCAGTAGCCGGACTGTACTTAGGCTTGACTGACATGACAGAGACTTGCTTTCGGAGCTTGACTACTTCTTTCTTTAAAGCTTGAACATTCTTGTCTTCTAAGTTCTCTGCCGCCGGAGTGACTGAAGGCGGAGCGCTCGTCGAACGGTGACTTGACATGGCGGCGGAGACAGAGAGTTCACATACTTGTGCTCTGAGTTGGTGTATTTCGGCTTTCAACTCTTTTAACTCTGTGTCAGGGGTCACAGCAGCACTTTTGGCGTAGACGGCTTTGGGTGGATGGAGTCTGCGACGTGAAGCTTCCTGCTCCTCCTCCAGGCGTATCTCATTCAGCAGCTCAAGAAAAGTGGGAGGACTGTCTCTGCGGTCTCTCAATCCAAGATTTAATATCATAAGATCAGATCTGATGGCCCCTTTAATGAGTTGATCAAGACGTGCTTTGTCCACCCTTTTGAACAACTTTATTCAGAACTCTCTCAAGTCGTCTCAGGAACTCAGAGAGTTTCTCGTTGGGGTGTTGACACATCATTCTGAAAGCAAAGTAAAGTTCTTCACCACTCTCAGGGTTGCCAAAGGTGGTCTCAAGAATGTCAATGTAGTCCCTAGAGGTTGCAGATGGGTTGTTGAAACGGACAGCTTGGAGGATCTCAAGTGCAGGACCCTTTACACTTTCCATTATTCTCATTTTCTTTTCTCTTTCAGGACGATCACATTCTTCAATCATAAGTCTGGTTTGTTCAACCCAGTTTTTCCAACTGTTCTTCTCCCAGGGGTATGGGCATGACCCCTGAGAATGTGCGCAGTCTTCTGTAAAGGCTATTGTCACCATGTGTGGGCTTACTGGTCATTTGCAGGATATCAGCAACTGCTCGAATGATAGCTTCAGGAGTGGAGGCTTGCAGTGGGGAAAAAAGACTGGAATCTTGTTGCGGAACATCTTGGCCATCACCGGCTGCCTGAGATTGGGGTTCTTCCTCCTGCTCAGAAGGTCCAAAGATCCTCCATGTCATAGCAGACCCCTCAGGAACAACATCAAGAGGAATAGTGGCTGTATTCACCTTCTCCCTGCACTCACATAGCACAGTTAAACTTTGAGACTGTGGGTCATACATCCTTCCTCTCACTTTGACTCTCCCGAGTACTTTCACCGGGTCTATGCCTTCTCCAACACACCAGTTCTTCAACTGAGCCATCCTCATGGGTTGTGCGCTTACATGAATCACTTGTCAGAACTAAATTTGGTAAGTTTTAGTTGTATTTTAACCCCAATAAATCTTAATTTGCGTTTTTGTGGCTTAAAATGCTTAGTAGAACTCTTCTGCTGTTTCAAAGTTTTCTCAATAGATACTCTTTAATATGGTTTTACATGTGGGTTAACAGCTAGCCAGCTTTTGCTTCTAAACTACTTTTTAAACAAAATATTTAAAATCTCTGGGTCAACTAAAGTTAGAGCTGATTTAAAACTACTTTTGAACTAAATTGATCCCAGCGGTGCCTCCATTTTATTTATGTAGCACCCATACAACCACTCTGTATGTTACATACGTGAGATTGGGGGTGCTTGGGTTCGTTGTAGTTCAGGTGGATACCACGAAGGTGCACCTAATGAGTTTCTACTCAATTGTAAAACCTTTTGACAGGAATATTTAACAATAATGAGACCCAGAGATGGTTTTAAGTTTAGAAAATAAATGGGTAAAACCCTGGTTTAATGAATCAAAAGGATTTAGCAAATGAAATATAAAACTTCCCCTAAAACACAATATAAAAGTCCCTAATTCTGACAAAATGTACAAAAATAAATAACCAAAAGATATCCCAAACAATTAAATAATAACCTTAATCCCTTTAAATCACACGTTTTATACCAAAATAAGGGGTGTAAAAATCTTCCTCCCTTATATCTTTCCTAAATATTGAGAATGCACAGAGAACTTTACAAAAACGTGTCAAGTGTCCTGTAACAAGTGTTAGCTAATGCAGTGTTGGGCCCAGTCACACATACATGCTTACATGTTCCAGTTTACTCACGGTACCGATTCAAACGAAGAAGAAGGGGAAAAAAACAACGTTGCAGGCTTGTTTTGGTCTCACAAAACATTGAGTGCGCTGAACAGACACTTACAAAACATTGAGAGCGTTGAAAAGACTGGTCCGGATACTCAGGTGCTGTGCGATGAACCAACAACTCCGCCTCGCATGCGCCCGCCGTGGCTAGCTAGCTCGGCTACCTCCGATCGCGGCGTCCGCTCCGTCAGACGAGTCGCCGGCCTCGTTTCTCGCTCAGTCTCTCGTTTCTCACAGTCACAAACATCCACGGTCCCCTTCTCTGAACCTCCCTCTCAGTTTCGTCGACTTTAATGGCTCTTTTTAGCGTCTTTTTCCTTCTCTCTAAACGTGCGAGCGTCCCGTGCTCCCCACGGGTCCAGCGAGAGAGAGCGAGCACAAAAAAAAAAAAACGAGCGAGGAAAAAAAAACGCTTCCAGCACTTCCTCATTCGCGTCGCTCTACCCAGTCACGTGTACCCCGTTTTTTTTTTTTTACGTGCATGCAGCCAAACACTACTGACAATACAGCGTGAATACTCAAATGACCAATAAAAAGCAGTCACATAAACACAGGAAGGATAAAGTAATAAAAGGATAGCTGCATAAAACCTCTGATAATATTATTTAGCAATATAATATAAACTTTAACCTTTAGTTTTAATCACTGTCATGAAATAAAATGACAAATTATTAATCTCCCTTTAATCATGTAAAATAAATTAGTATTTACTTATTTGAAAATCAGTTGTCACTTATTATTTATTTAAATTAAATAAACGTTTACATTTTAATAGTCATGTGACTGGGTTTTGAGAATAAGAGGGATCAATCATAACCTACCCAGTTTCCCTTACACTATAATACCCGAGTTTACCACTGGGCTACACATTTATTGCGATCTCAGAATTCAGGCCAGTTGATAATACCCAGAATATCAAAATCAACTGAAGGCGGCAGATCCTTTTCCTATTTAGCACCTCTGGAACAACTCTGGAACAATCTTCCTAGCATTGTTCGGGAAGCAGACACACTCTGTCAGTTTAAATCTAGACTAAAAACACATCTCTTTGCTCTTGCATACACATAACACATTATCAATACATTAACATTTTTCAAATCCGTTAAAGGATTGTTACGCTGCAATATTTAGGTCGGCCGGAACCGAGAACATTTCCTATAACACTAGATATACCTGTACATCAGAATAAGAATGGCATCTCCGCTAATATCTGTCTCTCTGCTTATCCTGAGGTTTGCCGGGTGCTGGATTCAGGCCGTATCCAGATCAGATGGAGAACCTGTGTCTGGACCTGACTACAACGTAGCCCAGGAGACAATGGGCCTACAGACCCAGTTCTGGCTGCATCTATAATTCAGATTTTTGATCCCCGTATCCGCTTACATATATTTATATATAATCTATTTTTAATCTCTATAATAAAAATGTATAATTCAGATTTTGATCTCCATATCCATTTACATATATTATATATATCTTCCAAGGGTTTTTTTCCCTCCTAGGACTTTTTTCCCAGTGCTAGCACGCTGGGTTTTTCTCCTAGGGTTTTTTTTTCCACCCCTGGGAGTCAGCCGACATTGGCTTAATGTAGCACCATCTTGTATATGTTACATATTACCACGCTTGGTTGTACAGCTTATTTTTAACCACTTCCCTTTTTCTGTGCTTCTAATATGTAAAGCTGCTTTGAACAATTACCAATTGTAAAAGCGCTATATAAATAAATTTGACTTGACTGACTTGACTCACCGTTACCCAAGTGCCCTGCTGCGCCAAACAATGTACAGAGTTCACTAAGCTAGTCGCATCCAAAACAGTATCTGAAGCCCCTGCATTCTTACTATCCTCGATTAAAGTTTGGATGCATGTCTCTAATTCTGAGATTCTCTCTGTCAGCCTGACTATTTCCCTAAATTTATGACATGTAAATCCCTCGTCGCTGACAGAGAGAGCTATACTGAACATGTGACAAACTGAACACGAAATAACACTGGGAGAGGATGACATGACTCACCGTGTTTGTAGACTGATCCGATCCGATACAACAGCTGTTTGATGAACGCCTTGAAATAGGAGCGCACGAGACTGATGACAAGTTAACAAGCTAGTGAGATGCAAACGCATTGTAACAGCGATTTAAATTCAAAGATTACAAGCCAGCGACGTCAGATTAATGTGGTAGGCAATAATAATAATATAAGCAACAATGAATAAAAGTAAGAGATTCAATAAAAGTAAGAAAAAACAAAGCTATACGGAGATGCAAACCACCAGCAGCGAGGCAGACAGGAGCAATCGAGCAGCGACAGGAGCAACAATGGTTGTCCCTGACAAGTTGTCCCTCATTATTATTAATAAAGCCTGTATCATTGTGGATTTCCGTACTCGTCTCATCTATACAGCACAGCACTGTAATACTCTGGTCCAAAACTGGTTTCATTAGCATCCACAATTTTCACTCCAATACATCCCACCATACTGTCTCTTCCTTAAACCCATTGAGGAGGTTTTTGTTTTTTTTTTGGCATGGAAGGTTTACAATCTCCAAATATGCCTCATTCATGCCATGGAGAAGGCCTGACCTAATTGATGCAGGTTCTGTGCAAGGATGGATTCGCCATTCAAGAAGATTCTTCCCTCGCTGTTTTGCGTGAGAGGACATCACCTTTGATGTGGATGAAGTGTATGGCCAGATCCAGCTAGGCCAAGAGATGATGCTTTGGTGTTTTTTCTCTTTTTTCATTTAAAATCATGCTTTTGTTTTCTCTCCACAAATGTTTTTTTCATGTAATATAATGTATTTAGAATATGTTCTGATTTTCAGTGCAAAATGTGACCTTTGGTAAGGCATGGATATATTGAATGGTTTTACAATGTGGTGAGAAATAAATATTTTCATCAATGTGCAGTACTGATCTTGTGTTTTTTTTTTTTGTCAGTATATTCATGTACTTTACTTTAACAATATCTCTGAAAAAAATCAATAATAAATGGCAAATCCATCCTTGCACAGACCCTGCATCAATTAGGTCAGGCCTTGAATGAGGCATATCCTGACATAAGGCTAGAGACTGTAAAATATTTATTTCTGACCACATTGTAAAACCATTCCATACATCCATGCCTTTCCAAAAGTTACATTTTGCACTGGAAATCAGAACATATTCTAAATACAATATAGTACATGAACAAAAACATTTGTAGAGAAAAAACAAAAGCATGATTTTAAATGAAAAAAAAAAAAAAATAGAAAAAACATTTTTTTTTCGATTGCTTACACACTAAAGTAGGTGCTTAGGTGCTTAACTCTAAACTCAACAATCAGGTGCAAGTACAATAAAAAGGCAAAAGGTGAGTTTATGTGTCTTCATCAAAATGATAGGCAATGTTGCAGAAAGAGGAAGAGGGAGAAACATCATTTTGAATGTCCCGGGCCACCGTGGTGTTGACATCACAATATATGTTGCAGTCCTCCACCAGCATGCCAACTTAGACCCTTACAACATGGCCCACATATTCACATTTCAGACAGACTACACAAAATCATCACAGCAGAAGACCAAATGGATGCAGAGCAGATGAGATACAGTGTCATATGGGGACAATGTAAATTTCCACCTATCTGCCTGGGTCCAAAACTGGTTTCATTAGCGTCCACAATTTTCACTCCAATACATCCCATACTGTCTCTTCCTTAAACCCATTTAGTTTTGTTTGTTTGGGTTTTTTTTTTGGTATGGAAGGTTTACAATCTCCAGCCCTATGTCAGGATGTGCCTCATTCAAGTCATGGAGAAGGCCTTGTCTTGCGAGAGAGGACTTTACCTGTGATGTGGATGAAGCGCTATGGCCAGATCCAGCTAGGCGAGGAGATAATGTATAGTATGTTTACTGTAGTATTTTCTGTACAATATTGTCAGTTTTTTCAGATTCTTTTTTATGTTTGTTGTTGTTATTTACTGTAATTGTAACCTGTACTGGATGCAATATTTTACATTTGTCTGTTGTTTGCTGAGCTAACAGTGTTATGTACACTAGTAGCATGACAACTGGGACATGTTTTGTTGTGATTCTCCATGTTGACTGATTTGGGTATATGGAGAGAAATCAATGATATTCTCCTCAGTCTGCAGCATTGGTCTTGTGTAGTGTTTGGTGAACTATTGTATAGTTGCACTTTCTCTGTGTACTTCATTTACAGTACTCTAATCACTGAGAATTAGACTTGCTAAAAGTGTTTTAGGTTAGCAACAGCAATGTGTAACTGGTTCAATAAGATTAAAGTCATATGAAATGTGTTTGTTTCGTATATGGTAACAAAATATTGTTTTTATAAAGTTGTGTATAGTTTTGACAAAAGTGTTATATTTTGCAAATGATCTGAAGTGTTGTGCTACTTTGGTGTAGGGTTGTATTAATTGTGTGTAGTGTTTTGACAAACCGGGCCCTGTTTTCAAAATTGTGCTTAAGCAATCGTAAAAAAACTAAGCATCATCTCCTGGCCTAGCTGGATCTGGCCATAGCATCCACATCACAGGCGATTTATCCACATCACAGGTAATGTCCTCTCATGCAAGACAGCAAGATTGCAACCTTTTACCATATGAAATTATTTAATAATTCCTTAAGTAATTCATCCATCCTTGCTCTCAATGACAACAAAAGCATACTACTGTTGTTAGCAGTTAGCACTAAGCACTCTGGTGTAGGGGAGGAGCTGAGTAAATTTAGTCTCATATCACTAGGGTGACCAGATTTCTCATGGTGGAATACGGGACGAGTGCGCAATATGACCATGATATAAGAAATTTTATTTCACTATATTATATATATATATATATATATATATATATATATATATATATATATATATACACTGCCCTCCAAGAGTTTGAAAACACCCCTGGAAAAGTCTGGTTTTGGACGATATCAGCATAAATCCTTATAATTTTTTGGTGCAAATACATTACAGTAACTTGACATTATCCAGCAATAATAATTTTCATGTGTTCATTTCATTTCATTACATAATAATGGCAGTATATACATGTCAAAGTCAGACATGCCCCTTTGCCAGCTGTGAAGCCTGGTTACTGGTTTAAACTTGGCCCAGGTTTGTAAAAGATTTTTGGGTCAGCACACCTTAATAGCTTCAACAATTGATTTCCAATTAAGTTTAGAATACAATGAAATAATTAGAACCCAGTTTAGGTCAGATAGCTGCTAATGCTGGATATTTTGATGAATCAAAAATTTAAGTTTTTTTCTATGTATAAACTGTTTATGTAATAAAATGTGTTTTTATAATTTGTGTTGTCCCTTACCTGTGCAAAATTATCACAAATTAAAAAGGATTCATGCCAATATTGTCCAAAACCCCACTTTTCTAGGGCGTTTCTAAACTTTTGGAGGGCAGATATAAATATAATATAATATTTATATATAGATATAAATATTTGTTATATATTGTTATATAAAAAGAAATTTACAAACAAGTTACAAACAATACAACAAATACGACAGAGATTAAACTTGTTTTTTCACATTTGAATATACTGACAAATATTTAATTAGGCTACTGTCCCTTTAAGACCGAATCCATGGATGTAATATAGGCTACTGACACATTTCCTGTTTTTACCCACCTGTTTACGTCCACTTAACCGACTGTATTTACGTGAGATACTCCACACGATGGACATTTTGAAAAACTATGTGTGCATTTGACCATTCGGGCGCGAGGAGAACTGATCGCGCGAAAGAGAGAGAGAGTGCGTGTGAGAGAGAGAGCTTCTGGTCTGTGTTATTCAGCGTGATTCCGCCTATCCCGCCTTCACTAATCGATAACGAATTGTGATTGAATGGTAACTTTGTTCTATGACGAATTGATTAGGCTGTTCTTGTGTGACAGAACTCCATCACCCAGTTGAAAGATGAAATACGGGACAAAACATTATTTTTTTCTTAATAAGTCGGGACACTAAAAATAGAGCTGAAATACGGGACTGTCTCGGGAAAAATGGAGTAGGGGGAGGCTGCAGACCTGGAGCCGGTAGATATGAGTAGGGGGAGGCTGCAGACCTGGAGCCGGTAGATATAGGCCCCAAGCAGTTTTACGCCCCTGTTGTTCCTCATGCGTCCAGTAGGGGGAGGCTGTATATTAGTATATGAGCCTAGTCATCAGAACAGCAGACCATATCTGTATGATAGCAGCAGACCTTTTTTGAAGCGATACGAATTGAGGTATGTAAATAATCTCCTAAAGTTATTGTTGTTGATTGTATTGTGCAACATTTATTATTTATAAATGATTGATGCGATATCAATTCAAAAGATGGGTCAATAATTTATTTCGAGAGGCAGAAGTACTTGATGGAGTCAGATGTTCTGTCTGACTCAAACTTAGCTAACCACGTGTAGGTTAAGCTGCCCTTAGTCTTATCTTTACCCGCTCTGTCTCACTCACTTTTAAAATTAATTACATTTTTATTTTTATCTTGTTGTCTGTCTTTAGCTTGCGTGACATGGCTTCTTCTGGTAAGACCCTGTTTACTCCTTGCATTTAAACATACTCCACATGGTTTCTGGAGCACATTAGAGTGGATAATCACAAATGTGTGAATTTTTTTTTTTTTTTTTTTTTTTTGACAGTCTATGATGTGAACACACAAAATACACATTTATAATAGGCATGTATGTATGTATGCAAATCTCTAAGTCTCCACAACATGTTGCCGAGAGGAACCGAAAGTTATCCAACCGGGCTCTGGTGGACTTCATTGTGGCAAGAGGAACTGATGACCACATTCAGGTACATGCATCAAGAATGCATTTTTTTAACTGCATTCTAAACCAATAGCTTGTTTAGTAAATAAACAACTTACACATACATGGAAATGTTTTTAATGTAATTTTCAGTTTTCTCTGCACAGTCCATCATCAATGGACAAAAAAATCACAGGCTTGACACTTTTTCCAAGTGTTCCATAAAGAAAGTGCCTGTGCCATTGTTCATTGAAGATCGGGAACAAATTGATATTATCTACACTCACCTGACTTCAATTCTGAACAGTACACCCACACACACCCACAGTGACCAGATCAGATTTATTATGGATGTCCTTTTTCCAGAGGTAGGACTTATGTGTTAGTTGTGCTCAGCATGGTGTCATATTCACATTGTTTTTAATGTCAAATAGTTTATCCATAATGTTAGACCATTGCGTTAAAAATAATAGTTTTGTGCTTAATATAGAAAAGGCACTTTTGGTTTTGTTGTAAAAAAAACAACAAAAAACTAAACATGCAAAATGATGCTTGGCTTATTTGGGCTGTGATAAATCTCAATTCTTTCTCTGGTAGTCCATCATCTGTGCTCTTGCTGTTGTGGAACATGTGTCCATCTTGGAGGCTGAGGAGAAATTCCTGCGAGGACCTGTCATTGACGCAAGGTACTGTAAGGATCCTATAAAGGAAATATTTATAATTAACCATTGTTTCTACCACTATGCAACTTTTGCTTTATTTATTTTTATCAGTGAGCGGGAGCACTTTGACAGCAGGATAAAAAAAAACAATTAAAGAAGAGTGGCAAGCCATAGGAGAGTCTACAGGAGTCATGCAGAATTTACAGGAGTCATGCTGTTAAGAAATAAAAGTCATGGTGTTAATAAATTTTTTTGTGAACAACAATATTGTCTCTTTCTTTTAAATGACCCTTGGAATTTTAGAAAAGGGTTCAATTGTGTTTGTCTTCATAAAATGCTATGTAGGACATGTTTTGTAGCTGTATGACAACCAATTTTGAATTATACAGCAGATATTTCATTTAGGATCTACACAGTACTGTATGTCTAATGGCCTAAATATGGTTAATATTTAAATGTAGCTTAATATAAATGCACAACATCATATATCAGTCAGTCTCCTGTATATAAAAACAGTTTATAAATAAATATAAATAATACATTTTACAGTAGGTCATAGGTCTGCAGCCTCCCAATATAGTGTTATTCGCCGTATTTCCTTCTCCCCCTATTGGACGCATGAGGAACAACAGGGGCGTAAAACTGCTTGGGGCGTAAAACTGCTTGGGGCCTATATCTACCGGCTCCAGGTCTGCAGCCTCCCCATATAGGAAAAACGGGACGTCTGGTCACCCTACGATCACACAACAGCAGATTCGACATGGAACAGGTAGGGTACAATGGGGCTAAATGCACACCTTAAGGAAAAATGTGCTTTTCACTACCCTCAAAGTGTATGACTACAGGAATAATATATATGTTTGCATTGAACATTGATGGAGCAACAGATTTTGTGTGAAAATAAATCATAAAAGTGGTTAGTTTTGTTTAAAAATCTTATAAATGTATGAGGTGGTGAGGGGGGCTTTTACCCCACACACAGGGTTAAAAGTTCCCCAGCATGGGGTAAAAGGCACACGCAGTATTCATACAAATACTTTAGCTAAAATAATATGTTTTTAATAATGTCTAGGTTAATACTTGTTCAAAAGAATCACTTTAGCAACGTTTGTACTATTTTCTGTTTATTTTGATAAATATAAGAATTCATTCTTGTTCAATAAATATACTGTCATTAAAATAGGCCTATTGTCAAGGTTATGCACTGTCTAGTTTACTTTTGAGTTTTGGTTTAGTCCTCATTTTTTTTCCCTTTGCCAGATCCTCCTTGCCTCGTCTTTTGCCATAGTCAATAATTAAGTTACCCAGGTGTTATGTGTTATGTTAACAATGTCTGTGTGTACTTAAAGGGATACTCCACCGTTTTTTCATATTAAACTATGTTATTCCCTTAACTAAGACGAGTTGATACATACCTCTCTCGTCTCAGTGCGTGCACTAAATCGCTCTGTCTTGCGGCGAAACTTTGTTAGCAGTTAGCTTAGCCCAGTTCATTCAATAGGGGCCAAGCAGAGAAGCTACCAAACACCTCCACGTTTTCCCTATTTAAATACGGTTACTCGAGTAGTGTAACTCGACCTAGGACGGTGACACAAAAAAAAAACTCCTCCCTCTAATTTCCGTCAATAGAACCAACGTGACTTTTACAGGAGAGGGAGAGGACTTTTCACGAGTGAAGATATTACTGCGCCAAGTCAAAGTGCTCCTGAGCACTTGCTATGGTATTCCGCCATACAATATAGTTATCCATTTTACACGCTTAGAAAAGCGCAACGTTTTTTTTTGTGTCACCGTCCTAGGTCGAGTTACACTACTCGAGTAACTGTATTTAAAAAGGGAAAACGTGGAGGTGTTTGGTAGCTTCTCTGCTTGGCCCCTATTGAATGAACTGGGCTAAGCTAAGTGCTAACAAAGTTTCGCCCCAAGACAGGGCGATTTAGTGCACACACTGAGACGAGAGAGGTATGTATCAACTCGTCTTAGTTAAGGGAAAAACATAGTTTAATATGAAAAAACGGTGGAGTATCCCTTTAAGCCCTTAGTTTACTCAGTTCTGCATGCGTTTCCGTGTCTATGTAATGTGGCTGTGGTACTCCTGTCGTCATCTGTGGATTATTCTATTAAAACCTGTTTCCTTTTGATCTATTTATCTTCATGTGCCATTTAACTACAGCCACCTGTGACAGAACACGGAACCAACAAAGAAGAGTATATTTCAACATGGATACAACTTTAATCGATTTCCTCTTCCGCCCAGAACAGAGACCATACTTGGAATATTTGTTTTGGACACTCCAGCATGGAGGATTCCTTTTCACAACCTTCAAACCAGAGCCCAGCCAGCCACCAGCCACGTCCACGTCAGAGCAGCAAGCTGAGCCCTCCAGGAATATTGAGACAGAACATCAGAGACTGATGTTATCCCAGAGCTCGAATCAGTCAAGGTGTGTGAACCAGCAGTTACAACCGTTGTTGAAGGCATGTTAGTGGAGTTTGTGGGGATGGAGTGGAGCTCTGCCCACACACCCGCCACTGAGGTAAAGCCCCTCAGTGCTTTCTCAGTTGGCTCCATCATGTGCTGCTTATCCACTTTAAGTCTTCCAGACCCCAGCTTGTTCATGATCAGAGGATCCCATGTCTATGCCTCTAATCTATCGTTGCTCTGTCTCAGCCTCAGACTTCCGGGTCAGCGGAACTTCGGCATCATCCTGGCTCTTTGGCTGGTTGACTCTGCCCTGGTTCCTTTTCTCACTGTCTCCACCTCAGTCAGTCGTCCCTTTCGGTTCCGTCTCTGCACCCCAGGTCTACTACACCATGGCTCCTCCCGCCATCGGCTCCACCCTGGACTATTATTTCTTTTTGTTTTGTTGTTCTCCAGCTTCACATCCTCCAGGAGCCTCTCCTCCCTAGTAGTCTTTTGCGGCACGAGAATGCACCTTCCATGAGGGGGAACTACTGTCAAGGTTATTTTAAAAAGTAAAGACTCTGAAAGCATTGAAGTAGATCCCATAATATTTAATACAGATTTACAGTAGCAACAATAAATTATATTTTATTATGATATGACTAATATATTTTTTTTCATTATAAATATGGGTATTATCTCTAGGATGGATACAAAAAATGGAAAAGTCAGCCAGCTATTCATTATCATGTTGATTATTGTGCCTTTTGTGCAAACAGCAGGTGCGCTTTTTACCCCAAATACCATACTTTTACATATACTTCCGTTATTGAAAAACTGAAAATATAAATTTGACTAGTAATATAAACTAGAATGTACATTTCCTGAAGAAAATGTGAATGGTGCTTGCAGTGGCAAAACTCACCCCTCAGTTGCTTGGTGGTTGCTAAGGTACTTGGGGTGGTTGCTAAGGTGTTGCTAGACAGTTGCTATGGTGTTCTGTGTGGTTGCTAGGCGGTTGCTAGGCAGTCACTAAGGTACTTGGAGTGGTTGCTAAGTTGTTGCTAGGCGGTTGCTAGGGTGTTATGGGTGGTTGCCATGGTAACCTGGGTGGTTGCTATGGTGTTGCTAGGCAGTTGCTAAGGTACCTGGGGTGGTCACTATGGTGTTGCTATGCGGTTGCTAGGGTGTTCTGGGTGGTTGCTAGGTGGTTGCTATGGTAACCTGGGTGGTTGCTAGGGTGTTGCTAAGGTGCCTGGGGCGGTTAATACGGTGTTGCTAGTCGGTTGCTAGGGTGTTCTGGGTGGTTGCTAGGCGGCTGCTAGGCAGTTGCTAAGGTACTTGGAGTGGTTGCTAAGGTGTTGCTAGGGTGTTCTGGGTGGTTGCTAGGTGGTTGCTATGGTAACCTGGGTGGTTGTTAGGGTGTTGCTAGGTGGTTGGTAGTTGTCACAGATAGTTACTATGAAGTTTCTATAGAGTCCTTACCATGTTCTCTGCCCACTTTAGCACTTAACTAATCAGTATTAGCATGTAGCTATTCACTGCTAGCATGTGTAGCATGTTGGAAGTCCAGTTTGCTAGCATGAGTCAAAAGAGCCAACCGCCATATCTCTACGATGCTCTGATGCAGAGAAATAGGTCTTGCTAAACGTTTGCTAGGATACTCTGTTTGGTTGCTAGGGAGTGGCTTGGCAGCTACCAATGATGAAACTCCAAAGGCTGCTTGACAGTATAAACCAACCCCCATGTCTGTATGATGTTCTGATGCAGAGATATAAGTCTTGCTAAATGGTTGCTAGGGTACTCAGTTTGGTTGCTAAGTTGCTGAGTGGCCTGGCAGCTGCCAGTGATGATACACCAAAGGATGCTTGCCAGTATGAATGATATAAACCAACCCCCATGCCACTATGATATTCAGATTTGAAGATATCCCTCTATGCTTTAGGTTGCTAGGGTGCTCTAAATGGTTGCTAGGGCGTAGCTATGAATTGTTCAAAGTGATTTGTGATTGGCCGTTTGCTACCCCGAGTCAAATGAGCCCACCCTCATGTTTCTATGACACTTTTATCCAAAGATATTCCTTTGATCTTTTTCAATGGAAGTCTATGGAACTTGTTGCTATGGTGTTCAATATGGTTGCTAGGGCGTGGCTTGATAGCTAAACAGTGATCCTGAGAGACTGATTGGTTGCCTGAGTAAAATGAGCCCACCCCCTTGTCTCTATGAAATTGTGAGAGTTATGTTCAATACAAAATCCCTATGTAATTTCCCATAGTAGGAAAAACACAGTACTTCCTGGTTCATGGGCACGGCTTCACCATAGTATGTCTATGGGAAAATTTGGGCAGCTCTTGCGCCCAGGGGTACAACTTACACCCCATTTTGAGATATGGTCTGACAGAGCCTGTCAGCCTCTTCAAACGTGGTGACCCACATGTTTCTATGACGTTACAGATATCTTAAATGGTAGCCTATTTAGACTATAGTCAAAACATATTATAATTATGACTCGTCGAAATACAATTGTAACTATCAAAAATCTATTTATAGATAGTCAAACCATAGTTTTGATTATCATTCACAGCTCCATCACATGCGGCTAAGATAGCCGTTCAGCCTTATGGGTAATGCTGTCTTTTAATGCAAGGCGTGGCATAGACAGGGACCCCTGAGTCTATTCCGACATCACGCTCTTTCTCTAATTAAAATATCACTTGTTTGCACTCCGCGTCCACTACGATAAGAATAAAACAATGTCTGGGCAACAATACGCAACGGTTTCTTGAAACTATGTGTGCACAGACAGACTACACTACCCAGTTTATTTTCCCCATTCCCCAAGAAGTATGACTTTGCGTGTACGAAATCAACAATGGAATTTCATTGGATCATCAGGGGGAATCCGTGACTCCTACTGGCCAATCCGCATATCAATCAAAAGGCATCCATGACTCATGTGGGTGCTCCCCCGTTGGAAACATGGATGGAATGGACTAGCAATTGCAACAGCCTGGAAGGTAGGCTTTGTAGGCTTTTTTATTCTTTTGCGTCTCTGAGTTACAAATGTACACGTTATTTTCTTTTGTTCCATGACAACTAAAAATGTCGCTGCGTTTATAAATATACCGCTTTTATACACAGAGAGCCCCTCTAAGGACCATAGTCAGCTGTTGTAGTCAAACTGAATGTCTCTTATTAATATTTTATTTGCTTTTAAGAAAGCTATTTGCTTTTAAGAATGGCTTTAGGAAATGTAATTACAGTGAACTGTTTTATCAATATTTTTTAAAAACTATTGCACTTATAAATAGAAGAAAATCTATTTTGCATATAGCATTTCAAGTATGCTTTGCATGTCTTATTTATTTCTCTTAGTCTTGTCATCTCCTTTATTTATTTATTTATTTATTGATGCGACTTCAAGACATTATTAAACATGAAGTTATGTTGTGCTGATATTTATCGTATGTGATAAAGCGATAGTAACTCGTGAATTAAATTAATTCGTTAAGGAGTGAGCTCGAGCACAAGTGATATAAATTTAGCTGGCGCATCTCTCTATCTACCCGCTCCGTTACTATGGGAACCTCCTCCCCCGCCCTTCTCCCTCCTCCATCAGCATATCTTTAGACATGCAAGAGCTTATAAAGTAAGATATTGGCTTGCAGATAGCAGTCTTCTGCTTATGTGATATTTTAGAAAATTGTGAGCAAAGCCAGTTCCACAATTATGATGAATAACAACAGGTTTGAACATAAGAGAACTTTTTTCAATGCTTTAAATGCATCTTTTCTTTTGCCCAGGTCAAAAAACTTCAGGTTGAGTTCTCTTGTGGTAGTATGGCAGCAGGTAAGGACCAGATTTTCAGCAACTTCATCTTAAAACACTGATAAGGTCCATTTAGATTGGTCTGATCTAAAAAATAGCCCAGTAGCCCTTGAGCAGAAACTGATTTCACCAATTGCAACATGTTCCTGGAACATTCCAATCAACCAATCAGATTTAAGGGACAAGTTTACAGTTTATGTCCAGTTTAGGTGACAACCAGGGTTTGGTGCTTCTACATTAGTGTTATTCACCTACCATTTTCCTCTGATTTTAGGGGTAACTTATGGGTAGGGTTAGGTATAGGGGTACGGATATGTCTTTAAGTTTTTGGACATAAATGTTGTTCCAGGATCAACAAAATATGTTGACCCAGGAACACATCTAACTCAGCAAAATCAGGAAATGCAGTTCTTGACACGCATTGTTAAATTACATTAAACCTTGATATAAAAGATGATGTGTCAAAGCTCTTTAGGTTCCTCTGAAGCCTTGCTGTACTCATTTTAGCATTGAAATGAACCATACATATTAATGCATATTATTTTAGGTAATAGATTTTTTTTTTTTAATTTTGTTTGCTGGATACATGTTATTGATGATATTGTATAGTGAACAATTAACCTGTGCATATTTTTATTTTTTTTTTAAAAATGTTTTGACCTCATAATGTTTAATTAAAATGTCATAAGTGGATCTAATGGTAAAAACGGCAGACTTCTCTCTGGTGATGAATGCTGGACTAATTGATTGATGAAAAATGAATGGAGTGATAAATGGATGTAAATTGATTAATGGATGATTAATGGATGGATAATGACAAAAGAAATTCTATAAGTAGCTGCAAATTTCATGGGAAAGGCATACAATTATTTAGGACACATCCACACGAAGCCAGAGCTTTCCGTATCCAATCTTTTTTTCCCCTCATTTCAAGAAATATCTGCGTACACACAAAACCACTGAAACCGACTCAAAAAGATGTAGTATACATGCCATATCAGTATGTGGCACTGTAATTCTGCCACAGAGATACACTAAAAAAGGAGAATAAGACTTGAAGCATGCGCATAAACCTTGCGCGCTGTATACAAACTGTAAGAAAGCTTAGAAATAAAGCTTTACTTTAGTAAATCTAATAGGCTCAGTAGCTTCAGCGGCACGACTAGGGTCGAGACATTGGGTGATGACATCATCGTTTCACAAAATATACAGATGGCTGTACACACGAAAATACATGGGTGTCATTTTCAGATTTATCCACTGGCACCCGGTTTAAAAAAAATAGCAGTATCAGGCTCCTAAAACGCTGGATCCGTTTGGACAAAACGCCGATATGATAAAAAAAAAAAAAGTATATATACATCTAAATGTGTCTCCGTGTGGACGGGCTCTTAGACTTTGTATTTGACAGGCCTGATCCATCGGCAAAGGCATGAACTGGAAAACTTAAGTAAACTACACATATGAACAAACACCTTTGCTCCCAGTAAAGCAAACAGATGTCTTTTAATCTCTCAGCGTTTCTAGATGGCAAGGATGCAAACTCTCTCCTCAAACGTTTTCCACGGGATAATGGTTTCCTGGAGGAGTTCCGGCCGGGCAACATTGAGAGGGAATGTGCTGAGGAGAGCTGCAGCTTTGAGGAGGCCAATGAAGTGTTTGAAAATAAGGAGCGAACGGTAAATCCTGTCTTCATTAGCAAAAGCTGTAAACACTTCTATTTCCTGTGTTTGTTGCATATTTTGCAATATTGCAAGTCTATAAACCATTATTCTGATATTAGGTGCTTTCACACATACAGATTGTTCCTTTTAGAGCCCTGTTGTCGAAATGCCAGCAAATCAGTTCTGGCAATTTGCTGGCTGATATAGTACTGTATTATGGCTATGTGTGAAAAAGCACTTGCAATGTTTGGAGGATTTTACATAAAAAATCTGCTGTCATAGAATTTGAGCCTGTCGTAAAGTTCTTAATCTGTAATTTTAAATAATCTGTTAGTTTTAACCCCTAGGACATAAAAGTGTGTCATCCTAAAGAAATATTTTTGCTATGCCATTTTTTTTTTTAAACTTTACAGAGGCACATTTGGTTAAAGTGAATGACATCCGATTTGTTTTTTTAATGGCGTTCTAGTGGTGGTGTGTGAATGCTAGCCATATGTATAAAACACAGAAGGCCACTGCAATTTAACAATGTGTGAAAGTGGCTGTCTCTTCATTCATAGATGGAGTTTTGGAAAAACCGCAGCATCTACACAGTGAACAGCAATGCCGATTCGGAGCGCCCGGACACTGTGTACATGGTGGTGCCCCTTCTGGGCGTGGCCCTTCTCATCATCATCGCGCTCTTCCTTATCTGGCGCTGTCAACTGCAGAAGGCCACGCGTCGGCGTCCGGCCTACACCCAGAACCGCTATCTAGCTAACCGGAATGCTCGCAGCCTTCCACGCATCCTGGTGCACCGTGAACCTCCCTCGCATTCAGAGAACTCTCACACTAATGACAGGCCCAGCGTGGTGGTCAGCGGTGCTGAGAGAGGCGAGGTTTCAGTCACCACCCAAGACGCCCATCATCACGCTAGCCATTCGCAGAACAATCGCTCCCTGTACGTACAAGATCCTTCTTTGTCTGTGACTTCCCACCTGTCCGGCGCAACCCCGCCGCCATCCTATGAGGAAGTTACCGGCCACTTAGAGAGCAGCAGCGATGAGACGACAGCCCCCTACAGCGACCCTCCCCCTAAATATGAGGAGATTGTGCTAGAAAAGTGAGAGCTTTCATAAATATGGACACATATAGCAGTAACCAAAAGTTACAGATGCACTGGTTCCCAAGCACTTATTCTAATGTGGCTCTGAACAGAGTGTGCGGGCTATGTATTTGACAGTCGCCTTGTGTCGTTGATCGGTTCATGGACTGCACTGGTAAACGTGGTTGTTTTTCAAATCTCAACGGGTCCTGCCTTCACACTCATACAATCTTCTCATCTTTTCCGTGAACCTCTTTACATGTCCTTCAACCTCTCACACCACAACGCATTAATTTGTGCACTGCATCGTAATGGCATTGGCCATCAAGCTTCAGAGCCTACAGGGAAATGAAAAGATTGTTTATGAGGCAAAACAAGATGATGTGCCAAATCTAATTGGTGTATCGTACGAATGTTTAGACACACCGAATATTTCTAGAGTGTGCGTCGTCTTGTGTTTATAAAGTTGTGATTTCATAGATTCCTTGACACTACTAAGTATACTAAGCCCTGTGAAATGTTATACCAGCAGTATCTCTGATCCATACCAACGTCAGAATTAGTAATACAATCTCACGTGTAAATTGTAACATGGGAACAAAACAAAATACAACATCCAAATCATACATATGTGACGATCACGCCGTCTTGTGGAAAATGCACTCTCATGTACGCACACAATTTGATTGTTTACAGACACATAAACATACACAAAAATTTACATAGAATGTGTGTGGAACTAGGCCTTAGAAACAAGAAGAGTGGTCAATCAAATCGTCTGCTCGGCTGCTTGTGGTTTTATGGTTATTGAGAGATTTTACCTCAAACGCTGTGCTTACACAATCACTCTCTCCCAAGACACAAATGCACAAAAACTCAAACAAAAAATCCGTGTTTGGGGCCCATCCATTGGATAATACAACATTCCAGGCCCTCAATATCTTGTTATGTTTACTGTTTAAAATGTGCTTTATTACCCTTTTTTATAACAGCATAAAACTTTTAGTTTTTACAAAGCTTTCTGTGGCTTTTGACATCACAAGGTGCTATACTGTACTATAATGCTGCTTGTTCTCACCATGTTTCCCTCCTCATCACTATATCTCTGTATATATGGCTTGTGTTCTACCTATTCAACCAAACATGCAGCTGAATCATGTTTTCCAGCTCAGGTTAAGCCAATGAACTGCTGCCGTTGCAGTAAATTTGTAAATAATCTCTCACACTGCCAACCTGTGAGCGACTGTGATATTCGGCTTAAGGTGTGGTCACATTTACTGTTGTTTGGTGAATTTTTGCGGCCAATTACCAGATATTTCAATAGGAATCCATGCAATTAAGAAAGATTTCCCCTACTCAGATTTCAGGTTCAAGATGTTTACTCAAATTCACATCGTTGACCAACAGAAGGCTGCTTGGTTTTAAAGTGATTTCTATGGCTTTGTTTACACCTGTTATTAAGATGCGTTTTGGTCAATCGGATCATGGGGAAGACACATTCCCGTTTACACCTGGTGTTTTAATCCGTCTCTTTTGTCCACTTTCAACCACTTCTGTCCTGATTTCTTTGAGGGGAGGGTCTATGTGTGGGAAATGTATGTGCTTTTTCAAATCTTTTAGTCTAATGCACAAAATAAGCTTGCACAATTTACATATGAATGTGAAAGAGATGACAAAAAAAAAAAAAAAAACATACGGAGAGCAGCAGCTTTCATTTCTGCTCTGATAGCTGCAAGACCACGCCGAACACTGAGCATGTGTTAGATATAAATCAGGAACTTTGTGTTTGGTACATTTTTTATCTTCAAACCAAACGTTGGTTTAAATCCAATCTGGCTATCACGCTTTCCATAATGTTTACACATTAGGTCAGTTGGCGGACAGTAGGGGGCAGGGCCTAAAACTAACTTTTTGGCATGCCTGCCATGAAACTGTTTTTGCAAAAACAGGCAGTAATGATACCAAAATTTTAGATAACAGTGAAAATTTACAATTCTTTATTCCAATTTTGTTACCACAGCTAAAACTACTAGCCTAACTAATATAAATTTAAAACATTATTAAAGACAAGTAAACAGTAATAAGATCAAATAATAAAATTAAAAGCAAAAACACAAATAAATGCAATATTACAAAGGTACAAGTGTTTTTCAGGTAGGTATAGAGTAAGCAAATTGTCCACTTGGAATTATAAGGTTCTATCTGCATTCTGAGCAGTTTTGAGGTATTGAGCTTCAAAGATTTTGCATTCTATTCAACTTTGTAGATAGAACCTTTTTGTTTTCTAAATAAAAAGTCCCAAATTGTACACATTAAAAGATAAATAAATAAATAAATAAATAAAAAATCACATTGTCAGTAAGTTGTCACAGACTAAGTATGTGAATAACTCAAATTTGACAAAAATGTCAAATATAACCTTATAATTCCAAGGGGACGAAATGTAAAATAACACTGCATAGGCTTCACTGTATAAATTAAATGTCCTTATTAATTAATCCTTATTAAAGATACAAAAGTTATTCAGTCAAGAGCAGTGAGTGATTTTTTTCTTTGTCCTTTGTTTGATTAACATTATAAACAGACAGCAGCAGGAATGCTAGGCTGCTCTCTTTAAGAGCGAATTCGCGTATCTAATATACTGATACTCAATTGTGTATGTTCACTTAAGACATAAACGACTGTTTACTAGGATACTCTTTGTTTGTTTCTTGTGCTTGAATATTTAAGGCCTGTCAAATGTCCTGAGCATTGTTCCCATTTGTTTGCGTTAGTGCATTGTTAGATTTCAGAAAAATATTATGGGCCAAATGGCGAATGACACTGTTTCATATACTCGCCAACACTGATTTTTACTCACGTGGCGCTTGGCGAGTCTTAATTTTAGGCCCTGGTAGCCAGTCTTTTGTGACTGTTTAAACACATTCAACAACATGAGTGTTTACATTACGAAATCAATCCGGTCAAATGCTTTTTCGACTACCTCTGGAAGTGGTTGAAAGTGGACAAACTCAAAATGTTTTAGATCCCATTTACACCTGTTTTGTCCACTTGTGGTCAGATTGCCTGTGTGAGTTGTGTTTCATACATCACTACACTAATGACAGTAGACAATAAACCTTGTCTGATGGGAATATCGCTGCATCAATCCATGAATGCAAAAGCGACATTACAAGTGGGTAAGTGGGTTGTTGGGCGAAACACTAAAACTAATGGAGCCTTCATATAATTGTGCTGAAAACACTGTATTATTATAAAATGCTCATTTTAAAAAGGGTTAAAATTTTAGCCTGACCAGGCACTTTCATACAAACAGTAGACCGAATAGATTGAATATATAAACAAGCACAGTATTGGAAGGATGCATTGGGGAAGTGGAGTTTGACCTTGCTTCTCCTCATTGAAAATGGAAGAATTGCAAACTGCTTACTTGGCTTGAGGCTCCGCTCATGTCTCATGGGCCTCTTAATTCAGTCGCAACAATCCATCCCACGATGCCTTGTCAGGCTGTCTTTTGCACTGATGGAGCACCCAGCTCAGTATAATTAGCTTTGATAATATCTGGTACAGACTGCAGATCAGTTTAAGGCTTGATTGCTGTTGAAAGACCGATAAGAGAATAGCGACAACTCACTACAAGTGTTGAGAGGTGGGCTGGACTATTTGGTAGCCTCAATGAATTGTAAGTTATGGTTGAACATTATGATGGTGTATGGAGCAACATGTCTCTAATATAACAACACTATATCAGAGGTAGCAAGAACTGAAGAAAATGTCAAGTGTGGTTTTTCTTTGTGTTTATTTTTGACCAAGAGAGAACTGTACGCGTGAAGAAATATGTTAGGGAATATGTGTATATGTGTTCGTATATTGTATCTGGTCTGTTGCCAGCAGTCATGTTACTGTCTAGCTAGTAAGAATGTGCCACAGGAGCCACAGGCTTTGGTTTATATGCTAAATATATTTTATATCCAAAACCAATACATAATGCACCATTGTTGTTCTTCATGCCAAACTGAATGATTTTTTCATCATTCATATGGGTTTTTTTTTTATTCTTCATTTTATGATTTATGTATAATTTTTCCACTGTGGCTTTGATTATCTTAGATTTGTTTGTGCTGGTTACACCAATTTTGCATTTAAATTTTAACACATCTGATAAACATAAGCACTATTGGCATTTTAATCCATAATTATATGATAAAATTGTACATTTGTGTATGTCTTGTGTCAAGTCCTTCATCTTAGGCATCATGGCAATTTCTAAACCAAATCGATATAATATACTCAAATATCATTTTAGTATGAATATACAACATATTAGATCTGTTGCACACAAAAGTCAGTTGCGTAAATAGCAAACTGATGCATGAATCTAGTTTTATTTTTTATTTATATTATTATTATTTTGCTTTGAAAGTATTCATTCGTATTTAAGCTTGAATTTAATTAGGAAAAATTATAATACAGCTCTGTGAGCTCACTTTTATTCATGTGTGCTTTGTGTTTTGACACACAGGCTTGTTTAAAGCATTAATTAATCAATGAACTATCTCTATAGTGGTTTTAATTTGGCTTTAGTTGTGTTTAGACCATTAACTTTTTGGAGTCTTCCATAACAAATCTGTCAAGCTTTTCATCAAAGATTTGTCTCGCATGGATTAACAGAGCTTCCAATGAGATTGACATTTTATTTATTTATTTATTTTTATTCCTGTTTTGTCACAAACATCATATGCATCATTTATCTAAGTTTACACTCACAGTAAATATCATATCTGCTTAATCGAACAGATGTGATTAGAAAACAGTGTTATTTTGGTATCATTGAGGTACCATTATTGTTTGTAGTAGTAGTATTTACATTATTTTTTATTTTAATATAATTTTTTATCTTGTTTTTGATTTTTATTAATTTGTCTTTTTAATGCCTATATAGTTTCTATTATTATATATATATATATATATATATATATATATATATATATATATATATATATATATATATATATATATATATATATATATATATATATATATATATATATATTATAAAGTTAATTCATAATGTACACCCCTCACATTTTTGTAAATATTTTATAATATCTTTTCATGTGACAATAAAGAAATGGCACTTTGCTACAATGTAAAGTAGTGAGTGTACAGCTTGTATAACAGTGTAAATTTGCTGTCCCCTCAAAATAACTCAACACACAACCATTAATGTCTAAACCGCTGGCCACAAAAGTGAGTACACCTAAGTGAATATGTCCAAATTGGGCCCAAATTGTCAATATTTTGTGTGGCCACCATTATTTTCCAGCACTGCCTCAACCCTCTTGGGCATGGAGTTGGAGCCACTGGAGTCCTCTTCCACTCCTCCATGACGACATCACGGAGCTGGTGGTACAAAAGTGAGTACACCTAAGTGAATATGTCCAAATTGGGCCCAAAGTGTCAATATTTTGTGTAGCCACCATTATTTTGCGGCCCAGTCTCTGAAGGGAGGGTATCATGCTCTGCTTCAGTATGTCACAGTACATGTTGGCATTCATGGTTCCCTCAATGAACTGTAGCTCCCCAGTGCCGGCAGAACTCATGTAGCCCCAGACCATGAGACTCCCACCACCATGCTTGTCTGTAGGCAAGACACATTTGTCTTTGTATTCCTCACCTGGTTGCCGCCACACACGCTTGACACCATCTGAACCAAATAAGTTTATCTAGGTCTCATCAGACCACAGGACATTGTTCCAATAATCCATGTACTTAGTCTGCTTGTCTTCAGCAAACTGTTTGCGGGCTTTCCTGTGCATCATCTTTAGAAGAAGCTTCCTTCTGGGACAACAGCCATGCAGACCAATTTGATGCAGTGTGCGGTGTATGGTCTGAGCACCGACAGGCTGACCCCCACCTCTTCAACCTCTGCAGCAATGCTGGCAGCACTCATACGTCTATTTCCCATGCACATGCACACACACACACAATCAGTATCTCACAGAAGTGAGTACACCCCTCACATTTTTGTAAATATTTTATTATAGCTTTTCATGTGACAATAAAGAAATGGCACTTTGCTACAATGTAAAGTAGTGAGTGTACAGCTTGTATAACAGTGTAAATTTGCTGTCCCCTCAAAATAACTCAACACACAACCATTAATGTCTAAACCGCTGGCCACAAAAGTGAGTACACCTAAGTGAATATGTCCAAATTGGGCCCAAATTGTCAATATTTTGTGTGGCCACCATTATTTTCCAGCACTGCCTCAACCCTCTTGGGCATGGAGTTCACTAGAGCTTCACAGGTTGCCACTGGAGTCCTCTTCCACTCCTCCATGACGACATCACGGAGCTGGTGGTTGTTAGAGTCCTTGCGCTCCTCCACAGATGCTCAATAGGGTTTAGGTCTGGATACATGCTTGGCCAGTCCATCACCTTTACCCTCAGCTTCTTTAGCAAGGCAGTGGTCATCTTGGAGGTGTGTTTGGGGTTGTTATGTTGGAATACAGCCCTGCGGCCCAGTCTCTGAAGGGAGGGTATCATGCTCTGCTTCAGTATGTCACAGTACATGTTGGCATTCATGGTTCCCTCAATGAACTGTAGCTCCCCAGTGCCGGCAGCACTCATGTAGCCCCAGACCATGAGACTCCCACCACCATGCTTGTCTGTAGGCAAGACACATTTGTCTTTGTACTCCTCACCTGGTTGCCGCCACACAACCATCTGAACATCTGAACCAAATAAGTTTATCTAGGTCTCATCAGACCACAGGACATTGTTCCAATAATCCATGTACTTAGTCTGCTTGTCTTCAGCAAACTGTTTGCGGGCTTTCCTGTGCATCATCTTTAGAAGAAGCTTCCTTCTGGGACAACAGCCATGCAGACCAATTTGATGCAGTGTGCGGTGTATGGTCTGAGCACCGACTGGCTGACCCCCCACCTCTTCAACCTCTGCAGCAATGCTGGCAGCACTCATACGTCTATTTCCCAAACACAACCTCTGAATATGACGCTGAGCACGAGCACTCAACTTCTTTGGTCGACCATGGCAAGGCCTGTTCTGAGTGGAACCTGTCCTGTTAAACCACTGTATGCGGCCACCGTGCTGTTTCAGGGTCTTGGCAATCTTCTTATAGCATACGCCATCTTTATGTAGAGCAACAATTCTTTTTTCCAGATCCTCAGAGAGTTCTTTGCCATGAGGTGCCATGTTGAACTTCCAGTGACCAGTATGAGAGAGTGAGAGCGATGGCACCAAATTTAACACACCTGCTCCCCATTCACACCTGAGCCCTTGTAACACTAACGAGTCGCATGGCACCGGGGAGAGAAAATGGCTAATTGGGCCCAATTTGGACATTTTCACTTAGGGGTGTACTCACTTTTGTGGCCAGCGGTTTAGACATTAATGGCTCTGTGTTGAGTTATTTTGAGGGGACAGCAAATTTACACTGTTATAAAAGCTGTACACTCACTACTTTACATTGTAGCAAAGTGTCTTCAGTGTTGTCACATGAAAAGATATAATAAAATATCTACAAAAATGTGAGGGTTGTACTCACTTCTGTGAGATACTGTATATATATATATATATATATATATATATATATATATATATATATATATATATATATATATATGTCCTATATACACTAAGGGTCAAAAGTTTGGAAACATTATTATTTTTAATGTTTTTGAATAAAGTCTCTTGTGCTCATTAAGGCTGCATTATTTCATAATAAATACAGAAAAAACTATAATATTGTGAAATATTATTACAATTTAAAATTATGGTTCTCTATTTTAAATATACTTTAAAATATATTTTATTTTTGTGATGCAAAGCTGAATTTTCAGCATCATTACTCCAGTCTTTAGTCACATGATACTTCAGCAAACATTCTAATATGCTGATTTGATACTCAGTTATTATCAATGTTGAAAACAGTTGTGTTGCTTAATATTTTTTTGGAACCTGTGATACTTTTTTCAGGATTCATTGATGAATAAATGGTTAAAAAGAACAGCATTTATTCAAAATATAAATCTTTTCTAACAATATAAATCTTTACTATCACTTTTTATCAATTTAACACATCTGTGCTGAATAAAAGTATTAATTTATTTCAAAAAAAAAAAAAAAAAAAAAAAAAGAAAGAAAGAAAATTACTGACCCCAAACTTTTGAACGGTAGTGTATATTGTTACAAAAGATTTCTATTTTATATAAATGCTGATGTTTTTTTTAACTTTTTATTCATCAAAGAATCCTGAAAAAATTTCACAGGTTATAAAATAATATTAAGCAGCACAACTGTTTCCAACATTGATAATTATTCAGCATATTACAATGATTTCTGAAGGATCATGTGACACTGAAGACTGGAGTAATGATGCTGACAATTCAGCTTTGCATCACAGAAATAAATTATATTTTAAAGTATATTAAAATAAAAAAAACAACATAATTTTAAATTGTAATAATATTTCAAAATATTATTGTTTTATCTGTATATATTATGAAATAAATGCAGCCTTAATAAGCATAAGAGGCTTTGTACAAAAACATTAAAAATAGTAATGTTTCCAAACTTTTGACTGGTAGTGTAAATGTGTCATATTTCTATATATAAATTTCAAAAATAAACTATATAGACATATTAAAAAACAAAAACGAACAAAATAAACATTACCTGAAATAAAATAGATAGAACAACATTTTACATGGTTACTTCTGAAAACTCTTCCATTCCCTGAGATGACACTGTTATTTGAATTGTCCAAGTGCCAATGTCCTTTTTGTGAAAACACTGATGTTTTTGGAGAATAGTCTATTAAAGAACAAAAACCCTGTAAATATTTGTCTGTTTGTTATTTGACTATTAAAATCAATATGCTAATTTACTAATTTAAAGCAGATGTTAGCGATTTGTTTTCTAACAGGTTTGGACAGGTTTGTTTTTAAACATCGTCAAACTCGTCCACATAGCCTACATGGGGATTGAGTGAGAGAAGGGATACAAATAAACATTCAACTTAGGTCACAAATCAACATGTTCTCCAACCAATACGACCATATAGGTCGTTTGTCACTTCCCTCAAATATGACTCATAGGAGCGTTTACTAAAGTGGCGCCCCTATCGACAACAGGACACTTTCATTTTAATGCATTGTTCCTATAGGGTCGTTTTTTTTTTTTTTGGAGGACAGTCTGCAAGGAGGTTAAGTGAAAACTCTGACTATGTTAACCCTGAAAAGAAGCAAACTCTTGGTTTTCTGTTTCAGAATAGAAGTATTTAAAACCGTAGAAAGCATGGTACGTCAAGCTCGTTTCTGAAAGGAAGCTAACCTATATCAGTTACCATGGTAACTTACTCTGTGAACCTAACCTGGTGAGGAGCGGGTTTTCTTCGGTAAACTCACAGTTTCTTTCAGTCTCTTCCCCCTTTTTAAAGCGCAAATGATGTTTAAATAATTAATTCATTAATTTATTCATCCATTCACGCTGCAAAAATGCTTTTCTTACTAAGTATTTTTGTCTTTTTTCAAGTACAAATATCTTAAAGATGCATTTCTATATAAAAAATTATATATTTAGTAATGTTTCCTGGGGTGAATCAAAATGAGGTGCATTTACTTAAGTAAAATTATCTGCCAGTGTGGTAATAAAAATTATCAAAAACAACGTGTGTGATTCACTAACATCAGTGGTGTAGGCAACAGTGCGCAATAAGGCGTGTAGAACTAGCTTGTGATGCGACTGATCTGGGTTCAAGTCCACCTTTTGACAAGCTTGCTCTTCTCCCTTTTCCCATCACATATCACATTAGAAAGATGTGTTTTCATTAAAAATGAAGAAAATGTTCTAAAAGTAGAAGTAAAGTGCCTAACAAGTGTTTAATAATGATAAAAATAGACATATTTTATTAAATCATTTTATTAAATCAGATTTTAATAAATCATTTACACTGTTATTATTGCATTCTGTTAATTTACAACAATACTGAGGTGCAAATAGTATGCCAGTATAAGTATACATAGTATATAATTACCATTTAGCCTGCTTATTGCACAGAACTGGTACTTTTACATGATAGGCTAAATAGAATATATCACTATTTTCACTAAGTAAATAGCGTCTACAGCTATTTGCACTTACTGTGAATACCATCTATCGCTAAGAAAGTATGCTATATCTTACCCCATCGGCAGATAAAAATTCACTTAAATTATTTTATTATTATTTAGGCTTTTTTTTTTTTTTGGCCTGTGGGATGCCGTTGGCATTTCTGGTGAGCTTTTAGCTGATCATTCTGTGCTCGCTGTACATCGACACAAAACCCTCAGTGGTTGACTTTTTAATGTTGTATTTTAATGCAGTTATCACGTTTACCTAATCTGACAATAAACCAGTTTCATTGATTGCTATTGGAAACGTTTAAGAAATGTCTTGTCTGTAATTAGACATGCACACACATTTTTTTTTTCCAACACTTCAAATATTTTTTTTATTTTTAATGTGATGACCACAAACATTAATTGTTCATCCTTCTGAGATTGTCACCATTTGTAAAACCAAATGTTTCAAAATGTAACAAATCCAACATTTGATAGAAAACACTTATTTAAAAATAAAAAAAACATTAATTAATTACCACTATAATCAGCAGGTAGTGGCAGAGTAGCATTTATTTGCACATATACACTGAACAAAATTATAAATGCAACACTTTTGTTTTTTCCCACATTTTTCATGAGCTGAACTCAAAGATCTAAGACTTTTTCTATGTACACAAAAGACCTATTTCTCTCAAATATTGTTCACAAATCTGTCTAAATCTGTGTTAGTGAGCACTTCTCCTTTGCCGAGATAATCCATCCACCTCACAGGTGTGGCATATCAAGATGCTGATTAGACAGCATGATTATTGAACAGGTGTGCCTTAGGCTGGCCACAATAAAAGGCCACTCTAAAATGTGCAGTTTTACTGTATTTGGGGGGTCCGAAAACCAGTATCTGATGTGACCACCATTTGCCTCACGTAGTGCAACACATCTCCTTTCGCATAGAGTTGATCAGGTTGTTGATTGTGGCCTGTGGAATGTTGGTCCACTCCTCTTCAATGTGTGCGAAGTTGCTGGATATTGGCAGGAACTGGAACACGCTGTCATATACACCGATACAGAGCATCCCATGCTCAATGGGTAACATGTCCAGTGAGTATGCTGGCCATGCAAGAACTGGGATGTTTTCAGCTTCCAGGGATTGTGTACAGATCCTTGCAACATGGGGCCGTGCATTATCAGGCTGCAACATGAAGTGATGGTCTTGGATGAATGGCACAACAATGGGCCTCAGGATCTTGTCACGGTATCTCTGTGCATTCAAAATGGCATCAATAAAATGCAACTGTGTTCGTTGTCCATAACATACGCCTGCCCATACCATAACCCCACTGCCACCATGTGCCACTCAATTCACAATGTTGACATCAGCAAACCGCTCACCCACACAACGCCATACACGCTGTTTGCCATCTGCCCTATACAGTGAAAACCGGGATTCATCCATGAAGAGAACACCTCTCCAAAGTGCCAGAGGTCATCGAATGTGAGCATCTGCCCACTCAAGTCAGTTACGACGACGAACTGCAGTCAGGTCGAAACCCCAATGAGGACGACAAGCATGCAGATGAGCTTCTCTGACAGTTTGTGCAGAAATTCTTTGGTTATGCAAACCGATTGTTGCAGCAGCTGTCCGGATGGCTGGTCTCAGACGATTTTGGAGGTGAAGATGCTGGATGTTGAGTCCTGGGCTGGTGTGGTTACATGTGGTCTGCGGTTGTGAGGCCGATTGGATGTACTGCCAAATTCTCTGAAACGCCTTTGGAGACGGCTTATGGTAGAGAAATGAACATTCAATTCATGGGCAACTAACACTATAGTTTGAATGTGCCTTCCTACAACCAGTAGAAAGTTTTTCAGCGCTATAATAATGCATGTTTAATTTGTACAATAAGAAATTAACCTGATTTTGGAAGCAATCTCCAAATTTCAGCTTTAAATGCATTAATTTGATGAAGAAATCTCAGATTATTGATTTGATTACTTCTCCTCTATTTGTATTTTATTTCATTTATTTACTTTGGTTTTAGCTTGAATATCCCTATTCAGCTACATTTATTCAATTTATCAACGCCCAGAGAGAACTAGAAACATTTCCCATTGTTTCTTTTTCTTTTTGACTTTTAGGTGTTTGATGTGATCCTGTTAGCTTAGTTATCAGGCCCCCTATGGTTTTATGAGTCTACTGCAGCATTTACTTGAACAAGTGACAACTGTATGGCCATATCACCTAATTTAAACTAAATAGATAAATCTCCCTTCCTTCCTTTCCCTTTCCGATTCCATCTTATTTTTTTCTTCTTCTTCCTTGCTCCAGTTTTGTTTTGTTGTGTTTTGTTTGTTACCCTCATAGTGACCAAATCTGTGAGAACCATCAGTTTTGAGTAATAGTTTAACTACACGTACAACCCGTCATTAGCTGACTGCTTACATTGACGTTACATTGACATTGACTTTCACCTGCAGTATTTGACGAGTGCGACCCACCAAGATAGACTCTATCTTCTCTGGATCACTTCTGGACCAGAGGTGCGGTGCTTTCTGGCTCTGCAGCCAGAAAACATCCAATTCAACTACCGGCAGTTGAAACAAGCCATCGTCAAGGAATTCTCAGACTCAGAGTCTTAAAACGAACTGATTGCTGCCCAAGACACCAAACAAGGCAGACATGAAACTCCCTACACCTACTACCACAGACTCAGATTATGTAATGACTGAGACAAATAATTGTTTAAAACTCACTCTGGGGTCTGTCCCCCATCCCCCGAGAAGACCAGCCTGTGCAAGGGCTTCACTTACCATGGCCCATCAGATAAAGTTTTATTGCGCCAAAATATGTGAGTTGCCACGTGGAAGAGCAGAGACAAAGAGACACATAGAAAACCCTCAAAACAGACTTTCCTGCATTAATAGATAGACAGGCGGTTCGTAAATGAACATGCATATTCATAGGACATGGCATCCATTATTACTGTTTGTGTATTATCTCTTGTTTTTATATTCAGTACTGTTATGCATATTTTATGATAAGAACCCATGGTTAAAGTAAACTCACCTATACCAAGTTTGGAGTCTGTGAGTTTGTATTTTGAAGATTTAAATGCTTGTGTATATGATATGTCAATACCTGTGCAACATATCAGTATTACAAGGATCTTTAATTGTTTCTTCAAAACAACTCAGCCAGTTCTTTGCAGATGTCAGAAGCTCAAGTATGATTGGCCACTGACCCAGAGGAGGAGATCGCCAGCACCATAGGTTAAAAAGCCAGTGCACACTGTTCCTCTCTCTCTCTCTCTTGCTGATCTGACCAAAGCTGCATCATTGGGGGAGTTCTGCCTGTGGGCCTGCAAGGCTGAGGCCTCGAACCTTAACTTAATTTGTGAACCACCTTTGTTAGCAAAGGTGCTTTATTACTGAGAACACTGATGGTCGTTTCCAGCTTGTTTTTGACTACCTCCCTAACTCCTCCTGTTCCCTACTTCCGGTTTCACTCTATCATTTATCCTTTTATCCATGTACGCATGACTGGTGTGTATGTATGTATGTGTTTGTTAGTTTAGTTATGTGTTCGTGATTTAGTTAATAAAACTTGTGCACAATACATATTTGGTTCTGTCTCTGTCTGCAATAGATTGCCTCTTAAATGATCAGATCTTATTACCAGCTCTGTAAAAGCTTATTACAAAGCACTGTATGCTAAGAAAGATCAAGTTAATCTGATTAACTGATTCAAATATTCATAGTTGACCATAATTAATAATCATAATGAGTTATGGATGTTCTGCTCCAAGTTTACCTGTCACTTGTATAGTATGTACAGTTATGTAGTTTTGGTGCCCCCCCAGTGGCAGTTCTCCAGAAAAATAAGTGACTACATTTCTCATGCAGTCAGCTCCTCAATCTTCGGATACCATTCTTTGTTTTGCGTTTGTAAAAGCATCATCTGTAAGTTAATTCTTCTTTACATAATACTTGATGATACATATTTTCATATATTTGTGATAAGTTTATTCAGAGCTTTGATTTAATGTAATTTTTTGATGATAACCTTTAGCTATTAGCCTAGCCTTTGTTTGACAGCACTCAATGTGTTAATTTCAATCTACTATGATAAGATAACTTATGATAACTTATGGTTACGATTATCGACACAATCCTCGACAGAAAGGCAAAGGGGGAGGTGTTGCTGTAATTTATAGTAATATATTCAGAACAATTCAAAAGAATTTCAAATATAATTCCTTTGAAGTGATGGTGCTTTATGTAACATTATGTAAGTTGACATTTGTGCTGGCTACTGTATACAGGCCACCATGGCACCATACTGACTTTATCAAAGAATTTGCTGATTTTCTATCAGAGTTAGCACTGGCTGCGGATAAAGTCCTTGTTGTTGGTGATTTTAATATCCATGTAGATAATAATAAAGACGCATTTGGATTGGCATTTGCAGACATTTTAAACTCTATTGGAGTTAGACAACACGTGTCAGGACCCACTCATTGTCGTAATCATACCCTAGATCTAATACTGTCGCATGGAATTGATATTGATGCTGTTGAAATTCTACAGCAGAGCGATGATATATCAGATCATTATTTAGTCTCGTGTATAATACAATTAGCCAAGGCTGCAAAACCACCACCCAGCCATAAATATTGTAGAACCATCACGTCTACCACTAAAGATTGCTTTATAAATAATCTCCCCGAGCAGTTTCATCGCCTTAGTATACCCGACAACTTAGAAGAACTCGATGCTGCAACAGAAACTATTGGCTCTCTCTTTTCCAGCACATTAAATGCAGTCGCTCCTTTACGTCTAAAGAAGATTAAGGAAACTAATCCAACGCCGTGGTATGATGAGCACACTCGGGCTCTAAAACGAGCTGTTAGAGATTTAGTAAATTACAGGCCAATATCGAATCTACCTTTTCTGTCAAAGATACTAGAAAAGGCAGTTTCAACACAACTGTGTTCCTTTTTAGAAAGAAATGGAATCTGTGAGGATTTCCAGTCAGGATTTAGACCATACCATAGTACTGAGACTGCTCTCATTAGAGTTACAAACGATCTACTCTTATCATCTGATCGTGGCTGTATTTCTATATTAGTGTTATTAGATCTCAGTGCTGCTTTTAACACTATCGATCACAACATTCTTCTAAAAAGACTTGAAAACTATATTGGCATTAGTGGAATTGCTTTGGCATGGTTCAAATCGTACTTATCTGACCGTTATCAGTCTGTAGTAGTAAATGAAGAGATGTCGTATCGATCACAAGTTCAATATGGAGTACCACAAGGCTCAGTACTAGGACCGTTGCTTTTCACTCTGTACATGCTGCCTTTAGGAGAGATAATTAGGAAGCATGGTGTTAGTTTTCACTGCTACGCTGACGATACTCAGCTCTATATTTCCTCGCGCCCTGACGAAACCTACAAATTCACAAAACTAACAGAATGCATATCTGACATTAAAAACTGGATGACAAGAAATTTCTTATTATTAAATTCAGAAAAAAATTATATCCTAATCTTTGGACCAAAAACTTCCTCACGAAAAAACCTTGAATACTCTCTAACACTTGACGGGTGCTCCATTAAATCTTCATCCTCAGTTAGGAACCTGGGTGTGCTCTTTGATACCAATCTTTCATTTAAAAGTCATGTTTCTAGTATCTGTAAAACCGCCTTCTTCCATCTAAAAAATATATCCAAATTACGACATATGCTCTCAATGACAAATGCGGAACAGTTGGTTCATGCATTCATGACCTCAAGACTAGATTATTGTAATGCTCTACTGGGTGGTTGTTCTGCTCGGCTTTTAAACAGACTACAGTTGGTCCAAAATGCGGCAGCTAGAGTTCTTACTAGAACCAGAAAGTATGACCATATTAGCCCAGTTCTGTCAACATTACATTGGCTCCCTATTAAACATTGTATAGATTTTAAAATCTTGCTACTTACTTATAAAGCTCTAAATGGTTTAGCTCCCCAGTACCTAAGTGAGCTCTTAATGCATTATAGTCCTCCACGTTTATTGCGATCTCAGAATTCAGGCCAGCTGATAATACCCAGAATATCAAAATCAACTGAAGGCGGCAGATCCTTTTCCTTTTTAGCACCTAAACTCTGGAACAATCTTCCTAGCATTGTTCGGGAAGCAGACACACTCTGTCAGTTTAAATCTAGACTAAAAACACATCTCTTTGCTCTTGCATACACATAACACATTATCAATACATTAACATTTTTCAAATCCGTTAAAGGATTGTTACGCTGCAATAATTAGGTCGGCCGGAACCGAGAACATTTCCTATAACACTAGATATACCTGTACATCAGAATAAGAATGGCATCTACGCTAATATCTGTCTCTCTGCTTATCCTGAGGTTTGCCGGGTGCTGGATCCAGGCCGTATCCAGATGGAGAACCTGTGTCTGGACCTGACTACAACGTAGCCAGGAGACAATGGGACTACAGATCCAGTTCTGGCTGCATCTATAGTTCAGATTTTTAATCCCCGTATCCGCTTGCATATATTTATATATAATCTATTTTTAATCTCTATAATAAAAATGTATAATTTTTATGCTTCTAATATGTAAAGCTGCTTTGAAACAATTACCAATTGTAAAAGCACTATATAAATAAATTTGACTTGACTTGACTGAACTTCTGTATGAGTCAATATTTGTATTTGTTGCCAATTTATTGGTCATCTAATAATCCCATTTAAGTAAATTGATGACATTGATTTAATTTGGGCTATTTTCAGATATACTTACATGAATGCTCTTTAGTCATTGGTTATTTTTCCTGATTGTTGTTTATTTGCTGTTTTGCAGTTTTACTCAACCCAGAACCCAGAGCTGGCACCAGAAGGCACACAGCATTGCTGCAGTGCAAAACCCTTCTCCAAAAAGCTGCTAGTCAGCCAAGGACAGAACTGTCACCATGGCAACAGACCCAGGTAACAGACCTACCACGGGGAGAAGCCATGGATGGGAGTTTCCACATCCTGCAGACACCGCAGGATCTCCAACAGCAGGCAGCAACAACCTCCTCCTCCACACCATTTACACAACAGCCATCCAGAGGCTGCACAAGGACGACTGGACACGCCTGCATTGGACGCACAGGAGCTTCTAACGTTAGTAAGAGAGCTCCTTGAACAGTACTTACCTGATTACTGGGAAGCACAAACTTTTGACCACTCACACAACACACTCAGCCCTGCTCAAGTCGGCGACGCCAGAAGAGCAGAGTGACACTGCAAACATGCATTTCCCCAGTACATTTTGTGTATTATTACTGTTGATATTGTAGCCCATCTAGGTGATTAATATCAAATTACTCCTTGTTTAATGACTCACATTTTGGTGGACATCACAATATCATAGAATGCATTGTATGTTTGTTATATTTATCAGAGTATAAATGGACACAAACTTACTAGTTAACTCCCTCTATGCAAATGAACTCACTTTCAAACAAAGGAAATCTCCCACCAGAGAATTGCACCTTTCTCTTTGGTCACGCCAAGACTTGAAGGTGGCGACTTTCTGCCCCCAGATCACTTTTAGTGTCTTATGGTTCTTCTCTTTGGTCCTGCTGATACTACGGATTGTGTCACGTGAGATCCTACCCAGCCCCCGAGCCGGTCTGGTAGGCCTCACTGCCTTCAAGCCATGCGCAACTGCCTCGACCACTGTAACGACTGAGACAAATCAGACACAATTATTTGTTATAGTTAACCAATAATTGTTTAAAGCACTCTGGGGCCTGTCCCCCATTCCCAGAGAAGTTCTCAGTTACAAGTTTATCGCGCTAGAGAATGTTGCCACATTGAGAGCAGAGAAGAGACCCAGGAAACGTGCATCTTTCCTGCATTATCCCCACAGAAACACATACTTTCCTGCATTAATTTATAGACAGACTGTTCTATAAATGCACATCCCCAGGAAATGGTATCCATTATTACTGTTGTTGTATTGCACTCATTGTATTCACATGTTTTATGATACATTTAAGGCAACTTCAATTATGCCATGTTTAGTGTCTATGGGTTTTTATCGAGAAGATTTAAATGCTCGTATTACAAGAACCTTTAAAAGTTCTTCTTCAAAAAGCCAGTTAATTTTGCTCGGTCGTAAAAGCCCTGACAACATCTTCATTGGCCACATCAACCCTAAGAGGTTGGACTTTGACCAGAGGTTAAAAGCTAGAGCACAAAGCCTCTTCAGGCCAAGGCCTACAACCCAGCCATGTACTCATCATCCAATACAGAAGATACTGGCAACAACTTCAGACGGAATCATCAAGATGCTCCTCAGCCTAAAGGAATCTTGCAAGTATCGTACATTTGAACACTAAACAGCGATTTAGTATTGACTTGTAAAACTTACCTTTGTCAGCAAAGGTGTTTTATTACTGAGGAAACTGATGATTCTTTTCCTGAATGACTTTGACTTTTTCCTATAGCTCCATTAACAGTTCCACTTCCGGTTCAACTCTATCATTGCTCATTCTTACCTACGTATGTGTGTGACCTGCGTGTATGTTATGTGTTTGTTAGTTCAGTTATGTGTTTGTGAGTTAGTTAATAAAGAATGTGCACAATACTGTTTTGGGTCTGACTCCGCCTGCTAATAAATTGCCTCTTAAGTGATTTAAATCCTGACTACATGCTCTAAGTAGTATGGTACAATAAGAATGTTTTTCCATAACCTGGAAATGAACATTTCTTAGAATTAAACAATCAACACTGAGTGTTCACTGGACGAACAGTGATTGTAGTATTAATTGTAGTATTTATTTGATTGTAATATTAATCTTAATGTAGCTACATCCAGTTAATCTGATTAACTGATTTACATATTCATAATTAATCAGAATCAATATTCATAATGAGTTATGAATAATTATTAATATTTCCCCTTTGAGTTAATTCGCTACACCACAAAAGAGTCAAATTTACAGCACAAGTTTGTATGAATTTTCTTTATTCAATGCAGAAAATATTGATTTCAACTTCAGGACCATCGGACCGAACCATCAAGGATTTCTCCTGAACCTGCAGATCTGGACACTCAACAGCTAAAGCATTTGCAAGTATCATTTGAACACTAAATGCAGATTTAGTATTAAGATTGTGAACCCCTTTTGTTAACAAAGGTGCTTTATAGTATTGAAACTGATGGTTCATCCAGCTTGTTATTTTTGACCCTTTCCATTGTTTCATTCCCCTGTTATGATGTTTGTTTAGTCTAGCTAAAGTGGTGTGAAAAAGTGCTTGCCCCCTTCTTGATTTTTTATTTTTTTGCATGTTTGTCACACTTTAATGTTTCAGATCATCAAACAAATTTAAATATGAATCCAAGATAACACAAGTAAACACAACATGCAGTTTTTAAATGAAGGTTTTTATTATGAAGGGAAAACAAAATCCAAACCCACATGGCCCTGTGTGAAAAAGTGCTTGTCCCCCGCTGTTAAAACATAAATTAACTGTGGTTTATCACACCTGAGTTCAGTTTCTCTAGCCACACCCAGGCCTGATTACTGCCACACCTGTTCGCAATCAAGAAATCACTTAAATAGGACCTGCCTGACAAAGTGAAGTAGACCAAAAGATCCTCAAAAGCTACACATTATGTTGAGATCCAAAGAAACTCAGGAACAAATGAGAAGGAAAGTAATTGAGATCTATCAGTCTGGAAAAGGTTATAAAGCCATTTCTAAAGCTTTGGGACTCCAGCGAACCACAGTGAGAGCCATTATCCACAAATGGCGAAAACATGGAACAGTGGTGAACCTTCCCAGGAGTGGCCGGCCGACCAAAATTACCCCAAGAGTGCAGTGACAACTCATCAACTCAACTCAGGTCACAAAAGACCCCACAACAACATCCAAAGAACTGCAGGCCTCACTTGCCTCAGTTAAGGTCAGTGTTCATGACTCCACCATAAGATAGAGACTGGGCAAAAATGGCCTGCATGTTCCAAGATGAAAACTGCTGCTGAGCAAAAAGAACATAAAGGCTGATCTCAGTTTTGCCAGAAAACATCTTGATGATTCCCAAGACTTTTGTGAAAATGCTCTGTGGACTGACGAGACAAAAGCTGAACTTTTTGGAAGGTGTGTGTCCCATTGTTTGTTGTTTTTAGTCGCCCAGTCGTGCCCGACTCTTTGCGACCCCATGAACCACAGCATGACAGGCCTCTCTGTCTTTCCCTTCTCTGTTTGCCTTCAATCAATCCTAACATCAAGGTCTTTTCTAGTGATTCTTCTCTTCTCATTAGGTGGCCAAAGTATTTAAACTTTAGTCAAGTCAAGTCACCTTTATTTATATAACGCAAAAGCGTTATATAAATAAAAATACAATGCAGATTGTGTCAAAGCAACTTTACATTGATAACTGGTATATAATTTTTCCTTTTAAAGAATGGTGTCAATGCAGGCAGATCAAAAGCACTGTTGAATAAATGTCAAGGATACTGTTGAATATCAAATGTCAAGTCAAATTAATTAAATTAGGGCTGCATGATTAATCGTATTTTATCATGACAACGATATCTGCTTCTCTCGATTGATTTTAAATAATCGTCACGATATTGGCCCGCTCTATGAAAATGAACATAATTTGGAAATATTGGAAGTAATATTAGGAATTTCGCTGTTTTATCTTTTGAAGTTTCTAAAGGTTTTACCAGTTTTCATAATGTTGATCAGCTAGAAATGATTTTTCTTTGCTTTACGAATTTGCCGGGCAATTTGAATCCGGTTTGTCTTATTGCAAACGAATTGTGTTGCTTTAAAATCTAATGTGAATACATATTACAAAGCGCTCACCAAAACCATGTTTTGTATTGATTTACCTTCTAAGGAAGTTATCATAGTTTGTTAAATTTAAGTCTTTGTGCCACCTACAGGCCTTTTGGGTGAAGTGTAGGTTGGTAAAGAACTTGCAAAATAGCCATAGTTACATTACTCTTTTGATAGAATAAACATGAGCATTGGGCATGAACATTTTGAGCAAACTGGCACTGGCTGTCGTGTTGATGATGTCTTCACAATGGATGATCTAGTTGACTCGATCTCTGCTGATACAGGGCTGCGTTGTGGTCGTGTCAAGGCACCGGTCCTCGGTCTCATCTGGAAATGGCTCCGAATCTGGTTGACTACGGTAAAGCTCGGGATAAACGGAAAGAATAATATTAGCGTAGATGCCATTCTTTTTCTGATGTAACAAGTACATCTGGTGTTATAGGAAGTGTTCCCGGTTCCGGCTGAACTAATTTATGCAGCCTAATAATCCTTTAACGGATTTGAAAATATAAATATACAGTTGTGGCCAGAATTATTAGACCCCTTCATAAATATGATCAAAGATGACTCTAAAAATAAATCTGCATTGTTTATCCTTTTGATCTTTAGAATCTCTCCAGATCCTTCAGATTCCCAGCTCCATGTTGGTGCTTCTTCTCTTCAGTTCACTCATTTCTTTAGGGTTCAGGTCAGGGAACTGGGAAGACCATGGCAGAAGCTTCATTTTGTGCTCAGTGACCCATTTTTGTGCTGGTTTTGATGTTTGTTTTGGATCATTGTCCCGACGGATGATCCAACCACAGCCCATTATAAGATTTCTAGCAGAAGTGGTCAGGTTTTGATTTTTTATCTGTTGGTATTTGATAGAATCCATGATACCATGTATCTGAACAAGTTGTCCAGGACCTCCAGCACAAAAATAGGCCCACAACATTAAAGATCCAGCAGTATATTTGACCGTGGGCATGGGGCACTTTTTATCCATGTGTGCACCAAAACCATCTGGTGGGTTTGCTGCCAAGAAGCTCTTGTTTTAGTTTCATCTGACCATAGAAGCTTGTCCCGTTTGAAGTTCCAGTCTTGTCTGATAACTGAATATGCTGGAGATTGTTTCTGGATGAGAGCAGAGGATTTTTTCTTGAAACCCTCCCGAACAACTTGTGGGGATGTAGGTGCTTTTGATAAATTTTTTTAGGCTTTCTGAGATTCAAGACTCAACTAATCTCTGCAATTCTCCAGCTGTGATCCTTGGAGAGTCTTTGGCCACTCAAACTTTCCTCCTCACCACACATTAGGACGATTTAGACACATGTCCTCTTTCAGTCAGATTTGTAACATCTTTAGTTGATTGGAACTTCTCAATTATTGCCCTGATAGTGGAAATGGGGATTTTCAATGCTTCAGCTATTTTCTTACAGCCACTTTCTATTTTGTGAAGCTCGACAATCATTTGCTACACATCAGAACTATATTCTTTGTTTTTTCTCATTGTGATGAATGATTAAGGGAATTTGGCCTTTGTGTTTCCTCATGTTTATACTCCTGTGGAACAGGAAGTCATGGCTGGCCAATTTCATGTTCATGATCACCCCGGTGAGCTAAAAAAAATTTAAATATGAATGGGAATATACTTCAGAGATATTTTACCCATAAAAAATTCTAGGGGTGTTAATAATTGTGGGCAATGTGTTTTGGAGAAAAACATTTATTTCTTAATGTTATTTCCCCCCCACTTTCAATTATTTTCCTTCAATGAAAGGTTAGATTTTTGCTAATTTTATGAATTAAAGATCAAAAGGATAAACAATGCAGATTTATTTTTAGAGTCATCTTTGATCATATTTATGAAGGGGTCTAATAATTCTGGCCACAACTGTATGTTGGCATTAGTGGAATTGCATTGGCATGGTTTAAATCATACTTATCTGACCGTTATCAGTTTGTACTAGTAAACGATGAGATATCATATCGATCACAAGTTAAATAGACTTGGACTTCCTGATGCTGGAGAGCTTTGTGTTTTCAACACTCTGCGTTGTCTAATCAGGAAATCAACCATTCCCTGATTTGCATGATGGATTACTGAGGTGGATGCGCTTCTCTACAACCGCGCTCGCGTTCGTATATGCCCCATTTCTGCGCGTTTGCACGCACACTCAGACACAAACTCTAGCATTGGCATACGGAAATGAAGGTCCCTGGACAGTTCCCTGTTCTCCCGTTGCTTTTTCCTCCAAATGCTATAGCTGTTCTGTCTACCTCACATAAATATTCACTTATGTTGAGGACTACTGCTCTCAGTTGTTCTAATTGTTTATATTTGTCACATAGCGTCTTTGCACAAACATGTTAGAATATGTAATAGTCTTAATTGCATTGTTTCTTTGTAAAACAGAGTTCTAGTGCAAGTTTGGTGTTCTTTAAGCTGGTAGCTTTGAGTTCTTTTCGTGTTCCCTGTCCCCTTCCAGACGTTTTTTTTTTTTTTTTTTCGTTTTTTTTCGTTCCCCTTCCCTGCTTATGCGGCCGCATTTTATTTACACCCCCATAATTTAGTGAATGAGGACATCCAAAACTAGTTCCAACCAAAATCGGCCCATTCATTTTGTTTCTCTAAACACCAAGGGGATGAATACCTGGTTGAAAAGGCAAAAAATAACATCCTACCTACAACAACTAAAATCAGACATAGCCTTTTTACAGGAAACCCACCTTAAGAATGACCATATCAACTATCTTAAAAGGGGCTGGGTTGGGCAAGTGTTCCACTCCAAATTTAATTTTAAGGCCAGAGGGACAGCAATCCTTGTTCATAAGGACATTCCCTTTCAAGCTGAAGAAGTGATTGCTGATAAAAATGGAAGATTCGTCATTGTAAAAGGCAGACTATTCACCAATCTTGTTATTTTGATTAATGTGTACGCTCCTAACTATGATGATTACAACTTTTTTAACAAATTATTCTCCGCTATCCCCTGTGACAATAACTATAAGTTAATAATAGGGGGTGACTTTAACTGTGTACTCAACACTGTACTAGACAGATCATCAAACAAGGCTCAACCCCTCACTAAATCCGCGAAAATTATCAATGATTTTGTAGCTCATAATGGTGTCTCGGACATTTGGAGATTTAAATTTAATAATCAAAAAGTCTTTTCCTTCTCTAATGTCCATCACACCTATACTCGTATTGACTACTTTCTTGTAGATGATAGACTGCTGGGATATGTTAGCTCTGTCTCTTATCATAGCATCACCATCTCAGACCATGGTGCTGTCTCATTTCACATAGGCCTACCTAAATGTCTTAGACCATCCCGTAATTGGAGGCTTAACCCCCTCCTCATTGCTGATAAGCAATTTGTAAATCATGTTTCCTCCCAAATTAACTTTTTTATTGAAACTAATACCTCCCCAGACATCTCCCATTCTACCTTTTGGGAAACTCTCAAGGCCTATTTACGAGGACAAATAATTTAATACTCTTCTAGGACAAAAAAAACAAGAGACTCAAAATTCAAGGATATCTCACGAGCTATTGCAGAGATTGATAATCAATACTCCTCCTCTCCATCCCCAACACTTTTCAAAGAGAGACTCCGATTACAGACAGAATATGATTTACTCTCCACAGATAAGGCATCTTATTTACTTACTAAAGTGAGATCTAAACTTTATGAATCCGGGGATAAGGCTGGCAGGCTACTTGCCCAACAAGCTCGCCAGGCCCAATCATCTCGCCTTATTCCCAAGATTTATGATCAAACGGGGGAGACCAGAACAGACTACCTGGAAATTAATAATATTTTTAAACAATATTACAGTAAGTTATATAGCTCCGAATGTGAGGGTAACCCTTCTCAGCTCAATCAGTTCCTTGAAAACCTTCACTTTCCCTCTATTTCATCTGAACAAAAACCACTACTGGAAGGTGCAATCTCCAATATAGAGATTCTAAAAGCTATCAACTCTCTTAAAAGCAACAAAGCACCTGGTCCGGATGGGTATTCCTCCGAATTTTATAAAAAATTTGCACCTATGCTATGCCCTCTGCTCCAGACTATGTTTAATGAATCTCTATCATCCGGGCAGCTCCCACCTACCCTGCGACAAGCCGCAATTACATTGCTACCCAAAGGGGGAAAAGATCCACTTCAATGCTCCTCCTATCGCCCAATCTCCCTGTTGAACGTGGATTATAAAATTCTATCTAAGGTTTTGGCGGCTAGATTGGAAACAGTAATTCCACATATTATCACAGAAGACCCAACTGGCTTCATTCTAAATAGGCACTCTAGTTCAAATTTCAGAAGACTCCTAAATATTGTTTATTCCCCCCCATCCCGCTCTCCGGAATTTGTTATATCTCTTGACGCTGAAAAAGCGTTCGATCGGGTTGAATGGCAATATTTGTTTGCAACTTTAAGGAAATTCGGATTTGGAGACTTCTTTATCTCCTGGATAAAACTCCTCTACTCTCACCCTTCTGCCACAGTAATTACTAATGGACAGCAATCAGAGTACTTCTCTCTAGGCAGAGGCACACGTCAAGGTTGCAGTTTATCTCCTTTACTTTTTGCCATTGCCATCGAGCCACTGGCCATTGCTCTTAGACAATCTGAGGACTTCCGGGGCATAGAGCGTTGGGGCCTTCTACACAAAACATCCCTTTATGCAGATGACATCCTCTTATGTCTCAGACCCACTGGGCTCTGTTCCTTCCATTCTCAACATTCTGACTCAATTCGGAAACCTCTCCGGCTATAAAATCAATTTTGAAAAAAGTGAAATGTTCCCTCTCAACAATGCAGCCACTTTAATACCGGCATCACATTTCCCATTTAGAATTGTTAACAAGGGCTTTAAGTATCTCGGGGTAGAGATTACTCCCCTCTTCCCTTCCCTCTTCACTAAAAATTTTAATATCTTGTTTGAAAAATGTAAAAAAGATATGGCTAGATGGATGAATCTCCCGCTGTCCCTAGCAGGACGAATTAATCTTATTAAAATGATTATATTACCTAAATTTATGTACCTCTTCCAAAATATCCCCATTCTGATTAAAAAATCATTCTTCAGTTTATTGGAGAGTAATGTATCCTCCTTTATTTGGAATGGAAAACCGCCTAGAATCAAAAGAAGCGCCCTCCAAAAACCTAAAAAGTTGGCCGGTCTAGCTTTACCCAATTTTATTTACTATTATTGGGCATGCAATATAAAGACAATGCTGCATTGGTTGGGAGCGGGGGGGTACAGTGGGAATGGGGCCTGGATACGGATGGAGATTGCCTCAAGCCCATTTGATCCGGGCGCCGTGCTTTGTCCCCCACGCCCCCCACCTCGAAGCCAATTTTGTGCTAACCCGGTGGTCTGTCATTCTATTAGAATTTGGTCTCAATTCAGAAGACACTTCAAGTTGCAGACAATGTCGGTGTATTCCCCCATAAAGAATAATTATAGTTTCCCCCCCTCTCTCACAGACTCGACCTTTAGAACTTGGGCCTCGAAGGGCATAAATTCTATCTCTAGTCTCTATGTAGATGGCAAGTTTGTGTCTTTTGCCCAACTCTCTCAATTATTTGACTTACCTCCTTCCCACTTCTTTAGATTTCTCCAAATTAAACACTTTGTCCAGAAAAATATATCCTCCTTTCCAGACTTTCCAGCGAGCAATACAATCGATCATATTCTCTCATTACCCCCTTCACGTAAAGGCCTAATCTCTACTCTCTATAACTGTATCAGCAATGTCTCCCCACATTCTTTGCAAGATGTCAGGAGTTCGTGGGAGAACGATTTCGGGGAGGAATTTACAAATGATCATTGGAAGGCTGTGCTTGACTCAATTCATACCTCCTCTCCTTGTGCCAGGCACAACGTGATTCAACTTAAAATAGTTTTAAGAGTACACTTGACTAAGACAAGGTTGGTGAAAATCTTTTCTAATGTCGATCCCTCATGCCCTCGCTGCAAAGGCCAGCCAGCAGATTGTATGCATATGTTCTGGTCTTGCCCTAGACTAAATGCGTTCTGGACCAATATTTTTGGCGCCTACAATATTATGCTTCAAAAAAACATTATCCCCAACCCTGTAACTGCCCTCTTTGGGTTTATCCCTGAAATTCTCCCCCAAAACAGCCCAATTATAGCATTCACTTCCTTGATTGCTAGGCGTCTCATCCTACTCTCTTGGAAGGAACAAGCACCCCCTAGCTTCGGAAGATGGGTTTGTGATGTAATGCATTTTCTAAAACTTGAGAAGATCAGATATACCCTTAAAGGCTCTATCCATTGCTGGTCAGGCGACCACTTACTTTGAAAACTTATGCTATCCTGTAAATTCTCCTCTTATAATTATTAGTTGGACTATAACTTCAACGGACAATCATTCTTGAGAAGATCTGGATCTGTAGGGACAATAGGGATGGTTGGGTGGGATGGGTGGATTGGGGTGGTGGGGTTTATGTTATCTTGGTTAATACTTGTATTATACAGCCATTACATTTTTGTATATATATGATCCACTATGTGCTGTTGAAATCCTACTTGTTTTAAGAAAAAACCCAATAAAAATTGTTAAACATAAAAATAGCCAGCTTAAAAGTTTTTGGTACGTATCCTAATGACAAAGATGAATTAACAATATTAAGAAGGGGATCTATGACTTCTGGAAGCACCACAGATCGAAAGCATCAATTCTTTGGCGCTCGGACTTCCTTATGATCCAACTCTCACAGCCATACATTGCTACTGAGAAGACCATAGCCATGACTATACAAACCTTTGTCGGCAAGGTGATGTCTCTGCTTTTTAGTATGTTATCTAATTTTGTCATAGCTTTTCTCCCAAGTAGCGAGCGTCTTTTAATTTCATGGCTACAGTCACCATCTACAGTGATCTTGGAGCCCAAGAACACAAAATCTGTAACCACTTCCATCTCTTCCCCTTCAATATGCCATGAAGTAATTGGACCAGATGCCATGATCTTAGGTTTTTGAATGTTGTGTTTCAAGCCAACTTTTACACTCTCCTCTTTTACTCTCATCAAGAGGCTCTTCAAGTCCTCTTCGCTTTCTGCCATTAGAATGGTATCATCTGCATATCTGAGGTTGTTGATATTTCTCCCAGCAATTTTAATTCCGGCTTGTAATTCATCCAGCCTCGCATTTCGCATGATGTACTCTGCATATAAGTTAAATAGGTAGGGGGACAATATACAGCCTTGTCATACTCCTTTCCCAATTTTAAACCAATTAGTTGTTCCATGTCTGGAGCTAACTGTTGCTTCTTGACCCACATATAGGTTTCTTAGAAGACAGATGAGATGGTCTGGTACTCCCATTATTTTAAGAACTTACCATAATTTATTGTGATCCACACAAGCAAAAGCTTTAGTATAATCAATGTAGCAGAAGTAGATGTTTTTCTGGAACTCCCTTGCTTTCTCCATAATCCAGCGAATGTTGGCAATTTGATCTCTAGTCCCTCTGCCTCTGCGAAACCCAGCTTGTACTTCTGGTAGTTCTCGGTTCACATACGGCTGAAGCCTAGCTTGCAGGATTTTGAGCATAACCTTGCTAGCGTGTGAAATAAGTGCAATTGTGCGGTAGTTTGAACATTCTTTGGCATTGCCCGTCTTCGGGACTGGAATATAAACTGACCTTTTCCAATCCTGTGGCCACTGTTGGGTTTTCCAAATTTGCTGACATATTGTGTGCAGCACATTGACAGCGTCGTCTTTTAGGATTTTAAACAGCTCAACTGGAACACCATCACTTCCGCTTGCTTTGTTGTTTAAAGCCCACTTGACTTCACTCTCCAGGATGTCTGGCTCGAGGTCATCAACCACACCATCATAGCTATCAGACATATTATCAGACATATTAGTATCTTTCTTGTATAATTCTTCTGTGTATTCTTGCCACCTCTTCTTTATCTCTTCTGCTTCTGTTAAGTCCCTACCGTTTTTGTCTTTTATCATGCCTATCTTTGCACGGAATGTTCCCTTCATAGCTCCAATTTCCTTGAAAAAGATCTCTAGTGTTTCCCATTCTATTGTTTTCATCCATTTCTTTGCATTGTTCATTTAAGAAAGTTGTCCTGTCTCTCCTTGCTATTCTCTGGAAATCTGCATTCAGTTGGGTATATTTTTCCCTTTTCCCCTTACCTTTCACTTTCCTTCTTTCTTCAGCTATTTACAAAGCCTCATCAGACAGCCACTTTGCTTTCTTGGATTTCTTTTTCTTTGGGATGGTTTTAGTTGCTGCATCCTGTACAATATTAAGAACTTCCATCCATCCATCCATCTTCAGGCACTCTATCTACCAAATCTAATCCCTGAAATCTATTCCTCACCTCCACTGTATATTCGTAAGGGATATTATTTAGGTCATATCCGAATGGCCTATTGGTTTTATCTGCTTTCTTCAATTTGAGCCTCAATTTTGCAATAAGGAGCTCACGATCTGAGCCACAATCAGCTCCAGGTCTTGTTTTTACTGACTGTATAGAGCTTCTCCATCTTTGGCTGCAGAGTATATAATCAATCTGATTTCGGTATTGACTATCTGGCGTTGTCCAGGTGTAGAGTCGCCTCTTGGGTTGTTGGAAAAGAGTATTTGCTATGACCAGCCTGTTCTCTTGAAAAAACTCTATTAGTCTTAGCCCTGCTTTATTTTGTACTCCAAGGCCAAACTTATCTGTTATTCTGGCTATCTTTTGACTTCCTACTTTAGCATTCCAATCCCCTATAATGAAGAGGACATCTCTTTTTGGTGTTAGTTTTAGGAGATGTTGTAGATCTTTATAGAACCGGTCAATTATATCATCTTCAGCATCAGTAGTTGGGGCATAGACTTGAATTATTGTGATGTTAAACGGTTTGCCTTGAATACAGACTGAAATCATTCTGTCATTTTTGAGATTGTAACCCAGCACTGCTTTCCCTACTCTTTTATTGACTATGAGGGCTATTCCATTTCTTCTGTGAGATTCTTGTCCACAGTAGTAAATAAAATAGTCATCTGAAGTGAATTCGCCCATTCCCGTCCATTTTAATTCACTGATTTCCAAGATGTCGATGTTCAATCTTGTCATCTCTTGTTTAACCACATCCAGCTTACCTTGATTCATAGACCTTACATTCCAGGTCCCAATACAATATTGCTCTTTGTAACATTTGATTTTTCTTTCGCCACCAGACACATCAACAGCCGAGCATCCTTTCGACTTTAGCCCAGCCGTGTGTCCCATTACGTCTGGCGTAAAAGAAACATGACCTTAAAAAAAGCGGTTCATGCTCGAAAACCCTCCAATGTGGCTGAATTACAACAATTCTGCAAAGATGAGTGGGCCAAAATTCCTCCACAGCGCTGTAACAGACTCATTGCAAGTTATCGCAAATGCTTGATTGCAGTTGTTGCTGCTAAGGGTGGCCCAACCAGTTATTAGGTTTAGGGGGCAAGCACTTTTTCACACAGGGCCATGTGGGTTTGGATTTTGTTTTCCCTTCACAATAAAAACCTTCATTTAAAAACTGGATGCTGTGTTTACCTGTGTTTGATGATCGGAAACATTTAAAGTGTGACAAACATGCAAAAAAAAAAAAAAAAATCAGGAAGGGGGCAAGCACTTTTTCACACCACTGTATGTGTTCATGATTTACACTGAACAAAACTATAAATGCAACACTTTTGTTTTTGCCCCCATTTTTCATGAGCTGAACTCAAAGATCTAAAACTTTTTCTATGTACACAAAAGGTCTATTTCTCTCTAATATTGTTCACAAATCTGTCTAAATCTGTGTTAGTGAGAACTTCTCCTTTGCCAAGATAATCCATCCATCTCACAGGTGTGGCATATCAAGATGCTGATTAGACAGCATGATTATTGCACAGGTGTGCCTTAGGCTGGCCACAATAAAAGGCCACTCTAAAATGTGCAGTTTTATCATACAGCACAATGCCACAGATGTCGCAAGTTTTGAGGGAGAGTGCAATTGGGATGCTGACTTCAGGAATGTCCACCAGAGCTGTTGCCCATGAATTGAATGTTCATTTCTCTACCATAAGCCATCTCCAAAGGCGTTTCAGAGAATTTGGCAGTAGATCTCATTGTTTAGGCCTCACAACCACAGACCACATGTAACCACACCAGCCCATGACCTCCACATCCAGCATCTTCACCAAGATCGTCTGAGACCAGCCAACCAGACAGCTGCTGCAACAATCGGTTTGCATAACCAAAGAATTTCTGCACAATCTGTCAGAAACCGTCTCAGGGAAGCTCATCTGCATGCTCGTCGTCCTCATCGGGGTCTTGACCTGACTGCAGTTCGCCGTCGTAACCGACTTGATTGGGCCTCATATTCGATGGCATCTAGCACTTTGGAGAGGTGTTCTCTTCATGGATGAATCCCGGTTTTCACTTTACAGGGCAGATGGCAGACAGCGTGTATGGCGTTGTGTGGGTGAGTGGTTTGCTGATGTCAACATTGTGGATCGAGTGGCACATGGTGGCAGAGGGGTTATGGTATGGGCAGGCATATATTATGGACAACGGTGCATTTTATTGATGGCATTTTGAATGCACAGAGATACCGTGACGAGATCCTGAGGCCCATTGTTGTGCATCCACGACCATCACCTCCATGTTGCAGCATGATAATGCATGGCCCCATGTTGCAAGGATCTGTACAAAATTCCTGGAAGCTGAAAACATCCCAGTTCTTGCATGGCCAGCATACTCACTTGACATGTCACCCATTGAGCATGTTTGGGATGCTCTGGATCGGCATATACGACAGCGTGTTCCAGTTCCTGCCTAGGGCTGTTCAACGATAATCGTGATTATCGTGTACAAAATAAGAGTCTGTGTTTACGTAATATATTTGTGTTTGTTTTGTGTATAAGTATTATGTATATATAAATACACACACATACATGTATATATTTAAGAAAAATATCTTATATTTCTATAAAAATATTTACATTTATATATAATTTAAATATATAAAAATATATTTATATATTTATACATACATATATTTCTTAAATCACTATAAGCATACATATATTTCTTAAATCACTATAATTTTGAGTCTGGGATCCTTTCCCTGGACAAGTGTAACGCAAGTCAAACAAAAACCTGGTGAAAGCCCTTTAGAATATGTTGAGCATTTCCGTGCTGCCAATGATAATGATGAAGATTATGATTCGTCTATTGTGATTGAATCTGCCACAGCGGATTGTCCAAAGTATAGAGAGAACTGCTTATCAGTGGCTCTGTTCACATTCAGTTCTGTTCACACACAGTGGTGTGCTGTATGCTGGAGCTGTTTACAAGCTAATAAGGATCAAAATATAGGCGAAGTATCTGCTGCTGTGGTTGAAACTAAAACAAATCTACAAAATAACATAGAATGTTACCAGTGTGGTAGGAAAGGGCATTTGGCTCGTTCATGCCGTAAACATCCGTTAAAATGCCACAAGTGTGGGAAACTTGGCCATATTCACAAATTTTGCAAACAAAAGAAATAAAGAAACAAAAAAAGAGACTTCCACTCTGTCTGAGAGCTTGTGAAACTGAGAAAGAACAAGAGATAACAATAAGGTCAAAAGATTGTAGTTTTAAGGAATTCCTTTTGAAGGGAAAAGTCAAGTCAAGTCAAGACACCTTTATTTATATAGCGCTTTTTACAATGCAGATTGTGTCAAAGCAGCTTTACATTGATAACTGGTACATAAATTTTGGCTGCACAGCAGCTCTTAAAGAATAGTGTCAATGCAGGCAGATCAGAAGCACTGTTGAATATTAAATGTCAAGTCAAATGTTAAGTGTCCCCAACTAAGCAAGCCAAAGGCGACAGCGGCAAGGAACTCCATCAGGTGACATCAGGTGGCAAACAAGTGGCAAATAGGTGTTAAAATGGAGAAAAAAACCTTGGGAGAAACCAGGCTTAGTCGGGGGGCCAGTTCTCCTCTGGCGAACAGTGCTTTGTTACGATTCAGGTTGCTATCATAAGTCTGATAGGATCGCAACAATCAAAGTATTTATTTCAGTTCCATCCAGTTGAGGATCGTATTCATCACGCCAGTATGGACGGTTTGTTGAGGAACTGTGGCACTGGCTGTCGTGTTGATGATGTCTTCACAATGGATGATCTAGTCAACTATCTGGTGTTATAGGAAGTGTTCCCGGTTCTGGCTGACCTAATTTATGCAGCCTAATAATCCTTTAACGGATTTGAAAATATAAATTGATAATGTGTTATATGTATGCCAGGTTAAAGAGATGCAATTTTAGTCTAGATTTAAACTGACAGAGTGTGTTTGCATCCCGAACAATGCATGAACTAACTGTTCTCCATTTTTCATAGAGAGCATATGTCGTAGTTTAGAAATATTTTTAAGATGGAAGAATGCGGTTTTACAGATGCTAGTAACATGGCCTTCAAATGAAAGATTGGTATCAAAGAGAACACCCAGGTTCCTAGCTGACGACAAAGACTTAACAGAGCAGCCATCAAGTGTTAGACAGTATTCTAGATAGGGATGTCCAGATCCGATCATGTGATCGGAAATCGGGCCCGATCACGTGGTTTCAGACTCGATCGGAATCGGACGTTACCTCCCGATCAGGACTCGGATAAATATATGTATTAGGGGTGCAACGGTTCTCTGTAAAAAATCGAACCGTACCGTATGGTTTGTTTAAAATAGCAACGTGGAAAACAGACAGACAAAGTTCAAATAATGTATGTTTCAGTCGATGGATGCGCAAAACGTTACAACAACGATAATCAAAAAGCGTGGACAAAACAGTCACTCTTTGTTAACTGCGAGTGCCGTCTGCTCTCATGTCCATTCATTTACAGTACGCCGTCATCACCTGGGTGTTGATACAGGTGAGACCTGAACAGCACACGTTGCTATCTGTGTTTAAACTAACTCATTTAAGCCTTGCTGATTTAAACCTTCAAGAACAAGACGCGAAAGAGAACTCGCACGCGCTGTGAGAAGATTTGTGTGCGCTCATCCGAAGCACACACACGCTTATTCCAGTCAGCGCACAAATACTGAGTTCTCTTTCACGTCTTGCGCTTCAGCGGACAAATTCATACAAAAATTATTTAAAAATGCCCGTCGTAGCGAGTATCCTAGCAAAAATAGTCGGTTATGTCTTAAGTGAACGTATATTAGTCGAGAAAGACAGCGCATGTGGAGCAGTATAGGTATGTACTGGATTGTGCATGTCTTAAAGGGAGAAAAACTATTCCTGCTGCCTGTTTTTAATGTTAAATAAAACAACAAATAACAAAGAAATCACTTACTGCTCTTGACTGAATAGTTTTTGTAACTTCAATAATGATTAATACAGTAAAGATAATATGCAATGATATTTTATATTTGATTACTTGATCCATTTTCTGTACGTGAAAACTACTGTTAGATACCTGAAAAACCTGAAAAGCACTGTTCCTGGATCTGTTTTTTTCGCTCTTCTTCATTCTTTTTCATGTATTATAGAAGTATCGGATCGGGACTCGGTATCGGTAGATACTCAAAATCAAATGACTCGGACTCGGACTCAGGGGCAAAAAAACGTGATTGGGACATCCCTAATTCTAGATTATTGCGTGAAGAAGTTTTCGATCCAAAAATTAGAATCTGTTTTTTCTGAATTTAGTAGTAGGCAATTACTGGTCATCCCGTTTTTTATATCAGCTATACATTCTGTTAATAAATCCACGAAAAAGGCCACGATCAGAAACCATATCCTGGGGAAAGCCGTGGATTCTGAACACATGCTTCATCAATAGTTCCGCAGTTTGGCTAGCTGTGGGGAGCTTGGACAAAGGTAGGAGGTGACAGGTCTTAGAAAATCTGTCTACCACTACAAGGATTACCGTGTTTCCTTGAAACTGTGGCAGTCCTGTAATGAAGTCCAAGGAAATGTGGGACCAAGGGCATCTTGGAATGGGCAGCAGGTGCAGCAGGCCATGAGGGTGGGTCCTTGGATCCTTGTTCTAAGCACAGATGGAGCAAGCGGCAACAAAAAATGCCTGGACATCCCTCTGCAACGTGGGCCACCAGAATTTCCTCTGGATGTGCTTGCATGTCTTAGTGATCCCAGGGTGTCCAGAAGGGAGAGAAGCATGAGCCCACTGCAAAACCTTAGAACGTAGAAGGTTAGGAACAAAAAGACACCTTGGATGGCCATTACCTGGACCTGGCTGCTGCTGTTGGGCCCTCTTAACTGCTGTTTCAATATCCCATTGGATGGGGGCTACTAGTCTGGAAGTGGGGAGAATGGGTTCTGGACAACACTCCACTTCCGGTTGCTCAAACTGCCTTGAGAGTGCATCTGGCTTGAGATTCTTAGAACCTGGGCGATAGGAGAGAGTAAAGTTAAACCGATTAAAAAAAGAGGGCCCATCGGGCTTGTCGGTAGGGCTGGGGGATATATCGCATGTGATTGTCACTCACATTTTGTCAGTAAAGCCGGTTCCCTGATTACCGCTAAATCACCATCACCTGCTTTCAAATGGAGCGGCATTTAACCCTCAGGGGTCTGAGGATTTTTGGGACCCTGGAGAAGTTTTGACATGCCCTGACATTTTTGCTTTTTTCAGTTGTTCATAAACATATTAATGGAAAAAGTGTCATTACACTGCATTCAGCACAAACTAGGCTACAATAATATGTGAGGAACATGTATGTACATGTTTGTGTTTTTGAAGGAATAACGTTTATGCGTGGTTATTGAAAAAACAAAAAACTTAAGTCACTGAAATAAAGCCAAAATATATATATTAAATCTTTGTTCACAAGACTTCTGGGTATTTGAGGTTGTAGACTAGAGTTTTTGCTTCAAAATGAGGTAAAAAATCATGCTGCCTGCTTGTTCATATAAAACAATAGAGAGATTTAAATTTTCTAAAACATCTTTAGTCAAGAAACACAGTATGCATGGAGGCGTGAATCCTCATGTATAATGGGTGATTCTCACCTGAGAAGACAAAAGAATCACATAATAATGACCTGAAATGACTTGCATATTAATGAGGCCTTTCAGTCAGGTAGGCTGTGAAAAAACCCTCTGTAATCATGATTCAAATCTCATCATGGTGTAAATCAAACATACAGAAAAAACAGCAATACTGTGAAATATTATTACAATTTAAAATAATGGTATTCTATTATATTCTTTAAAATATAATGTATTTCTGTGATGCAAAGTGTCTGAACAATTATGTTACCTCTATGGCATTTCATATAGGCTTTTAGCTTAAAAGCATGCACATTTGGAGAAATATTGATGGATTCTCATGTTTATGTCAATTTTCTATACAGATGAGTATTTATTCATTATTTATTGTCGTCACTGTGAACGCTGGATACTGTGTTTACAATTCATACTTGCAGCCGGAGGGCGCTCTGTGCACTTTTAGTCCACAAATGACAATGCTAAAGAAGAATAGGCATTCCAGGAAATAACTGAACTAACAGAGGCCAGAGATCGCTAACTATGGCTATTCAAAACACTTTTTAAGACAATAAATACACGACTGAGACGATGAATGCATGTATTGACTGAATTTGCGTCTGAATAGCGCTGGCTCCGTGGGCGTGGCCGCATTAGCGGATAATGAGCTGAATCAAGGACTTCTGACATGGCTCTCTTTTCATACGGATTACATAAACACAGAATGTTTGTTTTCGATTTGACTTACACGATTTAAAAACTGACATTTCAACGTTTCTTTAGACACAATTTTTTTGTGATTAGTATTCACTAAGTTACAGTTCATTTTATTTTACAAAAAGCACAACATTTTGTTTTTACTCTGAGTGTACACAAATAAAAGAAGATATTCCACAGATTAAAATGGTGTATAGCTCTTAATTGTATATGCAACATTGACAGAGTATTTTGAGTCTCTTTCACACTGGTTAGAAAAAAACTGGCGTGTGTTGCGCAATCGCTCCAGCGGCTTCTTTCAGCTCCTACAACATTCGGCCCTGCTCTCTTGACACTACAGTAACATTAATAATTGCATCCATGAACATGATTTTTTTTCCTGAGTTCTATGAAATTTGGCGTCATCAAGCGTATATTATAGCGAGATGAGAGGGTCTGTATCTCTTACCATTGGAGAAAGCATAACGGCTAACTTAATCACGTGCGGCACCTCTAGGCCTATCATGTAATGGCAGTGACATCAGTCGCAACATTCCCTAGTCTGCCTTCTCTTGAAGATACAATATGTAAGAATTCTGTCCACTAGAGTTCGCTAGAAGTTGACGCCAAGTTTGATTGCGGAATCTTGGGACATGTGGGCTGCGTCCTTACCAACCGCAGTCTTCATGGCGACCCATTTTTTAAACCCTCCACAAAAGAGCAAAATTCCTCTTCCACCCTCGGTGTTCGACCCCCTTCTAAGCGGGCTGTCATCCGATATAATTCTCCCTCTCGCCACCCGGGCCGAGGCTTGGAAAGCCATCCCCAGCGTGTCAGACTGGATTCTGAAGGTCATAAGCCAGGGCTACTCGCTTAAAATTTGCCAGAAGACCTCGGCGGTTTGGCGGGGTCATTCAGACTTCGGTACAAGCGGACGACGCACATGTCCTCCGAACCGAGGTTTTAACTCTGAGAAAAGGGGCTATAGAAATAGTCCCCTTCCAAGAGAGCGAGTCGGGCTTCTACAGCTGTTACTTCTTGGTGCCGAAGAAAGACGGCAGTCTCAGACCCATTCTGGACCTCAGGTTACTGAACCTTTCCCTCATGAAACAAAAGTTCAAAGTCCTGACGCTGAAGCAGATCCTCACGCAGATTTGCCACGAGGACTGGTTCTGTTCGCTGGATCTGAAGGACGCTTACTTTCACATCCAGATAGCCCCCATTCACAGGCGATTCTTGAGATTCGTGTTCGAGGGTGTGGCTTAACAAAATATACGGTCCTCCCCTTCGGGCTCTCCCTGGCTCCTCGCACTATTACGGAGTGCATGAACACGGCTCTTTCCCCTCTGAGACAGATGGGAATACGCGTTTTAAACTACCTTGATGACTGGCTCAATCTAGCCAGCTCGCGCACAGAACTAGAGCACCACAGATCCGTGCTTCTCAGCCAGTGCCTGGGTCTCAGGGTCAACCCAGCCAAGAGCTCACTGCTTCCCACTCAACATATCTCGTTCCTGGGCGCAGTCTTCGACTCTGTCCGTATGACGGCAGTAGTCTCGCCAGAGCGTGCTCTGGCCATTCAGCAGCTTGCGGCCTCCGTCAAAAACAAAGCCTACCTCCCTCTGAAGCTGTTCCAGAGGTTGCTAGGGCTCATGGCTTCCGCCTCCCCAGTTCTCCAGCTTGGCCTACTTCACATGCGGCCTCTGCAGTACTGGTTGAAGGTTCGGGTACCTCCCTACGCTTGGCGTCACGGTCGCCTGCGTCTCAAGGTCAATCAGGCCTGTCTGGCAGCCCTGAAACCCTGGATGAACCCCACTTGGTTCACACTTGGAGTACCCCTTCAGGCGGTGTCACGAAGAACTGTACTTTTGACAGACGCGTCCAACTCGGGTTGGGGCGCTCTGTGCGAGGGCAGTCCGGTCTTCGACTCGTGGACACATGAGGAAAGCCACCTACATATCAAATGCCTCGAAATGCTGGCAGTGGCACGAGCCCTCCATGCCTTCCGGGCTTATCTGACGGATCGCCATGTCTTAGTCCAGTCGGACAGTATGACAGTGGTCTCCTATATAAATTGCCAGGGGGGTCTTTCGTTCAGCCGCTTATGCACTCTGGCGAAACGCCTTCTGGAATGGGCATCCCCAAGGGTTCGGTCGCTCAGAGCGACTCATATACCCGGGAAGAACAATCTGGGATCAGATATGCTGTCTCAGAACAACGTCCCCTCAGATGGGAGGATGCTCCACCCCCAGACAGTTCTCGCTATATGGGAGTTCTTTGTGAGAGCGGAGGTGGACCTCTTCGCCTCAGAAGACAACTCTCATTGCCCAACCTATCATTCGAAGGAGGACGATGCATTGGCCCACATCTGGCCCAATACCCTTCTTTATGCCTTTCCTCCGATTGCCCTGATCCCTCAGGTTATCAGGCGAATCAAAGAGGATGAGCACAGAGTTCTGTTAGTGGCCCCACTCTGGAGGAGCCAGATTTGGACCTTGGAGCTGTTCCGGCTTTCCACAAAAGCCCCCTGGCCAATCCCCCTGAGACGGGACCTCCTCTCTCAGGCGAACAGAACAATCTGGCGCCCACAGCCGGAGCTTTGGGCTCTACATCTGTGGATCCTCGACGGGAACCACCTGACCTTCCAAGGGAAGTGCTAGATACCATTTCACAGGCGAGAGCCCCGTCCACAAGACGCCCCTACGCCCAGAAGTGGTCGGACTTTGTTAGCTGGTGTTCCACAAGCAACATAGACCCAGAAGAATGCAATGTTTCTTCCATTCTAACCTTCCTCCAGGAGTGTTTGGAGTCGGGGCGAGCCCCCTCTACGCTTAAGGTCTACGTAGCAGCCATTGCAGCGTTTCACTTGCCCATCGCTGGACAATCAGTGGGGCGGAACGATTTGGTCATTAAGGCCCAATCCCAATTCTATTTTATTCCCCTTCCCCTTCCCCTTCCCCTTGCCCCTTGAAACTGAGTGTCAAGGGGTAGGGCTGAAAATATTCCCCTAAGAAATGGGACACCACTACTAGACCGTTACACGTCATCATAAGTCGTCGCTAGCTCCTACGTCATAGATGCGCCGATGTTTATCACACACTTCTAAGATGCCATCGATAGCTGTAGTGATCTCTATTGCTTGGGTCACAGCTATTTTTTTGCATTTGTCTTCAGTTCTTCGCATAAGACAAAGGAGACGACGATGTGTTCGACGCCTGTGTTTGCTGGAGGATCAGTTTATGGTATGTACAATGGCTGCACAAACGTTTTGTTTTATTTAACACAACGTTAGCTAATTGCACAACTCGGTAACGGTAAAAGCTGGAATATATAAAACTTGTGGTCTTGTAATCTGTGGTGTTGTATGAACCCGTTGGAGTTACCGACCTATGTTTGTATTCATATATGCGTTTACAGAGTCAAATTTATCCGACTGAATGACCCTTTGGTGTGACGTGATCATACATGGATGTCTGTTGTTTGCACCATAGCTTCCCTCATACAAATATTTTCCATGTTTTTACAACGAATGCAAAAGAAATTAATAAAAAAAAAACAACAAGGTTAGTGTAGTTATGCCATGTTAAACATAAAAACAAATGTTTTTTTTCCTACTAAACTATAGTTAAACTATGGTATTTGTTTGGTAATGTTAATCAACACGTAAAACAAAAATAAATGTTTTAAATAGGCTATAATAAAACCGTAGTGAGATTTCTTAAGGGCTGTGAGCTTTGTTTTGGGGGAGAGGACATGTCACCAGATGTAGTAAAAGTTTTTACTATTCACAATAATGATGTGAACTTTTTTTTCCCTAGGCTGGCAGTCCAGTAACATACTGCACGGTAAATCATAATGTGCCCATCTTGCAGTTGTGGCTTGATGAGGAGTTAGAGCTGAAGCAGGATTTCTGCCTGAATGCTTTGCAAAGGCTCTTACAAAGAGAAACGGACTATGGCTGGGGTCATCAGTTGGAAACTCTTATCTACGTTTACTGGCTTGCACATGGACTGTCGTATCGGGTAGTCTCCAGTGTTTTTAATGTGCCAAAAGCTACAGTCCACCGCGTTATCCACAGAGTGGCACAGAATATATGGGTAACCTGAAGAAAGCCCAACTGTCAAGAACCCATACCTTTAAAAACGTCGTTGGAGCAATAGATGGCACCCACATAAGGATCAAACCCCCGAAGCGGCACCAAATTGACTGTTTGAACTACAAGGACTTTTATTCCATTAACATGCAAGCAATGTGTGACTCCAATGTGTGAGTGCCAGCTGTATTTCCTAATGTGCGACAGCAGGGGGCAGTGTGCGTGCAGCGCGCTGCTTCAAAGGCACATTGAGTGCGTGTTTATTCCTGTCAACTGCGCAACGGCTTTAATGGTGACGAAACGAGAGGTATGGTTGCAAATACATGTGCTTTTGCAGACCATCCACAAATTGTTGAGAAAGCAGATGTGGCATTATATTGCTTACATTGTTGACAGTCAGGGCAAGCCCACGAACACCACAAAGCCCGTCTGCAAAAGATGTTACAAAATAATGCAAGCGAAGGGAGCATCCAACTTGGCAAAGCATCTTGCCAACAAACATACCGATTTGTACAAAGAATTTAAAGAGCGACAGGTTAGTGAATGTGATACCAGCGTTATGTTTATGCTCTCAAAAATTAAATGAGTGTTATTTATATTACTCATGCAAGCAGACATCCGCAAAGAGGTGTATTATTGAGTCTAATAAGTGATATCTGGTTGCTAAAATAAAATTAATTAAAAAAAACATAAATATGTGAAGGGAATATACAGTTATATTAAACCAATTTATGCTTTAATAACATTGCTCTAATTACATTATATTATTGCTCTAATTCCAATCACACAATTCGTCATTTACGTGCAGTTAGTGAAGGAGGGATAGGCGGAATTGCGCTGCGCCAGTGTATGGAGTATGACGTCTGATCCCCGGGTGTCATGACACGTCAGCGCCGGGGGCGGGGTTTGGGGCGTGTGTGTGATAGCTTATTATTCCGGCTGTTGTCGCCATTAAAAGCATGTGTTAATCAGCCTCTCGAGTCGGCGATTCATTGTGTCTCATCTGCACACTGGCGTGGTGGCAGCGTTACCGAATCCACTCCTTAAATGTATTCTTTGTGCTCACGTGAGATCAGTTCACGCTACGAGTGCATATAAACTAGCAGCAGATTATCTTTGTCGACGAGACGCGAGCCGTAACCATGGCGAACACACACAGAGCGCCGAAGCAGTGGTGCCTCACTAAAGTTGAGACAGTGAACTCCTTTGAGAACTGGCGTCAGAACCTCGTTTATACGTTATCACTGGACACTGAGTTTGCCCCGTTTTTAATGGACGGCATAAACTGGGAAAAGAAGACGAGGGCTTCGCCATATAGGGGTTTCACAGATGATACGAGGAAATTCCTGCAGCTCAATGACGCACGTGCCAACAAAAGGTTAGCATGCTTGAGCTTATGCTGGGGTAGATCGCTAATTACTGTCCAGTCATATCCCGCAATACTATTGTTAAGAATTCCACTTGCATTGACCATATATGGCAAGTAATCAGACTACACTTTGGATTTCAGTCCACTGGCGCTCATTTCATTGACTTTGCTGCTATTAAGCTAGAGCCCAATGAGGGTCCGAAGGACTTATACCAGAGACTAATGGCTTTTGTTGAGGACAATTTACTCCGCAAAGACTCTGGCATTACTCATTGAGGTGTACCCGTTGTGGAGGATGAAGAACTCTCCCCCACAATAGAAAATATCATTGTTCTCACATGGCTTCGACTTATACACAGCAAGCTGCCAAAACTCGTAAAGCAGAGGTACGGTACTGAATTACGGTCACGCACACTGGCGTCTATAAAACCAGAGATATCCCAAGCCCTCAGCTCATTACTGGAGAACTTCAGTCGTCAGAGGATGCCAGAATAATGTGCACTGCGGTGTCCAGCCTCGCAAGGCAGAGACTGACGTCTCTGGGTTGATCCAGGAAGTCCTGTCCACTGTGTAAAGAGGCTCACAGATCAGATAATCATTTTCTCAGTAAATGCCCCTTTCTGCCTCCTTACGACAGGGCATTCATTGCTAAAGCACGGCAAGTGGCAGGTTCGTCAGGTCACACAGAGGGTGAATCTGATGATGGCAACGATGACTCCGTGTGTTGCCCGATGGCAGTGCAGCGCGTTCGTATAATGCAGTCTCCATGCCTCGATGCTTTCCATAGTTATGCCCCAGTCAGACTGACCATCGACAGTGGTGCTACGGGAAACATGATAAGAGCAGCTTGTGCTAACAGACTGGGTCTTAAGGTCACCAGCAGTACTCAGTCAGCTCTCCAGGCAGATGGCTCTTCACCCTTAAAGGTAGTTGGAGAAACATACACCCACTTTCACAGAGATGGACATGAGCTTTACTTTGAAGGGCTTGTCGTAGAAAATTTAGACTCTGATATTCTCGCTGGCATACCGTTTATGGATGTAATGACATCTCCATCCGCCCTGCTAGACACCAGGTCTGTGTAGGGTCCAACACATACGAGTATGGTGCCAGACGGACTGAGGGGGATACTCAAGCTGTCAGGGGAGCTCATGTCCTCCGTGCTACGTCATCTCATACTGTTTGGCCTGGTGACTTTGTTGAGCTTGAACTTCCAGGCGAGCTGGTGAACGTTAGCAAGGAGCTCGCTGTTAAGCCACATAATGCCTCTACACAGTGGCTTGCACCTGCCCTGTATAAAGGAATATCTGGTAGAATCAGAATTCCCAATTTGACTAACACACCGCAGGGTATTAAGAGAAACGATCATTTGTGCCGCATTCGCATGACTTATGTCCCAGAGCCACTACCCAAACAGGCCCCGTCTGCAGCCCCACAGACATTTGCACCCAACTCCAGTCTGACACTGTTTTCTGACCTCATCTCATTAGACCCAGACAGCATAATGACTCCAGCCATCAGAGATAAATTTCGGGAAGTCCACAGGGAATTTGATGAGGTTTTCAATCCACAGTTTAGGGGCTATAATGGCACTGCTGGCCCCTTCCAGGCTAGAGTAAACATGGGTCCTGTCCAACCGCCTCAACGGAAGGGTAGAGTTCCGCAGTACTCAAGAGGCCAGTTGCAAGAACTACAGGCTCAATTCGACGTGTTAGAACAGATGGGCGTCTTTCAGAAACCTGAGGACATTGGCATTGCGGTTGAGTATGTCAATCCATCATTTCTTATCAAAAAGCCGAATGGGGGATTTCGTCTTGTGACAGCATTCACTGATGTAGGACGGTACAGTAAACCTCAGCCATCGCTCATGCCAAACGTCGATGCCACTTTGCGTCAGATAGCTCAGTGGAGATATATTGTCGCAACCGACCTCACAAAAGCGTTCTATCAGATACCCATTTCAAAGGACTCCATGAAGTACTGTGGAGTAGTTACGCCATTCAAGGGAAACCGGGTGTATGCCAGATGTGCTATGGGTATGCCTGGATCACAAACTGCCTTGGAAGAATTGACCTGTCGGGTTCTTGGTGACTTAATTCAACAGGGACAAGTGGCCAAAATTGCAGATGATCTGTACTGTGGTGCTGACATCTTTGAAGAGCTGCTTGTGGTTTGGAGAAGAGTCTTAGCGGCCCTCCAGGCATGCAACCTATGTTTATCCCCTGTAAAGACAGTTGTTGCTCCTGCACAGACCAACATCCTGGGATGGGTGTGGAACCAAGGCACCATCAGCGCTAGTCCACATCGCATTGCCACACTAGCCTAATGCACCCCCCCTACTTGCGTTAGTGGACTGAGATCTTTTATTGGTGCTTATAAAGTCTTAGCACGTGTACTTAAGGGCTGCGCATCCATCCTTGCCCCCCTTGATGACATGGTAGCTGGGTGTGAGTCGAAAACTGCAGTTGTGTGGTCAGATGAGCTTCTCCAATGTTTTCACTGGGCTCAGCAGACGTTATCCAATAACTGTGCGGTAACAATACCGCAACCCGACGACCAGCTTTGGATCGTCACTGACGGTGCTCTCAGGGACCCAGGCCTTGGGGCGACAATGTACGTTACACGTGAGGGGACATTACTGGTGGCTGGCTACTTTAATGCTAAACTTTGCAAAAACCAGATCAATTGGCTACCGTGTGAAATCGAAGCTCTAGCTATAGCTGCTGCATTAAAGCACTTTGGTCCAATTATCATCCAGTCTGCACAGAAAGCGTGTGTCCTCACTGACAGCAAACTGTGTGTGCAAGCTTTCGAGAAGTTATGTAGGGGCGAGTTCTCTGCAAGTCCACGAGTCACCACTTTCTTGTCAACTGCAAGCCGCTTCCAGGTTTCTGTCCGCCATGTTGCTGGAGCCGCTATTCTCCCTTCAGATTATGCTAGTCGCAATGCTGTAGAATGCAACAGCCCCACGTGTCAGGTGTGTGGCTTTGTCCAGGATTGCATGGCCTCGGTTGTGCGCCGTTCTGATGTTGTTAACATTATGCAGGGTGTGCAGAAGATACCCTTCTCAAACAGAGCATCATGGTTGTCCATACAGGCGGCATGTCCAGACCTCCGTAGGGTGTGTGCACATCTTCGCCAAGGTACACGCCCCTCCAAAAGAGTAACCAATGCCAAAGATGTGAAACGTTATTTGAACACTACCAATTCGGCCAAAGATGGGCTCTTAATCGTACGCCGTCATACACCGCTGGTGAGCTCCTCCGAATGCATTGTCGTTCCAAGAAATGTGTTGCATGGCTTGCTTATGTCATTGCACATCAGATTGAATCACCCTTCTGCACATCAGTTGAGACTCGTGGTCGGCCGTTACTTCTATGCGTTGGATTTGGAGGCAGCTATCCAACATACCAGTAGGGGTTGCCATCAATGTGCCCCACTGGCGAAATCCCCCTCATTTGTGGTGGAACAATCCAGTTGTGACCCACCTGAGGCTGTGGGGTCCTCCTTTGCAGCTGATGTGTTAAAACGTGCACGTCAGCTCATCCTAGTTGTTCGTGAATGTGTGACATCCTTCACTGCCGCCCTTCTAATCGCAGATGAGCGCAAAGAGACATTGCGGGATGGTATCATAAGCCTGTGCATCGGTCTCCGTCCACTCGATGGTCCGTTGGCTGTGGTCAGGACTGACCCAGCGCCTGGATTCGCAGCATTAACAAATGATGAGGTGCTCGATCAGCACAGGTTGGTCATCGAGGTGGGCGAAGCCAAAAATGTCAACAAAAAACCTGTTGCTGAAAAGGCCATTCAGGAGCTGCAGGGTGAGGTTTTGCGCTTGGAACCACACTGTCAGGTTGTCACTCCCCTTCTTTTGTCTGTAGCTGTTGCTCAGTTAAACAGCCATATCAGATCACGTGGCATGTCAGCTTGGTAGATGCTGTTACAACGTGACCAGTTCTCTCTCAAACAGTTACCAGTCCATGATCAGGAGTTAATTACTCAACAGCATGCACAACGTGTAGTGAATCATCCCCACAGCAGTAAGGCCAAATCACCATCGAATCAGTTTGCAGCATGCCCAGATGTTGTCCCAGGTGATCACACATTGCTATTCTGGTTACCCCGCTGTGTTTCACAGGTCAGCAGTCTTAGGGTAGAGTTCCGCAGTACTCAAGAGGCCAGTTGCAAGAACTACAGGCTCAATTCGACGTGTTAGAACAGATGGGCGTCTTTCAGAAACCTGAGGACATTGGCATTGCGGTTGAGTATGTCAATCCATCATTTCTTATCAAAAAGCCGAATGGGGGATTTCGTCTTGTGACAGCATTCACTGATGTAGGACGGTACAGTAAACCTCAGCCATCGCTCATGCCAAACGTCGATGCCACTTTGCGTCAGATAGCTCAGTGGAGATATATTGTCGCAACCGACCTCACAAAAGCGTTCTATCAGATACCCATTTCAAAGGACTCCATGAAGTACTGTGGAGTAGTTACGCCATTCAAGGGAAACCGGGTGTATGCCAGATGTGCTATGGGTATGCCTGGATCACAAACTGCCTTGGAAGAATTGACCTGTCGGGTTCTTGGTGACTTAATTCAACAGGGACAAGTGGCCAAAATTGCAGATGATCTGTACTGTGGTGCTGACATCTTTGAAGAGCTGCTTGTGGTTTGGAGAAGAGTCTTAGCGGCCCTCCAGGCATGCAACCTATGTTTATCCCCTGTAAAGACAGTTGTTGCTCCTGCACAGACCAACATCCTGGGATGGGTGTGGAACCAAGGCACCATCAGCGCTAGTCCACATCGCATTGCCACACTAGCCTAATGCACCCCCCCTACTTGCGTTAGTGGACTGAGATCTTTTATTGGTGCTTATAAAGTCTTAGCACGTGTACTTAAGGGCTGCGCATCCATCCTTGCCCCCCTTGATGACATGGTAGCTGGGTGTGAGTCGAAAACTGCAGTTGTGTGGTCAGATGAGCTTCTCCAATGTTTTCACTGGGCTCAGCAGACGTTATCCAATAACTGTGCGGTAACAATACCGCAACCCGACGACCAGCTTTGGATCGTCACTGACGGTGCTCTCAGGGACCCAGGCCTTGGGGCGACAATGTACGTTACACGTGAGGGGACATTACTGGTGGCTGGCTACTTTAATGCTAAACTTTGCAAAAACCAGATCAATTGGCTACCGTGTGAAATCGAAGCTCTAGCTATAGCTGCTGCATTAAAGCACTTTGGTCCAATTATCATCCAGTCTGCACAGAAAGCGTGTGTCCTCACTGACAGCAAACTGTGTGTGCAAGCTTTCGAGAAGTTATGTAGGGGCGAGTTCTCTGCAAGTCCACGAGTCACCACTTTCTTGTCAACTGCAAGCCGCTTCCAGGTTTCTGTCCGCCATGTTGCTGGAGCCGCTATTCTCCCTTCAGATTATGCTAGTCGCAATGCTGTAGAATGCAACAGCCCCACGTGTCAGGTGTGTGGCTTTGTCCAGGATTGCATGGCCTCGGTTGTGCGCCGTTCTGATGTTGTTAACATTATGCAGGGTGTGCAGAAGATACCCTTCTCAAACAGAGCATCATGGTTGTCCATACAGGCGGCATGTCCAGACCTCCGTAGGGTGTGTGCACATCTTCGCCAAGGTACACGCCCCTCCAAAAGAGTAACCAATGCCAAAGATGTGAAACGTTATTTGAACACTACCACTTCGGCCAAAGATGGGCTCTTAATCGTACGCCGTCATACACCGCTGGTGAGCTCCTCCGAATGCATTGTCGTTCCAAGAAATGTGTTGCATGGCTTGCTTATGTCATTGCACATCAGATTGAATCACCCTTCTGCACATCAGTTGAGACTCGTGGTCGGCCGTTACTTCTATGCGTTGGATTTGGAGGCAGCTATCCAACATACCAGTAGGGGTTGCCATCAATGTGCCCCACTGGCGAAATCCCCCTCATTTGTGGTGGAACAATCCAGTTGTGACCCACCTGAGGCTGTGGGGTCCTCCTTTGCAGCTGATGTGTTAAAACGTGCACGTCAGCTCATCCTAGTTGTTCGTGAATGTGTGACATCCTTCACTGCCGCCCCTCTAATCGCAGATGAGCGCAAAGAGACATTGCGGGATGGTATCATAAGCCTGTGCATCGGTCTCCGTCCACTCGATGGTCCGTTGGCTGTGGTCAGGACTGACCCAGCGCCTGGATTCGCAGCATTAACAAATGATGAGGTGCTCGATCAGCACAGGTTGGTCATCGAGGTGGGCGAAGCCAAAAATGTCAACAAAAACCCTGTTGCTGAAAAGGCCATTCAGGAGCTGCAGGGTGAGGTTTTGCGCTTGGAACCACACTGTCAGGTTGTCACTCCCCTTCTTTTGTCTGTAGCTGTTGCTCAGTTAAACAGCCATATCAGATCACGTGGCATGTCAGCTTGGTAGATGCTGTTACAACGTGACCAGTTCTCTCTCAAACAGTTACCAGTCCATGATCAGGAGTTAATTACTCAACAGCATGCACAACGTGTAGTGAATCATCCCCACAGCAGTAAGGCCAAATCACCATCGAATCAGTTTGCAGCATGCCCAGATGTTGTCCCAGGTGATCACACATTGCTATTCTGGTTACCCCGCTGTGTTTCACAGGTCAGCAGTCACTGTAGGAGAGGAAGTGTGCTTTATGGAAAATGGGTGGCGCCAGTGTATGGAGTATGACGTCTGATCCCCGGGTGTCATGACACATCAGCACCGGGGGCGGGGTTTGGGGCGTGTGTGTGATAGCTTATTATTCCGGCTGTTGTCGCCATTAAAAGCATGTGTTAATCAGCCTCTCGAGTCGGCGATTCATTGTGTCTCATCTACACACCGGCGCTGAATGACACACAACAGAAGCGCTCTCACGTGCGCTCTCTCTCTGTCGCGCGCGCGATCAGTTCTCCTCGCGCCTGAATAGTCAAATACACGTGCACACATACATGTATGTCTGAATGTTCATCGTGTGGAGTATCTCGCGTGAATACAATCGGTTATGGCTTAAGTGGACGTAAACAGGTGGGTAATAACTGGATATGCGTCAGTTACGTCCATGCATTCAGCAGCCCAATTAAATAGGCCTGTCCATCATTAATGTTAACCAAACAAAGTAATTTAATCATATAAAATAATTTAATCATATAAAATGTAATTTACCAACATCAAAATTGTGGTCAGTAAAATGCTGAGTGGCTAGTTACTTTGGAAAATCACAAGCCCTGCTTACATGTATAAAAAAAAAAAAAAAAAAAAAAAAAAAACCCCGGAAAAAAGCATAATAGCACATAATTTACAATTTTATTGAGCATAAAAATAATAAACTTTAAAAATTATGTTAAATCTAACTCTGTAACTTCATGGCAATGAAGCTCAAATCCAGAATTTTCAGCTGCACACTGGTGAAGAAAGAAGTTCTGTCATATGTTATTTATTTACTTTTCCTACTGTTTTAGGTTTTTGCCATAGTATCGTTTAAGTATCGGTATCGTGACACTGAAGTTGGGTATCGTATCAAAGTCAAAATTTTGGTATCGTGACAACACTAATTCAGAGTACATTATTCTGGGTGATGGTGGCTATCCCTGTTTAGAAACCCCAATATGCTTGATCACACCCTACAAAGAGCCAGTAAATGGACAAGTTCAGGGCCACTTCAACTACTACCACTCAAGGACCCGCATAATTGAAAGGGCTTTCGGCATGATGAAGACAAGATACTGTACTGGTAACCTTGCTCCCCAGGTTATTGCGTCCTGTGCATTTTTGCACAACGTATGTTTGGATAATGGAGACATGCTTGAACCTGATGGTGACATTTCAAGGGACAATTTTGACTCCCACCTTCCCCGTGAATGCCTGGCACCCAATGAAACATCTGGAAACGCTACAAGGGACAGACTGGCTGCCCTAGTTTCAGGCATTGTGTAAGCCCCGTGAACATCCAGACATAGAGTTGTACTTTTCATACAGTTGTTTCATACTTTTTTTTTTTTAAATAAAATTATATAAGTTGCCTATTTTAAAACAGTTTTCATAGTAGTTGTAGTATTGTAGATGTTATTCTGACATTTTATATCTGTGTATTGTTTGCAATAAAGTGTTTTCATACATATTGCATGGTATTTTTATTTTTCCAGGTATGTTACTGATATTGAAACACAACCTTCATTTGATAAACAACAATATAGCTTTTATTGACTCAAAAATATATTAAAAAAAATGAGGTAGGAGAATGTGCAATCATAAGAAACAAAAATATTGCACTTTAATGCATACCTCTCTATGACTATTGTTACCAATGTGTTGTATTAACATATAGTATTGTCTTGACAGAGCCTACAGATAATGAAGAGGCTGATCCTAGATCCCCTGCTGCTTCTGTCTCCCCAGTCCCTGGTCCTTCACCCCCTGCTGCTGCACCCACAGGTGTGTGAAGGCAATAGTACAAACAATATCTGAACATGTTACGTGCAGAAAACACCGGTACAGTATCCACTCATAGCTTTAACATTCACATAAAGTCCAAACAATTTGTGAATTAGTCCCTTTACTAATAATCATTGTATTTGTAAATGCAGACTCAATTCTATTGCAATGTATGCCACCAATCATCTGCATACATACCTTTTAACTACTGTTCCTTTACATTTTTATCTTCCTAATGTTTATATGTCTGAAGTATAACTTTAATTATGTTAAAGCAAGTTCAAAACTTTTTCACCCTTGTATTTAAGCACTGGCTATGTATGTCACTCACTCCCAATATCTAGACAATTTTCTTATTTCAATTATCATCTTTCTGTCTTCTTATTGCACTTTGTGTTGTATTTTTGATTTCACAGGCCAACAGAGGAGGAGAGGCACCCGGCGTCCCCGTGATGGTCAGTCGGAGGTGGAGCAGACGCTGCTTGAGCTCCTGAGGCGTCCTCCACCACCACCACCGCAGTCTGCTGATGAACACTTCCTCCTCGGCCTTCTGCTAAATTGTGCTAAATTTGGAACAATCGACCCCCACAGCCCACAGTAGGCTTTAAAAAAATGAGGCAGCCGGCTCTGCAGGAAACACAGAATGCCCTCCTTCCTCTTCTCCTACATTTTGTTCCCTGAGGCTCTTCCATGTTCCAAGCGAGGTCCTTTTTATTTCTGTCACTGTATGTAAATAGTTTGTACATGTTGTATTTTTTAAAATTTATATTCAAATTATTTTATGTTTGGCCTGAATAAATTATTTTGAAATATGACTAAATGCCTGGTGTGGTTCTAATGCACAACAAAGCAAGTGTTTTATCACATAAAAACTTGATTTCAATATATGACACATATTCATTTTGTATTGAATGCTATTTATTCCATATGTAAATCTTGATTATATGAAACATGTATTATAATGAAAAGACAACCAACATACTTTAGTGTGTCTGGACAGTGTTGTGTGAGGAAAACAAAGAAATCATGGGACAAGTTAATTACTTTTGGAGGTTGGCTCCGTTTATCATCAAAACAAAAATAAATGACAGATTATTTTACAGTAATAACCTGAACAAAGAAACGGCACAGACCTATAGAATTATTATACAGTTGTGGCCAGAATTATTAGACCCCTTCATAAATATGATCAAAGATGACTCTAAAAATAAATCTGCATTGTTTATCCTTTTGATCTTTAATTCATAAAATTAGCAAAAATCTAACCTTTCATTGAAGGAAAAGAATTGAAAGTGGGGGGGGAAATAACATTAAGAAATAAATGTTTTTTCTCCAAAACACATTGCCCACAATTATTAACACCCCTAGAATTTTTTATGGGTAAAATATCTCTGAAGTATATTCCCATTCATATTTAAATTTTTTTAGCTCACCGGGGTGATCATGAACATGAAATTGGCCAGCCATGACTTCCTGTTCCACAGGAGTATAAACATGAGGAAACACAAAGGCCAAATTCCCTTAATCATTCATCACAATGAGAAAAAAACAAAGAATATAGTTCTGATGTGTAGCAAATGATTGTCGAGCTTCACAAAATAGAAAGTGGCTGTAAGAAAATAGCTGAAGCATTGAAAATCCCCATTTCCACTATCAGGGCAATAATTGAGAAGTTCCAATTAACTAAAGATGTTACAAACCTGACTGAAAGAGGACATGTGTCTAAATCGTCCTAATGTGTGGTGAGGAGGAAAGTTTGAGTGGCCAAAGACTCTCCAAGGATCACAGCTGGAGAATTGCAGAGATTAGTAGAGTCTTGAATCTCAGAAAGCCTAAAAAAAATTATCAAAAGCACCTACATCCCCACAAGTTGTTCGGGAGGGTTTCAAGAAAAATCCTCTGCTCTCATCCAGAAACAATCTCCAGCATATTCAGTTATCAGACAAGACTGGAACTTCAAACGGGACAAGCTTCTATGGTCAGATGAAACTAAAACAAGAGCTTCTTGGCAGCAAACCCACCAGATGGTTTTGGTGCACACATGGATAAAAAGTGCCCCATGCCCACGGTCAAATATACTGCTGGATCTTTAATGTTGTGGGCCTATTTTTGTGCTGGAGGTCCTGGACAACTTGTTCAGATACATGGTATCATGGATTCTATCAAATACCAACAGATAAAAAATCAAAACCTGACCACTTCTGCTAGAAATCTTATAATGGGCTGTGGTTGGATCATCCGTCGGGACAATGATCCAAAACAAACATCAAAACCAGCACAAAAATGGGTCACTGAGCACAAAATGAAGCTTCTGCCATGGTCTTCCCAGTTCCCTGACCTGAACCCTAAAGAAATGAGTGGAGTGAACTGAAGAGAAGAAGCACCAACATGGAGCTGGGAATCTGAAGGATCTGGAGAGATTCTGTATGGAGGAATTGTCTCTAATCTCTTCTCAGGTGTTCTCCAAACTCATCAGGCATTATAGAAGAAGACTCAAAGCTGTTATCTTGGCAAAAGGAGGTTGCAAAAAGAATTGAATAAAGGGTGCTAATAATTGTGGGCAATGTGTTTTGGAGAAAAACATTTATTTCATAATGTTATTCCCCCCCCCACTTTCAATTCTTTTCCTTCAATGAAAGGTTAGATTTTTGCTAATTTTATAAATTAAAGATCAAAAGGGTAAACAATGCAGATTTATTTTTAGAGTCATCTTTGATCATATTTATGAAGGGGTCTAATAATTCTGGCCACAACTGTACATAAAATGAGGAATGAGCTTGTTCAGCTACGTTAACTGTGAATGTTTTTATCATTTTACCTGCTTTTATCATTTTACCTGCTTTTATCATTTTACCTTATATACTAACGTGGAAAACCTACCATTTGAAAAAGTTAATGACTCAGGGTCTAAAATTATTAAATGTGCATTGTTGTGGTGGACCTGACAGCCTGGAACTGGGCCAGCAGGAGTAGAGCAGACAGATAGACCAAACACAGTGCAGCCATGACCTGCAAACAGAGAGGAGGCAGAACAAAACAACATACAAACCAATAATCTTACATAGAACATATTGCATTTAATCTTTAAAAAAAAAATATTATATATATATATTTGTGTGTGTGTGTGTGTGTGTGTATATATATATTAGTAATAAGGGTAAAACTCTTTTAAGATAGTCATGCTCTTTATAGGTTTGTGGGTGGCTCTTAAAAGAGCCCTTGTGGGGAAGTAATGAGTAAGACTTCACACACTACTCTGTTTGCTGCCATGCTACTGCTCCCTCTGCCGAGAAGTGTGCCATGAAGACATCCCTCACCCGGACTGCCTCTCTGGAGGAGTAGTTTGCTGCAACCCGACCCAGACCTGGCAGCGGCTCCTTTCCAGCTTGTCCCGTGCCCCTCACAGCAGGTGCCTCTCTCCCCTCCGAACACCTCATGAAGTTGTGGAGAACACATGTCGCCTTCACACACTTCTCCGCAACTTCAGGGTGGACCTCGATGAGCCGCCGGTACATCCTCCACTGTGAGGAGAGGATGCCAAAGGCGTTCTCCACCACCAGCCGGGCTCTGGAGAGACGGTAATTGAAGACATGCCCCTCTCTGGAGGAAGGGTGCATCCAGGGAAGGGCCGCATGAGGTTCCTCCGCAGCGGGAACGCCTCATCAGCGACGAAGACATGGGGCTGGGGTCCTCTTTCTTCAGCACCAGGTAGAGGCTGGTCAGGAGGCAGATGAAGTGTGCCAGCCCGGAGAGCCTGTCCAAAGGCGGAGTTCGCCAGAATCCCACCGTCACTGCTCCTGCCGTACCCCCCAACATCGATCACCCGGAAGCGATACTTCGCATCCACAACTGCTAGGAGAACGATGGAGAAGGTTCCCTTGTAATTGTGGAACTGGGATCCTGAGTTGGGGGGTGCCTTCATCACCACATGCTTCCCATACACCGCTCCACAGCACAGAGGGAAGTTCCACCGCTCCTGGAATCTCTCTGTGATGGACCTCCAGTCATCAGTGGTGGGCACAGCCATGTAGTCCTCTAAAAGGCAGTCCCAGATGGCAGTCACTACCTGGGGGACGATCTGGCACACTGTGGAGACCCCAACCCTGTAGCTGGAGGCTATGGTCCTGAATGAGTCCCCAGTAGCAAGAAACATAGAAAACATTGTTATAAATATTATTATAATATTAGAATATTATTAAAAGTACACTGCAATAGTACCACTTTAATGAATTTAAAGGAAGCCTAAATCACAAATGAACAAGGATTCAGCTGTGACTGAAAAAACAGGTCTGAACCAGGACAAAAGTAGGACTCAACCAGGTCTAACCCACGATTATACCAGAACAATATCAGGTCTAAATAAAATTAAATCAGGACTTAAAATACAAAGACCTACTGAGTATCACTAGAAAGAGCACCAACAGTGGTATCCGTAGTTTGAGAAACATTGATAGTATAGCGTATTTTAGCATACTGTATTTAATATATATAATATACTGCATTTAAAATACATACACATTTACTAACCGAAGACAGATGGACAGGCACTCCGCAACTGGGATAGAGCGCCTGTAGTTGGTGTCCTGGATGGTGATCCTCGCTCCGGCGCGGGACAACAGGTCATCAAATTGGGCGCGAGACAGGCGGAAGTACCGCTGAAAGCGGCCGTCATCCAGGCGTAGCTCCTGGAGCAAATGATGATACTCGCCAAACTGGGAACGCCACCGGATGGTCTAGTGACCCCAATGTCAAGAGAAATTGAGTGTTCTCTTCCAAACAATTTGATAAAGATTTTAAAAGATATAATAAAAAGCAAAAAATTGACTTGAAGAATCTCTGGGGTCTATGAAGTTTTCATAAATGAGACATGCAAAAACACATGCTGTGAGCTCAAGTGAATTGTATACCACATCCAGTATAAATGACAACTGTTTCATTATGTGTGTAGGTGAACATGGGTTCTGGGGGATAGAGATAGTGTTGTGTGTAACTGATAAGAATGAAGACAGTTAGGAAATAAATGTCTAGTAAGGTAGAAATGTGATAAAAATGTATAATAAAAAAATGTGTGTGTATTGCTTAAGCCATTGACGCAAATAGGAAATGCATTGACGCAAGTAAAAAAAAGGTGATAGACAAGTAACCTAGCAATTGACGTAAGTAAAAACCACATGTGCGTAAATGAAAAGATAAAGTGCGTCAAAAGAGAATATAAATACAGGGGCCTTTTAACTCTCTGAAGAGAGTAGTTGGAGTAGTAGTAGTAGTTGTGTAATTTTGCTTAAGAAAGAAAGAGCATACAAGTAAGCAGCAAGAGGAAGCCGTCGCCAGACCACAACCCTCAGAAGATCAAAGAAGACACCTGATTTTCTTAGAGAAGAACATATATTGAATAGAGAAGAGGGTAAGCTTTAAAAATGTAATTATTTATCTGGCCCATGGAACTTCCAGCTTAGCTGGCATAGAGTGGTGTATTTAGCTTTTGCCTTTGCAAGAATTAATAAAATGAGAATGGGGACTGCCCTCAAACTCTGATAGTATTGTCTCAGTCTGTTTATTGTTGTAGAGTGAGAATCCATTTGGGGTATCAGAAGTTGACTGTCTGAAAAAGATAGATTTTTATAAAGATATCCCGACGGACTTTACAAAGTCAGTCAAGGTTGCCAACCAGTCGCAACAGAGTGGGCCGTGGGAGTGCATTAGCAGGCATAGCTGTCCTCTGAGGGCGAAGAGCCAGCTGTGGTGCACTGAACGGAAGGCTAACCCACCCCACCCAGGTAGGCTTGGTTGAGATCTGAACCGTAGGCCTAGGAAGTACGGTAGTGATCAGAAGTAGACCCTGAGATAATATAATCTAAAAAGAAAATATTATATGCCTACCTGACTCCTCCTGAATCTATAAAGGTAAACCTTTTACAGGAGTTGAGTAATATGAATAGAGGAAGTGGCTCGTGACCAAGAAAGTGTTACGTGGTCGCGGCAAAAACCACCAAGGGGGTGACGCGGCACACCAAGTATGGCGACGCTGACCCCTACGCCGCTGTTCTGCTCTCCAGAGAAAATAAAAAGCGGTAGCTCTCTCGATGAACGCACAATCAACATCAGCCATCTTGCAAACAGACAACCGCCTAGCACTTGCGCCTCCCACAAAAAGCGGATTTCGCCTCGGACACGCGTCAATTCCGCTTCAAACGCTTGTTTTTTAGACGTGCGAATGCATTCAAAATGTTCAAGCAGCAAACTAGACGTGGTAGACACGAATTTGACGCTCTATTCGTGTTTGGTGTGAACGCAGCATTAGTGGGCCTGGTCCAGTGGAGTCTAATTCATAGTCTGCGGTTTCAGTTCAGAGAGAAAGAACCTTTTGAGCAAGGGTCAAGTCAAGTCACCCTTATTTATATAGCGCTTTTTACAATGCAGATTGTGTCAAAGCAGCTTCACGTTGATAATTGGTATATAATTTTTCCTTTTACTGTAAAGAATAGTGTCAGTGCAGGCAGATCAAAAGCACTGTTGAATAAATGTCAAGGATACTGTTGAATATATTTGACGGCTCTGGGAGCGCTAAGCTACTGTCGAATCACAACACAGGAACCGCTGGCACAATCAGAACTCGTTACGTATTTCTGAAGGAGGGACTTCATAGAACAAGGAAGTCATCAGCCCGTTTTTATGACAGTGGAAACAGCGGTATACAGATAAGTAAATTATGTGAAAAATATTGTGTTTTTTTACACGCAAACATGAACACATGTTATATTGCACACTATAAACACAATCAAAGCTTTAAAAAAAACACGAAAAACAGGACCTTTAAAAGGCTCCTAATTTTGTCTCCTACAACAGGTTTACATGCATCTAAGGTCAAAAACAATCATCACTTAATTAATTGCTTTATTATCTCATTATCTCATTAACTTTAATTCTGCTTCAGTGTTATTTTAACTATTTAGAGAGGGACCATATATACTCTGAGCAGAGTCGATTTAACTCTGGGGATTTTGTTGTGCAGTGTGTGATGCTCTGAGCACTCCTTGCCCGGAAAGGTCACGCCTCTTACCATAACGTGTGCTGCACATAGTTTTACATGTGGATTATTGTGGTGTTGTGCCGAATGAACACAAAAGACAATAATTCCCGAGAGAATGAACTCTTTAATCTCCACAAGCAGCGACAGAAAATGTACATAAGCACTCACTCAGAAGAGTACCTCATACGGAAAACAGCCATATACATAAACATAGTCCCCTCTTGTGGCCATTATATGCACTGCAGTCCAACATTAACTATTGCATTAAGGATATCACAATTATAATTTTCGGGAACCGAGTTAAACATAAATTGTAACCTCTAAGTACAGCGTCCCTGGGAAGGCCAAACAAAGGTGACTGGACTGTGGGATGAAAATAACACCGTTTCGACGACATGGCGACAAACAGCTCTTGGGCTGCATCCGAAAACCTAGGTAGCTGTCTTGCTGCCTCGCTATCTTATAAGAGAATAACTTGTACGGCAACGTTTGTGCATGAAGGCACCTCACGAAATTGATTTCGGACAGACTTCTGAGGCAGCGTAACATTTAAATGATCTACAGCAATATAGCGTGAGCTTTGGTGAGAACTAAACAAATATTTAAAGGAACACTCCACTTTTTTTGAAAATAGGCTCATTTTCCAACTCCCCTAGAGTTAAACAGTTGAATTTTACCGTTTTCGAATCCATTCAGCCGATCTCCGGTTCTGGCGGTACCACTTTTAGCATAGCTTAGCATAGTTCATTGAATCTGATTAGACCGTTAGCATCGCGCTTAAAAATGACCAAAGAGTTTTGATATTTTTCCTATTTAAAACTTGACTCTTCTGTAGTTAAATCGTGTACTAAGACTAAGACTGCGTAATATCATTGCGCCTGCTGCAGCCATGATACGGCAGCAAAGTTCCTTGATTATTACGCCTGAATGAGAGTATAGTTCCTAGCCATATCAGCCTAGAAAATTGCAACTTTTCATTTTCTGTCGGTCTTAGTACACGATTTAACTACAGAAGAGTCAAGTTTTAAATAGGAAAAATATCAAAACTCTTTGGTCATTTTTAAGCGCGATGCTAACGGTCTAATGAGATTCAATGAACTATGCTAAGCTATGCTAAAAGTGGTACCGCCAGAACCGGAGATCGGCTGAATGGATTCGAAAACGGTAAAACTCAACTGTTTAACTCTAGGGGAGTTGGAAAATGAGCCTATTTTCAAAAAAAGTGGAGTGTTCCTTTAATTACTGCAGTAGTAATTTCTCGATAGAAATGATATCAAAATTGAATAAATAATATTTTGTACCAAAATAACACCTTTGCATCTGCTAAAATCAAACAGCTTAATGCAAAATTAGTTTTCAAAGATCAAACTCGATAGATCAGAAAGGCATAGAAAAGAAGTTATGGTTTACAGACAAAATTCCAGAAAATTGCACACTAGCACAAATACACTCATTTAAACACTACGAAACATGCATACGCTTCAAAATACAGGATGGGTATATTTTGGCATAGTTGTATTTTACATATACAGTCAAAAATGTATGTTTGTGTGTTTCTGTATGTGTCTGTGTGTGTGTGCATGTGTTTGTGGGTGTTGGAATGTGGATCTGGCCCGTAGTCCACATGAGGGGCCCCTTTGATGTCCTAAGAGCAAGGAAATTGGGCCTCCTGTTTTACCTCGGAGGGTAACAAAGGTGTCAAGTGGGCTCATCTCTTGCAGACCGGTCGGAGCAGAGATGAGATTTTACAACCCAAACAGCATGCTAAAAGCGTTCTGAACATTCCAAAGTTTATTGATTATCCTGATACGTGTGCATATGCTACACTTGTGCTAAGAAATAAGTCTCCTGACAGTTCTCTCCCAAGTGTTTCGATTGTTGTCAGCATTAAGTCTGAGAATGATTCAGTTGGCTATATAACACTTTTAATTGTCAAGAAATTACTTCTCTTTAAATGTTTTGGTTCAACATACTTGGCTGTTGATCAAACATTGCCTTAAACTTACAAGAAAAAAAAATATTTCATTTTATTTAGTATCTTTTAGGAGGGTGTACTCATCTTTGCTACATAACATTTTATCACCTTGATAAGAAAATCTTATTTTTATGAAAACTTTTGACATGCTTCTTTGGTAATTGATTAAGCAGACTTGCTGGAACATTATATCGCTAAAGAACCCTAACATGTCTTCAAAGTAAATGAGTAATTGCTGACTTTGAGAAGTTTCAGAGGGGGTGTACTCATTTATCCTGTGCACTGTATTTCGATCACCTCCCCATCAAAGATGGATCTGCAAATCTCAGTTTTTCTTCTCTTCATTCTGTTCAGTGGATGTACAAAATAAAATAAAAAACTACAAAAAGTGTTTAAGTGTAGAAATTTTACGTTACCAGAACATTCTCAGAACGTCCACACTGGTGTTAAAGATGTTGCCTAGTAACGTTCCCAGACGGTCATGATGTTGAGTTCTTTTAGGGTTTGCGGGACGTTATTTGACGGACCTTCACAGAACATTCAGGACATTCTCTGTATGTTTAGGGAACTATATTTTATTTGGAAATGTTCTCAGAATGTCCCTGCTGCCCTTGTCAAAAAATTTAATTGAAAATTAGAGCTAAATTGACTAACAAAAGTGCCTGTTCAAACTAAAACTAATGTTTCTGTCTTACAGAAAGAAAGAAAAAAGCTCTTCACAGGTATTTGTGAACTGAGAACTCCACATCGTGACCGTCTCTGAACATACTTGGAACGTTACTAGACAATATCCTTAACACCAGTGTGGATGTTCTGAGAATGTTCTGGGAATGTAAAATTTCTAGTGGGGTAACCTGTAAAATAGTCAACATGACTGCAGTGGTTCAACGTTAATGTTGTGAAGTGATGAGAATACATTTTGTGTGCAAAAACAAAACAAAAATAAATATTTTATTTAAAAATTGTCATCAATCATACTTGAATTACTTACACCCTTTTAAAAAGCATTATGTGTCCACAAACTTTTGGAACAGAGCTTCTGAAAACACAAACAATGTTTTGCTGAAACCTACAAAATCATATTTCTTAACCTCAGAGCTCATCATTTTTACTTTCAGAAGCATATTGTTGCACTTTATTTCACAGCTAGGCAAAAAAAAAAAAAAAAAACTTGAATAATAATGACCTGACCGTGAAGCCTCAGAACACCACTGCAAAATGTAATTAAGTAAAAACAGTATTCAGTTTAAATTGCACTCAAAGAATCATGTAAAGTACAAATAACCAAAAATAATATGTTATTTGTCAAACACCCAGCGTTTGTTAGGTAGGTTATATTGTGAATTTGTATCCATGTATTTAATGTGTTTGGCAACAGTTGGCTAGACAAACAGTCTGTTTGAGTGAAATAAGAATGTGAACTATTTAATCAGTTGTGCCTTTAGCATTATTTTGTGTGTGACAGTCAGTTCCAAAGATTTAGCAAACACAATACCAATGTTTTTGAAAACCAAAACAAGTCTGCTCTGTGAATTAAATTTTTTTGTTTTGTTTTGTGCAGGCTGTATGCTTTAGCTGGTTAGCAATTAAATGCATGGTCTAGCTTAATATAAAACAAAAATATATAAAACATATGCTAATTAAAAACTTTGAGCACAGTAGTTTATGGTGGGTGTAAATCAACAAGTTATACATTGTTTTTATCACATTGTGAACACATTGTTACTTTGGGCCGTTCACACCAAGAACGGTAACAATAAAAACAACTCTATTAGTGTCCACACCAGCAAACGATATGTTTATTCTAAGTGCACGCTTATGTCCTGTGCTGTTTTAAATGCTCAAGCTCAATCTTATAGTAGGATGGATTTTGATTGGCTCAATGTTTTAATTATTCATTAGCTGAAAAAATAAATGAATAAATAAAACAACATAATTTCTCTGTGCCGTTGTCATTAAGGTTGTGGTGTGACTTCATGGCTATTCATATTTTTAAAAAATTTTAAGGACTATATAGTTTTTATTATATTTATCGTCCTTGGTGTGAAGAGACCTCGGGATAGTTCACTCAAAAAAAAAAAAAAAAAATTCTCATGCAGGTTTGTAAACATGAGGGTAAATTATGGCAGAATTTTAATTTTATGAGATTACCTATCCTAAATATAGTTTTCTTATAAAGAACCAGATTCATTTCCACCCTGTGGTGAAGTTGTAATATTGGAAAGTAAATAATTTAATCTCCTGTTTTTATTTCATTGTCTTTCTGTTAAACTTTCATTTTCTCATGAAGATCCTCCCCTTTTGATAAGATATAAATGAGCACTGAAACAGGTGTAGTATTTCATTCACCTCCTGATCAAAGATGGATCTGCAAATCTCAGTTTTTCTTCTCTTTGTTCTGTTCACTGTGGGTACAAAGACAAATAGTGTTTGTTTTTAATGTTATTAAATCCAAATTGATGTTTCTCTCTCTGTCTCTCTATTTTTTATTATTAAAGGACACTCTCTCAGCTGTAATCAGTGTGCGATGGGCTCTTGTACACAGCAAACATGCTCCAATGGATCTACCAACTGCTTCGGTTTAACATATGCTGGTAAGTCCAGTATGATGGATTGAAATTATTGATATAATTGGCTGATGGAGATGCTGCTATCATTTATTTGTGCTGCATATTATAAATTATGTTGATCTAATATGTAGAACTCAGCACAGAACAGCTACTTTTATGGACCGAATTTATAATTGTACACATAAAATATTGAAATTCATTGTTTTCCCTCAAATTCCATAATATATTATATACAGTGGGTATGGAAAGTATTCAGACCCCCTTAAATATTTCACTCTTTGCTATATTGCAGCCATTTGCTAAAAATCATTTAAGTTCATTTTTTTCCTCATTAATGTACACACAGCACCCCATATTGACAGAAAAACACAGAATTGTTGACATTTTTGCAGATTTATTAACCCTTAAATGCATGACTGTTTTGCCAATCATTCTTACATATTCGGGTCTTTATCGACCCGGATCAAACACGGAAGGATCTCTACCTGTCGCGATAATATAAAACTCCTCTGATATTAGAGTAACAATTACTGAAGAATAAAATAAATTGTATTTTGTTACCTTTTGGAGCTTGAAAGGGCTCAGTTTGAGCAGATGTTTTATGCCATCATCCTCGTCAGAGCTCATTTCCCAGTAAATTCAGCAAATAATGGGCTATTTTTATGTTTGAGGTCACGAATATGAGCCCATTCGCGATCTCAAACGTATTCTCAAAACTATAATTTTCAACATCTTCAAAATCAATATTTTGATTGCTAACAGCTTCACCAGATTCATCCAGTAACAGTTACAGTCATATTTCATTGCGTTTAGTACTTGCTCTGCAGTAAATCGTTGAGCCATTTCATGTTTGTCTTATTATTTCGTTTTCTGTCTGAATGAGTCGTCACATCAGCATTGTGTTTCAGACATTGCCACCTTGTGGAATAAAGGTGAATTGCACTTATTCCTTCATCTATGATTCAATTATTGTTGTGCAGAAAAAAAATATACGTACACTCATACACACTTCGGGTCGTTTGCGACCCTATACAATTTTTACAAAAAATGAATACAAAAATGGGCATTCTTTTATCATTTTTTCTTATATTCTTTATAATGAATTGATTGAGGAATACCAAGAAGGTTGATGTCTAACTTTAAAAAATGAACAAGGAGGAGGGTAGTAAAAGACTCAAGACCTGAGGTATGCATTTATGGGTTAAAAAAGAAAAACTGAAATATCACATGGTCCTAAGTATTCAGACCCTTTGCTCAGTATTTAGTAGAAGCACCCTTTTGATCTAATATAGCCATGAGTCTTTTTGGGAAAGATGCAACTTTCTCCCATTTCCCGACTGCATCTCTGGAGCTCAGCCACAGCGATCTTTGGGTTCTTCTTTACCGCTCTCACCAAGGCTCTTCTCCCCCGATAGCTCAGTTTGGCTGGACGGCCAGCTCTAGGAAGGGTTCTGGTCTTTTTTTTGTAACCTTGGCCAGATCTGTGCCTTGCCACAATTCTGTCTCTGAGCTCTTCAGGCAGTTCCTTTGACCTCATGATTCTCATTTGCTCTGACACACACTGTGAGCTGTAAGGTCTTATATAGACAGGTGTGTGGCTTTCCTAATCTCCTAATCAAGTCCAATCAGTATAATCAAACACAGCTGGACTCAAATGAAGGTGTAGAACTATCTCAAGGATGATCAGAAGAAATGGACAGCACCTGAGTTAAATATATGTGTCACAGCAAAGGGTCTGATACTTAGGACCATGTGATATTTCAGTTTTTCTTTTTTAATAAATCTGCAAAAATGTCAACAATTCTGTGTTTTTCTGTCAATATGGGGTGCTGTGTGTACATTAATGAGGGAAAAAAAATGAACTTAAATGATTTTACCAAATGGCTGCAATATAACAGAGTGAAAAATTTAAGGGGGTCTGAATACTTTCCGTACCAACTGTATATATATATTTTTTTGGGGGGAAAAAATTACGTTACGTTTGTCTTTTCTCTCTGCTTTTCAGTAAATAATACCGTAATTAAGCTTAGAGGTTGTGATCCAGCAAGTACCTGTGCAAATGGTTCCCTCAGCTTTCTACTTCCTGCTGTAACACAGATCTGTGTAACACCCAAGATGCTCCAGGTATTGTATTGTGCAGTCAACAGTCATAAAGCACAATATAATTAAGGTTGGACTTTTTATTGGGGACTGTGACGTCAGCCAAAAAGTTGCTTCAGGGTTTGTTCACACTTGGCAAGTTTGGTTCAATTAAAACAAATGTGACTGCTTAAGATAATTTTAAGAACATCTCAACTCAACTGTGCTATTTTGAGACACCATGAGTATGTGCTTTTAACATACTGTCTCTGTATTTAAAAAAAAAATAATAATAATTACCACTTGCAGTACACTTGAACCTGTGTATGAAAAGAAAATGAAAGATGGGTTCAAGTGTACTGCAAGTGGCAATTAAATTTTATTTTATTTTTTTAATACAAAGATGTTAAATGTATGTTAAAAGCACATTTGTGACCCTGGACCACAAAACCAGTCATAAGTTGCACAGGTATATTTGTAGCAATAGCCAACAATACATTGTATTGGTCAAAATTAGTGTTTTTTCTTTTATGACAAAAATCATTAGGATATTCACAAGTTCACATATACATATAATTAGATAGAGTAAAGTAATGCGTATTTGGCGTGCTGTCCAGGTGGAAGGGCTCCAAGCTCTGAATTTTGGCCCGAACCCAGAGTACTCCCCCCAGATGTGGTTAAGAGAGATAGAACTAGAAGTGAGGAGATGGGGTGGCGGAGGGATGCTGATAAACTGTCAGTTGAACAGAGGTAAGTCTGCAGTATATATACCTCTGTTGGTTGATTAGCTGAATGCTTTCCCCTTGTGATAATTAATCTGCACCCTCTCCTCCGGAATTTTGTTAATTAAACACCATTTAAGTAAAGATCATGTTCAATGAAGATATCTTGTAAACTTGCAACTTTATATCAAAATGTTATTTTTGTGAGTGGATATGTGTTGCTAAGGACTTAGTTTGGACAACTTTAAAAAACGATTTTCTCAATATTTAATTTTTTTTTTTTTTGCACCCTCAGATTCCAGATTTTCAAATATTGCTATCCTAACAAACCATACATCAATGGAAAGCTTATTTATTCAACTTTCAAATTATGTATTAATCTCAATTTCATAAAATTGACTCTTATGACTGGTTTTGTGGTCTAGGGTCACATTTTAGGTCATATTCATGGCATCTCAAAATAGCACAGTATAGAGTACACTTAGATGTTCTTAAGATTTCTTAAGCAGTACTACAGAAGAATTTTTAGTATATTAAGTACAAAACAAGTGCATGAAAATAAAGCACTTTTAGTACATTAAGGAAGTGTACAATTTTTCACCTGTGTTGTGTTGTCCACCTGACTATAAACCACTGAGAGTGATTCTAGCATACCGGCAGCTCGCATAAACTCCCAATATGTAAACTGTCATTTTCAGAGATAAATTGAAACTAAAATCATTGATTCGCTCATTTTCTCGCATGCTGAGTCTCTCTTGTGCACAGTTTTAAAGAGCAATGTAGTGCAACGTTATTAAACCGCTGAACGAGACCACCATACAGTGACAGCATTTCTTCAGTGACCGAACCAAGAGAACTGAACAACAAATGTGAACACACTGGAAAGTTATTCCAATTTTACAAAAGATTATGAGGACAGAAGTTTTCATTGGAACAATGTTGTGTGCACAATAAGACCAGAACAATGTAAAGAAAGCATTTTCTTTCTGTAAAGCCCTCTAACACCACGAATGGAAAGAAATGTTAGTTGTGATGGAACAACAAGTCAAGTCAAGTCACCCTCATTTATATAGCGCTTTTTACAATGCAGATTGTGTCAAAGCAGCTTTACATTGATAATTGGTATATAATTTTTCCTTTTAAAGAATAGTGTCAGTGCAGGCAGATCAAAAGCACTGTTGAATAAATGTCAAGGATACTGTTGAATATCAAATGTCAAGTCAAATTAAATTAGGGCTGCACGATTAATCATATTTTATCACAATAACGATATCTGCTTCTCTCGATTGATTTTAAATAATCGTCACGATATAAGTCCGCTCTATGAAAATGAACATAATTTGGAAATATTGGAAGTAATATTAGGAATTTCGCTGTTTTATCTTTTGAAGTTCCTAAAGTTTTTTACCAGTTTTCATAATGTTGATCAGCTAAAAATGATTTTTCTTTGCTTTACGAATTTGCCGGGCAATTTGAATCTGGTTTGTCTTATTGCAAACGAATTGTGTTGCTTTAAAATCTAATGTGAATACATATTACAAAGCGCTCACCAAAACCATGTTTTGTATTGATTTACCATCTAACGAAATTATCATAGTTGGTTAAATTTAAGTCTTTGTGCCACCTACAGGCCTTTTGGGTGAAGTGTAGGTAGGTAAAGATATTGCAAAATAGCCATAGTTCCCATTCAGTCGGTCACGTTCGGCGTACGTCGGACAGACCGACGAATAGGAATCTCGCTAGAGAGGCCAATCTACTTCGAGTGTAACTAAACGAGCCAATGCACATTGGCATGCAATCATATGCATCAGCTGCTTGCCTCGCAGCGCGGGTATATAATGAGCAGCAGGTGCGTTGCATCTTCAGCTTTTCGCTTCGGAGCAAAACTTCTGCAACACTGAAGAAAGCTACTGAAAGCACGAGTGTGGTGAACGAGTCTGCTCTTCAAGACGTCTCTTGGTTGCGGTGCAGGCAGACAGCGCAGCAGCGTGGCCGATTTCTCCTTTGTTTTTTCTTTGCCTTTTATTTTGAGCAAAAAAGCTGTAATCAGCGTGAAGGCCGTTCTCATGGCTGGTGAAACAGTGCGCCTAGAGCTAAAAAGCTGTTATTACAGCTGGTAAGAGAGCGCCTTCAAGGAGAGTGCACACGACAGGCTGCACATTTCCCTGTCTGTGCTGCAGCGGCTTTTCCCCTGCGTGCTTCAGCACCTAAAAGAGTCAGTCCTTGAAAGAGCTTACAAGAGTAGTTCGCGTCTTTTTAAAGATGTCGTTCTACTTGTGTTTTTCTGGATGCGGTCGTTACCTGGCACCTCGGGATGGTCACCAACGCTGTATCGCGTGCTTGGGCTTAAGGCACGCTGAGGCGGCGTTTGTGGACGAGTCATGTACCCATTGTGGGAAGATGACCGTCGCGGAGTTGCGGTCGAGACTCCACTTCCTGCAAAGGGGTGGAGTCCCGGTCCCAATGCCTCGTTCCAATCGTCCTCAGAGGGTTGCTTCAGGCGGCGGGGCTGGTGACTTGAGGATCACGGTGAGCGTGTTTCCTTCGGGGAACCTACCCCCTAGGAACCCTCACCCCTCTTGCACTCCGCATCCAGTAGAGCTGCCGGGGGAACGCGGTGGACCACCCCAGAGGTGTGTACCATCCGTATCCTTCGGAGCTCCCCAAGACGACCGGATGTCGATCGCTGCATCGGAGGGTGAGCCTGACGCTTCTGGGGATGAAGATTCGGCGCAGCTGCCTCCCTCGGGAGTGACAACTGTGCCCGATTCAGACCTGGAAATGATGGCTATGCTTTCCCGGGCCGCCAACAGGATCGGGCTCGTGTGGAATCCTCCACCGTGTCCCGAGCCCTCGAGGTTGGATGATTGGTATCTCGGGGTGGCAAGGGCTGGTTCTCAGCCCCCCACCCCAGTGCCTTTCTTCCCGCAGGTGCATGAAGAGCGCACTGGCACGTGGACGGCACCTTTTACTGCCCGAAGCCGTGTCGGTGGGTCCTCCTCCCTCACCACCCTTGATGGTGGAGCGGCTAAGGGTCATACGCGCATACCCCCTGTGGAACGGGCCATTGCTATGCAACTGTGCCCTAACTCCACCTGGCGGGGGGAGCCGTCTCTCCCTTCCCGGGCCTGTAAGTACTCATCGGATCTTACCGGCAAGGCTTATCAGGCCTGTGGGGAAGCCGCTTCCGCCTTACACGCTATGGCGTTGTTGCAGGTCCATCAGGCCAAGGCACTGAAGGACCTGCACGAGGGTGGTCACGATCCGCAAGTTCTGCAAGAACTTTGTGCCATGACGTGGGTCATGCGATGTCCACCATGGTGGTCCAGGAACGCCATCTCTGGCTGTGTCTCGCGGACATGAGGGATACCGACAAGGTCAGGTTTCTTAATTCCCCCGTGTCCCAGACCGGCCTTTTCGGCGACGCGGTCGAGAACTTTGCCCAACAGTTCTCGGCTGTACAAAAGCAGTCAGAGGCCATCAGTCACATCCTGCCGAGGCGGTCAGCTGCTGCACCTCCACCGCCGGCGGCACCTCAGACTGCCCGTCGCCGAGGGCGCCCCCCCGCTCCCACGCCCCAGCAGCAGCAGCCTCCATCCAAGCGGCGTCGTGGAGCTGGTCGCGGGCGGGGTGCCCAGCCCGTCCAGCCACCCCCTAAGAAGAAGGGTGGCAAGGCCAAGCCCTAGGACGGGCAACCCGGAGATGGATGGGACTGCTCTTCAGGAGGTGGTGACCGCACCGCTCCTTCCCCCGGAGGAGGGCCGGGTGGAGAATCTTTTGGTGGAGAATCTTTTGTTCCCCTTTTTTGTTCCAAATTTTCAATAAAAGAGCAGTTTCCTCTATCTCCGGGTCCGAAGAGGGCTCGGAGAGCAGTGGGAGGGCTAGAACCTCACCACTCTCATCCACCTCTTCTGTCGCCAGCGGACAGCAGTGAGCAGCAGGTAAGCAAAACCTCGACTGCTCCCTCTGTCCACCCGTGGAAGCAGGTAAGTGTTGCACAGCACACTGTGACCCTGCTTCGGGCCGCCTCACACAGAGAGCCTCCCGGGCCGCGTCCCTGCTTTCCACCTCGCTGCCCCGCAGCGGGTACGCCGGTGGTCCCCTTGGTGCCACTTGCACGGTCTCTGGGAGCCTGGCTAGCGCTCCCCAGTCCGTCTCGCTGGCTCCTTCGGACCATCAGGCTCAGCTATGCGATTCAGTTCGCCCGGCGCCCCCCCCCAAGTTCAGGGGCATCCTCTTCACTACAGTGAAAGATGCCGATGCCCCTGTTCTGCGTGCGGAGATCGCAGTCCTACTGGCGAAGGACGCGATAGAGCCGGTCCCTCCAGCCGATTTGAGGTCGGGGTTCTACAGCCCCTACTTCATTGTACCCAAGAAAAGCAGCGGGTTACGACCGATCTTGGACCTGCGAGTTTTGAATCGGAGCCTCCACAAGCTACCGTTCAAAATGCTCACGCAGAAACGCATTTTCGAGTGCATCCGTCCCCGAGATTGGTTTGCAGCGATAGACCTGAAGGACCCGTACTTCCATGTTTCGATTCTTCCGCGACACAGGCCATTCCTGAGATTCGTGTTCGAAGGTCGAGCATATCAGTACAGAGTCCTACCCTTCAGGCTGGCCCTGTCTCCCCGCGTCTTCACGAAAGTCGTGGAGGGAGCCCTTGTTCCCATGAAAGAACAGGGTGTTCGCATTCTCAACTATCTAGATGACTGGCTCATTCTAGCACAGTCTCGGGATCAGTTGTGCGAACACAGGGACTTGGTGCTCAGTCACCTCAGCCAGTTGGGGCTTCGGGTCAACTGGGAAAAGTGCAAACTCGCCCCAGTGCAGAGGATCTCTTTTCTCGGTATGGAGTTGGATTCGGTCGAACAGATAGCATGCCTCACAGAGGAACGTGCTCGGTCGGTGTTGAACTGCCTGAATATGTTCAACGGCAGGACAGCGGTCCCACTGAAGTTCTTTCAGAGCTCCTGGGGCATATGACAGCTGCAGTGGCGGTAACACCGCTCGGTCTGCTTCATATGAGACCGCTTCAGCACTGGCTTCACGGCCGAGTCCCGAGATGGGCGTGGCAACGCGGCACGTTCCGGGTTCCAATCACTCAGGAGTGCCGCCGAACCTTCAGTCCGTGGTCGGACCCTTTGTTTCTCCGGGCAGGAGTGCCCCTAGAACAAGTGTCCCGGCATGCTGTGGTTTTCACAGATGCTTCTGCCACCGGCTGGGGTGCCACGTACAACGGGCATGCAGTCTCAGGGGTTTGGACGGGACCCTATCTGCATTGGCACATCAATTGCCTCGAGTTGCTGGCAGTACGCCTTGCTCTGAGCCGCCTCAAAGGCCTGCTTCGGGGCAAGCATGTACTGGTCCGTACGGACAACACTGCGACTGTTGTGTACATCAACCGTCAAGGTGGTCTACGCTCCCGTCGCATGTCGCAACTCGCCCGCCATCTCCTCCTGTGGAGTCGGAAGCATCTGAGGTCGCTTCGCGCCATTCATGTTCCCGGTGTGCTCAACCGTGTGGCCGACGAGCTATCACGAGCTGCGCTGCCAGGAGAGTGGCGACTCCACCCCCAGGTGGTTCAGCTGATCTGGAGAGAATTCGGAGAGGCTCAGGTAGACCTGTTTGCCTCACCAGAAACCTCCCACTGCCAGTTGTTTTACTCTCTGACCGAGGGGACACTCGGGACAGATGCACTGGCTCACAGCTGGCCCCGGGGCCTGCGCAAATATGCGTTTCCCCCAGTGAGCCTACTTGCACAGACCCTGTGCAAAGTCAGGGAGGACGAGGACCAGGTCTTGTTAGTTGCGCCTTACTGGCCCAACCAGACCTGGTTCCCAGAACTCTCACTCCTCGCGACAGCCCCTCCCTGGCCCATCCCTCTGAGGAAGGACCTCCTTTCTCAGAGACGGGGCACTCTTTGGCACCCGCGTCCAGACCTCTGGAAACTCCATGTCTGGTCCCTGAACGGGACGCGGAGGTTCTAGATGACTTGCCCCCTGAGGTACTTAACACCATCACTTCGGCACGTGCACTGTATACGAGACGTGCTTATGCCTTGAAGTGGAACCTGTTCGTCGAGTGGTGCTCTTCTCGCCGAGAAGACCCCCGAAGATGCTCGATCAGAGTAGTGCTTTCCATCTTGTAGCCAGGGTTGGAGCGTAGGCTGTCCCCCTCCACCCTCAAAGTCCATACTGCTGCTATATCCGCTTACCACGACCACATAGATGGCAAATCTGTTGGTCAGCACGACCTGGTCATCAGGTTCCTTAGGGGGGCGAGACGGTTAAATCCTCCTCGTCCCCCCTCCATACCCTCTTGGGACCTTACTCTGGTGCTCAGAGCACTCCAGATTGCTCCCTTTGAGCCTTTGCTGTCAGCAGACTTAAAAATTCTGTCTATGAAGACTTTGCTGCTGGTGGCATTGGCCTCCATCAAGAGGGTAGGGGACCTGCAGTCATTTTCGGTCGACGAATCGTGCCTAGAGTTCGGGCCGGGTGACAGCCACATGGTACTGAGACCCCGGCCTGGCTATGTGCCCAAGGTTCCTACCACTCCCTTCAGGGATCAGGTGGTGAGCCTGCAAGCGCTGCCCTCGGAGGAGGCAGACCCAGCCCTGGCTTTGCTCTGTCCAGTTCGCGCCTTGCGACTGTACATAGACAGAACTCGAAGCTTCAGGACCTCAGACCAGCTCTTTGTCTGTTACGGAGGCCAGCAGAAGGGAAAGGCTGTCTCCAAGCAGAGGATGGCCCACTGGATAGTGGATGCCATCGCCCTGGCTTACCAAGCTCAGGGCGTGCCCTGCCCGCTCAGGTTGCATGCTCACTCCACGAGAGGTGTAGCATTCTCCTGGGCGCTGGCTCGTGGCGCCTCGCTAACAGACATTTGAAGAGCTTCGGGCTGGGCGAAAACTAACACGTTCGCTAGATACTATAGCCTTCATGTCGAGCCGGTCTCCTCCCGTGTTCTCGCCTCAGGTCAGAGGCACGGAGAGGCCCCGGCTTAGTGTCGGCTTGCTGTGCTACATGCGCGTTCTATTCTCCAGAGAGTCTCTACGGGCAGACCCTGTTGAGTCCTCCGGTTACCCCTCGGCAGCCGACGTGGCGGAGCGTCTGGCGCCAGGCCTATACTCCGTTGTATCCTTGAGAACCGGATTTAGGCTGGGTTCCATATGTGTGACCCTACGGGGATCCCATATGGGTTTTTCCACGGCTGCTCCTAAACGAAGCCCGTGTCTTTCCCTCTGGGAGAACCCATCTCTCACCGAGTGGAGTCACCCCAGTTCTTCCATATGTTGTACAACCTACGAGGTTAGTCCATATGTACTTATCCATATAACTCCTTCGGGGAGGGATATGGCTTCCGCAGCGTTCCTTATCTCATGTAAGGCTACGCTTTCCCAGCGTTATCCAATTGTCTCACTGAGTGGGTTTTGGGAACAACAGTGATCGACCCTCTCTGTGTGAGCCCGGTCCCACCGTCCTTAGGCAAGGGGGTTCAGGTGGCTCACAACAGAGCACTGGAAGAAGGCAGCTCCTGTGGCGCTTTGGTAGGGATTCCTATTCGTCGGTCTGTCCGACGTACGTCGAACGTGACCGACTAAATGGAAACGTCTCAGTTACATAGGTAACCCTCGTTCCCTGAAGGAGGGAACGGAGACGTACGTCCCGTCGCCACAGGCGTTGTCCTGCTGATGCTGCCGCCTGCTGGGTTCGGCTCCTCAGTGAAAACCTGAAGATGCAACGCACCTGCTGCTCATTATATACCCTCGCTGCGAGGCAAGCAGCTGATGCATATGATTGCATGCCAATGTGCATTGGCTCGTTTAGTTACACTCGAAGTAGATTCAAGCCAGAAACTGTGGCACTGGCTGTCGTGTTGATGATGTCTTCACAATGGATGATTTAGTTGACTCGATCTCTACTGATACAGGGCTGCGTTGTGGTCGTGTCAAGGCACCGGTCCTCGGTCTCATCTGGAAATGGCCCCAAATCCGGTTGACTACGGTAAACCTCGGGATAAACAGAAAGACTAATATTAGCGTAGATGCCATTCTTTTTCTGATGTAACAAGTACATCTGGTGTTATAGGAAGTGTTCCCGGTTCCGGCTGAACTAATTTATGCAGCCTAATAATCCTTTTGTGCAAGAACTGCACAAATGTTTTGAGCTGTTCAGGGATTGAAGACCGCTGCTTTACAGGTGAGGAGGATGAAGAGATTTTTTATCTTTTGTTGTTGTTGTTGTTGTTAATCTTATGCATTTACTACATATTTTGTTAATAAAACATCATTTCACGAGTTCACACTTACAAATAATCAGATAGAAAATAGTATGCATAGTAGTATGCGTATTTGGCGTGCTGTCCGAGGAAAGGGCTCCGAGCTCGGTATTTTGGCCCGAACCCAGATTACTCCCCCCAAAAATTGCAAACCAATGCAGGACAGCAGCCGGAACATTACTGATGACCCCCAAAATTGCCTTGCTTAGGCTGAATGTGCTGCTAGGAGGGTTAGTAAAGGACCGGTAGAGTTATCGTCATATGGATGAAGACATTGGACAGTGTTGAGCTCCTGCGGGAGCCGAGGTGACAACACTGCTGCGGCAGTGGAGGAATTAGCCAGAACTGAGCTCCTGCGGGAGCCGAGGTGACACCACTGCTGCGGCAGTGGAGAAGTTGGCCTGAAGAACTGAGCTCCTGCGGGAGCCGAGGTGACATCACTGCTGCGGTAGTGGAGGAATTAGCCAGAACTGAGCTCCTGCGGGAGCCGAGGCAACATCACTGCTGCGGCAGTGGAGGAAATAGCCAGAAGAACTGAGCTCCTGCGGGAGCCGAGGTGACGACACTGCAGCGGCAGTGGAGAGAACAGCCAGAGGAACGGAGCTCCTGCGGGAGCCGAGGCAACATCACTGCTGCGGCAGTGGAGAGAACAGCCAGAGGAACTTAGCTCCTGCGGGAGCCGAGGCGACATCACTGCAGCGGCAGTGGAGAGAAAAGCCAGAATAACTGAGCTCCTGCGGGAGCCAAGGTGACATGACTGCTGCGGCAATGATAGAAAATTTTCGTTATATGGAATGATGGTATTGGTTGTGTTGGATATGGTGGCTTGCAGGTATGTGTGAGAGAACGAGCTGGAGCCGAAACTAACCGATAGGTGCTAATCATCACATCATTATCTATAGGTCACAGATGATTGGTTCCTCCTGTTTTAGTAGCCAATGAGCTGCGTGCTTAATCTTTAAATACATGAGTTAGCATTGCTTAGTAGCGCAGCGTGCTTCAGAATCATCTAAGATAAGTAAATGGGTTTTACACTATATCACTGCATTTTGCGTAGTCTGCTTTACCAATTCTATGTCATATCAACAGTCTGTTAATGTTTTGAGAGAATTACTAAGCATTTTAGCAGCTAGCGCATATGCATGTGTATAATGATACAGAGACAAGCTTGCTGACTTAAACGGAAACAGGTTTCGCCTTGTATCACATTCTAACGAAACTACAGCTGTCACGATCACCTGTGAGAGTGCCCATCAGCCACTAGAGGGCACTCCATCTTGGACTCTTGTTTTCACCCCTTGGACTACAATTCCCATATTCACCCCTGGACTCATTATTACACTCATTGCACTCAGCTGTTTTGTGTTTCATCATTAGTGTCTGTCTATTTAATCTCAGTTGTTTCTGTCCTCAGTTGTGGTTTGTTGTATTGTTACGAGCACTTTTTGTTACCTCTGGCTTTCTGTTTTTTGTGGACTGTTTCATGTATTTTGACCCTTGCCTGTTCTCTGGATTTTGACCTTGGATTACCCTTTAATAAATGCTGCAACTGGATCCTACCATCTTGTTCTTGTGTGCACCGTGACAGAACAAACCACCACAATGCAAGGATCCAGCAGCGAGGGAGTCTGGTCCCCAGCCAAGGCACAGGGTGCTTGGGGCAGTCCCCAGGATTTGGCGGCGCTGCGGCAGAAGGGTATGAGGATACGGCCATTTATCCAGAGGTTCTGGTCACGGGCAGAGAAGTTTAGCCTCCCTGATGCGGTCCTCAAGGAGACTTGCAACGGCTGTCTGAACGACCCTCTACCGCAGTGGGAGATGGAGCTGGTGGGGAGGTTGAATTTTTGGAACTTTGCCAATTACCTATACCTACGTAAGAATAAGCCGATTCGGAGACCTCCTGTTCCCGCTCCAGCCCGTGTGTCTGCTCCAGAACCCTCTCCACCCTGTGTGTCCACTCCAAGATCCGCTCCAGCCAGTGAGTCTGCTCCAGCCAGTGAGTCCACTCCAGAGCCCGCTCCAGTCAGTGAGTCCGCTCCAGTCAGTGAGTCCGCTCCAGCCAGTGAGCCCGCTCCAGCCAGTGAGCCCACTCCAGAGCCCACTCCAGAGCCCACTCCAGAGCCCGCTCCAGCCAGTGTGTCCACTCCAAGGTCCGTTCCAGCCAGTGAGTCCGCTCCAGCCAGTGAGTCTGCTCCAGAGCCCGCTCCAGCCTGTGAATTCGCTCCAGAGTCTACAGAGGAGGTGGGCACAGGTTCAGTGCCTCACTCACGTAAAAGGAGGAAGAGGAGGAGGAAGGCTTCAGTCATCCTTCAAGGCCTGGGGGCCTTCTCGGAGTCCGCTCCAGCCTGTGAGCCTGCTCCAGGCAGTAAGTCCATTCCAGAGCCCACTCCAGTCAGGGAGTCCACTCCATCCAGTGAGTCCACTCCAGAGTTCGCTCTAGCCAGTGAGTCCACTCCAGTCCCGCATGCTCTCCCTGTTAGTCCTATGATGGCCAAGAGGACTGTCTTCACTTTTTATGTTCTGGCGGTCTTGCGTGCCTGGAGGATGCACTCAGAACAGCCCGAGCCCGCTCCAGCCAGCGAGTCCACTCCAGAGGCCGCTCCAGCCAGTGACTCCGCTCCAGCCAGTGAGTCCACTCCAGAGCCCGCTCCAGCCAGTGAGTCCGCTCCATTCAGTGAGTCCGCTCCAGCGCCCGCTCCAGTCAGTGAGTCCGCTCCTGCCAGTGAGTCCGCTCCAGCGCCCGCTCCAGTCAGTGAGTCCGCTCCTGCCAGTGAGTCCACTCCAGAGCCCGCTCCAGCCAGTGAGTCCGCTCCAGCCAGTGAGTCCGCTCCAGCCAGTGAGTCCGCTCCAGAGCCCGCTCCAGTCAGTGAGTCCGCTCCAGTCAGTGAGTCCGCTCCAGTCAGTGAGTCCGCTCCAGCCAGTGAGTCCGCTCCAGCCAGTGAGTCCGCTCCAGAGCCCGCTCCAGTCAGTGAGTCCGCTCCAGCCAGTGAGTCCGCTCCAGAGCCAGCTCCAGCCAGTGAGTCCGCTCCAGCCAGTGAGTCCACTCCAGAGCCCGCTCCAGCCAGTGAGTCTGCTCCAGCCAGTGAGTCCGCTCCAGAGCCCGCTCCAGTCAGTGAGTCCGCTCCAGAGCCCGCTCCAGTCAGTGAGTCCACTCCAGCCAGTGAGTCCACTCCAGAGCCCGCTCCAGCCAGTGAGTCCGCTCCAGCCAGTGAGTCCGCTCCAGCCAGTGAGTCCGCTCCAGCCAGTGAGTCCACTCCAGCCCCGCATGCTTTCCCTGTCAGTCCTGCGATGGACTCAGGGCAGCCCGAGCCCGCTGCCTTCCCAGAGCAGCCCGAGCCCACGGCCGTCCCAGAGCAGCCCCAGCCCCCTGATACGGCCATGGAGGCCACCACCGAGCTGCCCGCTCGCCCTGATACGGCCACGGAGGTCGTCACCGAGCTGCCCGCTCTCCCTGATATGGCCATGAAGCACCCTTGGCCTACTGCCCTGTCGCCGTCCAAGCCTTCTGCCCTGCCACCACCGCCCAGATCTTCTGTCCTGCCGCCATCATCCAAGCCTTCTGCCCTGCCGCCGCCGCCCAGGCTTTCTGCCCTGCCGCCACTGCCCAGGCCGTCTGAACCGTTGGAACCAGCCTGGTCAGTTCCTCCAGCGCCACCCTGGCACTCAGCCAGGACTCCAGACCCGCTGGAACCAGCCTGGTCAGTTCCTCCAGCGCCACCCTGGCACTCAGCCAGGACTCCAGAAAAACTGGAACCAGCCTGGTCAGTTCCTCCAGCACCGCCCTGGCTATCAGTTGGGCACCCTGGATCTGGCCCACCATCCCTCCCCCTGATCCTCCTCCTGTCCACCTCCCTCCTGAGTTTTTTGTGTGTTTGTGTTTTGTCTGGTGGAGCGTCTGGTAGCCGCTCCTTTGAGGGGGGGTAATGTCACGATCACCTGTGAGAGTGCCCATCAGCCACTAGAGGGCACTCCATCTTGGACTCTTGTTTTCACCCCTTGGACTACAATTCCCATATTCACCCCTGGACTCATTATTACACTCATTGCACTCAGGTGTTTTGTGTTTCATCATTAGTGTCTGTCTATTTAATCTCAGTTGTTTCTGTCCTCAGTTGTGGTTTGTTGTATTGTTACGAGCACTTTTTGTTACCTCTGGCTTTCTGTTTTTTGTGGACTGTTTCATGTATTTTGACCCTTGCCTGTTCTCTGGATTTTGACCTTGGATTACCCTTTAATAAATGCTGCAACTGGATCCTACCATCTTGTTCTTGTGTGCACCGTGACAACAGCAAGTATTTTGTACAGCAGCAGCAGCAGCAGTAGTATGGATAACAATTCAGATAACAATGGAGCGGATATCAACAACATAACATAGAACGCAGCAGACTTTGTGTTGCGTGCAGGGCTAAAGTAACCTGTTGCTATGAGTTTGAGATGAGTTTGTGTCGGCTAATGAGTGATCATGCAATGTGAATATATCATGATTAAAATGCAAACAATGTTTTCATCTTATTTACATACTAAGTACATGAGCAGCGTATTCGGATTTTATTGGGCATATACTTTTCATACTACAGGACGAACAGCGATTTTGCAAGGTCGGTAAGTCATTTAATTAATGGATTTCACGTATAATGATATTTATCATTTCTGCTTACTCTAGAGCGTGCCAAGGCAGTTCTCCAACGAGGCAAGAGCGCCTCAGTATGCTTAATGTGTATTTTGTGTTATAATCTGTATAGTATAAACGTGTTGCGCTCTGGATAACATTAGGCGTTTTCTATGCAGCGTGTTGCAGCGGCTGGAAGTGTAGCCGAATTATGGACGCGCTTTGTTGATCTGAGCGGTGGCTGCATGACTGTCAGAAATCTCTTTGCTTAAAATGCCGAGGTATTCATTAACAGGAGCGTAAATAAAAGACACTTTGTAGTGTGGTGGTCAGCCATTGACGTAGCCGAACTTGAGTTCGCTACTGAGATAAGTGAACGTTTTACATGCTCGCGGCCATACGTTTCATTTGTGTTTATATGTGAGGACCGACAGCCGGTTGCACGCTGAGAAATGATGTTATAGGATTCACTGTCAAATTGCATCAACCGACATAACCATTTTATATGGGACAAAGATATAATAGAAATGCATTAGAATGCAACTTAGACAAAATAGAATATTAATTAAAATTATTTAGTTTTATTAATCTCATTCACATTATGACTGTAAATCTAAATGTTTCATAGTACTGCTCAACTCAACAACTCTTCAAGGCTGATGTTTTGTGTACCTACGTGTTTGGGCTGGGTCAGCTGAGGCATGTTGGAGTCATGCTCATTAATTTTCCGTTCATCCAAATGAGTTACTTTTAGGAGTATACAGGGTCCAATGACATTTTCAAACGATGCTACGTCATTATACAATTATTTGCTCAGGTGGTCGTGGAGGGTTTCTCATCTCTATTAGCCTGCAACGTTTTACCAATTGTTAAAGCCACACATAATGCGCGTTCTAATTGGTATGTTTGAGCTTTGGCTCAGACACACATAGACATAGGCCACTAGAGCTAAGCCATTCGGCGTGGTAGCCCAGGCACACATAGTCTAATAGACCACTAGAGTTAAGCCATTCGGCGTGGTAGCCCAGGCACACATAGTCTAATAGACCACTAGAGCCAAGCCTTACAGCCCACTGTCGTGGCAAAAATGGGCCGGGCACACATAGATAGTATACACACGGTTCCTATGGCTCTTCGGAGCAGCAGCAGTACATATGTTTTGGCGGTAGATCTGCTGGGGGGTCAGGGTGAATCATCATCTTGCCTTCTGCTTTGATGGGGGATCTCTGACATACAATACACCGGCTTGTATTGTCCAATATCATGTCACCTGCTTTGTTGGGGGGTTATTCATGTACGCTATATCGTACAGCAGCAGCATGTCTTACTTGCTCACAGCAGCGGGTCGTGTATGTATTGGCAGTAGCAAGTCCCGTACTTGCTCTGCAGCAGCAGCAGCAATAATCAACAGCAGCAGCAGCAGCAGCAATAATCAACAGCAGCAGCAGCAATTAAGCAGCAGCAGCAGCGTAGCAGATCTATTCCGCCAAGACCAAAAATATCCATTACCATACCAAACACTCCGAGAGTTGTCATGACAGAAATACAAAGTTCTGGCATGAAACTCTAGATGGCGCAGGCTAATAGGTCCTTTAACACACCTGCTAATCATCACATCATTATCTATAGGTCACAGATGATTGGTTCCTCCTGTTTTAGTAGCCAATGAGCTGCGTGCTTAATCTTTAAATACATGAGTTAGCATTGCTTAGTAGCGCAGCATGCTTCAGAAACCCTCCACCTTCCCCAGCTCCACCTGTATAGATCTGCTATGGTTATTCATGTACGCTATATCGTACAGCAGCAGCATGTCTTACTTGCTCACAGCAGCGGGTCGTGTATGTATTGGCAGTAGCAAGTCCCGTACTTGCTCTGCAGCAGCAGCAGCAATAATCAACAGCAGCAGCAGCAATTAAGCAGCAGCAGCAGCATAGCAGATCTATTCCGCCAAGACCAAAAATATCTACATTGTCATATCTATTACCATACCAAACACTCCGAGAGTTGTCATGACAGAACTAAGTTTCTAAGCGATTTGTTGATGAATCGCAGGACAGCGATGACAATATCTGAGTTTCAATGAATCTACACGACCGTGCGTGCAATCTTAACGTCATAGGCTACGAGCATATACAGCTGATTGAGTGTTTAAACCACAAGCGGCACATTAATTAGAACGGCAAACTTTACAGAAACAGTTTAAAACGTGAATTCCCCCGATCAGCTTTGATACAGATGTCATAATGTGGAAATTAAATCAGGGACGGAAAACGAGAAGGATTTTAACTGTGCTTTTATGGGGTTGAGCCGATGGGGAGGAAAGTCCGAGCTGGCTGGGATTGAATCTGCGCTGCGGCGCGGCTCTATCTTGCTGAAGGCCTGCTGAGGCGGCCTGATGCTGGAACAAGGTCCGTTCCTTCGCGAGAAGAGGCGGCATTGCCCGAGACTCGAGCTTGGTGCTCGACTGCCTTGTTGTCCATTTCTTTATGGCAGGAATGATAGAATGGGCAGGACTAGGAAATACACGGAAGGAGATCGCGGATGCTTCGACCGCAGTGACGAGAGTCGGCCTCGGCGTCTTGGCATGCGGGGACCCGTTTGTTTGGGCTGACGCCCCCCGAGATGAATCGGCGGCGGTGTAATTGCTCCTAGTAAGGCCAGAGGATTGTGGCAAAGATTCCTAGAGGACGAAAGTCTTCATCGGACACAAAGAGATTAATTTCGGACATGGTGGGAACTTAGGGCGGGTCAGATGCTGTCAAACTGTCGAGGAATATGGGTGAGTCGACCGTGTCTAATATATATGCTTTCACTCATGCTGATGGGTAGATATGTTGATTACTGATTGCTGACAGCTGGCCGAGATGACGTGATGATTAGTCAGATTATTTGAACGTTGCTCCTCCCAAATTTTGTTAATAAAACATCATTTAGTTAAATTTTACATTTTACATCATACATTTTATGATATATTAAATCAAATGTAAAGATTACTGAAATAAAACGTAATGATCACCTTTGCATTAGTTTCTGGGTTTATTTCTAATAAAGCTTACAATGCAAGCATAAAAAATGAAATTTGTTCAACCCCTTAAAGGAACACTGCACTTTAACCCTAACCCAGACCGTTGGAAAATGAAAAGTTGCAACTGTTTAACTCTAGGGGAGTTGGAAAATAAGCCTTTTTTTAAAAAAAGTGGAGTGTTCCTTTAAGTCACCTTTATTTATATAGCGCTTTTTACAATGCAGATTGTGTCAAAGCAGCTTTACAGTGATAACTGGTATATAATTTTGGCTGCACAGCAGCTCTTAAAGAAAATGGTGTCAATGCAGGTAGATCAAAGCACTGTTGAATATCAAATGTCAAGTCAAATGTCAAGTGTCCCCAACTAAGCAAGCCAAAGGCGACAACGGCCAGTGACCCAAACTCCAACAGGTGACATCAGGTGGCAAATAGGTGTTAAAATGGAGAAAAAAACCTTGGGAGAAACCAATCTTAGTCAGGGGGCCAGTTCTCCTCTGGCGAACAGTGCTTTGTTACGATTCAGGTTGCTATCATATGTCTGATAGGATTGCAACAATCAAAGTATTTATTCCAGTTCAGTCCAGTTGAGGATCATATTCATCACGCCAGTATGGACGGTTTGTTGAGCACTGGTTGTCATGTTGATGAGGCCTTCAGAGTGTCAGTGTTTTAAGTGTCACCCCCATTTTTGAGAATAAAATAGAATACAAACTTAAATGATTATAATTCAAGAATGCTTTGGAGCACAGACCTAAGTGTTTTGTTTGGAAGAAGACACCCAGCAGATTGTATCTGAAGTGAATGCACTTGAAAAAATTAAAGTATGAAAAGGTTAAGTTTATATTTACTGTAAATCAAATGTACTGTCCATTTTTATTTTATATAAAATTATATTTTGTCAAATATATTTTACTCTAAAATAGCTATCAAATGAAAGCCATATATCTAACCAAGTTGTGTTCTAAATTTGAAGTTTGAAATATCTGTCCAAATGTCACTTCTATCACAAAACAGTTGGCAAATATGGAACCGTGAGACTCTGTTTTGTCAAGATTATAAATGGTTTTGACTATAAAGAAAATAAATAATTATTGTAATATGAAACCTGACAAAAGAGAAGTTGAACAATCCTCAACAGTGGTGACAATAATTATTCATACTGCAGTGCATGATGGGAGTTTTGTCCTATGGTGATACCCAGCATGCATTGTAGCATGAAGCATCTTATTTTTATCACCATTGTTGAGATTCATATGCTGATTCTTGATGTCTGTGTGTGTCTTAGTGATGCAGTAGTTTTTTGTTTCAAATTTTATTTTATTTTTTCAATTTTTTTTTTTTTTAAATTAAACCGTATGTCTGTTTGCAAAACCAAAATGGACATATGACTAAATATATGATCAGTTGCTTTGGATGCAATCAGGCCATCTCACAATGACTATATCAGCATACAGGTATAAGCACTGACTTCACAACAACATATGCATTGTTGCAGAGAAAAATCTAACATAGAAAGGATCTGCTCCTTTAGTCTTTTGATTCAGCAATGCACAAGTGTTTGCTATGAAACACTATTACAATCACCCAAACACAAATTATTTTAAAAACATAAAAAGGTCAAGAGCCCAACTAAAACAAACCCTGATCACCACAATGGTGGCATAATTTATTGATCAATAAAACACCAACATCTAAACCTATGTTAATTCTCAATAAGAAATGTGACAGAAATAAAGTCAATATGGTTAGTAATAAGTAAATCATATCTTGAGAGATTTAATGTCTTTTATCCTGCCTGTCTGCCTCTGCCTCGCTGCTGGTGTTTGCGTCTCCGTATAGCTCTGTTTTCTCTTACTCTTATTGAATCTCTTACTTTTATTCATTGTTGCTTATATTATTATTATTGCCTACCACACTAATCTGACGTCGATAGCCTGTAATCTTTGAATCTAAATCGCTGTTACAACGCGTTTGCATCTCGCTTGTTAACTTGTTATCAGTCTCGCGCACTCCTTTTCAGCGCGTTCATCAAACAGCTGTGGTAACTCGGATCAGTCTACAAACACGGTGAGTCATGTCATCCTTTCCCACTGTTATCTCGTGTTCAGTCTGTCACATGTTCAGTGTAGCTCTCTCTGTCAGCGACGAGGGATTTACATGTCATAAATGTAGGGAAATAGTCAGGCTGACAGAGAGAATATCAGAATTAGAGACACGCATCCAAACTTTAATCGAGGATAGTAAGAATGCAGGGGCTTCAGATACTGTTTTGGATGCGACTAACTTAGTGAACTCTGTAATACAGCACCTGACATCAGAAGTAATTTGCTCTGGTCCCCTTCCTGTTCGTAGGAGTGATGAGATAGTTAGCAGATTATCATCACTCAATGGCTGGCTGTCTAAGTGGTGTCCGCAGAATAATATAGGTTTCATAGACAATTGGAAAAGTTTTTGGGGCAGACCTGACCTGTTGAAAAGAGATGGTATCCATCCCTCCTGGGATGGTGCTGCTCTTCTCTCTAGTAATATGGCACATATGGTTTTCATAGTATACTGAGTTGGCACTTCCGGTTCAACGCTGCTCAACGCTGCTGCCTGCCAGCTGTCTGATCTACGCTCGGAGCTTCGTGGAGTTTATCCTAAATCCTTCTCTTTATTCCTATTCACATAATATAACTTTCTTATTTTTCACTAGATTACTTAACCTATTGCATGGTATTACTAAACGGAACGATTTATTACTAGCAATCCACCAGCGTAATCACCTAGTGTTAGCCTTAGCCTGCTAGGTACCGTCTACTTTCTTTTTTTCCTCTAAACCAACCTTCCTTGTCGATTGAATGGCGGATTTATCCGATGTATGTTATTCTGATCTGTCCTCGCCAGATCGGGAAGCTGTGGAGACGTTGCTGCCCGGCATTCATCGATCCACCGCGAGGTACAGCGTCCCGCACATCACCCTCGCCCCAGGCACCGGCAAGCGACCGAGACATCCAGCCAGCGAGTCCTGTGTGCGTTGCAGTTTTTCGGACAGCGTTCATCAAACACACGGTCAGTCATGTCCGACGATTATCATGTGTAGTAAATGCAACATGTACAGCTTAGCTCTTTCTGTCAGCAGTGAGACTTACACATGTGATAAATGCAGGGATATTGTCAGGCTGACAGAGAGAATCTCAGAATTAGAGACACGCATCCAAACTTTAATTGAGGATAGTGAGAATGAAAGGGCCTTAGATACTGCTTTGGATGCGACTAGCCTAGTAAACACTACACATTCGGTTCCGGTTGTAGAAGCCACGCAGCAGGCTAACTGGGTGACTGTGAGGCGGCATAATGGCAAGAACAAACACCACTCTTCCGTTCCGATTAGAACATCAAACAGGTTCTCCCCACTCAGTGACGCACCCACTGAGAATCCTGTTGAAAGTGCCCTAGTAATTGGCGATTCTATTACACGGAACGTGAAAATAGAGACACCAGCCACCATAGTCACATGTTTGCCGGGGGCCAGAGCACCTGACATCAAAGCAAATTTAAAAGTGCTGGCTAATGCTAAACGTAAATATTCTAAAATCATTATCCACGTCGGCACAAATGATGTTCGACTTCGCCAGTCGGAGATCACTAAAATTAACATTAAAGAGGTGTGTGAACTCGCAAATTCAATGTCAGCAAAAGTAATTTGTTCTGGCCCTCATCCTGTTCGTCGGAGTGATGAGATAGTTAGCAGGTTATCATCACTCAATGGCTGGCTGTCTAAGTGGTGTGCGCAGAATAATATAGGTTTCATAGACAATTGGAAAAGCTTTTGGGGCAGACCTGATCTGTTGAAAAGAGATGGTATTCATCCCTCCCGGGATGGTGCTGCTCTTCTCTCTAGAAATTTGGCAAATAGTCTTAGAGCTGAAACATGACAAACCAGGGCCCAGATCAGGACGCAGACAAACTGGCTAAACCGACCGTCTGCTAGCCGCCTCACGTCACAGAACTCAGATAATTCACAGCACATAGAAACACTTTCACCTAGATATTATTACATAGAGACTGTGTCTGTACCTCGAACTAGTAAATACAAAAAACTTCCGAAACCTTTTAAGGGTAAAAATTTAATTGATGTTCAAAAAATGAAAATCACAGATAAATCAGATAAACAAATGATAAAGCTTGGGTTACTGAATATTAGATCTATTTCTTCAAAAGCACTTATTGTAAATGAAATTATCACAGACAATAAACTAGACTTGCTGTGTTTGACAGAAACCTGGCTAAAACCAGACGATTACATTACTTTAAATGAATCTAGTCCTCAAGGTTATGATTATCGACACAATCCTCGACAGAAAGGCAAAGGGGGAGGTGTTGCTGTAATTTATAGTAATATATTCAGAATCATTCAAAAGAATTTCAAATATAATTCCTTTGAAGTGATGGTGCTTTATGTAACATTATGTAAGTTGACATTTGTGCTGGCTACTGTATACAGGCCACCAGGGCACCATACTGACTTTATCAAAGAATTTGCTGAGTTTCTATCAGAGTTAGTACTGGCTGCGGATAAAGTCCTTGTTGTTGGTGATTTTAATATCCATGTAGATAATAATAAAGACGCATTTGGATTGGCATTTGCAGATATTTTAAACTCTATTGGAGTTAGACAACACGTGTCAGGACCCACTCATTGTCGTAATCATACCCTAGATCTAATACTGTCGCATGGAATAGATATTGATGCTGTTGAAATTCTACAGCAGAGCGATGATATATCAGATCATTATTTAGTCTCGTGTATAATACAATTAGCCAAGGCTACAAAACCACCACCCAGCCATAAATATTGTAGAACAATCACGTCTGCCACTAAAGATTGCTTTATAAATAATCTCCCCGAGCAGTTTCATCGCCTTAGTATACCTGACAACTTAGAAGAACTCGATGCTGCAACAGAAACTATTGGCTCTCTCTTTTCCAGCACATTAGATGCGGTCGCTCCTTTACGTCTAAAGAAGATTAAGGAAACTAATCCAACGCCGTGGTATGATGAGCACACTCTGGCTCTAAAACGAGCTGTTAGAAAAGCTGAACGTAGTTGGAAGAAAACAAAACTAGAAGTTTTTCGCCTTTCGTGGAAAGAAAAAATGATTGAGTACAGAACAGCCATAAGAAATGCTAGATCTACTTATTTTTCAAATCTCTTAATAGAAAACAAACATAATCCTAGGTATTTATTTGACACAGTGGCTAAATTAACTAGAAACAGAGATTCAACTGCTGACGTTTCCATAGAGCACAGCAGTAATGACTTTATGAACTTCTTTACTTGCAAGATTGATAATATTAGAGAGAAAATTATAAACATGCAACCGTCTACAGTTTCTCTTCAGACAGTGCACTGTAGTGTCCCTGAGGTAAAACTAGAATCATTCGCCGCTATAGGAGAGGAAGAATTATCTAAACTTATCAAATCATCAAAATCAATGACATGTATGTTAGACCCAATGCCGACTAAACTACTGAAAGAAATGCTTCCAGAGGTCGTAGGTCCACTTCTTGATATAATTAATTCATCTTTAACACTAGGACACGTGCCAAAAAACTTTAAGCAGGCTATTATCAAACCTCTTATTAAAAAACCTCAACTAGATCCGAGAGATTTAGTAAATTACAGGCCAATCTCGAATCTACCTTTTCTGTCAAAGATACTAGAAAAGGCAGTTTCAACACAACTGTGTTCCTTTTTAGAAAGAAATGGAATCTGTGAGGATTTCCAGTCAGGATTTAGACCATACCATAGTACTGAGACTGCTCTCGTTAGAGTTACAAACGATCTACTCCTATCATCCGATCGTGGCTGTATTTCTCTATTAGTGTTATTAGATCTCAGTGCTGCTTTTGACACTATCGATCATAACATTCTTTTAAAAAGACTTGAAAACTATATTGGCATTAGTGGAATAGCTTTGGCATGGTTCAAATCATACTTATCTGACCGTTATCAGTCTGTGGTAGTTAATGAAGAGATGTCATATCGATCACAGGTTAAATATGGGGTACCACAAGGCTCAGTATTAGGACCGTTGCTTTTCACTCTGTACATGCTGCCCTTAGGAGAGATAATTAGGAAGCATGGTGTTAGTTTTCACTGCTACGCTGACGATACTCAGCTCTATATTTCCTCGCGCCCTGACGAAACCTACAAATTCACAAAACTAACAGAATGCATAGCTGACATTAAAAACTGGATGACAAGAAATTTCTTATTATTAAATTCAGAAAAAAACGATTTCCTAATCTTTGGACCAAAAACTTCCTCACGAAAAAACCTTGAATACTCTCTAACACTTGACGGGTGCTCCATTAAACCTTCGTCCTCAGTTAGGAACCTGGGTGTGCTCTTTGATACCAATCTTTCATTTGAAAGTCATGTTTCTAGTATCTGTAAAACCGCCTTCTTCCATCTAAAAAATATATCTAAATTACGACATATGCTCTCAATGACAAATGCGGAACAGTTGGTTCATGCATTCATGACCTCAAGACTAGATTATTGTAACGCTCTACTGGGTGGTTGTTCTGCTCGGCTTTTAAACAGACTACAGTTGGTCCAAAATGTGGCAGCTAGAGTTCTTACTAGAACCAGAAAGTATGACCATATTAGCCCAGTTCTGTCAACATTACATTGGCTCCCTATTAAACATCGTATAGATTTTAAAATCTTGCTACTTACTTATAAAGCTCTAAATGGTTTAGCTCCCCAGTACCTAAGTGAGCTCTTAATGCATTATAGTCCTTCACGTTTATTGCGATCTCAGAATTTAGGCCAGTTGATAATACCCAGAATATCAAAATCAACTGAAGGCGGCAGATCCTTTTCCTATTTAGCACCTAAACTCTGGAACAATCTTCCTAGCATTGTTCGGGAAGCAGACACACTCTGTCAGTTTAAATCTAGACTAAAAACACATCTCTTTGCTCTTGCATACACATAACACATTATCAATACATTTAACATTTTTCAAATCCGTTAAAGGATTGTTACGCTGCAATAATTAAGTCGGCCGGAACCGAGAACATTTCCTATAACACTAGATATACCTGTACATCAGAATAAGAATGGCATCTACGCTAATATCTGTCTCTCTGCTTATCCTGAGGTTTGCCGGGTGCTGGATCCAGGCCGTATCCAGATCAGATGGAGAACCTGTGTCTGGACCTGACTACAACGTAGCCCAGGAGACAATGGGCCTAAAGATCCAATTCTGGCTGCATCTATAATTCAGATTTTTAATCCCCGTATCCGCTTACATATATTTATATATAATCTATTTTTAATCTCTATAATAAAAATGTACAATTCAGATTTTGATCTCCATATACATTTACATATATACATCTTCCAAGGGGTTTTTTCCCTCCTAGGACTTTTTTTCCCAGTGCTAGCACGCTGGGTTTTTCTCCTAGGGGGTTTTTTCCACCCCTGGAAGTCAGCCGACATTGGCTTAATGTAGCACCATCTTGTATATGTTACATATTACCACGCTTGTTTGTACAGTTTTAACCACTTCCCTTTTTTTCTGTGCTTCTAATATGTAAAGCTGCTTTGAAACAATTACCAATTGTAAAAGCGCTATATAAATAAATTTGACTTGACTTGACTTGACTGATATAAAAAACTGGATGACCAGTAATTTCCTACTACTAAATTCAGGATAAACAGAGATTCTAATTTTTGGACCGAAAACTTCTTCACGCAATAATCTAGAATACTGTCTAACACTTGATGGCTGCTCTGTTACGTCTTCGTTGTCAGCTAGGAACCTGGGTGTGCTCTTTGATACCAATCTTTCATTTGAAAGCCATGTTACTAGCATCTGTAAAATTGCTTTCTTCCATCTGAAAAATATATCTAAACTACAACATATGCTCTCAATGAAAAATGCAGAACAATTAGTTCATGCGTTTATGACCTCAAGGCTAGACTACTGTAACGCTCTACTGGGTGGTTGTTCTGCTCGCTTGATAAATAAACTACAGCTTGTACAAAATGCAGCAGCTAGAGTTCTTACTAGAACTAGGAAGTATGACCATATTAGCCCAGTTCTGTCATCACTGCATTGGCTTCCTGTTAAATATTGTATAGATTTTAAAATCTTGCTAATTACTTACAAAGCACTAAATGGTTTAGCTCCCCAGTACCTAAGCGAGCTCTTAATACATTATAGTCCTTCACGTTTATTGCGATCTCAGAATTCAGGCCAGCTGATAATACCTAGAATATCAAAATCAACTGCAGGCGGTAGATCCTTCTCCTATTTGGCACCTAAACTCTGGAACAATCTTCCTAGCATTGTTCGGGATGCAGACACACTCTGTCAGTTTAAATCTAGACTAAAAACGCATCTCTTTAACCTGGCATACACATAACACATTATCAATTTATATTTTCAAATCCGTTAAAGGATTATTAGGCTGCATAAATTAGGCCAGCCGGAACCGGGAACACTTCCTATAACACCAGATGTACTCATTACATCAGAAAAAGAATGGCATCTACGCTAATATTAGTTTTTCTGTTTATCCCAAGGTTTACCGTAGTCAACCGGATCTGGGCCATATCCAGCTGAGACCAAGGATCACACGACCACAACGCAGCCCTGAAGTATCAGCAGAGATCGAGTCAACTAGATCATCCATTGTGAAGGCATCATCAAGACGACAGCCAGTGCCACAGTTCCTCAACAGACCGTCCATACCGGCGTGATGAATACGATCCTCAACTGGACTCGACCACAACACAGCCCTGAAGTATCAGCAGAGATCGAGTCAACTGGATCATCCATTGTGAAGGCCTCATCGACACGACAGCCAGTGCCACAGTTCCTCAACAGACCGTCCATACCGGCGTGATGAATACGATCCTCAACTGGATGGAACTGAAATAAATACTTTGATTGTTGCGATCCTATCAGATTTATGATAGCAACCTGATTGCAACAAAGCACCGTTCGCCAAAGGAGAACTGACCCCCCGACTAAGCCTGGTTTCTCCCAAGGTTTTTTTTTTCTCCATTTTAACACCTATTTGCCACTTGTTTGCCACCTGATGGAGTTTGGGTTCCTTGCCGCTGTCCTGTCGCCTTTGGCTTGCTTAGTTGGGGACACTAGACATTTGATATTCAATAGTATTCTTGACATTTATTCAACAGTGCTTCTGATCTGCCTGCATTGACACTATTATTTAAGAGCTGCTGTGAAGCCAAATTATGTACCAGCTATCAATGTAAAGCTGCTTTGACACAATCTGCATTGTAAAAAGCGCTATATAAATAAAGGTGACTTGACTTGACTTGACTTTTGCCTTCAGTTGATTTCAATTAAATGGTTTTGGCTGAAGTCACTTGTAGTTTTTATGTTACTCTTTTCTTCAGTTATTCTGCTTGTTAACAGCAGGTGTTCATCATTAATGTTCAATCATCCCTTAATTAATAGCTTAATTATCCCATTAACTTTAACTCTGCTTCAGTGTTATTTTAACACTTTTCAGAGAGGGACCAAATGTTATCTGAGCAGAGCTGATTTAACTCTGTGGATTTTACTGTGTAACATTAAGAAAACTGGACATTTTATGTTCTTGGAATGTTACAGATCAATGTTCTTACAATGTTGAATTTTACATCAAAATTCCGTTGAAAGAACGTTTTAGGAACATTATCCCTTATAATTACATTCCATGTAACATCAAGAAAACTGGGCGTTTTTAATGTTCCCAGAATCAACACTGAATATTTAGAGAACGTTCTTATAACAAAATTCTGTTAGCTGGTTAATCCAGGTTTAGAAAGTCTTTAGAAAGACATCAGTCTTCATGCCTCGAGAAGCTGGGTCTGCTGGATTAAATTTGGAACTGATATGCCTCCAATGAGTTGTTGTTGAGAGAGACTGAATGAACGATACTCTGTTTGCCACAAAGGTTTTAAATGTCTTTGTAGTGTTTGTGATGTACCTTAGAACTGTTGTGCTGTCTGACCAGAAGGTAGATTCATCTAACTGAGATTGCAATTCAATTTTAAGTATTTTGTCAAGACAAACAGCTAAGACAACAGCGGCAAACTCCAGTCCCTTTTCCTTTCTCCAGTTTGATTCAGAGGTGCTACTTTGGATTTTCCCATAAAATATTGCACTGTGTTCACCACTGCTTGAAATGCACCATAGCCAGACTCACTGGTATCACAATAATGATGCTGCTATTAAGTCCCCAAAATCTTTGGGAATGAGGCATCGGTTTATGCTATAAGCATTCAACAAACTCAAATCATGCAACCATCTCTGCCACACTTCACTCATGTGCAGTGGCATGCTCTCATCCCATCCCAACTTTAGTGTGCACAGCTGCTGCAAAATTTGCTTGGCAGAAAGAATACAAAGCCCAAGGGATCATAAAGACAGCTAACAATGGACAGTATGCCACACCTGGTTGTAGCATTCGATACTCTGCAAGCCCTGCATTGATTTTTCCATTTTCCCACCACAGAAATCGTAGAAAGTTGACGTCCTCCTTTGCCACCCTCAACTGGTGGAACATTTCTTCTATATCCATCATGAAGCCATTTGGGCCTTGACGGAATCAAAACAGCACTCCTATGAGTGTATTAGTCAGATCTGGACCTTGCAAGAGTTCTTTGTTCAAAGATGTTCCAACAAACGTAGGGTGACCAGACGTCCTGAAAAATTCGGGACAGTCCCGAAATCTAAACTGTTGTCCCGAATCCCGAATCTGGCCCTAATTGTCCCGAATTAAAATTATACTCAAGCAAAATCTTGAGTAGCTATTGCAATTGTCGTCCTTCAGCCAGCCCCCGCAGGCTGCTCATTGGCTGCAGCATCTTTTTCTAAAAGTTCTAAAAAAATACCGTAGGTGGCTAGGTGTGAATTTAGATGCATGCCCTTTTTGTTTTAAGCCTTGATGAAGAGAGCGAAAGTTGCTGCAGCCGCGAGGAGGACAGTTGTAACAATTTACTACAGTTATTAATCAATTTATGTATCAAATATGAATATAATAATTCATAAGGCCTGATGAATAAATTATGATTCATATGATTCCCCCAACGGGGAATTAAACATATATTGTGAATTAATTACAATGAATTATAATCAATTACATATATGCTTAGTTCTGGTTTACTAAGTATTTAGAGAAACTGTTAGTTTGTCCAGCAAACTGAAGCTCCTCAGAATGTTATTTAAAAGAAAATTTTCTTTCCTCTGGCCACGAGGGAAGACTTGCTATTCTAGCATCCAAACATAGAGCAAGGATATAGGATCGAAACGTTAAAGTGACTTGGTCTTCAGTTGAAAGAACAAACAGAACAATCGAGCATGAATTAAGTGTTTAATATATGCAGCTACGACTACAGAGATTATACATCTAAAATATTTACAGAAGTATACACACATATATACACAAGAGTGAAAATGAAGAAAAGACAAGAAAAGAAAGATGATCAAAGAATGGCAAATTACACAGTTAAACCTTTCAGTTTGAACAAATTTCAGATAAATCATAATACTTGCTTATTGGTTCAAGTCCGTGTGTAGCAGTTTCAATGCGCCTGGCTGGGTTGGTCCTTTCCGAGAGGGTTTCTCTGGCGGGGTTTTCAAAAGAGGTTTAAACTTAAGTAACTTAACCGAAGAGAGAGAGAGAGTCCAAAGAAGTGGTCCCGAAGATGAGCGCGATGGCAGCGCGTGGTCACCGGCGGCGTCCAGGAGAGACGTGCACGAGGTGCTCGTGAGACAATCGGAAGACAAAGGAGAAGGTGTGTGTCTCTGTTTTTATGGAAACCCAAGCTAACACACCTCCTGAATTGTAGCGGCCAATAGATGCGCAGCACTATTTGGCGGGCAAAGTTCCTTTGTTTGGTCTCCTAGATGAATTTGCATACTTAATGGCTATCAGACTGGATTTCGAGATCGAGTGCTTTCTTCACAGTATCATTAAACATAAGTAGTAATATGATGCACCTTGTGTCAAAATGATTTATGGCCCCTTTGATTGATGACTTGACAGGTGTGACCTTTTGCCCTTCTGTTTCCGGACTGTGTTTATGACAGGAAGTGTGACCTTATGCCCTTCCGTTTCCGGACTGTGTTTATGGCAGGAAGTGTGACCATCTGTTTCTGGACTGTGTTTATGAGTGTCATATGTTTTTATGTTCAGGAAGTGGAATGGTGTTTATACAGGTGTGGTGGGCAATCTGACGATTGCATTGGATGTGAAATGGTGTGGGAATGTTTATAACAGGTAGTGGCAATTTGATGATTGAACGTATGAACTTTGACACGATGATATCCGCATTCCAGCACATGTCTGTAAATGAAACAATACAAACAAGATTAATAAATTAGAAGCGCTGTTGTTAAATGAATCACATGAAAGAATCACTTTAAAAAGTACTGATGTTAAATAACGCAGTTGAAATTTTATGAATTAAGATAAAATAATATTTTTGAAGCTTTAAGATATTTTTAACTTTAAGAAAAGTATGATGATAAATGAAACATATGAAAGGGTTTATATGAAACCATATTAAATAGTACTGATGTTAAGTAATGCAGTTGAAAATAGTAATTTTTATGTAATAAGCTGAAATAGTATTTTTAAGGCAACTTACTAGTTGAGTTGAGATGCATGCAGTCCATTTGCTAAACTGAAAATGAGTTTGTTTTCCATATCGCTGTGGGCCGGTCCAACTCTGACACACTGCAAACCAATCACATCCGCAGACAAACTATTAAAAGTGAGTTAGGGTGGATGTAACACCTCCTATGGTTTATTATCAAGGGATGAAAACTAAATATTTCTAACTTCCTTCCTTCCTTCCTGGCTCCCCTGACACTGACAACCTGGGAGACCCTCCCAAAAATGACACCTCATTTCTGACGCTTACTGAAGATATTCCATTTGTTTTATTTTGTTTTTATTAAGACTTTTACTCTCTTTTTCTATTGCATTGCATATTTGTAGTTTACATGACAGAGATCTTACCAAACATTTTAATCTTACAGTTTTAAAATGTTTACACACTAAAAGTGTTACTCTAGGCCTGCTCAATGGATCTTGTCAATACCTTCTCTCTATGTTGCAAGTAACAAAAATAAGATTCTAATGAAGAAACAGTCAGATCAAACCATAAGAGATATTGTGGTCATGTCCAGACATGTAGGGGTTTCCATGTTTCCACATTTCAAGTAATAAATACTTAAAATAAATAAAATAAATAAATATATTTTATAAGCTGTTTCGCTCATGGGACAAATTTCGCTCAGTTAGCACAAACACACACACACAATTGGTTCTATATAAAGGAATTTCTCTCTAGTTTAAATTAAATGAATATAAATAAAATATAAAAGACAATGAATAATAACAAATATGTTACAAACATTTATTTAAACCTTTATAGTTATAGTTTTAGCTAAATGAAAATATAAATACAAATAAATAAATACCATAACTTTAAAATGTTAGATCAAAAAGTTCATTCAAAAAACATACACTTCTTTTAAACGATTATAAATAGTATATATGATTGTATATAACACTCTCTACAATAAACGTGCTACTAAAACAATGTTAAACATTTATTATAGTTTTTAGTTAAATAAAAGTATAAAAGATCTTATATTTGAAGAAGTAACTCCTTAGGCTATATGATGAATATTTATTGAATGCAATAAGTTGAAACATAAACTCTCTCTCACCCTATCTCTCTAACCCCTATCTCTTCTCACACCAAGGTGAGGAATGTCTGAGGAAGACAGTCACAGCAGTGGGGCAGGGAACAATCTGTGGATACTTCCACATGTGGGGATTCCATGTTTTATGTGGGGTTTTCCATAGACATGATTTTTGTAGTGTAACTGTATATTTTAGCCCAAACACACGACCCTCACAGAAAACTTTCTGCATTTTTACATTTAAGTAATAAATAAATAAATATATTTTAAAAGCAGTTTTTCTTATGGGACAAATTTTGCTCAGGGGTAAAAATGGGTGGTATTACTATACTTTTGGCCGCATTTTGTCCACACAATTAAAAGCAATTAATCTATATTTTAAATGAAATGATTATAAAAAATATATAAGACCATTAATAATAACAAATTGTCACAGACACGTCAGGCTCCACCTCCCGTCAGTATCCACGAACCCAATCACCAGAGTTCTGATCGTCAACACCTGCACATCATCAGTCACTCAATCACCAGCACTATTTAACCCACACTCACACACACACCAGTTGTCCGGTCTCGTTTGTTGTACAGACTCTTGTATGCGAACCTCAAGGACTCTACCAGCAACTTACCTGCTACTTACCTGCTACCAGCGATCCCTATCGCCCCGTTGTCTCCAGTCCTCCTCCTGTGTTCCTCCTTCCGTGTGTGTGAGTGTTCCTCGTCCACCATACTCCATCTCCTCGACTACCAACTCCATCTGCAATTACAAGGACAGTATCAAACCTCTACCTTCTCATTGAAACCCTCCATCTTCCATTTACTCACCTGCTATTTGCTGATTCTCTAATAAACCACCATACCTGCTTTTACTTCTGTCTCCGTGCTGTCTGTATCATAACAGAAGACCGGACCCGTTAACACGGCTAGAGATCAGCATGAGCCAAGCAGATCCATTCCAGGAGCTCGTGAGCGCACTGCGCCGAGCACTCAAGCCTTCGTCTCTCACTTCCGCGAAGTCTTTGGATTCCTTTCGGATTCCTCTATCGGTGAGAAACTCTATAACTTAAAACAAGGATCTAATACTGTGAGTGAATATGCTTTGCAGTTCCGTACCCTGGCTTTCAGTAGCGGATGGAATGAACAAGCCCTCATCACTTCCTTCCGCCAGGGGTTAGAACCCAAGTTGCGATTGCATCTCGCTGCATACGAGGACAACATCGGCCTCGAACGCTTCATCCAACTCGCCATCCGCGTAAGCACTCGTATGCAGTTGTGTCTTGAAGAATACCAGGGCCAGCCGCCTCTTCAACCTCTCCTCCGTCGATCAGAACCCGTCAGCTCCCCAGAACCAGCCAACGAACCTTTGCAAGTTGACAACTCCAGACTCAGCCGGCTGAACGACACCGCCGGCTGACCCTGAACCTCTGCCTCTACTGCGCCTCTCCCGGGCATGTCCTCTCTGCATGCCCAACACGCCCTCCAAGGCCTCTGGTGAGCTCCATTCTTCCCTCTCCTATCCAAATGAAACTACTCACCACCGTTGTAACCCTTACTGCTGCCAATATCTCTGTTCCAGATGTTGCGCTCATCGACTCAGGGTCAGCCGGGAACTTCATCTCCGGGTCCCTCTGCCGTCAATTCAAGTTCAAAACCTCGCCTTCGCCTAGTACCTATCAAGCCCACTCCATTACCGGAAAACCCCTAAGCCGCAAGAGAATCACCCGATGTGCTGGTCCACTACAACTCCGTATAGGCCTCCTTCACGTCGAGGATATCCATCTGCTGGTTCTGGAGGAATCCACCGCTGACGTGGTTCTAGGGCGCCCATGGCTCGAACAGCATAGCCCAACCATTTCCTGGCGCACGGGCGAAATCCTGAAGTGGGGTGAACACTGTTTCTCAGCCTGTCTCTCCGGGTTTCCTGTTCCTCCATCTCCACGTTCCAAAGAAGTCTCAATCTGTGCCACTTCCATTGAAAGCCCCATCGAGAAACGATCCATCGACATTCCAGCCTGTTACGTCCCCTTCAGCGATGTCTTTTGCCCACAACGAGCCTCCAAGTTACCTCCACACCGGCCATGGGACTGTGCCATAGATCTGCTACCGGGTGAACCAGTGCCACGGGGAAGGATCAATCCCCTATCTGTGCCGGAGGAGAAGGCCATGGAGGACTACATCGACGAGGCCCTCAAGCAAGGATACATCCGTCCGTCTACTTCCCCTGCTGCTTCCAGCTTCTTCTTCGTGGCCAAAAAGGACGGAGGCTTGCGGCCCTGTATTGATTACCGCTCACTCAATAAAATCACCATTAAGTTCCGCTACCCACTTCCCCTCGTCCCAGCGGCCCTGGAACATCTCCGTGGTGCCACTGTGTTCACTAAGCTGGACCTCCGCAGCGCATACAACCTCATCCGGATACGCGAGGGGGAAGAGTGGAAGACCGCCTTTGTCACGCCCACTGGCCATTATGAATATCTGGTCATGCCCTATGGACTAGTCAACGTTCCCTCCGTATTCCAGGATTTCATTCATGAGGTGCTCCGGGAGTTTCTCCATAAGTTTGTGCTGGTATACATCGATGATATCCTCATCTACTCCCGGAGCCTGGCCGAACATCGCCACCACGTTGCGGAGGTCCTCAAACGCTTACGGCAGTTCCAGCTGTTCCTCAAGGCGGAAAAATGCTCCTTCCACCAGTCTTCCGTCCACTTCCTCGGCTACTACATTGATCACAGTGGCATCCGGATGGACGAGGGGAAGGTGGACGACATCCGGTCCTGGCCCACTCCGACTACCATTAAAGAACTCCAACGCTTCTTAGGCTTCTCCAACTTCTACCCCCGTTTCATCAAGGGCTACAGTTCCATCGTCTACCCACTCACCAACCTTCTACGCCATCAGCCCAAGTCTCTGTCCTGGTCCGAAGAAGCCACACAAGCGTTCGAAGCCCTTAAAAAAGCCTTCACCACCGCTCCCCTCCTCGTCCACCCTGATCCCAACCGGCCATTCATCGTCGAGGTAGACGCTTCGACCACAGGAGTGGGAGCGGTACTATCACAGCAGCAGGGGCAACCCAGTAGACTCCATCCATGCGCCTTCTTCTCTCGCAAGCTCAACCCGGCGGAGGTCAACTATGATATCGGTGACCGCAAACTCCTGGCTGTCAAGCTCGCGTTGGAGGAATGGAGGCATTGGCTGGAGGGAGCCAAGCACCCCTTCCAAGTTTTAACCGACCATAAAAACCTGGAGTATCTTAAAGCTGCTAAAAGACTAAACCCCCAACAAGCCCGCTGGGCCATGTTCTTTTCAAGATTCAATTTCACCATCTCCTATCGTCCCGGCTCCAAAAACCTCAAGGCTGACGCCTTATCCCGTCTCCATGCTCCTGATGAGAAATCTGAAGATCCTGAAACCGTCCTTCCAGAAACCATCTTTGTGAATCCCATCCAATGGTCTGAAGAGACTCTACCCTCCTCCAATGCCTCCTCCAACACTCCGCCGGGTTGTCCTCCCGGTCTCCAGTATATCACCAGAGCACGACGCACTCAACTCATCCACGCAGCCCACTCATCACTTGGCACTGGTCATCCGGGGGTCAATGGAACCCTCTCGCTGCTCAAAGCACGCTTCTGGTGGCCCAACTTAGCCAGGGATGTCAGAAGGTACGTACAGGGCTGCAGGGAGTGCGCCATCTCGAAGAGCTCTCGTCAACTGCCGGCCGGCAAGCTCCTTCCTCTGCCCGTTCCTGAGCGACCATGGTCACACCTGGGAGTTGACTTCGTGACAGATCTCCCACCTTCTGATGGTCATACCTGCATACTCGTGGTAGTGGACAGATTCTCCAAGGCCTGCCGACTGATTCCTCTCCAAGGTCTACCTACCGCTCTCACCACTGCGTTAATGTTTAACCACGCCTTCCGCCACTATGGAGTCCCCGAAGACATAGTATCGGATAGGGGCCCCCAGTTCATCTCCCGGGTCTGGAGGGCCTTTCTGTCGCTCCTGGGTGTGACCGTCAGCCTGTCGTCGGGATACCACCCTCAGACGAATGGGCAGACTGAACGGAAAATCCAGGAGATCGGCCGCTTTCTGCGTACCTTCTGTCACGGCCACCAGGACTCCTGGAACTAGTACCTGGGTTGGGCCGAGTACGCCCAGAACTCTCTCCGTCAACCTTCCACCGGATTAACACCTTTTCAATGCGTACTCGGCTACCAACCCCCATTGTTCCCCTGGGATGGGGAACCCTCCAACGTTCCTGCCGTCGATTACTGGTTCCGGGAGAGCGAGAGGGTGTGGGACTCAGCCCACCATCAGTTGCAGAGAGCCCTGCGCAGACGCAGGTTGACAGTCGACCTTCGTCGCTCCAACGCTCCCAACTACCAACCTGGGCAGAAGGTCTGGCTGTCGACCAGGGACATCAGACTGCGTCTGCCATGCAAAAAGCTGAGTCCCCGCTTCATTGGCCCATTCACCATCCTCCAGCAGATCAATCCCGTCACGTATCGTCTTCAGCTCCCTCCTGAGTAAGATTCACCCCACTTTCCACGTGTCTTTACTCAAACCTCACCACCCTTCTCTCTCTCCTTCCACAGAGCCTGACGTGACAGCCGCCGAGCCCCCCCTTCCACTTCTTCTGGAGGATGGGACCGTGGTGGTCTCCTGGAGTACCTCGTCGACTGGGAGGGCTACGGGCCAGAGGAGCGGTCGTGGGTCCCGCGGAACGACATCCTTGATCCCAACCTGCTACAAGCCTACCACTCCAGCCACCCAGACAGACCTGCCCCACGTCCTCGAGGTCGGCCACCAGGAGCGGGCCGTGGGAGGGGGGGTACTGTCACAGACACGTCAGGCTCCACCTACCGTCCGTATCCACGAACCCAATCACCAGAGTTCTGATCGTCAACACCTGCACATCATCAATCACTCAATCACCAGCACTATTTAACCCACACTCACATACACACCAGTTGTCCGGTCTCGTTTGTTGTACAGACTCTTGTATGCGAACCTCAAGGACTCTACCAGCAACTTACCTGCTACTTACCTGCTACCAGGGATCCCTATCGCCCCGTTGTCTCCAGTCCTCGTCCTGTGTTCCTCCTTCCGTGTGTGTGAGTGTTCCTCGTCCACCATACTCCATCTCCTCGACTACCAACTCCATCTGCAATTACAAAGACAGTATCAAACCTCTACCTTCTCATTGAAACCCTCCATCTTCCATTTACTCACCTGCTATTTGCTGATTCTCTAATAAACCACCATACCTGCTTTTACTTCTGTCTCCGTGCCATCTGTATCATAACAGAAATATGGTACTAACATTTATTTAAACCATTTTAGTTATAGTTTTACCTAAATTAAATGTACAGTATATATACATATAAATATGAAAACAACTTACATTTTCAGAGAGCTGACAAAGTAGTCCTTTATGCAAAGTTAAAAAAAAAAAAAAAATTTAAATATAAGTGAAATAAATAGTTGTGTCATAAACAAGACACTCCCAGATCCTCCCATGCAGGGATAAACTCCAGTGTGAAATGATGCTTCAGACCCTCACATGGACGGGTGGAGTCCGACTACATGAGCCTCTGTGTCACAGCATATGTTAAGACCACCAACTCCTTTCCAGTGAATGTTTTTGTACTAAATTTATTTCAAAGCACAATCTTAAAAGTTCAAAAATGATCTTTTAATTTTAAAAGGTTGTTTAAATCCAGTCTTTAAAGATTTAATAATCTTTTTATCTTTCTGGAAGTCTGCTGTATAAAGATAACATCTGACGAAAGATGGTAGAAACGATTTGCTTAAATTTTACCTAAAGTATTATTTTTATTTTTATTAATCAAGAACTGTAAAATGTTGAAATCAAAAACCTGTACTTAGTTGTCTTAGATCTTATTTCTCAAAGATTGAAACAGTATTTTCGTCGATGCAACACACAAGGTTTTTGAAAAAATCTGTATGTTTTTAAGATAAACTGCGAATGTTTAATTCGATTTTTAAAAATCCAAATGTGAAGGTGTCTGTGTGTTTGATGCCTCACAACTCTCATGTAACCTCGAACGAGGGCTTAACATTGCTCTTGTTTAGCTTAAGTTGAATCTTTCAGAAATTCACACATATTCAAACAGAGACCAGGTGTTCTTCTGTGCTGTTCCCATGAAAAAATTTGTCTTGAGTGAATATTTAATTTTACTCGTCTTAATTGGAAGCATTATATTATTTTAAATTTCAAATAAAAAAGTGATCACATGTTGTCATACTCTTATGGTGTGCCTGAACTCAAAAATTTATAAAAAAAAAATTACTTTCACTGTTGTTAATTTCACTCAATCCACCCCCTTTACACATTACTAAAAAAAAAAAAAAAAAAATACAAGAAAACATGCAACTACATGAACTTAATTTAACTGAGTTGTTTTTATTAAAAATGAATATTGTCAGGTTTACTTAATACGTGTTTGTTCAGTCAACTAACTGGGCAGTGGATCCGTAGTTCCCGGCAGGCTTTGCAAGGGTCTGCATTAGGAGAGAAAATTTTCTGTTTTTCAGTAAAAGGAAATATGTTGGTTGTTTATGATAGTGTTTAATGCTCAGTTATGTTGGACATTTAGAGAAGTTTCTGTAATGTTTTTGATTTATGCAGAAGAGTGTCGGCTGTGTTTAGGCTGTGTGCACTCGTATATGTATGTTTAGGATGTAATTCTTGCTCGCAGTTCAAACAAGTTTGATCAATAAGTTCATTTTGAGTGCATTTTGTATAACAAATAGGTAACTCAATAAGGTAAATTAAGTCAAAAATGTATTCACCATACATAATAAACATGACATAACAATAAACTGCACATATATATTATGTAACTGACAAATTCAAATGATTTGTATTTACGTTCTATCAGCTTTAAATTGTTATTTGTAAAAATTACTCAATATAGTTTTTAGACATTTCTTATTTTTATTTGTTTATTTAATTTATTTTTGTAAGTAAAACCAGCAGTTCAGTTTTTGAATGTGGTCTTTACCAGTTTGGAAACATACCCTTTACTGAAAATATACAAAGATGTATAATATCAGTTATCTACTCAAAAATAGATGCCAGGTAATGATTTGGCCTAATGTTTGGTTTTTAAGCACAATTATATTTTCTCTCAGGAACTCTTCTGAAAGACCTCACATGTGTGAATTTCAAAAATAAATAAATAAATAAACAACTGAACCGAATGACTACCTTGTAGGGTGTTTAACACCCTGCAAAAGCATTGGGTGTCAAAGGGCATTCTTCCCACTAGAGTCATCACTGCGACCAACAGACAAACTGTCGCATCAACATTTTTAAAATTCTACATCTATTTTTGAGTAGATAACTGATATTATACATCTTTGTATATTTTCAGTAAAGGGTATGTTTCCATACTGATAAAGACCACATTTAAAAACTGAACTGCTGGTTTTACTTACAAAAATAAAATAAATAAATAAATAAATAAAAATAAGAAATGTCGCAACTATATTGAGTAATTTGTACAAATAACAATTTAAAGCTGATAGAACGTAAATACAAATCATTTGAATTTGTCAGTTACATAATATATATGTGCAGTTTATTGTTATGTCATGTTTATTATGTATGGTGAATACATTTTTGACTTAATTTACCTTATTGAGTTACCTATTTGTTATACAAAATGCACTCAAAATGAACTTATTGATCAAACTTGTTTGAACTGCGAGCAAGAATTACATCCTAAACATGCATATACGAGTGCACACAGCCTAAACACAGCCGACACTCTTCTGCATAAATCAAAAACATTACAGAAACTTCTCTAAATGTCCAACATAACTGAGCATTAAACACTATCATAAACAACCAACATATTTCCTTTTACTGAAAAACAGGAACTACGGATCCACTGCCCAGTTAGATATGTCTACATTAATTTGTGTGTTTCACTCAGCAATGTTAATTTGACTGAACAAACACGTATTAAGTAAACCTGACAATATTCATTTTTAGTAAAAACAACTCAGTTAAATTAAGTTCATGTAGTTGCATGTTTTCTTGTATGTTTTTTTTTTTTTAGCAATGTGAACAGGGGGTGGATTGAGTGAAATTAACAACAGTGAAAGTAATTTTTTTTATGAATTTTTGAGTTCAGGCACACCATAAGAGTATGACAACATATGACCACTTTTTTATTTGAAATTTAAAATAATATAATGCTTCCAATTAAGACGAGTAAAATTAAATATTCACTCAAGACAAATTTTTTCATGGGAACAGCACAGAAGAACACCTGGTCTCTGTTTGAATATGTGTGAATTTCTTAAAGATTCAACTTAAGCTAAACAAGAGCAATGTTAAGCCCTCGTTCGAGGTTATATATATATATATACTGTACATTTAATTTAGGTAAAACTATAACTAAAATGGTTTAAATAAATGTTAGTACCATATTTGTTATTATTAATTGTCTTATATATTTTTTTATAATCATTTCATTTAAAATAGAGATGAATTGCTTTTAATTGTGTGGACAAAATGCGGCCAAAAGTATAGTAATACCACCCATTTTTACCCCTGAGCAAAATTTGTCCCATAAGAAAAACTGCTTTTAAAATATATTTATTTATTTATTACTTAAATGTAAAAATGCAGAAAGTTTTCTGTGAGGGTCGTGTGTTTGGGCTAAAATATACAGTTACACTACAAAAATCATGTCTATGGAAAAACCCCCATAAAACATGGAATCCCCACATGTGGAAGTATCCACAGATTGTTCCCTGCCCTACTGCTGTGACTGTCTTCCTCAGACAGGGTGAGAGAGAGTTTATGTTTCAACTTATTGCATTCAATAAATATTCATCATATAGCCTAAGGAGTTACTTCTTCAAATATAAGATCTTTTATACTTTTATTTAACTAAAAACTATAATAAATGTTTAACTGTTATGACAGAGACACCGGAGGCAGGAATAAAAGCAGTTATGATGTTTATTGAGCATACAGCAGAGCAAAACGGGTGGTGAATGGAGTGGTGGAAGATTTCAGAGGTGGAATGAGAGATAATACTGTCCTTATTATCGTTGCAGATGACTGAAGAAGGAGACGCTGGAGAAAGCAGATGGGAACACTCACACACACTGGCAGGTAGGCACACAAGGAGAATTGGAGACAATGGAGACGAAGGAGATGATGAAGCTGGGTAAGTATCACTTTGGGTGTCCTTGAGGTAAGTTTACAACTGGTGTAACACAAACGAGACCGGACAGTGAGTGTGTGTGAGTGTGGGGTTTAAGTGCTGGTGTTGATGACTGATGTGGTGAGCTTCAGGTGGCGGTGATTAGTACGCTGGTGATTGGGTGCGTGGGTACTGGAGTGAGGTGGAACCTGACGTGTCTGTGACAGTACCCCCCCTCCCACGGCCCGCTCCGTGGTGGTCGTCCTCGAGGTCGTGGGGCAGGCCTGTCTGGGTGGTTAGTGTGGAAAGCCTGTAACAGAGCAGGATCAAGGATATCATTCTTGGGGACCCATGAGCGTTCTTCGGGGCCGTAGCCTTCCCAGTCTACCAGGTATTCCAAGAGACCACCACGGCGCCGGGAGTCCAGGATCTCTCGTACCACGTAAGCAGTTCCATCGTCCAGGATGAGTGGAAGGGGGGGCTCGACGGCTGCCACGTTAGGTTCTGTGGAGGGAAGAACAGAAGGGTGGTGAGGTTTTAATAGTGACACGTGGAAGGTGGGATGAATTCTTTTGTACTGTGCAGGGAGTTGTAACCGGTAGGTGACGGGGTTGATCTGTCGCAGAATGGTGAATGGGCCAATGAAGCGGGGACTCAGCTTCTTGCAGGGCAGGCGCATCCTGATGTCCCTGGTGGACAGCCAGACCTTCTGCCCCGGTTGGTGGGTTGGAGCGCGGGAGCGCCGAAGGTCGGCTGTCATCTTGCGCCTGCGCAGGGCTCTCTGCAGCTGGTGGTGAGCTGAGTCCCATACCCTCTCGCTCTCCCGAAACCAGTAGTCGACGGCAGGAACGTTGGAGGGTTCCCTGTTCCAGGGAAACAGTGGGGGTTGGAAACCGAGTACGCATTGGAAAGGTGTTAATCCAGTGGTGGCTTGACGGAGGGAGTTCTGGGCGTACTTGGCCCAACCCAGGTACTGGTTCCAGGAGTTCTGGTGGCCGTGACAGAAGGTACGCAGGAAGCGGCCGATCTCCTGGATCTTCCGTTCCGTCTGCCCGTTCGACTGAGGATGGTATCCAGACGATAGGCTGACGGTCACACCCAGGAGCGAGAAGAAAGCCTTCCAGACTCGGGAGATGAATTGAGGTCCTCTATCAGAGACAATGTCCTCGGGGATTCCATAATGACGGAAGACATGGTTGAACATTAACTCGGCTGTGGTCATGGCTGTGGGTAGACCCTCCAGGGGAATGAGTCGGCAGGCCTTGGAGAAACGGTCTACGACGACGAGAATGCATGTGTTACCATCAGACTCTGGGAGGTCGGTGACGAAGTCGACCCCCAGGTGTGACCAGGGCCTCTCAGGAACGGGCAGAGGATGGAGCTTGCCGGTGGGAAGATGGCGTGGGCTCTTGGAGATGGCGCACTCCCTGCAGCCCTGCACGTACCTTCTGACGTCGTTGGCCATGTTGGGCCACCAGAAGCGCTGTTTGAGCAGCGAGAGGGTCTCATTGACCCCCGGGTGACCAGTGCCAAGTGAAGAGTGAACGGAGTGCAGGAGTGGAGTGCGTCGTGTCCGGGTGATGTAACGCAAGCCCTGGGGGCAACCCGGCGGAGTTCGTGAGGAGGCATTGGAGGAGGGGAGTGTCTCTTCTGACCACTCGATGGGGCTCATAAATATGGATTCGGGCAGGATGGTGTCGGGGTCTTCGTTCTTTTCCTCGGGTGCATGGAGACGTGAGAGAGCGTCAGCTTTGAGATTTTTGGAGCCTGGACGGTAAGATATTGTAAAGTTAAATCTTGAAAAGAACATCGCCCATCTGGCTTGGCGAGGGTTGAGTCGTTTGGCAGCCTTTAGGTACTCGAGGTTTTTGTGGTCAGTGAGTACCTGGAACGGATGGTTGGCTCCCTCCAACCAATGCCTCCACTCTTCAAGGGCGAGCTTGACAGCCAGGAGTTCCCGGTACCCGATGTCGTAATTAACCTCCGCCAGGTTGAGCTTGCGGGAGAAGAAGGCACATGGATGGAGCCTACTTGGATTCCCCTGCTGCTGTGATAGGACCGCTCCCACTCCGGTGGTGGAGGCGTCCACCTCTACGACGAATGGCAAGTCTGGATTGGGGTGGACGAGGAGGGGAGCGGTGGTGAAGGCTTTCTTGAGGTGTTCAAAAGCTTCGTTGGCAGGTTGGGACCAGGACAGAGACTTGGGCTGATGACGGAGTAGGTTGGTGAGTGGACTGACGATGGTGCTATAGTTCTTGATGAAACGGCGGTAAAAGTTGGAGAAACCTAGGAAGCGTTGGAGTTCTTTTATGGTACTTGGGGTTGGCCAGTTCTGGATGGCGGAAACCTTCCCCTCGTCCATCCGGATGCCACTGTGATCTATCACGTATCCTAGGAAGTGGACAGAGGGCTGATGGAATGAGCACTTCTCTGCTTTCAGGAATAGATGGAACGTTGGAGGACCTCCGCAACGTGGTGGCGATGTTCGGCCAAGCTCCGGGAGTAAATAAGGATGTCATCTATATACACTAGTACGGACTTGTGGAGGAACTCCCGGAGCACCTCATGGATGAAGTCCTGGAATACGGAGGGGGCGTTGACCAGGCCATACGGCATAACGAGGTTTTAGTAGCACGTTTATTGTAGAGAGTGTTATATACAATCATAAATACTATTTATAATCGTTTAAAAGAAGTGTATGTTTTTTGAATGAACTTTTTGATCTAACATTTTAAAGTTATGGTATTTATTTATTTGTATTTATATTTTCATTTAGCTAAAACTATAACTATAAAGGTTTAAATAAATGTTAGTAACATATTTGTTATTATTCATTGTCTTATATATTTTATTTATATTCATTTAATTTAAACTAGAGAGAAATTCCTTTATATAGAACCAATTGTGTGTGTGTGTGTTTGTGCTAACTGAGCGAAATTTGTCCCATGAGCGAAACAGCTTATAAAATATATTTATTTATTTTATTTATTTTAAGTATTTATTACTTGAAATGTGGAAACATGGAAACCCCTACATGTCTGGACATGACCACAATATCTCTTATGGTTTGATCTGACTGTTTCTTCATTAGAATCTTATTTTTGTTACTTGCAACATAGAGAGAAGGTATTGACAAGATCCATTGAGCAGGCCTAGAGTAACACTTTTAGTGTGTAAACATTTTAAAACTGTAAGATTAAAATGTTTGGTAAGATCTCTGTCATGTAAACTACAAATATGCAATGCAATAGAAAAAGACAGTAAACGTCTTAATAAAAACAAAATAAAACAAATGGAATATCTTCAGTAAGCGTCAGAAATGAGGTGTCATTTTTTGGGGGGTCTCCCAGGTTGTCAGTGTCAGGGGAGCCAGGAAGGAATGAAGGAAGTTAGAAATATTTAGCTTTCATCCCTTGATAATAAACCATAGGAGGTGTTATATCCACCCTAACTCACTTTTAATAGTTTGTCTGCGGATGTGATTGGTTTGTAGTGTGTCAGAGTTGGACCGGCCCACAGCGATATGGAAAACAAACTCATTTTCAGTTTAGCAAATGGACTGCATGCATCTCAACTCAACTAGTAAGTTGCCTTAAAAATACTATTTCAGCTTATTACATAAAAATTACTATTTTCAACTGCGTTACTTAACATCAGTACTATTTAATACGGTTTCATATAAACCCTTTCATATGTTTCATTTATCATCATACTTTTCTTAAAGTCAAAAATATCTTTAGGCTTCAAAAATATTATTTTATCTTAATTCATAAAATTTAAACTGCGTTATTTAACATCAGTACTTTTTAAGGTGGAAAACAAACTTCTTAAAGCTTTCAAAATACATATATTTTTTCAAATAATTTCTATTTATTTTACATTTAAAAGAGTTGGTATCACTAAATGATTTTAAGGGTATTTTAAAGGGTCTAGTTTCTGAGTCATTTGATTGTAATTGTTTTGAGTGATTTTATGTATTTCTGTAAATTATTGTATTTGCTATATGTTCAACTAAATGTACTGCCTCTTGGCCCTCTTGTAAAAGAGATTTTAAATCTCAAGAGTTTTATTTCCTGGTTAAATAAAGGTTTAATAATAATAATTTCAGTTTATTTCATTTTATTTCATATAAACACCATTTCATATGCTTTAATACTGTTTCATATAAACCCTTTCATATGTTTCATTTATCGTCATACTTTTCTTAAAGTTAAAAATCTCTTAAAGCTTCAAAAACATTATTTTATCTTAATTGATGAAATATCAATTTTAACTGCATTATTTAACATCAGTACTGTTTTAAGCTGGAAAACAAACTTCTCAAAGCTTTCAAAATACTTTTTTCATATAATTTCTATTTCTTTTACGTTTAAAAGGGTTGGTATCACTAAATGATTTTAAGGGTATTTTAAAGGATCTAGTTTCTGAGTCATTTGATTGTAATTGTTTTTGAGTGATTTTGTGTATTTCGGTAAATTATTGTATTTGCTATATATTCAACTAAATGTACTGCCTCTTGGCCCTCTTGTAAAAGAGATTTTAAATCTCAAGAGTTTTATTAATAATAATAATTTCAGTTTATTTCATCTTATTTCATATAAACACTATTTCATATTTTATTATTCCTTTATTAAAGGAGAAGTCATATTGAGACTATAGTCTCTTTTTCAATGCTTTCTTTAATACTGTTTCATATAAACACTTTCATGTGATTCATTTAACAACAGCGCTTCTAATTTACTAATCTTGTTTGTATTGTTTCATTTACAGACATGTGCCGGAATGCGGATATCATTGTGTCAAAGTTCATACGTTCAATCATCAAATTCCCACCACCTGTTATAAACATTCCCACACCATTTCACATCCAATGCAATCATCAGATTGCCCACCACACCTGTTTAAACACCATTCCACTTCCTGAACATAAAAACATATGACACTCATAAACACAGTCCAGAAACAGATGGTCACACTTCCTGCCATAAACGCAGTCCGGAAACGGAAGGGAAAAAGGTCACACCTGTCAAGTAATCAATCAAAGGGACCATAAATCATTTTGACACAAGTTGCATCATATTACTACTCACATAGAAAAATGCATATGTCAGCTATGTGACATACCTCAGTGAATAGCTCAAGTCCGGAGCTTTACGGAGAGATCAAACTCAACAGATCAGAAAGGCATAGAAAAGAAGTTATGGTTTACAGACAGAATTCCACTATTAAAATGCATAGGCCCTAAAATACATGATGGATATATTTCAGCATAGTTGTAGTTTACATATACAGTTAAAAATGTATGTTTGTGTGTTTCTGTATGTGTCTGTGTGTGTGTTTTTGTGTGTGCCTGTGTGTGTGGGTGTTGGAATGTGGATCTGGCCCGTAGTCCACATGATGGGCCCCTTTGATGTCCTAAGAGCAAGGAAATTGGGCCTCCTGTGTTACCTCGGAGGGCAACAAAGGTGTCAAGTGGGCTCATCTTTAGCAGACTGTTCGGAGCCGATTTAGTGATTAACGAACACAGTTCATCAGGTTAAAAGCGTTCTGAAAACTCCAAAGTTTATTGATTATCCTGATACATGTGCATATGCTACAGATCCCTGTACAGTTCCTGTGCGGACTTCGTTGGACGGTAACCAAGTTCGATGGCACATGGATCTGGATGGTCATGCAGCAGGTGGTTCCTGCTGGTCCTTGAGGGAGGGCAGATGAGCACTTGTCTGTGGACTCTTGCATCCCTTTGGTCCCTTTGGATAGGATGAAGGCCAGGCCCAGGGCGAGTGCGTACTTGATTGCCATGGGGAGGCAACGGACTGTGTTGGCAGCAGTCCAAGCTCGGGCTCTAGGTGAGCTGGTCAGGACAGGCAGTCGTGAGAGTGCTTGGAGGGCTGCATCGATGTGAGTACTGTCACTTAGCTGGGACCCCCTTTTGTCAATCCTCAGTTCCAGTCCTGGATCTAAGGCGTGATGGTGATTCCTGGAGGAGGATGGGATTTCCAGTTCTGACTGGTCCTCTTTGCTTGAGAGACAGTGCACTGCCAGATGGCTGCGATGAAGGATGGAACCCAGGGGTACCTGGATCCTCTTACTTGGATTGGGCAGGCTGACACGAGTGGCGGTGTTGTGCTGATTGTAGATTAGGATGGCAGCATGAGTGGGGGTGTGGATGAGCAGTCAATCACCCACAATCTCGGTGTGGCGACCAGGGCGGGCGAGAGCCGTGAGGGAACGGCGCGAGGCCAGTGGCGCGAGAGTTAATGAGCATCACCTGGGAGGCGCACCGGCCTTGAGTCCCTCACAGAGGAGCTCCGGGAGCATAAAAAGAGGAGCGACTACAGTGAAGGACGAGAGAGGACCAGGCCTGGACTTTATGTTATGTTTTATTATGTTTGTGTGGCCGGCAGACGTCCGCGAGGATCTGCTGGCATTACTTTCGTTTTGGTTCTTTTATTTTACATTAAAGTTACGTTGAATGTTCGCCGGTTCCCGCCTCCTTCTTCCCACATCTACTAACCATGTTACATTGGTGCCGAAACCCGGGAGGAAGGAGGGACATGCTGTCGGAGAGCCCTCGCTGCTGAGGGGGATCACGGTGCTGCGGAGTTCGGGCAGCGCGGGAGGGTGAAGACCGCGAGAGGCTGCCCGAGGCGGTGGTGCTGGAGCCTAGTGACAGGTGGGACGGAGAGCTCGAGGCCGTGCTCCTGGGACGAGGTGGGGTGGCTGCCGTCCAGGAGGGAGCGGAGGAGTCGCCGCCGTCCGCCGTGGGCCGGAGCCTGCTGCCATCCGCCATGAAGGGGAGGAGCAGGGGAAGGGGGAGGAGCTGCCGGCTGCCCTCAGCAGGAGGAGCCATCGCCGGCCGCCAGGAGGCGGTCGAGGATCGGGCCGTCCACCAAGCGTCCAGTGCCATATCATGTGGCACCGCGAGGAAGAGCCTCTTGGCAGGCTGAGGACCGAGCGGCAGTGAATCGGGGAACCGGACCAAGAATTTTTTTTCCCTCTTTTTCCCTCTTTTTCCTCTCTTCCCTCTCTCGTTCTGTCGCTCCCCTTGCTTCTGTCTCCTTTCTCTCGTCTCGTCTGTCCTTACCCCCAGGTGCTGCGGCCGCCGAGACAGACCCCGGGGGGAGTAGAGCGCAGTCTCGGGAGTACCCCCCGGCCTGCGAGGGGCGATGGGGGTATGTGGCGACCAGGGCGGGCGAGAGCCGTGAGGGAATGGCGCGAGGCCGGTGGCGCAAGAGTTAATGAGCATTACCTGGGAGGCGCACCGGCCTTGAGTCCCTCACGGAGGAGCTCCGGGAGCATAAAAGGAGGATCGACTACAGTGAAGGATGAGAGAGGACACGGCCTGGACTTTATGTTATGTTTTATTATGTTTGTGTGGCCGGCAGACGTCCGCGAGGATCTGCTGGCATTACTTTCGTTTTGTTCTTTGTTTATTTTACATTAAAGTTATGTTGAATGTTCGCCGGTTCCCGCCTCCTTCTTCCCACATCTACTAACCGTGTTACACTCGGCTTGTGTTCCGATGACTGGGGTGCGAGGCTTGGCCAGGCAGCATGTGTCGCTGGTCATGGGCTGCAACCGGCCCATTCCTTCAGTGTGGTTTCTGAGGAAGAGCTGGTTTGGGCAGAAGTACTGAAAGTCTTTGGTGAAACTACACCTGCAAAAGTGGGGAGCCAGACACAGCCGTGGGTTGCTGTTGTGGTAGGCTACCGCAACTGAGGTTTGTTTCTTGGCGTGGGTGTTACATTGCCGCCACCTGACATTGACCATGTCTTTGGATCTGCCAGTAGCAAAGTCCAGCACAGTTTGTGTAGGATACTGAGGAATCCTATTCAAAGCCACTCTGTCCATAGAGAAGCTAATTTCTTGCAGCAGGTCTGTCAACAGAGCTATAACCAGCTGATTTTGGGCAAAGTCATTCTGGAGGACTGTAAACAGTTGCTTCCTTGAGTTCGCCGTTTGGATCAGCAGGAAACTGTGAGTGCGAAGAACCACCGCAATACCTTTCCAGGTTTTGCAGATGGTTTGGCTCTGTGTTGCGAGTCGTTCTCTCAGTTGTAGGCAGAGCTTGTTGCGATGCTGATGAGTGGAGCAGGCTGTGATGAGACTCAAGTCTCCTGGTTGGTACAGGTGCAACGGCAGTGGCACCTGCCGTGCCATCAGTAGTTCTGTGGGGAACACCTGAGTTGACTCCTGTATGGTGTCTGTGATGGCCATGAGCCTCAGAGGAGGTTTTACAGTCCAGTCTTCCTGGTCAACTGACCATGGAAACGTGACTCCTCTGCGTTGCAGTGGAGCTCTGTGATTTGCGTTTGCAGTCTGGACTTGACAGCAAACTTGACATCCTCTGGTGTGCCCTGCCACATCTTGCTGCATGCTGGGCCAGTACGCCACTTGTTTCAAAGTCTCATAAATAGTTCTGGTGCCATGGTGTTTCGTGGGTGTATATCCGTTCACCCCCCTTTTGGCCCTGTGGCAGTACAAGCTTTGGTGCTGTGAGGACATCAGGGACATACTTTAGAAAGTTTATTCCCACACGCAGCATGTGGTCAGTCTCATGCAGTCGTTTGCGGCTAGGGGCCACCGTGGGGCCAGATGCCGTGAACGGGAGGTTGGAGGGGTCTGAGTGGTGGTACAAAACATTTAGAATGGAAATGTTGGAAAGTTTGGTTGTCACTGGCAGTGGCAGCAAGGTGGGAAATGTTGCAGGAACAGTCCGCTGGCTGCGGGTTGTTGTTGCCACACTGGGTGAATGGGGTGGGTGTGACCATAGCTTGTTATGCAGTGTGCCAGTCTTGGCAAGGGCATTAGTTTGGTCGTTCACGCCTTTGTCACGCCCTGGTTGCTTTAAGTGTCTTTTCACCTTTTCTCCGTAAGCGATCGTGTCGTGTGCTTGGGTGAGGTGATCACGTGTCTGGAACAGATGTTGAAGTTTCACCTGCTTGTTGCATTCAGTCTTGAAACCAGTTTGTTTCCAGCCCAGCAGATGGCATGTGAAAACACATCTGGCATGGTGTGAGTCTGTGCACATGAGTTCTCTGATGTTATGGGCTGAGGAGACGTGACAGGTTTTGAGGGTAGCTGCTGCTTCACCATACTGACATGACTGGGAACCCCACCTGCTGTTCTGTGGTTGACAGGGTTGGTTGTTTAACCACCGTACCCCTGCACTTGCCTGTAGGATGCCCTCATGGATGTAGGAACGTCCATCGACGTAAGCCGTGGGCACTCCTTGGCACGCATTCTCTTTGAGGTACCTGTGACAGGTTGGTTGCTGTTGTTGGGGCACCTTTATCTTAAGTGTCAATGCTGGTGTGCTGTTATAGCCGTTTTGGCAGGCAGCTGAATCTCCACTCCGTGCAGACTTGTGCTTTCTGGCACGTTGTGGCAGTGGCACTTGCTGGTTTGACTTCCTGAAGTCGATGGTGAGTCGCCACTTGCTGTCTGGTTTGACAACGGACCAGATGGAGACTGAATAGGTCATTCAGATGGTAGAGTCAGAATTTGGCATAAACAGAATGAGAACATGGATTAAAGCATGCATTGTTACCACTATGCAGGCTGGTGGTGGTGGTGTAATGGTGTGGGGGATGTTTTCTTGGCACACTTTAGGCCCCTTAGTGCCAATTGGGCATTGTTTAAATGCCACGGCCTACCTGAGCATTGTTTCTGACCATGTCCATCCCTTTATGACCACCATGTACCCATCCTCTGATGGCTACTTCCAGCAGGATAATGCACCATGTCACAAAGCTCAAATCATTTCAAATTGGTTTCTTGAACATGACAATGAGTTCACTGTACTAAAATGGCCCCCACAGTCACCAGATCTCAACCCAATAGAGCATCTTTGGGATGTGGTGGAACGGGAGCTTCGTGCCCTGGATGTGCATCACACAAATCTCCACCAACTGCAAGATGCTATCCTATCAATATGGGCCAACATTTCTAAAGAATGCTTTCAGAAACTTGTTGAATCAATGCCACGTAGAATTAAGGCAGTTCTGAAGGCAAAAGGATGTCAAACACAGTAGTCAAGTCAAGTCAAGTCACCTTTATTTATATAGCGCTTTTTACAATGCAGATTGTGTCAAAGCAGCTTTACATTGATAACTGGTACATAATTTGGCTGCACAGCAGCTCTTAAATAATAGTGTCAATGCAGGCAGATCAGAAGCTGTTGAATAAATGTCAAGAATACTATTGAATATCAAATGTCAAGTGTCCCCAACTAAGCAAGCCAAAGGCGACAGCGGCAAGGAACCCAAACTCCATCAGGTGACATCAGGTGGCAAACAAGTGGAAAATAGGGGTTAAAATGAAAAAAAAAAAAAACCTTGGGAGAAACCAGGCTTAGTCGGGGGGCCAGTTCCCCTCTGGCGAACAGTGCTCTGTTACAATCAGGTTGCTATCGTAAGTCTGATAGGATCACAACAATCAAAGTATTTATTTCAGTTCCATCCAGTTGAGGTTCGTATTCATCACGCCGGTATGGACGGTCTGTTGAGGAACTGTGCTACTGGCTGTCATGTCGATGAGGCCTTCACAATGGATGATCCAGTTGACTCGATCTCTGCTGATACTTCAGGACTGCGTTGTGGTCGTGTCCAGTTGAGGATCGTATTCATCACGCCGGTATGGACGGTCTGTTGAGGAACTGTGGCACTGGCTGTCGTGTTGATGATGTCTTCACAATGGATGGTCTACTTCAGGGCTGCGTTGTGGTCGTGTCATGGCACCGGTCCTTTTTTTAATTTTTTTTTTTATTATTGAATGATTGAAAAGGCGACATAACATAACAAGGTGACATAACATAAGAAGTCTACACACGGGGAGAGATGGAAGATCTAGAGAAAAGATAAACAGAACAAACATATTGAGAAAAAGAAAAAAAAATGATGACACTAAAAATGATCTGGTAAGTATATCTAGTAAGTATATAAATGTCATATATCATATACTGAAATGTGGAGGTTATTCCACAGAATATAGAAATAGTAAATGTATAACTATAACATACAAATATCCATACATATACACAAATATACATATATATACACATACAAACAAACATATATTAGACACATACATACATAAATGCCAATATGCAGGGATACGGTATACAGTATATGTCTTCTTTATAACATCTATTGTTATTAACATGGTACATTTAGTCAGCTTTCTTTTTGAGTATAATGGACGAAATTGAAGATATAGGCAATTTACTGATATAATAATGTAATAATAATAATAATAATAATAAGAAGAAATGTATATATACTGTAACGTAGGCGGGACTCAGAGTAAGATCCACATGCAAAGCTTTATTAAATGTTGAGCGTGGTCGTACAGGCATGGTCAAACGGGGCGAACAGGAATATCAGAGACAGGCAGAATCGTAGTCAGAGAACAGGCAGAGGTCAAAAGGCAGGCAGCTAACAATCACAGAACTGTAGAACCAGACAGGGATCAGCAACAGGAACCGGAACAGACAGGGAAACAGAATAACAACGCTTGGAAATGTCACACAGGGAAAACAAGACCTAGCAGTGAGGTGATGTGTGTAAGAGTCTTTTATAGTCCTGGTAATGAGCTGCAGCTGGGTGTGGTGATTAGTGATTAGTGTTAAGTGTGTGCAGGTGAGTGGCAGAGAGGATGATGGGAGATGTAGTCCGGGAACTGACAGGAACAGACGGTGATCATGACTTATACTTCCATATGTTCCTTTTTACATATCTATTTAAAGATATCTATTAATATGCAAATTCCTATTAATATCAAATACCATTAAGATATTTTCTCATTACATTAAGAATTATATAAGAAGAGAAGAGAGGTGAAAAAGAAGAATAGGGGAAAAATAATTAAATAAATAAACTAATTAAATAACTAATAAAAAAAAAAACACTTTGGGTGGGAGCGAAGGAGAGAGAAGTACTAAGGGAGAAGATAGAAAAAAAGTAGGAGTGAAATAGAGAAAATTAAAGAGAGAGAGAGAGAGAGAGAGAGAGAGAGAGAGAGAGAGAGAGAGAGAGAGAGACTTTTTTTGACTTTTAAAAAACCCTTTAATGACAATTTAAAACAAAATTACACATTTATAAAAAAACAAAAAACACCTTACTCAAAAAGCCTTGAAGAGACCTGCTCTTACAAATGTATTTCCCATTAAAACAGAATTCTACATTTTTTACAGACAGTACAGGATTATACATTACAAATTCTTAATTTCTCCAAAAATCTGACAAACCCTTATTTTCGAGAGTTTAAGAAGATATTCCAAACTCTGAGTATTACATACTCTCTACAATTACAAATTCATTTTCAAACCACCATCACTTATCATACATAAAATTCCATTTAAACACCAAACTTCCTCAAAAATGACCAATTTTCCAATAAATTTATAAAAGGCAAATTCAACCCCTAAGCGGGCAGAAACCAGACCTTTGTATGTCAAAACAATGTCAGTAGAATCTTTTCCCATAATCTTAGCTTTTCTTGTCAACCATATACTCAATTTAGCTTGTCCATACAAATAATTGAAAAATACATCAAAATTCCTTGTTTTATACCGATACTTATACCGACCATAAATAAAACTTTCTTGACTAAAAACATGACCCAACATATCACACCATTATTTTAACACTTGAAAAAGTGGCTCTAGTCTATTACACTCAACAAATAAATGGAAAAAAGTTTCAGTATCAGAACAAAATGGACAAGTATCAATAACACTGGAGTCTAAAAGAGCTATATGTTTATTTGTGGTTAATATTCCATGTATGATCCTCCACTGTAAATAACCGGTTCTCTTATCAATAGGAACCTTATATAAAGTTCTCCAGCTTCTTTTGGGTGAGAAATCTATACTAAAATTTTCTTGCCATTTTGACTCGCGTACTTGTTTCAGTTCTTGAAAACACATTACTTTTACACAAACAAGATACATAGATTTCTTTCTCACATCACAAAAAAGATTAAGTTCTGGAGTACTAAAAGAAAGCAATTTTCCCTCCCCCTCCTGCCAAAAATCCAGAGAAACTTTTACTTCCAACTCTGGAAACTCTTTCACATCATTATCATTTTGTTCTAATATCTCTTTATCCAGAGCACATTTAAATTCAGAAGGTACAGCAGCCACAATTTCATTTAAAAGTCTTTCAGAAAAACGTAAGGATTTCACACCAGTCTTTTTCGCAATATCTTCTGGGGCTAACCACCCATCCATGTTCAAAAAACATGACACCTTGTTGAGACCTGCTCTGAAGTGCATTTCTCATAAAAACAGAATTTAAACTTTTTACAAATAACACAGGGTTATACAATATGGGTTCTTCTTTTCCCCAAAAACCTTTTTCAGACCCCTGCTTTCGAGAAGTTGAGAAGACTTTCCAAACTTTAAGCATTGTCTTATAAAAAGGTGTTAGACCAGTTAAGTCCAGTCCATCAAGATCCATTAAAAAAAGATGTCTATCAAATCCCATCTGTCCTCCTTTCCTCAATAATCCACAGGCTACATCTGCCCAGCTGATGTGCCTTTTATAAGTCTTTGAGCAGCCTGTAATCTGAAAGCAGCAACTCTACATTCAATGTCAATGAGTCCTTGTCCTCCTTCACATATTGGTAAATACAGGACAGCAGCTCTCAGCCAGTGCTGTCCCGACCAAAAAAAATTAACCAATTGTCTTTGGATTTCTTTAATAATGTTAAGAGGAGGATCCAAAATAGCCATTTTGTGCCAGAGTGAAGATGCAATAAGATTAATTACTATCAAAACTCTTCCTCTATATGATAATCGAGGGAGTAACCATTTCCAGTTGGACAAACGTACAGACATCTTCTCTATCAATCCATCCCAATTTTTCTTTTTATACAGATCAGAACCTAAAAAAAACCCTAAAAATGTAAGACCATCTTTGCTCCAATCAACATTTTCTGGCAATCTTATTATTGCACTTGAAACTCCACACCATAGAGCTTCACTTTTGCCCCAATTTATTTTGGCTGAAGAGGCCTTCTCATAGCACTGAATACAATTCAATACACTTTTTATATCTTCTTTATCTTTAATTATCACAGTGAGGTCATCAGCATAAGCAGAAAGTTTAATGGGTTTATTAAAAGATCCTTCAATATATATAGGGCTGCAACGATTAACCGCGATTAATCGTTTGCAAAATAAAAGTCTGTGTTTACGTAATATATATGTGTGTGTTCTGTGTATAATAATTATGTATATATAAATACACACACATTCATGTATATATTTAAGAAAAATGTTATATTTATATATAAAATATTTATGTTTATATGTAATATAAAATATATATAAATATATATATTTATAATACATGCATATATTTCTAAACTTTATACCTGTATGTGTGTGTATTTATATATACATAATTATTATTCACAGAACACACACATATATATTACGTAAACACAGACTTTTATTTTGCAAACGATTAATCGCGATTTATCGCTGCAGCCCTAAATATGTAAACCTTTTCAGTCAAGTCAGTTCTTAGTTTACACAATAATGGTTCAATTACTAAGCTATAGAGCTGACCCGAAAGTGGGCACCCCTGCCTTATTCCCCTTCGGACTTTGATGGGTATACTTAAGCCTCCAGGCACTTTTACCATGCATTCAGCTTTTTCATAATCTGTAATCTGATCCATGAAATAAAACCATTTCCAAATCCATATGCACTTAAAACATCAAACAAATAAGAATGATCCACTCTGTCAAAAGCCTTTTCTTGATCTAGTGACAAAATTCCAAGATCAATATTGTTTAACATCGAATAGTCAATTACATCTCTTATAAGGAACAAATCATCTCTAATGCATCTATTTTTTATGCAATAAGACTGATCATTATGAATTAATACACCCATATATTCATTCAGTCTATTAGAAATACACTTAGAGAAAATCTTATAATCCGTAGTCAACAAGGCTACAGGCCTCCAATTCTTAAGCAAAGTAAGATCACCTTTTTTTGGTAGCAGAGAAAGAATTGCTCTTCTGCAACTAATAGGTAAACATCCTGTTTGTATTGAATATAAAATCATTTCATAATAATCATTCCCAATAACTTCCCAAAAATATTAAAAAAATTCAGAGGGAAGCCCATCTAACCCAGGGGATTTTCCAGTTGATAATTCTTGCACAGCTTTAGTTACTTCTTGAAAACTTAAAATGCAATCCAAGTCCTCTTTATGTTCCGATTTAAGTTCTGGTATTAAATTTAAAAGTTCATTTTTACTTTCCAAATCTGTTACATCCATATCATACAACTTAGAATAAAAATCAACAACACATTTACTCATTTCTGCTGAGTCATAAAATAGATCACCTCTATCATTCCTTAAACACAACATTTGTTTCTCTTGACACACCTTTAGTTCTAAATTAAAAAAGAAAGATGTTGGTCCATCAATATCTCTAATATGAGAAAAACGAGCCCTAATAAGAGCTCCTTTTACTTTTTCTTGTAATAAATTTTCTAACTGTAGCTTTTTTTCTTTAATAACATTTTGTAACTGACTTTCATGTCTTTCCAACATTTTATTTTCAATTTCAAATATCTCATCTTCAAGGTCTTTAATCGCATTTCCCAATCTTTTTGATGAATAACAAGTATATTGTTGACAGAAAACCTTTATTTGAGTTTTTCCAACTTCCCACCACTGTATAATATCTCTAAAATCATTTTTATGCATCTGCCATGTTTGCCAAAATAAATTAAAATTTGCACAAAAAATTGCATCTTGTAACAACTTCTTGTTAAAATGCCAATATGAACCCACTTTACATTGCTTTGACAATACACAATCTATTGTAATCATTTTATGATCAGAAATAATATTAGGAATTATATTAGCATTACAAATTCGATTCCTTGAGTTATTTGAAATATAAAATCTATCCAATCTTGCTGCATAAACCTGTCCTTCTGAAACCTTCACCCAGGTATACTGTTTTAAAAAAGGGTTTTCAGTTCTCCATACATCATTTAACTCCAAACTTTTAACAATATTTGCTAAAACAGATGAAGACTGATAGTGTGTTTCTTCATTATTTCTATCCATATTAACATCCAAAGTACAATTAAAATCTCCTCCCATAATAACAATATCTTTGGATTTTAATGTATTTAAAACATCCCTAATTTTCTTAAAGAGAACAATTCTCTCAGACCCTTTATTATTTGCATAAACATTTACAAAAATTACATTATAAGTATTTAATTCTGCTTTTACAACCAATAAGCGACCTGGCTCTATCTCATGTTCAGACAAAATTTTAACCTTACAATTTGGATTAAAACATATAGCGACACCCAAACTAACATTGATGCCTCGACTAAGAATGTACTTGCCCTCCCACCATAAGCCCCACTCTACTTCATTACTTTTATCACTATGGGTCTCTTGAAGAAAAGTTACTCCAATATTTTTTTAATTTTAAACATTCTAAAAGCAAGGCTTGTTTTCTCCTATCTCTAAGGCCATTTACATTTAAAGATGCTACTCTCAATGGCTCCATGAGACAGAAAAAGAAAGAAAAACAGAGAAGAAAGGAAAAACAAATAGGCAGACAAACAACCATTATAATTATTTAAAAAACTCGCCCCTCATTTCCTTTCCTACTCTTTTCCTTTGCCTTATCGTAGCTATATGTTTTTTCAACCGAAAGCGTTTCTGCTGTGATAACACAGAAAAGTTATACGTTTTTCGTGCCCACACAACTGAAGCAACGAATTTATCAGTATCCGGAAAATAATCAGCAACATTTACCTTTCTACCTTTTGTTTCATCCAAAAACTCATTAATCTGTTCCACAGTGTATAAATTATCACCTACTTTTGGACAATCAGATATATCAGAACAACAATCATCATCTTTTACTCCATCATCCTGACTCATTGCTAAAGCCTCATCAAAACCCATATCTTCAACAGCAGTCACCACCCCTTATATCCTGACTTACTGGTAAGGCCTCATCAGGAACCACATCTTCAACAGTCACCACCTTTACATTCTGACTTACTGACAAAACCTCATCAGAAACCACATCTTTAGCAGTAGTCACTGCTTTTAAGCCAATTTTATTACTACAACAAGGCCGCTCTTCTTGCAAAAAAACAGCAGATTCACTTGAAGTTGCACTCACCTCGTTATCTTCACCAGTATCCACACTTTGGCCTTCTGAAACTTTCTCTGATTCCCAATTCTGCTCACCCTGACTCTCCATTGTAGCTTCGTTTTCCACCTCTTGTCCTTCTCTTATCCGAGGCTCCTCTGGTCTATTTTTATGCGGACACAAGAATCTTTTGTGGCCAATATCACCACACTCAAAGCACCGTAAGCTTTCAGTGCTTGCATAGAACTATCTCCGTCATTCACTCTAAAAGACACGTCTAGAATTTTATCCTGAGAATTTAAAAACATGTGAACCTGTCTTCTGAATGACAGTACATGTTTCAACGCTGGATTTTTACATCCTAAAGGTACCATCTTAACCGGACTGACTACTTTCCCAAAACGAGACAATTCCTTAACAATCACCTCACTTTTAATAAACAGGGGAACGTTTGAAATAGTTACTTTTGTACCCGGTGCATACAACGGAATAACCGGCAGAAACATTCCTTTCACCCAAAGCCCGTTTTCAATTACTTGATTAACAAGTTGTTCAGTCTTCAAAAAAACCACAACGGCTTTGTTCATTCGCGAAGCTGAATTTATATTTTCGTGACCAACCTGATCACCAACTACAACCAACACATCCTCAATCGAAGCAGTCGGCTCCGGTACGCATCTAAACCCATTCCGGAGAGAAAACGACATTGTTCCCCCCCATGGGAGACGCCATGCGGACACCACTAACGACGGCACGGGAGGGGAAAAAAAACCTAAACTAACCTAAACTTATCAATAAAAAAAAAAAAAAAGATGAAACACACTCATGTCACAGACACGCCAGGCTCCACCTCACCACAGTACCCACGCACCCAATCACCAGCATACTAATCACCGCCACCTGCATCTCATTCACTCTGCAATCACCAGCACTATAAAACCACCACACTCACACACACTCACTGTCCGGTCTCGTTTGCAATACCTTGTGTTGATGCTTACCTTAAGGACTCCCCTTCATCAGACTTACCTGCTCCAGCGATCTCCTTCATCTCCTTCGTCTCCTGGTCCCTTCATGTGCTTACCCTTCTGTGTGTGTGAGTGTCTCCAACGTCTCCCTTCATCTCATCTCAGCTCCTGGATAAACAAGCCATACAAGGACAGTATTACTCTCAATTCATCTCTCAAGTACCTGATAACAGTCATAACCTCTCTGTGTTCTCATATTATTCAAATAAACTCACCTGGATTGCTTTTATCTCTGCCTCCGTGTCTATATCATAACAGAAGACCGGACCATAACAACTAACGGCATGAGTACTAACGATCCATTCCAGGAACTCGTGGACGTGCTGCGTCGAGCACTCACACCACAGCCCTCAACATCGTCATCCCTCAACACGGCTGTCTCCGCACCCACCAGCACCACTCCTTCACCTGCATTCACCGCCAGTCCCATGGCCAAACCGGCGCCCTACTCTGGATCGGCGGAGGAATGCAGCGGATTCCTTCTCCAATGTGAGCTGGTCCAGGAGATGCAGCCGCACCTCTACACCACAGACACGGCTAAAATAGCGTTCATTATTTCACAACTGCAAGGGAAGGCTCTGCAATGGGCAGATTCGTTATGGACCCAGAAAGGCCCAGTCGTCCAATCCTATTCGGCGTTCGTCTCCCACTTCCGGGAAGTATTCGGGAAACCTCTGGCTGATTCCTCGACTGGTGAGAAACTTTATAATCTAAAGCAAAGAAACCTATCTGTTAACGAATATGCCTTGCAGTTTCGAACGCTAGCCGCCACCAGCGGATGGAACGAGCAAGCCCTCATCACCACGTTCCATCAGGGGCTGGAACCCTCCGTGCGGCTGCATCTCGCTGCATACGAGGACTCCATGGGATTAGAACGCTTCATCCAACTCGCCATCCGCGTGGGGTCCCGTATGCAGTCGTGCATTCAAGAACACCAGGGCCAGTCATCCACCACCAACCTCCTCCGTCGGTCCGAACCCGTCAGCTCCCCAGAACCAGCCAACGAGCCCATGCAAATAGATCATTCTCGTCTCACCCCAAACGAAAGACAAAGAAGGCTGGCCCTGAATCTCTGTCTATATTGCGGAACTTTGGGGCATAATCTCTCCACATGCCCAATCCGTCCTCCTCGACCCGTGGTGAGTGCAATATTTCCCTCCATTCAGAAAATGAAACCACTCACTACAACTGTAACCCTTACTGCTGCTAACATCTCTGTTCCAGTGGTGGCGCTCCTTGATTCAGGGTCAGCCGTAAACTTCATCTCAGGCACCCTCTGTAGACAACTCAACCTTAAGATCTCTCCTTCACCGACGAGCTATCAAATCCACTCCATCACGGGCAAACCCCTAAGCCGCAAACACATCCGTCACTGCGTGGGTCCACTTCAACTCAGCATCGGAATCCTGCACACCGAACACATCCATTTGCTGGTTCTGGAGGAATCCACCGCTGACGTGGTTCTAGGGCGCCCATGGTTGGAACTTCACAACCCCAACATCTCCTGGCGCCCGGGCGAAGTCCTGAAGTGGGGCGATCACTGCTTCCCAGACTGCTTCCCAGCGCTTCCTGTTCCGAAATCTCCACTCTCCAAGCCTCTTCTCGTGAATGCCACATCCATCGAGAGCCCTGTTGAGAAGCGCTCCGTGGATGTTCCCCCTGACTACGCCCCCTTCAGCGACGTTTTCTGCCCGCAACACGCCTCCAAGCTTCCTCCACACCGGCCATGGGACTGCGCCATCGATCTGCTGCCGGGTGAACCAGTGCCCAGGGGACGCATATACCCCCTGTCCATACCGGAGGAGAAGGCCATGGAGGAATACATCAAGGAGGCACTCGAACAAGGTTACATCCGCCCGTCTACTTCCCCTGCTGCTTCAAGCTTCTTCTTCGTGGCAAAGAAGGACGGAGGCTTGAGGCCCTGCATCGATTACCGTTCACTCAACAAAATAACCATAAAGTTCCGCTATCCACTTCCCCTCGTCCCAGCGGCCCTGGAACATCTCCGCGGTGCCACTGTGTTCACGAAGTTGGACCTCCGCAGCGCGTATAACCTCATCCGGATACGTGAGGGGGACGAGTGGAAGACTGCCTTTGTCACGCCCACTGGACACTACGAATATCTCGTGATGCCGTATGGCCTGGTCAACGCCCCCTCCGTATTCCAGGATTTCATCCACGAGGTGCTCCGGGAGTTTTTCCATAAGTCCGTACTGGTTTATATAGACGACATCCTCATCTACTCCCGGAGCTTGGCCGAACATCGCCACCACGTTGTGGAGGTCCTCCAGCGCTTACGGCAGTTCCATCTCTTCCTCAAGGCTGAAAAATGCTCTTTCCACCAACCCTCCGTCCAGTTCCTGGGGTACGTGATTGATCACAGTGGCATCCGGATGGACGAGGGGAAGGTCTCCGCCATACAGTCCTGGCCCACTCCTACCACTATCAAAGAACTCCAAAGATTCCTAGGCTTCTCCAATTTCTATCGCCGGTTCATCAAGAATTACAGCACTATCGTCAGTCCACTCACCAACCTACTCCGTCACCAGCCCAAGTCTCTGTCCTGGTCTCCACTAGCCACCAACGCCTTTGAGACCCTGAAGAAAGCCTTCACCACCGCTCCCCTCCTCGTCCACCCTAACCCGGACCTCCCGTTCATAGTAGAGGTGGACGCATCTACCACCGGAGTGGGAGCGGTCCTTTCACAGCAGCAGGGGACACCAAGTAGACTCCATCCATGCGCCTTCTTCTCCCGCAAGCTCAACCCGGCGGAGGTCAACTACGACATCGGTGACCGCGAACTCCTGGCCGTCAAGCTTGCCCTTGAGGAGTGGAGGCATTGGTTGGAGGGAGCTACTCACCCGTTTCAAGTTCTCACTGATCACAAGAACCTCGAATATCTGAAGGCCGCTAAGAGACTCAACCCTCGCCAAGCTCGCTGGGCTATGTTCTTCTCTAGATTCAACTTCTCCATCTCCTACCGTCCTGGTTCTAAGAATACGAAGGCTGATGCCTTATCTCGCCTCTATGCTCCTGAGGAAAAGCCCGAGAAACCTGATACTATTCTGCCGGAGTCCATCTTCGTGAGCCCTATCCAGTGGTCCGAGGAAACCATTCCCTCCGCCAATGCCTCCACACGCACTCCGCCGGGTTGCCCACCGGGCTTGCAGTACATCACACGGGCACGTCGCACTCCACTCCTGCACAACGTTCACTCTTCACTTGGCACTGGTCACCCGGGGGTCAAGGAGACCCTCTCGTTGCTCAAACAACGCTTCTGGTGGCCCAACATGGCCAAAGACGTCAGGAGGTACGTGCAGGGCTGCAGGGAGTGCGCCATCTCCAAGAGCCCACGCCATCTTCCCACCGGCAAGCTCTTTCCTCTGCCCGTTCCTGAGAGACCCTGGTCACACCTGGGAATGGACTTCGTCACCGACCTCCCCGAGTCTGACGGTCACACGTGCATCCTGGTGGTAGTAGACCGCTTCTCAAAGTCCTGCCAATTAATACCCCTGGAGGGTCTACCTACCGCTATGGCCACCGCAGAACTAATGTTTAATCATGTCTTTCGCTATTATGGATTACCTGAAGACATCGTCTCCGACAGAGGACCCCAGTTTGTCTCCCACATCTGGAAAGCCTTCTTCTCCCTCCTGGGTGTGACCGTCACCCTATCGTCTGGATACCATCCTCAGTCGAACGGGCAGACGGAACGGAAGATCCAGGAGATCGGCCGCTTCCTGCGTACCTTCTGTCACGGCCACCAGAACTCCTGGAACCAGTACCTGGGTTGGGCCGAGTACGCACAGAACTCCCTCCGCCAAGCCTCAACAGGACTAACACCCTTCCAGTGCGTACTCGGCTACCAACCCCCGATGTTCCCCTGGGACGGGGAACCCTCCGACGTTCCGGCAGTCGACTACTGGTTCCGGGAGAGCGAGAGGGTGTGGGACTCAGCTCACCACCAGCTGCAGAGAGCCCTGCGCAGACGCAAGATGGCAGCCGACCTTCGTCGCTCCGAGGCTCCTGACTACCAGCCGGGGCAGAAGGTCTGGCTGTCCACTAGGGACATCAGGTTGCGTCTGCCCTGCAAGAAGCTGAGTCCCCGCTTCATTGGCCCATTCACCATCCTTCGGCAGATCAACCCCGTCACCTATCGTCTCCAACTCCCGGCACAGTATAGCAGAATTCACCCTACATTTCACGTGTCCCTACTCAAACCTTACCACCCTTCTGTTGTTCCCTCCACAGAGCCTGACGTGGCAGCCGCCGAGCCCCCCCTTCCACTTCTCCTAGAAGACGGCACAGCCTACGTGGTCCACGAGATCCTGGATTCCCGGCGCCGTGGTGGTAAACTCGAATACCTCGTGGACTGGGAGGACTATGGTCCCGAGGAACGCTCATGGATTCCCAGGAACGATATCCTTGATCCTCTTCTGTTACAGAACTTCCATACCAACCATCCAGACAGACCTGCCCCACGACCCAGGGGAAGACCACCACGACGTCGGGGTCCGCGGCCCTCAGGAGCGGGCCGTGGGAGGGGGGGTACTGTCACAGACACGCCAGGCTCCACCTCACCACAGTACCCACGCACCCAATCACCAGCATACTAATCACCGCCACCTGCATCTCATTCACTCTGCAATCACCAGCACTACAAAACCACCACACACACACACACTCACTGTCCGGTCTCGTTTGCAATACCTTGTGTTGATGCTTACCTTAAGGACTCCCCTTCATCAGACTTACCTGCTCCAGCGATCTCCTTCATCTCCTTCGTCTCCTGGTCCCTTCATGTGCTTACCCTTCTGTGTGTGTGAGTGTCTCCAACGTCTCCCTTCATCTCATCTCAGCTCCTGGATAAACAAGCCATACAAGGACAGTATTACTCTCAATTCATCTCTCAAGTACCTGATAACAGTCATAACCTCTCTGTGTTCTCATATTATTCAAATAAACTCACCTGGATTGCTTTTATCTCTGCCTCCGTGTCTATATCATAACAAATATGTAGTACAGAATTTAATGTTGTTCTCTCAAAGGACTATTAAGTTCTTAAAAAGTTCTTAAAAACTGTTCCTTCTGTTTTTTTGTTTGTTTGTTTGTTTGTTTGTTTTTTTAGATAAAAGCAGACAGGGAAGCTTTGGAAGATAATGAGTTAATGTAATATAATATTAATAGGAATGAAATAGTAAATGTTCTTTAAATTATGTGTAATACCTAGTTTTTTTGGCTTGAAATAAGGCCTTATACTGCACAGACCTAAAACATTGTATTTGTGTTTTAAAACAGATAGCAAGTGAAGTCACTAACAGAAGATCCTAGAGGAAAAACTACTGATATGCAGCTACGGAGGAACACAAGAGGCAGAAACTATGCATGGCCATGGCTTCTTCATGAGTACGGTAAGTCCTGTGCCTATTCTTAATTCTTGCCTTAAAGTTTTTATTGCAGTATTTTAACAATTTTACATTGTACAGGTTATCACTTGGTTTTTGAACAAATTATGCTCTTGAAACAAGAAACAGAAGAGTATGTTGTCCTGAAAGAAATCAAGGCTCAAAAGAGAGCATGCCTTTCTAAAAGATCTTTTAAATCTTTGACATTTTGGCACAGTTTCTTATTTTACTGAATAGTGCATTATCCTTGTATAACACTAATAGTGAAGTGTAAATATAAATAGTTTTTAGTTTACTGCCAACACTGGCAGCTGGATAATGGCAAGTTGTTGTGGGTTCATCCATTATATTTATTGGTGTTTATACAAAAAAAAGTAAAGAAATAATCAACAACTATTCAATTAATCAATTATTATTATTAGGGGCCAAGCACCGAAGGTGCTTAGGCACCTATTGTTATTGTTGGCGTTCCGTACGCTTATTAGGGGCCAAGCACCGAAGGTGCGGAGGCACCTATTGTTATTGTTGGCGTCCTTTTTTTTTTATTATTATTATTAGGGGCCAAGCACCGAAGGTGCTTAGGCACCTATTGTTATTGTTGGCGTTCTGTACGCTTATTAGGGGCCAAGCACCGAAGGTGCGGAGGCACCTATTGTTATTGTTGGCGTTCTTTTTTTTATTTTTTATTATTCTTCCTCTTCTTCTTCTTCTTCCGCTCTTGAAGTCTATGGCAACCCATAGAACCGCTTGCGGGAAAGTTGTGAAATTTTGCACACAGTTAGAGGACAGTCTGAACTATGTCCATAGCAAATTTGGAGTCTCTAACTCATTCCCTCTAGCGCCACCAGCTGTCCAAAGTTGCACTTATGTTTATGTTAATAACTTTTGAGCCATAAGGGATAGAAACAAAATTCTTGAAATCCATAATTCTTGACGTCATTTTCCGTCATGAAAATTTTTCCGCCATTTTGAATTTTCTGAAAAACGTACTTTTTCGAACTCCTCCTGGGCCGTTACTCTGATTTGCATGAAAATTGAATTTGAACTTTTGACTATATTAACCGATTGTAATGAAACTGGTCTCAGTAGATTCCTTGGGTCATGCTGAGAACATTGATATCAAATTTGCCATAGTCAGCTGAACTTCCTGTCCGCCATATTGTTTTTCTTTAAAAACCTACTTTTTCGAACTCCTCCTAGACTGTTACTCCGATTTTCACCAAAATTGAACCGTATCATCTTCAGACCATGTCAACAAAAAGTTATGGATTTCAAGTCGATAAGTCAAACCATTTTCGTATACCAGAGCAAAGAATTTGAGGCATGATGCAAAAACGACTCTTGAAGCTGTATCTCTGAAATGCTTTGACATATTGACACCAAACTTTGCAAATGTCATTGTCACCTCACTCTGACCATACCACATTAATTTTGTCACAGCGCCACCTATTGGTCGAAAGTGATGAACCAGTAAATCATAATTTTTGATCATTTTTCAGCTCTTTTGCCTAAAATCATCTTAATAGGTCTTTAATTGTTCACGGCCATGTTGGCTGGCTTTTTGTGCCGCTTTTGTGCTTGGCCCCGTATTTGCTGCTTGCAGCTATATTTAGGGGCCAAGCACCGAAGGTGCGGAGGCACCTATTGTTATTGTTGGCGTTCTTTTTTTTTAGGGGCCAAGCACCGAAGGTGCTTAGGCACCTATTGTTATTGTTGGCGTTCCGTACGCTTATTATTAGGGGCCAAGCACCGAAGGTGCTTAGGCACCTATTGTTATTGTTGGCGTTCCGTACGCTTATTAGGGGCCAAGCACCAAAGGTGCTTAGGCACCTACTGTTATTGTTGGCGTTCCGTACGCTTATTATTAGGGGCCAAGCACCGAAGGTGCGGAGGCACCTATTGTTATTGTTGGCGTTCTTTTTTTTTTTATTTTTAGGGGCCAAGCACCGAAGGTGCGGAGGCACCTATTGTTATTGTTGCCGTTCTTTTTTTTTTTTTTTTTTTTTTTTATTCTTCTTCTTCTTCTTCTTCCGCTCTTGAAGTCTATGGCAACCCATAGAACCGCTTGTGGGAAAGTTGTGAAATTTGGCACACAGTTAGAGGACAGTCTGACCGTTGTCCACAGCAAATTTGGAGTCTCTATCTCAATCCCTCTAGCGCCACCAGCTGTCCAAAGTTGCACTTATGTTTATGTTAATAACTTTTGAACCATAAGGGCTAGAAACAAAATTCCTCTGATTCCTTGGGTCAAGACGAATCGATCGCACCCTATGACGTCATTTTCCGTCATGAAAATTTTTCCGCCATTTTGAATTTTCTGAAAAACTTACTTTTTCGAACTCCTCCTAGGCCGTTACTCCGATTTTCATGAAAATTGAATCAGATCATCTTCAGACCATGCTGACAAAAAGTTATGGAATTCAAGTTGATTCCTCAAACCGTTTTCGAAAAACTCACGAACGAATTGTACGTAGTGCTTGCGAAAACAGAAGTAAGGCTGTATCTCCGCAACGCTTTATCGTATTCAGACCAAACTTGGTACATGTCATCACAAGCATGACCTGAGGTACCATGCAGTGTTTCGGCGCAGCGCCACCTACTGGTGCGGAGATATGAAAAATGGGTATTTTTGCTTATAACTTCTGATGGGTTTGTCCAAAAATCATAAATTTGGTCTTGTTGGATTCGGGGAATCATGCCGAGTCGAATGATATCCAATTTTCCCATATCGGCCATTTTGGCCGTCGGCCATTTTGAATTTTGTGCTAAAATGCTGTATTTTACGAACGCATTAACGTATCTTTACAAAACTTGGTATGGGTCATCAGCACAATGCCCTGAAGGAGCCTGAGAAGTTTCGGCACAGCGCCACCTTGTGGTCAAAAGTTATAGCAAAATTTACAAAAATGCTAATAACTTTTGACTGTATTCACCAATTGTAATGAAACTGGTCTCAGTAGATTCCTTGGGTCATGCTGAGAACATAGATATCACATTTGCTATAGTCAGCTAAACTTCCTGTCCGCCATATTGTTTTTCTTCAAAAACCTACTTTTTCGAACTTCTCCTAGACCGTTGCTCCAATTTTCACCAAAATTGAACCGTGTCATCTTCAGACCATGCTGACAAAAAGTTATGGATTTCAAGTCGATAAGTCAAACCGTTTTCGTATACCGGAGCAAAGAATTTGAGATGTGATGCAAAAATTACCCTTGAAGCTGTATCTCTACAATGCTTTGACATATTTAGACCAAACTTGGTACATGTCATCACAAGCATGACCTGAGGCATTATACAGTGTTTCGGTGCAGCACCACCTACTGGAGTGGAGATATGAAAAATTGTTATTTTGCTCATAACTTCTGATGAGTTTGACCAAAATTCATAAATTTGGTATGGGTCATCAGGACAATGCCCTGAAGGAGCCTGAGAAGTTTCGGACCAGCGCCACCTCGTGGTCAAAAGTTATAACAAAATTTACAAAAATGCTAATAACTTTTGTCTATATTAACCAATTGTAATGAAACTGGTCTCTGTAGATTCCTTGGGTTATGCTGAGAACATAGATATCAAATTTGCCATAGTCAGCTAAACGTCCTGTCCGCCATATTGTTTTTCTTTAAAAACCTACTTTTTCGAACTCCTCCTAGACCGTTGCTCCGATTTTCACCAAAATTGAACCGTGTCATCTTCAGACCATGCCGACAAAAAGTTATGGATTTCAAGTCCATATGTCAAACCGTTTTTGTATACCAGAGCAAAGAATTTGAGGCATGATTCAAAAATGACTCTTGAAGCTGTATCTCTTCAGTGCTTTGACATATTGACACCAAACTTTGCAAATGTCATTGTCACCTCACTCTGACCATACCACATTAATTTTGTCACAGCGCCACCTATTGGCCGAAAGTGATGAACCAGTAAATCATAATTTTTGATCATTTTCAGCTCTTTTGCCTAAAATCATCTTAATAGGTCTTTAATTGTTCACGGCCATGTTGGCTGGCTTTTTGTGCCGCTTTTGTGCTTGGCCCCGTATTTGCTGCTTGCAGCTATATTTAGGGGCCAAGCACCGAAGGTGCGGAGGCACCTATTGTCATTGTTGGCGTTCTTTTTTTTTTTTATTTTTAGGGGCCAAGCACCGAAGGTGCGGAGGCACCTATTGTTATTGTTGGCGTTCTTTTTTTTTTTTTTTTTTTTTTTTTTATTCTTCTTCTTCTTCTTCTTCTTCCGCTCTTGAAGTCTATGGCAACCCATAGAACCGCTTGCGGGAAAGTTGTGAAATTTGGCACACAGTTAGAGGACAGTCTGACCTTTGTCCACAGCAAATTTGGAGTCTCTATCTCAATCCCTCTAGCGCCACCAGCTGTCCAAAGTTGCACTTATGTTTATGTTAATAACTTTTGAACCATAAGGGCTAGAAACAAAATTCCTCTGATTCCTTGGGTCAAGACGAATTGATCGCACCCTATGACGTCATTTTCCGTCATGAAAATTTTTCCGCCATTTTGAATTTTCTGAAAAACTTACTTTTTCGAACTCCTCCTAGGCCGTTACTCCGATTTTCATGAAAATTGAATCAGATCATCTTCAGACCATGCTGACAAAAAGTTATGGAATTCAAGTTGATTCCTCAAACCGTTTTCGAAAAACTCACGAACGAATTGTACGTAGTGCTTGCGAAAACAGAAGTAAGGCTGTATCTCCGCAACGCTTTATCGTATTCAGACCAAACTTGGTACATGTCATCACAAGCATGACCTGAGGTACCATGCAGTGTTTCGGCGCAGCGCCACCTACTGGTGCGGAGATATGAAAAATGGGTATTTTTGCTTATAACTTCTGATGGGTTTGTCCAAAAATCATAAATTTGGTCTCGTTGGATTCGGGGAATCATGCCGAGTCGAATGATATCCAATTTTCCCATATCGGCCATTTTGGCCGTCGGCCATTTTGAATTTTGTGCTAAAATGCTGTATTTTACGAACGCATTAACGTATCTTTACAAAACTTGGTATGGGTCATCAGCACAATGCCCTGAAGGAGCCTGAGAAGTTTCGGCACAGCGCCACCTTGTGGTCAAAAGTTATAACAAAATTTACAAAAATGCTAATAACTTTTGACTGTATTCACCAATTGTAATGAAACTGGTCTCAGTAGATTCCTTGGGTCATGCTGAGAACATAGATATCACATTTGCTATAGTCAGCTAAACTTCCTGTCCGCCATATTGTTTTTCTTCAAAAACCTACTTTTTCGAACTTCTCCTAGACCGTTGCTCCAATTTTCACCAAAATTGAACCGTGTCATCTTCAGACCATGCTGACAAAAAGTTATGGATTTCAAGTCGATAAGTCAAACCGTTTTCGTATACCGGAGCAAAGAATTTGAGATGTGATGCAAAAATTACCCTTGAAGCTGTATCTCTACAATGCTTTGACATATTTAGACCAAACTTGGTACATGTCATCACAAGCATGACCTGAGGCATTATACAGTGTTTCGGTGCAGCACCACCTACTGGAGTGGAGATATTAAAAATTGTTATTTTGCTCATAACTTCTGATGAGTTTGACCAAAATTCATAAATTTGGTATGGGTCATCAGGACAATGCCCTGAAGGAGCCTGAGAAGTTTCGGACCAGCGCCACCTCGTGGTCAAAAGTTATAACAAAATTTACAAAAATGCTAATAACTTTTGTCTATATTAACCAATTGTAATGAAACTGGTCTCTGTAGATTCCTTGGGTTATGCTGAGAACATAGATATCAAATTTGCCATAGTCAGCTAAACGTCCTGTCCGCCATATTGTTTTTCTTTAAAAACCTACTTTTTCGAACTCCTCCTAGACCGTTGCTCCGATTTTCACCAAAATTGAACCGTGTCATCTTCAGACCATGCCGACAAAAAGTTATGGATTTCAAGTCCATATGTCAAACCGTTTTTGTATACCAGAGCAAAGAATTTGAGGCATGATTCAAAAATGACTCTTGAAGCTGTATCTCTTCAGTGCTTTGACATATTGACACCAAACTTTGCAAATGTCATTGTCACCTCACTCTGACCATACCACATTAATTTTGTCACAGCGCCACCTATTGGCCGAAAGTGATGAACCAGTAAATCATAATTTTTGATCATTTTCAGCTCTTTTGCCTAAAATCATCTTAATAGGTCTTTAATTGTTCACGGCCATGTTGGCTGGCTTTTTGTGCCGCTTTTGTGCTTGGCCCCGTATTTGCTGCTTGCAGCTATATTTAGGGGCCAAGCACCGAAGGTGCGGAGGCACCTATTGTTATTGTTGGCGTTCTTTTTTTTTTTATTTTTAGGGGCCAAGCACCGAAGGTGCGGAGGCACCTATTGTTATTGTTGGCGTTCTTTTTTTTTTTTTTTTTTTTTTATTCTTCTTCTTCTTCTTCTTCTTCCGCTCTTGAAGTCTATGGCAACCCATAGAACCGCTTGCGGGAAAGTTGTGAAATTTGGCACACAGTTAGAGGACAGTCTGACCTTTGTCCACAGCAAATTTGGAGTCTCTATCTCAATCCCTCTAGCGCCACCAGCTGTCCAAAGTTGCACTTATGTTTATGTTAATAACTTTTGAACCATAAGGGCTAGAAACAAAATTCCTCTGATTCCTTGGGTCAAGACGAATCGATCGCACCCTATGACGTCATTTTCCGTCATGAATATTTTTCCGCCATTTTGAATTTTCTGAAAAACTTACTTTTTCGAACTCCTCCTAGGCCGTTACTCCGATTTTCATGAAAATTGAATCAGATCATCTTCAGACCATGCTGACAAAAAGTTATGGAATTCAAGTTGATTCCTCAAACCGTTTTCGAAAAACTCACGAACGAATTGTACGTAGTGCTTGCGAAAACAGAAGTAAGGCTGTATCTCCGCAACGCTTTATCGTATTCAGACCAAACTTGGTACATGTCATCACAAGCATGACCTGAGGTACCATGCAGTGTTTCGGCGCAGCGCCACCTACTGGTGCGGAGATATGAAAAATGGGTATTTTTGCTTATAACTTCTGATGGGTTTGTCCAAAAATCATAAATTTGGTCTCGTTGGATTCGGGGAATCATGCCGAGTCGAATGATATCCAATTTTCCCATATCGGCCATTTTGGCCGTCGGCCATTTTGAATTTTGTGCTAAAATGCTGTATTTTACGAACGCATTAACGTATCTTTACAAAACTTGGTATGGGTCATCAGCACAATGCCCTGAAGGAGCCTGAGAAGTTTCGGCACAGCGCCACCTTGTGGTCAAAAGTTATAACAAAATTTACAAAAATGCTAATAACTTTTGACTGTATTCACCAATTGTAATGAAACTGGTCTCAGTAGATTCCTTGGGTCATGCTGAGAACATAGATATCACATTTGCTATAGTCAGCTAAACTTCCTGTCCGCCATATTGTTTTTCTTCAAAAACCTACTTTTTCGAACTCCTCCTAGACCGTTGCTCCAATTTTCACCAAAATTGAACCGTGTCATCTTCAGACCATGCCGACAAAAAGTTATGGATTTCAAGTCGATAAGTCAAACCGTTTTCGTATACCGGAGCAAAGAATTTGAGATGTGATGCAAAAATTACCCTTGAAGCTGTATCTCTACAATGCTTTGACATATTTAGACCAAACTTGGTACATGTCATCACAAGCATGACCTGAGGCATTATACAGTGTTTCGGTGCAGCGCCACCTACTGGAGTGGAGATATGAAAAATTGTTATTTTGCTCATAACTTCTGATGAGTTTGACCAAAATTCATAAATTTGGTATGGGTCATCAGGACAATGCCCTGAAGGAGCCTGAGAAGTTTCGGACCAGCGCCACCTCGTGGTCAAAAGTTATAACAAAATTTACAAAAATGCTAATAACTTTTGTCTATATTAACCAATTGTAATGAAACTGGTCTCTGTAGATTCCTTGGGTTATGCTGAGAACATAGATATCAAATTTGCCATAGTCAGCTAAACGTCCTGTCCGCCATATTGTTTTTCTTTAAAAACCTACTTTTTCGAACTCCTCCTAGACCGTTGCTCCGATTTTCACCAAAATTGAACCGTGTCATCTTCAGACCATGCCGACAAAAAGTTATGGATTTCAAGTCCATATGTCAAACCGTTTTTGTATACCAGAGCAAAGAATTTGAGGCATGATTCAAAAATGACTCTTGAAGCTGTATCTCTTCAGTGCTTTGACATATTCAGACCAAACTTGGTATGTGTCTTCACAAGCATGACCTGAGGCAGCATACTCTGTTTCGGCGCAGCGCCACCTACTGGAGTGGAGATATTAAAAATGCCATTTTTGCTTATAACTTCTGATGGGTTTGACCAAAATTCATAAATTTGGTATGGGTCATCAGGACAATGCACTGAAGGAGCCTGAGAAGATTCGGACCAGCGCCACCTTGTGGTCAAAAGATATAACAAAATTGACAAAAATGCTAATAACTTTTTTTCTAATTGCTCACTACTGCTGTTGGTCTGATGCTCCCAGCCATGTTGGCTTGCTTCTTGTGCCATTTTTGTGCTTGGCCCCGTAATTGCTGCTTGCAGCTATATTTAGGGGCCAAGCACCGAAGGTGCTTAGGCACCTATTGTTATTGTTGGCGTTCCGTACGCTTATTAGGGGCCAAGCACCGAAGGTGCGGAGGCACCTATTGTTATTGTTGGCGTTCTTTTTTTTTTTTTTTTTTTTTATTCTTCTTCTTCTTCTTCTTCTTCCGCTCTTGAAGTCTATGGCAGCCCATAGAACCGCTTGCGGGAAAGTTGTGAAATTTGGCACACAGTCAGAGGACAGTCTGACCTTTGTCCATAGCAAATTTGGAGTCTCTAACTCAATCCCTCTAGCGCCACCAGCTGTCCAAAGTTGCACTTATGTTTATGTTAATAACTTTTGAACCATAAGGGCTAGAAACACAATTCTTTTTTCCTCTTATTCCTTGGCTCGAGACGAATCGAACGCACCATATGTCGTCATTTTCCGTCATGAAAATTTTTCCGCCATTTTGAATTTTCTGAAAAACTTACTTTTTCGAACTCCTCCTAGGCCGTTACTCCGATTTTCATGAAAATTGAATCAGATCATCTTCAGACCATGCTGACAAAAAGTTATGGAATTCAAGTTGATTCCTCAAACCGTTTTCGAAAAACTAACGAACGAATTGTACGTAGTGCTTGCGAAAACAGAAGTAAGGCTGTATCTCCGCAACGCTTTATCGTATTCAGACCAAACTTGGTACATGTCATCACAAGCATGACCTGAGGTACCATGCAGTGTTTCGGCGCAGCGCCACCTACTGGTGCGGAGATATGAAAAATGGGTATTTTTGCTTATAACTTCTGATGGGTTTGTCCAAAAATCATAAATTTGGTCTCGTTGGATTCGGGAAATCATGCCGAGTCGAATGATATCCAATTTTCCCAATTCGGCCATTTTGGCCGTCGGCCATTTTGAATTTTGTGCTAAAATGCTGTATTTTACGAACGCATTAACGTATCTTTACAAAACTTGGTATGGGTCATCAGCACAATGCCCTGAAGGAGCCTGAGAAGTTTCGGCACAGCGCCGCCTTGTGGTCAAAAGTTATTACAAAATTTACAAAAATGCTAATAACTTTTGACTGTATTCACCAATTGTAATGAAACTGGTCTCAGTAGATTCCTTGGGTCATGCTGAGAACAAAGATATCAAATTTGCCATAGTCAGCTAAACTTCCTGTCCGCCATATTGTTTTTCTTTAAAAACCTACTTTTTCGAACTCCTCCTAGACCGTTGCTCCGATTTTCACCAAAATTGAACCGTGTCATCTTCAGACCATGCCGACAAAAAGTTATGGATTTCAAGTCGATATGTCAAACCGTTTTCGTATACCAGAGCAAAGAATTTGAGGCATGATGCAAAAACGACTCTTGAAGCTGTATCTCTTCAGTGCTTTGACATATTCAGACCAAACTTGGTATGTGTCTTCACAAGCATGACCTGAGGCAGCATACTCTGTTTCGGCGCAGCGCCACCTACTGGAGTGGAGATATTAAAAATGCCATTTTTGCTTATAACTTCTGATGGGTTTGACCAAAATTCATAAATTTGGTAAGGGTCATCAGGACAATGCACTGAAGGAGCCTGAGAAGTTTCGGACCAGCGCCACCTTGTGTTCAAAAGATATAACAAAATTGACAAAAATGCTAATAACTTTTTTCTAATTGCTCACTACTGCTGTTGGTCTGATGCTCCCAGCCATGTTGGCTTGCTTCTTGTGCCATTTTTGTGCTTGGCCCCGTAATTGCTGCTTGCAGCTATATTTATTCTTCTTCTTCTTCCGCTCTTGAAGTCTATGGCAGCCCATAGAACCGCTTGCGGGAAAGTTGTGAAATTTGGCACACAGTTAGAGGACAGTCTGACCTTTGTCCATAGCAAATTTGGAGTCTCTAACTCAATCCCTCTAGCGCCACCAGCTGTCCAAATTTGCACTTATATTTATGTTAATAACTTTTGAACCGTAAGGGCTAGAAACAAAATTCTTTTTTTCCCTGATTCCTTGGCTCAAGACGAATCGACTGTACCATATGACGTCATTTTCCGTCATGAAAATTTTTCCGCCATTTTGAATTTTCTGAAAAACATACTTTTTCGAACTCCTCCTAGGCTGTTACTCCGATTTTCATGAAAATTTAATCAGATCATCTTCAGACCATGCTGACAAAAAGTTATGGAATTCAAGTCGATTCCTCAAACCGTTTTCGAAAAACTCACGAACGAATTGTACGTAGTGCTTGTGAAAACAGATGTAAGGCTGTATTTCCACAATGCTTTATCGTATTCAGACCAAACTTGGTACATGTCATCACAAGCATGACCTGAGGTACCATGCATTGTTTCGGCGCAGCGCCACCTACTGGTGCGGAGATATGAAAAATGGCTATTTTTGCTTATAACTTCTGATGGGTTTGTCCAAAAATCATAAATTTGGTCTTGATAGATTCTGGGCATTATGTTGAGTCGAATGATATCCAATTTTCCCATATCGGCCATTTTGGCCGTCAGCCATTTTGAATTTTGTGCTAAAATGCTGTATTTTACGAACGCATTAGCGTATCATTATGAAACTCGGTATGGGTCATCAGCACAATGCCCTGAAGGAGCCTGAGAAGTTTCGGCACAGCGCCACCTTGTGGTCAAAAGTTATAACAAAATATACAAAAATGCTAATAACTTTTGACTATATTAACCAATTGTAATGAAACTGGTCTCAGTAGATTCCTTGGGTCATGTTGAGAACATAGATATCAAATTTGCTATAGTCGGATGAACTTCCTGTCCGCCATATTGTTTTTCTTTAAAAAATTACTTTTTCGAACTCCTCCTACACCTTTGCTCTGATTTTCACCAAAATTGAAATGTATCATCTACAGACGATGCCGACAAAAAGTTATGGATTTCAAGTCAATAGTCAAACCGTTTTCGTATACCGGAGCAACGAATTTAAGGCATGATGCAAAACAAACTCTTGAACCTGTATCTCAGCAATGCTTTATCGTATTTAGACCAAACTTGGTACATCTCATCAAAATCATGACATGAGGCATCATGCAGCGTTTCATCGCAGTGCCTCCTACTGGTGCGGAGATAAGAAAAATGGCTATTTTTGGTTATAACTTCAGATGGGTTTGTCCAAAAATCATAACTTTGGTCTCGTTGGATTCAGAGAGTCATGCTGAGTCGAATGATATCCAATTTTCCCATTTCAACCATTTTGGCCATCGTCCATTTTGAATTTTGTGCTAAAGTGCAGTATTTTATGAACGCATTCAAGTATCATTACGAAACTCGGTATGGGTCATCAGGACAATGCCCTGAAGGAGCCTGAGAAGTTTTGGCACAGCGCCACCTTGTGGTCAAAATATACAAAAATGTTAATAACTTTTGACTGTATTCACCAATTGTAATGAAACTGGTCTCAGTTGATTCCGTGGGTGATGCTGAGAACACAGGTATCAAATTTGCCATAGTCGGCTGAACTTCCTGTCTGCCATATTGTTTTACTTTAAAAACCTACTTTTTCGAACTCCTCCTAGACCGTTGCTCCGATTTTCACCAAAATCGAACCGTATCGTCTTCAGACCATGCCGACAAAAAGTTATGGATTTCAAGTTGAAAAGTCAAACCGTTTTCGTATACCGGAGCAACGAATTTGAGGCATGATGGAAAACACACTCTTGAAGCTGTATCTCTGCAATGCTTTGACATATTGACACCAAACTTTGCAAGTGTCATTGTCACCTCACTCTGACCATACCACATTAATTTGGTCACAGTGCCACATATTGGTCGAAAGTAATGAACCAGTAAATCCTCATTTTTTATCATTTTTCAGCTCTTTTGCCTTAAATGATCTTAATAGGTCTTTAATTGCTCACGGTTGCATTTGGTCTGATGCTCACAACCATGTTGGCTAGTTTCTTGTGCCGTTTTTGTGCTTGGCCCCGTAATTGCTGCTTGCAGCTATATTTATTATTATTATTGTATTACAACATTTTGTTATAATATTTCTATATTTCATCAGATGGTCTCACAATACCCATCAAAAACCTATACAAGCATGATGTTAGAATGGAATATTTACTCCAATATTTAAATGTGATTCAACAAAGTTTGTTATCCATGATGAGGAGTACACACCTGTGTAGATTTTAATGCCCTTCCACCCCCAAGGGGCCAGTACCGGCCCCTGGAAGAGCAAAATAATGCACATTTCAAATGGCTGTAACTCAAAGTCCGGTTAGCGTATCAAAGAGAAAATCAACAGGACAACTGCTTATGCTATGATTACTAAATAATGTTGGGCACAGTTTTCAGACATACATGGAAAGCTGGCATAAAGGTTTTTTAATAGTGATTACAGTAAAATATTAAATTTCAGCCTGTCCCTGTCACAGACACGCCAGGCTCCACCTCACCACAGTACCCACACACCCAATCACCAGCATACTAATCACCGCCACCTGCATCTCATTCACTCTGCAATCACCAGCACTACAAAACCACCACACTCACACACACTCACTGTCCGGTCTCGTTTGCAATACCTTGTGTTGATGCTTACCTTAAGGACTCCCCTTCATCAGACTTACCTGCTCCAGCGATCTCCTTCATCTCCTTCGTCTCCTGGTCCCTTCATGTGCTTACCCTTCTGTGTGTGTGAGTGTCTCCAACGTCTCCCTTCATCTCATCTCAGCTCCTGGATAAACAAGCCATACAAGGACAGTATTACTCTCAATTCATCTCTCAAGTACCTGATAACAGTCATAACCTCTCTGTGTTCTCATATTATTCAAATAAACTCACCTGGATTGCTTTTATCTCTGCCTCCGTGTCTATATCATAACAGAAGACCGGACCTTAACAACTAACGGCATGAGTACTAACGATCCATTCCAGGAACTCGTGGACGTGCTGCGTCGAGCACTCACACCACAGCCCTCAACATCGTCATCCCTCAACACGGCTGTCTCCGCACCCACCAGCACCGCTCCTTCACCTGCATTCACCGCCAGTCCCATGGCCAAACCGGCGCCCTACTCTGGATCGGCGGAGGAATGCAGCGGATTCCTTCTCCAATGTGAGCTGGTCCTGGAGATGCAGCCGCACCTCTACACCACAGACACGGCTAAAATAGCGTTCATTATTTCACAACTGCAAGGGAAGGCTCTGCAATGGGCAGATTCGTTATGGACCCAGAAAGGCCCAGTCGTCCAATCCTATTCGGCGTTCGTCTCCCACTTCCGGGAAGTATTCGGGAAACCTCTGGCTGATTCCTCGACTAGTGAGAAACTTTATAATCTAAAGCAAAGAAACCTATCTGTTAACGAATATGCCTTGCAGTTTCGAACGCTAGCCGCCACCAGCGGATGGAACGAGCAAGCCCTCATCACCATGTTCTGTCAGGGGCTGGAACCCTCCGTGCGGCTGCATCTCGCTGCATACGAGGACTCCATGGGATTAGAACGCTTCATCCAACTCGCCATCCGCGTGGGGTCCCGTATGCAGTCGTGCATTCAAGAACACCAGGCCCAATCCGTCCTCCTCAACCCGTGGTGAGTGCAATATTTCCCTCCATTCAGAAAATGAAACCACTCACTACAACTGTAACCCTTACTGCTGCTAACATCTCTGTTCCAGTGGTGGTGCTCCTTGATTCAGGGTCAGCCGGAAACTTCATCTCAGGCACCCTCTGTAGACAACTCAAACTTAAGATCTCTCCTTCACCGACGAGCTATCAAATCCACTCCATCACGGGCAAACCCCTAAGCCGCAAACACATCCGTCACTGCGTGGGTCCACTTCAACTCAGCATCGGAATCCTGCACACCGAACACATCCATTTGCTGGTTCTGGAGGAATCCACCGCTGACGTGGTTCTAGGGCGCCCATGGTTGGAACTTCACAACCCCAACATCTCCTGGCGCACGGGCGAAGTCCTGAAGTGGGGCGATCACTGCTTCCCAGACTGCTTCCCAGCGCTTCCTGTTCCGAAATCTCCACTCTCCAAGCCTCTTCTCGTGAATGCTACATCCATCGAGAGCCCTGTTGAGAAGCGCTCCGTGGATGTTCCCCCTGACTACACCCCCTTCAGCGACGTTTTCTGCCTGCAACGCGCCTCCAAGCTTCCTCCACACTGGCCATGGGACTGCGCCATCGATCTGCTGCCGGGTGAACCAGTGCCCAGGGGACGCATATACCCCCTGTCCATACCGGAGGAGAAGGCCATGGAGGAATACATCAAGGAGGCACTCGAACAAGGTTACATCTGCCCGTCTACTTCCCCTGCTGCTTCAAGCTTCTTCTTCGTGGCAAAGAAGGACGGAGGCTTGAGGCCCTGCATCGATTACCGTTCACTCAACAAGATAACCATAAAGTTCCGCTATCCACTTCCCCTCGTCCCAGCGGCCCTGGAACATCTCCGCGGTGCCACTGTGTTCACGAAGTTGGACCTCCGCAGCGCGTATAACCTCATCCGGATACGTGAGGGGGACGAGTGGAAGACCGCCTTTGTCACGCCCACTGGACACTACGAATATCTCGTGATGCCGTATGGCCTGGTCAACGCCCCCTCCATATTCCAGGATTTCATCCACGAGGTGCTCCGGGAGTTTCTCCATAAGTCCGTACTGGTTTATATAGATGACATCCTCATCTACTCCCGGAGCTTGGCCGAACATCGCCACCATGTTGCGGAGGTCCTCCAGCGCTTACGGCAGTTCCATCTCTTCCTCAAGGCTGAAAAATGCTCATTCCACCAACCCTCCGTCCAGTTCCTGGGGTACGTGATTGATCACAGTGGCATCCGGATGGACGAGGGGACTCCAAAAGACTCCAAAAGACTCCAAAAGAACTCCAAAGATTCCTAGGCTTCTCCAATTTCTATCGCCGGTTCATCAAGAATTACAGCACTATCGTCAGTCCACTCACCAACCTACTCCGTCACCAGCCCAAGTCTCTGTCCTGGTCTCCACTAGCCACCAACGCCTTTGAGACCCTGAAGAAAGCCTTCACCACCGCTCCCCTCCTCGTCCACCCTAACCCGGACCTCCCGTTCATAGTAGAGGTGGACGCATCTACCACCGGAGTGGGAGCGGTCCTTTCACAGCAGCAGGGGACACCAAGTAGACTCCATCCATGCGCCTTCTTCTCCCGCAAGCTCAACCCGGCGGAGGTCAACTACGACATAGGTGACCGCGAACTCCTGGCCGTCAAGCTTGCCCTTGAGGAGTGGAGGCATTGGTTGGAGGGAGCTAATCACCCGTTTCAAGTTCTCACTGATCACAAGAACCTCGAATATCTGAAGGCCGCTAAGAGACTCAACCCTCGCCAAGCTCGCTGGGCTATGTTCTTCTCTAGATTCAACTTCTCCATCTCCTACCGTCCTGGTTCTAAGAATACGAAGGCTGATGCCTTATCTCGCCTCTATGCTCCTGAGGAAAAGCCCGAAAAACCTGATACTATTCTGCCGGAGTCCATCTTCGTGAGCCCTATCCAATGGTCCGAAGAAACCATTCCCTCCGCCAATGCCTCCACACGCACTCCGCCGGGTTGCCCACCGGGCTTGCAGTACATCACACGGGCACGTCGCACTCCACTCCTGCACAACGTTCACTCTTCACTTGGCACTGGTCACCCGGGGGTCAAGGGGACCCTTTCGTTGCTCAAACAACGCTTCTGGTGGCCCAACATGGCCAACGACGTCAGGAGGTACGTGCAGGGCTGCAGGGAGTGCGCCATCTCCAAGAGCCCACGCCATCTTCCCACTGGCAAGCTCTTTCCTCTGCCCGTTCCTGAGAGACCCTGGTCACACCTGGGAGTGGACTTCGTCACCGACCTCCCCGAGTCTGACGGTCACACGTGCATCCTGGTGGTAGTAGACCGCTTCTCAAAGTCCTGCCGATTAATACCCCTGGAGGGTCTACCTACCGCCATGGCCACCGCAGAACTAATGTTTAATCATGTCTTTCGCTATTATGGATTACCTGAAGACATCGTCTCCGACAGAGGACCCCAGTTTATCTCCCACGTCTGGAAAGCCTTCTTCTCCCTCCTGGGTGTGACCGTCAGCCTATCGTCTGGATACCATCCTCAGTCAAACGGGCAGACGGAACGGAAGATCCAGGAGATCGGCCGCTTCCTGCGTACCTTCTGTCACGGCCACCAGAACTCCTGGAACCAGTACCTGGGTTGGGCCGAGTACGCACAGAACTCCCTCCGCCAAGCCTCAACAGGACTAACACCCTTCCAGTGCGTACTCGGCTACCAACCCCCGATGTTCCCCTGGGACGGGGAACCCTCCGACGTTCCGGCAGTCGACTACTGGTTCCGGGAGAGCGAGAGGGTGTGGGACTCAGCTCACCACCAGCTGCAGAGAGCCCTGTGCAGACGCAAGATGGCAGCCGACCTTCATCGCTCCGAGGCTCCTGACTACCAGCCGGGGCAGAAGGTCTGGCTGTCCACCCGGGACATCAGGATGCGTCTGCCCTGCAAGAAGCTGAGTCCCCGCTTCATTGGCCCATTCACCATCCTTCGGCAGATCAACCCCGTCACCTATCGTCTCCAACTCCCGGCACAGTATAACAGAATTCACCCTACATTTCACGTATCCCTACTCAAACCTTACCACCCTTCTGTTGTTCCCTCCACAGAGCCTGACGTGGCAGCCGCCGAGCCCCCCCTTCCACTTCTCCTAGAAGACGGCACAGCCTACGTGGTCCACGAGATCCTGGATTCCCGGCGCCGTGGTGGTAAATTCGAATACCTCGTGGACTGGGAGGACTATGGTCCCGAGGAACGCTCATGGATTCCCAGGAACGATATCCTTGATCCTCTTCTGTTACAGAACTTCCATACCAACCATCCAGACAGACCTGCCCCACGACCCAGGGGAAGACCACCACGACGTCGGGGTCCGCGGCCCTCAGGAGCGGGCCGTGGGAGGGGGGGTACTGTCACAGACACGCCAGGCTCCACCTCACCACAGTACCCACGCACCCAATCACCAGCATACTAATCACCGCCACCTGCATCTCATTCACTCTGCAATCACCAGCACTACAAAACCACCACATTCACACACACTCACTGTCCGGTGTCGTTTGCAATACCTTGTGTTGATGCTTACCTTAAGGACTCCCCTTCATCAGACTTACCTGCTCCAGCGATCTCCTTCATCTCCTTCGTCTCCTGGTCCCTTCATGTGCTTACCCTTCTGTGTGTGTGAGTGTCTCCAACGTCTCCCTTCATCTCATCTCAGCTCCTGGATAAACAAGCCATACAAGGACAGTATTACTCTCAATTCATCTCTCAAGTACCTGATAACAGTCATAACCTCTCTGTGTTCTCATATTATTCAAATAAACTCACCTGGATTGCTTTTATCTCTGCCTCCGTGTCTATATCATAACAGTCCCTCATATATGTAATAAATGTTTGCACAATAAACATATTTAGATATCGAGTTGTCCATTAAAGATCTTATTATTTTAACATTTATCATTTCTTTACTAAACGTTTTAAACTGCATTACCCATATGTCTCTGTCATTCTATCAATGAACGGGAAACATGGCGCTGTAGTTCATTGAGAAGCTATGGTTAGGTTTGGGATCTCGGTAAAGGAGTAATTTCTCACAACATGGAAACCCTTTATAGTTACCTTAATGTATGAGTAACGTAATATTCACACTAAAACAAACTTTGTAAGATAAAGCGCCGTTTTATATAGGTTGAAAGGTAGTCCAATCACAGCGAGTTCTGCGATAGAGTCACAGCCAATCACAACACAGCTGAACAGATGCGTCACGCTTACTTGTCCATTTATGGTAAATGACGACAGATCTCCTTCGGTTCCGGCTGATGAGAAAGATTCCTTAAATATATAATTAATCTGATTAAATATAATAAAAATCACATTTTACAACGAAAGACTCCTTTGTGTTTTAAACTGATGCATAAATATATTTGAAAGAGATACAATTGCATCTACAAAAGTGCTTCTAACATTTACAGTAGATATGTAGTATATTAAAGGTATACGTTTAATCACTTATTTATACCATTCTTCACTATTTGAACTCTTGGAATTAAAATAAATATAAATAAAAGCATAATGAATGTACTCGATTTTGTAATCATATTCCAATATTTAGTGTCAAAGACAAATGTAGTCCCCAAACTACTGCACAACAGTATAAAAATCAGTTAATTGTGAGAAAAAAAAATATATCCAGTTACAGAGGCAATCTATTATAGTGAAATATAACTACAAAAATCGATATGATGAAGTATTATTTTTACAAACCAAGAGATGAGATAAAATTCCATGTGAAAATGTTTCTTTAAAGAATAGGGGGAAAAAAATAACATTTTACATTCTCAACTTTAATACAATACAATATTGTGTTTATTGTTCACTTTTACTGTAACTAAATGAAAGGCAAATTCAAATAGTTATTGCATTTTATAAATGTTAAATATTTTCAGCAATAAAATGCTTCTATAAAATACATTCATGGGTATGTTACATTTACATTATCCAGGTACTGATATAATGATACCATAGATGTAGTTAAGGTGGACATTTACTATAGTGACACTGTAATAAAAGGTTTAATTAAACAAAATTTTCAAGTCCATCTAAATGTAGAGGTAACTGTTATGATATAGACACGGAGGCAGAGATAAAAGCAATCCAGGTGAGTTTATTTGAACAATATGTGAACACAGAGTGGAAATGGCTGTTGTCAGGTTCTTGAGAGATGAATATAAAGTAATACTGTCCTTGTATGGTTTATAGATCCAGGAGCTGAGATGAGATGGAGGGAGACGTTGGAGACACTCACACACACACAGAAGGGTAAGCACACGAAGGGACCAGGAGACAAAGGAGATGAAGGAAATCGCTGGAGCAGGTAAGTATGTAGCAGGGGAGTCCTTAAGGTAAGCATTAACATGAGGTATTGCAAACGAGACCAGACAGTGAGTGTGTGTGAGTGTGGTGGCTTTGTAGTGCTGGTGATTGCAGAGTGAATGAGATGCAGGTGGCGGTGATTAGTACGCTGGTGATTGGGTGCGTGGGTACTGTGGTGAGGTGGAGCCTGGCGTGTCTGTGACAGTAACAAACTCACAAAATAATGTCCAGAATGTCAATGTGTAATTTCTGTAATGCTTTATATCAGCACCAAACAGAATTAAATAAATATTGATTGTTCTCAGAGGGTTTTCCTGATCACTCTCACTAACTTCAATTGTTCGGACAAACACCTGCTATACACACATGCAGAAATACATATTTGACTATAGTCGCAGCATTACTAGAACTAGTGGATGGCAATGAATATGTCTTTTACCAAAACTCCGGATGAGCACTGGTGCTTCTTTGATAAAGGCAAGAATATGGAAAAAGATAAATGACTATTTTCAATATTGGTTCTGCACGTTTCAAGGAGATCATAAGGAGGAGTCCACGTGAAAACTTTTAAAAACTGTGACAGAGTGAAGGGTGCACCTCCCTGGACACATCCTAAGCATGACCAAACAACAACACCCAAAGACAGATATGAAGTGGACACCACCAGGAGAATGCAGGGGAAGACATGGAAACGAAGGCCTGAAGAATGTCGGTGTCCCATGGGAAGATGTGGAGAAAGTGGTCACAGATTGGATACGTTGGAGGACACTTGTTACCCAATGTGCCCAGCACAGCACTTGATGATGATGTTGTGAGTTCATACATAACCGTAGTATTTCCTTCTGTAAAGAGTGTTGCACAATTAAATGTTAAATGCATTTATGTAATAAGTTCACTGATGTGTGGGCATTTCCATGATTAAAAGTATAGCAAGCTATATTCATATTTTAAAAAATTAAAAAATAAAAATAAATAAATAACATGTTTCATATGCAAGCAGGACATTATCAGCAGTGTAAATGATCATGACAAAATAATCGAATATCTGATGTCATGTGACAAGTCAAATGATAATTTCCACTCTTGCAAACAGAGGTAGTTATGAGGTTGCGGAGAGACATCATGTATCATTGGAACATTTTGGGCCCAATCTGTAATCATTTTAAAGAATTCAATGGAATTAATATAAACTTTTATGTGTGGCACAAGAAGGGGCACAACTGATTTACAAATAAGGTGATTAATATGTACAGGATTTGACTTTAATTTTAATTTACTGTGAGACTATTTAACAAATGCTTGATAAAATGTTTGATAAAGGGTTAAAAGCAACACATTGTCACAGACACGCCAGGCTCCACCTCACCACAGTACCCACGCACCCAATCACCAGCGTACTAATCACCGCCACCTGCATCTCATTCATTCTGCAATCACCAGCACTACAAAGCCACCACACTCACACACACTCACTGTCCGGTCTCGTTTGCAATACTTCATGTTAATGCTTACCTTAAGGACTCCCCTGCTACATACTTACCTGCTCCAGCGATCTCCTTCATCTCCTTCATCTCCTTCGTCTCCTGGTCCCTTCGTGTGCTTACCCTTCTGTGTGTGTGAGTGTCTCCAACGTCTCCCTCCATCTCATCTCAGCTCCTGGATCTACAAACCATACAAGGACAGTATTACTTTATATTCATCTCTCAAGAACCTGACAACAGCCATTTCCACTCTGTGTTCACATATTGTTCAAATAAACTCACCTGGAATGCTTTTATCTCTGCCTCCGTGTCTATATCATAACAGAAGACCGGACCATAACAACTAAACGGTATGAGTACTAACGATCCATTCCAGGAACTCGTGGACGTGCTGCGTCGAGCACTCACACCACAGCCCTCAACCTCGTCATCCCTCAACACGGCTGTCTCCGCACCCACCAGCACCGCTCCTTCACCTGCATTCACCGCCAGTCCCATGGCCAAACCGGCGCCCTACTCTGGATCGGCGGAGGAATGCAGCGGATTCCTTCTCCAATGTGAACTGGTCCTGGAGATGCAGCCGCACCTCTACACCACAGACACGGCTAAAATAGCGTTCATTATTTCACAACTGCAAGGGAAGGTTCTGCAATGGGCAGATTCGATATGGACCCAGAAAGGCCCAGTCGTCCAATCCTATTCGGCGTTCGTCTCCCACTTCCGGGAAGTATTCGGGAAACCTCTGACTGATTCCTCGACTGGTGAGAAACTTTATAATCTAAAGCAAAGAAACCTCTCTGTTAACGAATATGCCTTGCAGTTTCAAACGCTAGCCGCCACCAGCGGATGGAACGAGCAAGCCCTCATCACCACGTTCCGTCAGGGGCTGGAACCCTCCGTGCACTGCATCTCGCTGCATACGAGGACTCCATGGGATTAGAACGCTTCATCCAACTCGCCATCCGCGTGGGGTCCCGTATGCAGTCGTGTATTCAAGAACACCAGGGCCAGTCATCCACCACCAACCTCCTCCATCGGTCCGAACCCGTCAGCTCCCCAGAACCAGCCACAGAACCCATGCAAATAGATCATTCTCGTCTCACCCCAAACGAAAGACAAAGAAGGCTGGCCCTGAATCTCTGTCTCTATTGCGGGACTATGGGGCATAATCTCTCCACATGCCCAATACGTCCTCCTCGACCCGTGGTGAGTGCAATATTTCCCTCCATTCAGAAAATGAAACCACTCACTACAACTGTAACCCTTACTGCTGCTAACATCTCTGTTCCAGTGGTGGCGCTCCTTGATTCAGGGTCAGCCGGAAACTTCATCTCAGGCACCCTCTGTAGACAACTCAACCTTAAGATCTCTCCTTCACCGACGAGCTATCAAATCCACTCCATCACGGGCAAACCCCTAAGCCGCAGACACATCCGTCACTGCGTGGGTCTACTTCAACTCAGCATCGGAATCCTGCACACTGAACACATCCATTTGCTGGTTCTGGAGGAATCCACCGCTGACGTGGTTCTAGGGCGCCCGTGGCTGGAACAACACAACCCCAACATCTCCTGGCGCACGGGCGAAGTCCTGAAGTGGGGCGATCACTGCTTCCCAGACTGCTTCCCAGCGCTTCCTGTTCCGAAATCTCCACTCTCCAAGCCTCTTCTCGTGAATGCCACGTCCATCGAGAGCCCTGTTGAGAAGTGCTCCGTGGATGTTCCCCCTGACTACGCCCCCTTCAGCGACGTTTTCTGCCCGCAACGCGCCTCCAAGCTTCCTCCACACCGGCCATGGGACTGCGCCATCGATCTGCTGCCGGGTGAACCAGTGCCCAGGGGACGCATATACCCCCTGTCCATACCGGAGGAGAAGGCCATGGAGGAATACATCAAGGAGGCACTCGAACAAGGTTACATCCGCCCGTCTACTTCCCCTGCTGCTTCAAGCTTCTTCTTCGTGGCAAAGAAGGACGGAGGCTTGAGGCCCTGCATCGATTACCGTGCACTCAACAAGATAACCATAAAGTTCCGCTATCCACTTCCCCTCGTCCCAGCGGCCCTGGAACATCTCCGTGGTGCCACTGTGTTCACCAAGTTGGACCTCCGCAGCGCGTATAACCTCATCCGGATACGTGAGGGGGACGAGTGGAAGACCGCCTTTGTCACGCCCACAGGACACTACGAATACCTCGTGATGCCGTATGGCCTGGTCAACGCCCCCTCCGTATTCCAGGATTTCATCCACGAGGTGCTCCGGGAGTTTCTCCATAAGTCCGTTCTAGTTTATATAGATGACATCCTCATCTACTCCCGGAGCTTGGCCGAACATCGCCACCACGTTGCGGAGGTCCTCCAGCGCTTACGGCAGTTCCATCTCTTCCTCAAGGCTGAAAAATGCTCATTTCACCAACCCTCCGTCCAGTTCCTGGGGTACGTGATTGATCACAGTGGCATCCGGATGGACGAGGGGAAGGTCTCCGCCATACAGTCCTGGCCCACTCCTACTACTATCAAAGAACTCCAAAGATTCCTAGGCTTCTCCAATTTCTACTGCCGGTTCATCCAAAATTACAGCACTATCGTCAGTCCACTCACCAACCTACTCCGTCACCAGCCCAAGTCTCTGTCCTGGTCTCCACTAGCCACCAATGCCTTTGAGACCCTGAAGAAAGCCTTCACCACCGCTCCCCTCCTCGTCCACCCTAACCCGGACCTCCCGTTCATAGTTGAGGTGGACGCATCTACCACCGGAGTGGGAGCGGTCCTTTCACAGCAGCAGGGGACACCAAGTAGACTCCATCCATGCGCCTTCTTCTCCCGCAAGCTCAACCCGGCGGAGGTCAACTACGACATTGGTGACCGCGAACTCCTGGCCGTCAAGCTTGCCCTTGAGGAGTGGAGGCATTGGTTGGAGGGAGCTGCTCACCCGTTTCAAGTTCTCACTGATCACAAGAACCTCGAATATCTGAAGGCCGCTAAGAGACTCAACCCTCGCCAAGCTCGCTGGGCTATGTTCTTCTCTAGATTCAACTTCTCCATCTCCTACCGTCCTGGTTCTAAGAATACGAAAGCTGATGCCCTATCTCGCCTCTATGCTCCTGAGGAAAAGCCAGAGAAGCCTGATACTATTCTGCCGGAGTCCATCTTCGTAAGCCCAATCCAGTGGTCCAAGGAAACCATTCCCTCCGCCAATGCCTCCACACGCACTCCGCCGGGTTGCCCACCGGGCTTGCAGTACATCACACGGGCACGTCGCACTCCACTCCTGCACAGCGTTCACTCTTCACTTGGCACTGGTCACCCGGGGGTCAAGGAGACCCTCTCGTTGCTCAAACAACGCTTCTGGTGGCCCAACATGGCCAACGACGTCAGGAGGTACGTGCAGGGCTGCAGGGAGTGCGCCATCTCCAAGAGCCCACGCCATCTTCCCACCGGCAAGCTCTTTCCTCTGCCCGTTCCTGAGAGACCCTGGTCACACCTGGGAGTGGACTTCGTCACCGATCTCCCCGAATCTGACGGTCACACATGCATCCTGGTGGTAGTGGACCACTTCTCAAAGTCCTGCCAATTAATACCCCTGGAGGGTCTACCTACCGCCATGGCCACCGCAGAACTAATGTTTAATCATGTCTTTCGCTATTATGGATTACCTGAAGACATCGTCTCCGACAGAGGACCCCAATTTGTCTCCCATGTCTGGAAAGCCTTCTTCTCCCTCCTGGGTGTGACCGTCAGCCTATCGTCTGGATACCATCCTCAGTCGAACGGGCAGACGGAACGGAAGATCCAGGAGATCGGCCGCTTCCTGCGTACCTTCTGTCACGGCCACCAGAACTCCTGGAACCAGTACCTGGGTTGGGCCAAGTATGCACAGAACTCCCTCCGACAAGCTTCAACTGGACTAACACCCTTCCAGTGCCTACTCGGCTACCAACCCCCGATGTTACCCTGGGACGGGGAACCCTCCGACGTTCCGGCAGTCGACTACTGGTTCCGGGAGAGCGAGAGGGTGTGGGACTCAGCTCACCACCAGCTGCAGAGAGCCCTGCGCAGACGCAAGATGGCAGCCGACCTTCGTCGCTCCGAGGCTCCTGACTACCAGCCGGGGCAGAAGGTCTGGCTGTCCACCCGGGACATCAGGATGCGTCTGCCCTGCAAGAAGCTGAGTCCCCGCTTCATTGGCCCATCCTTCGGCAGATCAACCCCGTCACCTATCGTCTCCAACTCCCGGCACAGTATAGCAGAATTCACCCTACATTTCACGTGTCCCTACTCAAACCTTACCACCCTTCTGTTGTTCCCTCCACAGAGCCTGACGTGGCAGCCGCCGAGCCCCCCCTTCCACTTCTCCTAGAAGACGGCACAGCCTACGTGGTCCACGAGATCCTGGATTCCCGGCGCCGTGGTGGTAAACTCGAATACCTCGTGGACTGGGAGGACTATGGTCCCGAAGAACGCTCATGGGTTCCCAGGAACGATATCCTTGATCCTCTTCTGTTACAGAACTTCCATACCAACCATCCAGACAGACCTGCCCCGCGACCCAGGGGAAGACCACCACGACGTCGGGGTCCGCGGCCCTCAGGAGCGGGCCGTGGGAGGGGGGGTACTGTCACAGACACGCCAGGCTCCACCTCACCACAGTACCCACGCACCCAATCACCAGCGTACTAATCACCGCCACCTGCATCTCATTCATTCTGCAATCACCAGCACTACAAAGCCACCACACTCACACACACTCACTGTCCGGTCTCGTTTGCAATACTTCATGTTAATGCTTACCTTAAGGACTCCCCTGCTACATACTTACCTGCTCCAGCGATCTCCTTCATCTCCTTCGTCTCCTGGTCCCTTCATGTGCGTGTGAGTGTCTCCAACATCTCCCTCCATCTCATCTCAGCTCCTGGATCTACAAACCATACAAGGACAGTATTACTTTATATTCATCTCTCAAGAACCTGACAACAGCCATTTCCACTCTGTGTTCACATATTGTTCAAATAAACTCACCTGGATTGCTTTTATCTCTGCCTCCGTGTCTATATCATAACACACATACATACCATTGCAATTATTTGCCTTTGCAGCTTTCTGTCTCCTTCATCCATTTCCAAAAGGCCCTTTTTGTCTTTTCAGCTAAAACAAGAGAAAAGAAAATATCATTATTTATAATATATAGGTTTATATATGAATATATATAGGAAAGAAGTTCTTATTGAACCTTACAGTATTTGGATTTAACATTATTAGGCATTAAAAGCATGATAAGTGTTGTGGTTATTTACAACAAAAATCACATTAAAACTACCAATACTGTTGTAAAAATCATGGTAAGTGTTGTTTTTTTTACCGTGCTTCTACTACAAATACCATTTTGAAACTACACTTGTACTACTTTGAACCTGATATGAATATGTTATATATATTGTACAATATATTGCACGTCACGTGACAGTGTTTAATCACCCTAGTTTAGTATTTAATATAGTAAGCAATGAAAAGCAAAACCTCAGCGGAGGTGACAGATATAATGTAGTGACTGAACACGAGGGAGCTAACGTTAATCTGATTAATATCTGCAAACAGAAAAGACATATCAAACATTATAACAGTGTATTTACGACTACTTATCAACATCCAGCACACACGCGAAATGATGCCAAATATCGCGATGTGTTCTGAATGAGACTTCTTCAGCGTGAAATCTTTGCAACAACGCGCGAGTGATTATGTACATTCACTGAATGAATATTATGAAAATAAAATATATATTTTTTGCTTAAAATGTAATCAAACCTTATTTTGATGCAGAAAATAAAATATTGTTCATAGCAACCAAAACGTAACAGTTTCACATTATTCTGGCGAGATCAGAAAAATCTTTGCAACGCGCAAGCGAGTGATTATGTACATTCACTGAGTGAATATTATGAAAATAGAATATATATTTCTCGCTAAAAATGTAATCAAACCTTATTTTTATGCAGAAACTAACTCAAAATATTGTTTTTTTCACTAAAAAGTAGAGAAACGTCCGCCATGTTTTTTGTTCTCACGGCCGGGCTCTCTAAAGTCACGTGACTTGGACGCAAAACAATAAGCAAAAAAAATTTAACAGTCATACAATTTAAGGGCCATTATTGTAACCCCTCTATGTTTTGCACTTTGGACCAACGTAGTCAGGATACGTTTTCATATGAGACTGGGTTGTCTCAGTATAGCCTTGTTTTCTCTTACTTTTATTGAATCTCATACTTTTATTCATTGTTGCTTGTATTACTATTATTGCCTACCACATTAATCTGACGTTGCTAGCTTGTAATCTTTGAATCTAAATCGCTGTGTAAGGCTTGATTTTCCTGCTAAACAAAAAAAAGCGTCCTGCAATAAAGTAATAAAACTTTAATCTGGAAAGAAGATCTCAAAGAAGTAGCAATGGGCAACACCTTGCCCCCACTCCAAAAGGACAACGCCTCCCCCACCACACACACACACACACACACACACACACACACCTCCCCTTCCTCTGGCTCAAGTCACTGAAAGTTATTCAAAACATATAATGTAACTTGTGTATTTATTGTTTTTCCCTTTTCATGTTTGGTATCATTTAATTTGTCTCAGTGCGATTGGTAAAACGGTCTCAATTTCATAGCAGTCACTAGAATTATGAAGAAGATGGAAAATTAAGGAAAATTCTGTCCTCTTTTTGGGTGGTGTCTCTTCTCCTCTCCCCCAAAACAGGTGTTGGTGTAATGAACATTTACGATCCTTTTGTTCTGGTTCTGGTATAAAAGGTAAAGAGCAAAGCAGTCATGGGGGATCTTCTGCAGGCCCCCACAGAGATGGGTTAATGTCTGAGGACATTCACCCATCCCTGCGTATATGCATTTCTTTGAGTAATCGATGTTATGCATTTATTATTTCTCAATTGGCTTCTAAGTGTCTCATTGTAATGTAATTGGCATGATCCATTTTTACTTGACAAATAAAATGTTATATTTGATTTACTCTGGATTCTTCTGAAATCATTATGACCGGTAGATTATTGGAGTCTGTTATTTCCGTAAATCTGCGTCAGGGCAGGTCAAACTAGAGAGCCCCATGAAAGGAGCATGTGGGCACATCATGGGACTTTTTGAGTTTGCCTGTTATTGACCTAGCAAGTTGCAGTATCGTGACTAAGAAAACTGTATTTTTGTATGAACAAGCATGTGGCGGTTCGACTCAAATGCATTAGTAAACTCTGCACCCTCTGACTAAGAATCATAAACTGGCGAATTTATGTCCGTGAGAACGCATTCGGCCGATGCGAAATTCTCTAAGCGATAATGGGTCCGTAATGAAAGAATAATTGAAAATAAGAGATACCCAGAATAATCAAATATCTAAATTAATACATAACAAATGATTAATTTCTAATTGGAGACACAACCCTTAGAATAAGAATCATTTGAAATTGGAGTCAGATTAAACGAGTGAAGTTAAGTGAACTTCACAGAGACGCTGAAAAGGCATACACGCTTAAACCTTCCCCGTCCTGTGGGAAACCGTCATTGGGCCCATTAGGCGGGCCTTACAGCTGTTACAGCGCGTTTGCATCTCGCTTGTTAACTTGTTATCAGTCTTGCGCGCTCCTTTTTAAACGCGTTCATCAAACAGCTGGTGTTTGCGTCGTATAGCTTAGTTTTCTCTTGCTTTTATTGATTTTTGATTATATTATTATTGCCTACCACATTAATCTGACGTCGCTAGCTTGTAATCTTTGAATCTAAATAGCTGTAACGCGGTTGGATCTCGCTGGTTAACTTGTTATCAGTCTCGAGCGCTCCTTTTTAACGCGTTCATCAAACAGCTGTGGTAACTCGGATCGGATCAGTCTACAAACACGGTGAGTCATGTCATCCTCTCCCTCAGTCATCTTTTGCACAGTCTGTAACATGTTTAGTGTAGCTCTCTCTGTCAGCGACGAGGGATTTACATGTCATAAATGTAGGGAAATAGTCAGGCTGACAGAGAGAATCTCAGAATTAGAGACACGCATCCAAACTTTAATCGAGGATAGTAAGAACGTAGGGGCCTCAGATACTGTTTTGGATGCGACTAGCTTAATGAACGTTGTACATTGTTCGGTTCCGGCTGTAGAGCCCGCGCAGCAGGGCACTTGAGTAACGGTGAGGCGGCCTAGCCGTGGAAAACACCACTCTTCCGTTCCAGTAAGAACATCAAACAGGTTCTCCCCACTCAGTGACGCACCCACTGAGAATTCTGTTGAAAGTGCCCTAGTCATTGGCGATTCTATTACACAGAACGTGAAAATAGTGACACCAGCCACCATAGTCACATGTTTGCCGGGAGCCAGAGCACCTTACATCAAAGCAAACTTAAAAGTGCTGGCTAATGCTAATCGTAAATACTCTAAAATTATTATTCACGTCGGCACAAATGATGTTCGACTTCGCCAGTCGGAGATCACTAAAATTAACATTAAAGAGGTGTGTGAACTCGCAAGTACAATGTCAGGAGAAGTAATTTGTTCTGGCCCTCTTCCTGTTCGTTGGAGTGATGAGATAGTTAGCAGATTATCATCACTCAATGGCTGGCTGTCTAAGTGGTTTCCACAGAATAATATAGGTTTCATAGACAATTGGAAAAGCTTTTGGGGCAGACCTGACCTGTTGAAAAGAGATGGTATTCATCCTTCTCTTTATTCCTATTCACATAATATAACTTTCTTATTTTTCACTAGATTACTTAACCTATTGCATAGTATTACTAAACGGAACGATTTATTACTAGCAATCCACCAGCGTAATCACCTAGTGTTAGCCATAGCCTGCTAGCTACTGTCTACTTTCTTTTTTTCCTCTAAACCAACCTTCCTTGTCGATTGAATGGCGGATTTATCCGATGTATGTTATTCTGATCTGTCCTCGCCAGATCGGGAAGCTGTGGAGACGTTGCTGCCCGGCATTCATCGATCCACCGCGAGGTACAGCGTCCCGCACATCACCCTCGCCCCAGGCACCGGCAAGCGACCGAGACATCCAGCCAGCGAGTCCCGTGTGCGTTGCAGTTTTTCGGACGGCGTTCATCAAACACACGGTCAGTCATGTCCGACGATTATCATGTGTAGTAAATGCAACATGTACAGCTTAGCTCTTTCTGTCAGCAGTGAGACTTACACATGTGATAAATGCAGGGATATTGTCAGGCTGACAGAGAGAATCTCAGAATTAGAGACACGCATCCAAACTTTAATTGAGGATAGTGAGAATGAAAGGGCCTTAGATACTGCTTTGGATGCGACTAGCCTAGTAAACACTACACATTCGGTTCCGGTTGTAGAAGCCACGCAGCAGGCTAACTGGGTGACTGTGAGGCGGCATAATGGCAAGAACAAACACCACTCTTCCGTTCCGATTAGAACATCAAACAGGTTCTCCCCACTCAGTGACGCACCCACTGAGAATCCTGTTGAAAGTGCCCTAGTAATTGGCGATTCTATTACACGGAACGTGAAAATAGAGACACCAGCCACCATAGTCACATGTTTGCCGGGGGCCAGAGCACCTGACATCAAAGCAAATTTAAAAGTGCTGGCTAATGCTAAACATAAATATACTAAAATCATTATCCACGTCGGCACAAATGATGTTCGACTTCGCCAGTCGGAGATCACTAAAATTAACATTAAAGAGGTGTGTGAACTCGCAAATTCAATGTCAGCAAAAGTAATTTGTTCTGGCCCTCTTCCTGTTCGTCGGAGTGATGAGATAGTTAGCAGGTTATCATCACTCAATGGCTGGCTGTCTAAGTGGTGTGTGCAGAATAATATAGGTTTCATAGACAATTGGAAAAGCTTTTGGGGCAGACCTGATCTGTTGAAAAGAGATGGTATTCATCCCTCCCGGGATGGTGCTGCTCTTCTCTCTAGAAATTTGGCAAATAGTCTTAGAGCTGAAACATGACAAACCAGGGCCCAGATCAGGACGCAGACAAACTGGCTAAACCGACCGTCTGCTAGCCGCCTCACGTCACAGAACTCAGATAATTCACAGCACATAGAAACACTTTCACCTAGATATTATCACATAGAGACTGTGTCTGTACCTCGAACTAGTAAATACAAAAAACTTCCGAAACCTTTTAAGGGTAAAAATTTAATTGATGTTCAAAAAATGAAAATCACAGATAAATCAGATAAACAAATGATAAAGCTTGGGTTACTGAATATTAGATCTATTTCTTCAAAAGCACTTATTGTAAATGAAATTATCACAGACAATAAACTAGACTTGCTGTGTTTGACAGAAACCTGGCTAAAACCAGACGATTACATTACTTTAAATGAGTCTAGTCCTCAAGGTTATGATTATCGACACAATCCTCGACAGAAAGGCAAAGGGGGAGGTGTTGCTGTAATTTATAGTAATATATTCAGAATCATTCAAAAGAATTTCAAATATAATTATTTTGAAGTGACGGTGCTTTATGTAACATTATGTAAGTTGACATTTGTGCTGGCTACTGTATACAGGCCACCAGGGCACCATACTGACTTTATCAAAGAATATGCTGATTTTCTATCAGAGTTAGTACTGGCTGCGGATAAAGTCCTTGTTGTTGGTGATTTTAATATCCATGTAGATAATAATAAAGACGCATTTGGATTGGCATTTGCAGACATTTTAAACTCTAATGGAGTTAGACAACACGTGTCAGGACCCACTCATTGTCGTTATCATACCCTAGATCTAATACTGTCGCATGGAATTGATATTGATGCTGTTGAAATTCTACAGCAGAGCAATGATATATCAGATCATTATTTAGTCTCGTGTATACTACAGTTAGCCAAGCCTACAAAACCACCACCCAGCCATAAATATGGTAGAACCATCACTTCTACCACTAAAGATTGCTTTATAAATAATCTCCCCGAGCAGTTTCATCGCCTTAGTATACCTGACAACTTAGAAGAACTCGATGCTGCAACAGAAACTATTGGCTCTCTCTTTTCCAGCACATTAGATGCAGTCGCTCCTTTACGTCTAAAGAAGATTAAGGAAACTAATCCAACGCCGTGATATGATGAGCACACTCGGGCTCTAAAACGAGCTGTGAGAAAAGCCGAACGTAGTTGGAAGAAAACAAAACTAGAAGTTTTTCGCCTTTCGTGGAAAGAAAAAATGATTACAGAACGGCTATAAGAAATGCTAGATCTACTTATTTTTCAAATCTCTTAATAGAAAACAAACATAATCCTAGGTATTTATTTGACACAGTGGCTAAATTAACTAGAAACAAAGATTCAACTGCTGACGTTTCCAAAGAGCACAGCAGTAATGACTTTATGAACTTCTTTACTTGCAAAATTGACAATATTAGAGAGAAAATTAAAAACATGCAACCGTCTACAGTTTTGCTTCAGACAGTGCACTGTAGTGTCCCTGAGGTAAAACTAGAATCATTCGCCGCTATAGGAGAGGAAGAATTATCTAAACTTATCAAATCATCAAAATCAACAACATGTATGTTAGACCCAATGCCGACTAAACTACTGAAAGAAATGCTTCCAGAGGTCGTAGGTCCACTTCTTGATATAATTAATTCATCTTTAACACTAGGATACGTGCCAAAAACTTTAAGCAGGCTATTATTAAACCTCTTATTAAAAAACCTCAACTAGATCCGAGAGATTTAGTAAATTACAGGCCAATCTCGAATCTACCTTTTCTGTCAAAGATACTAGAAAAGGCAGTTTCAACACAACTGTGCTCCTTTTTAGAAAGAAATGGAATCTGTGAGGATTTCCAGTCAGGATTTAGACCATACCATAGTACTGAGACTGCTCTCGTTAGAGTTACAAACGATCTACTCTTATCATCCGATCGTGGCTGTATTTCTCTATTAGTGTTATTAGATCTCAGTGCTGCTTTTGATACTATTGATCACAACATTCTTCTAAAAAGACTTGAAAACTATATTGGCATTAGTGGAATTGCTTTGGCATGGTTCAAATCTTACTTATCTGACTGTTATCAGTCTGTAGTAGTTAATGAAGAGATGTCGTATCGATCACAAGTTCAATATGGAGTACCACAAGGCTCAGTACTAGGACCGTTGCTTTTCACTCTGTACATGCTACCCTTAGGAGAGATAATTAGGAAGCATGGTGTTAGTTTTCACTGCTACGCTGACGATACTCAGCTCTATATTTCCTAGCGCCCTGACGAAACCTACAAATTCACAAAACTAACAGAATGCATAGCTGACATTAAAAACTGGATGACAAGAAATTTCTTATTATTAAATTCAGAAAAAACTGATATCCTAATCTTTGGACCAAAAACTTCCTCACGAAAAAACCTTGAATACTCTCTAACACTTGACGGGTGCTCCATTAAATCTTCGTCCTCAGTTAGGAACCTGGGTGTGCTCTTTGATACCAATCTTTCATTTGAAAGTCATGTTTCCAGTATCTGTAAAACCGCCTTCTTCTATCTAAAAAACATATCTAAATTCCGACACATGCTCTCAATGACAAATGCGGAACAGTTGGTTCATGCATTCATGACCTCAAGACTAGATTACTGTAACGCTCTACTGGGTGGTTGTTCTGCTCGGCTTTTAAACAGACTACAGTTGGTTCAAAATGCGGCAGCTAGAGTTCTTACTAGAACCAGAAAGTATGACCATATTAGCCCAGTTCTGTCAACATTACATTGGCTCCCTATTAAACATCGTATAGATTTTAAAATCTTGCTACTTACTTATAAAGCTCTAAATGGTTTAGCTCCCCAGTACCTAAGTGAGCTCTTAATGCATTATAGTCCTTTACGTCTATTGCGATCTCAGAATTCAGGCCAGTTGATAATACCCAGAATATCAAAATCAACTGAAGGCGGCAGATCCTTTTCCTATTTAGCACCTAAACTCTGGAACAATCTTCCTAGCATTGTTCGGGAAGCAGACACACTCTGTCAGTTCAAATCTAGACTAAAAACACATCTCTTTGCTCTTGCATACACATAACACATTATCAATACATTAACATTTTTCAAATCGTTAAAGGATTGTTACGCTGCAATAATTAGGTCAGCCGGAACCGAGAACATTTCCTATAACACTAGATATACCTGTACATCAGAATAAGAATGGCATCTATGCTAATATCAGTCTCTCTGCTTATCCTGAGGTTTGCCGGGTGCTGGATACAGGCCGTATCCAGATCAGATGGAGAACCTGTGTCTGGACCTGACTACAACGTAGCCCAGGAGACAATGGGCCTACAGATCCAGTTCTGGCTGCATCTATAATTCAGATTTTAATCCCCGTATCCGCTTACATATATTTATATATAATCTATTTTTAATCTCAATAATAAAAATGTATAATTCAGATTTTGATCTCCATATCCATTTACATATATTATATATATATATATATATATATATATATCTTCCAAGGGTTTTTTTCCCTCCTAGGACTTTTTTCCCAGTGTTAGCACGCTGGGTTTTTCTCCTAGGGGTTTTTTTCCACCCCTGGGAGTCAGCCAACATTGGCTTAATGTAGCACCATCTTGTATATGTTACACATTACCACGCTTGCTTGTACAGCTTAGTTTTAACCACTTCTCTTTTTTTTCTGTGCTTATAATATGTAAAGCTGCTTTGAAACAATTACCAATTGTAAAAAGCGCTATATAAATAAATTTGACTTGACTAAAGTCTGGGTTATGCCATAAAGGAGAAAAATAATTTGGTATTAACTTATTCTGGGTTATTTTACTTACACTCCACCATGCATCTAAGGTATTACGAATTACTGTATTTTTGTATAAATCATGATGTTAACTTGAGTTTGTCATAAGGGGCAAATCGGCTAATAAGATGTTTTTAGATTCGGACTGTTCTAATTGTAACCAAGTGTTATGAAAGTGATTACCATTGATCCATTTGCAGAGGTATTGTAATTGTGCTGCTATATGGTAAAGATAAAAATTTGGAGCACCTAATCCACCCATTGCCTTCATTTTTTGAATAGTATTAATGCTTATTCTGGGGTTCTTATTTTTCCAATAGAATTTGTTAATTGTGCTATTTAAGTTTTGAAACCATTTTTTAGTAGGTTGTATCGGAATCATGGTGAACAAGTAATTAATTCTTGGTAATACAGACATTTTCACTGTTGCAATTCGTCCTATAAGAGATAGCGGTAGATTCATCCAGCGATTTAAGTCTTCCTCGATTGCTTTAAATAACGGGATAAAGTTAAGGTTAAATAATTCAGATAAGTCCGGGGATATATGTATTCCTAAGTAAGTGATTTTACCCACTTCTAAATGATTTTTAGTAGACCCTGTTCTTTGAAAAGATTTATTTATTGGTAGGATACTCGATTTGGACCAATTTATAGTATAATCCGATATTTTCGAAAATCTATTAATAAGGGTGATAACTTCTGTTAGTGATTTTTCTGGGTTTTGTAAATATAGTAAAAAATCGTCTGCATACAATGATATTTTATGGGTAGTTGTGTTTATTGTGAAACCAGAAATACTATTATTTTGTCTTATTGCCGGTGCCAAAGGTTCTATGAATATGGCAAAAAGTAATGGAGAGAGTGGGCATCCCTGTCTGGTCCCGCGTTGTAATGTGAATGATGGAGAGATAGTGTCGTTTGTGATTACGGACGCTTTGGGGGTGCTGTATAATGTTTTGATCCATTGGATAAATGATTCTCCAAATCCAAATTTTTGCAGTACTGTAAAGAGAAAGTTCCAATTTACTTTATCAAAAGCTTTTTCCGCATGTAGTGAAACAATAATTGTGGTGTTTTGTTTTTTACTGATATTCATAATGTTAAATAAGCGGCGTGTATTATTAGCTGCATGGCGTCCCTTTATAAAGCCTGTTTGGTCTGGGTAAATGATATCGGAAATAACGGTTTCTAAGCGTGTAGCTAAAGCTTTGCTAATTATTTTGATGTCTGTATTAATAAGTGATAATGGCCTGTAACTTGTGCATAATGAGGGATCTTTATTAGGTTTGAGCAATACGGAAATTAATGCGGTATTCATGTGATATGGAATTAAAGTTTTATTTTGGATTTCGTCATTTTTATGAACAGTGGTGATATGGTAGACCAGAAATGCTTATAAAATTCAGGTGGGTAACCATCTATACCTAGAGGATAATAGGGCTTTCTTGTAATCGTCACTAGTTAGTGGTTTATCTAAATCTTCTTTCTGATTGTGATTCAATTTTGGTAAGTTTATATCATTTAAGAATTGGTGGGTATCTATATTGTAATTTTCTCTATTATTGCTATATAAGTTTTTATAAAATGTTTGAAAGGTTTCATTTATTTCTTGTGAATTTATTTCTTGATGACAGGTATTAGGGTTTTTTCTTTGTTTCTTTTAAGCAGGTTAGCTAAATATTTTCCCGCTTTGTCATTATGTTCAAAGTGTTTGAGTCGTTGTTTTTGAAATTCTATTTTTTTATATGTAATATTATCAAGTTGACTTTTAATTTGATTTATCTCTGTTAATATGGCTTCATTTGGTTGTTGCAAGTATGTCTGGTGCAACCTTTTAATTTATCTTCAAGTTTTTTTTCTAGATCTTTTGTTCCCTTTCAGTCGGTCACGTTCGACGTACGTCAGTAGTGACCGACGAATTGGGATATCGCTAGAGAGCCCCTATCAGCTTCGAGAGAACTAAAACAAGCCAATGGAATTGGCGTGCGATATTTGCATAATGCGCACCTCCCCTAACAGGTGGATATAAAAAGGGGGGCAGATGCAATCGCACTCTGTCTTTCGCTTCGGAGCCTACCTGGTGTCCTGCGGCTGTTTGAACTTCAAGCCTCTGAAGAAGTTTCGGCGCTTGTGTTGGTGTGACGACGCCTGCAGCGAGGTCGCGAGTTGGAGTGAGCCGGGTGGAAACATCCAATGTTTTCCCAGCGTTCCGCTGTAATTCCACTGGTTGGTCTGCGATTTGGTCTGGTTCCTCCTGTGTTTTTCTAAACACGTCGTGACGCTCCCTGTGTGTCTCGACACAAAAGAGCTGAAGTTTCCCCTTCTAAAAGAGCTTCACAGACAGACACTGCGTCTTTTTCAAGATGTCATTCTGTCTGTGCGTTTCTGGAGGCGGTCGTTTCCTATCCTCTCTGACAGCCACGATCACTTTCTCTCATGTCTGCTTAGCGTGCTGAGACTGTGTTTGTGGGTGGTCATATTTTCTTATGGAAATATGTCCACGTCAGCGCGTTGTTTGCTCGCCTTTCTCGTAAGGGCTTGAGCGCTCAGCGCGCCGTGTGCCGTCGAATTGCCGGCTGACAGCGCGCGTTGCCACGGCAACCCTGCGCGCTGTCTGGTGCTCTAGATGCACGGTCGAGACTCGGCTGCCTTTAATGAGGTGGAGTCCCCTCACTTATTCCCCGATCTAGTTATTTTTCTGAATCAGAAAAGTGCTACTTTGGTTAATAAGCCTGGGTGACCAGAGGATCACAGTGGGGCAATACCCGCCGACTCATTCTCCGTGGGCCCCCCACTCCTCTAGTGCATCGCAAACATGTTGTGACTATGTTCGTGGGTGGATCATGTTTAGATACATGGCCACGTCGGTGCCCAGGGTGCCGTGTGTCGTCCAGTTGGGCGGCCACGTTCACTGTCCAACATGGCTGGTAGCTTCTGCATGTGTTGCTGGTCCTCCTTAAAATAAATATGGAGGACCTAACATCTTAGTCAGGGCTCCAGCAGAGGATCAGATGTCGACTGCTACATTGGAGAGAGTATTGTTGGGCTCTGAACATGAAGATGAGGCTGAGCGTCCCACGGTTGTGGCGTGCTCATGCCGAATCGGATTCAGACTTGGCAACCATGCTTTCCCGGGCCCCTGGGGGTGTCGTGCGACGCGTACTCGCCTTGCCGCGCCCCTGGCTGAGCCCGGATGTGCATGAAAAAACTTGGCAGTTTGTGGCCTTTTTTGGCGTTAATATGGAACGCCAAGAGGGTCATAATCTGCACTACAAGTTTTTTCTCTCACTACCCCCTAGGGTGGGGTGGCAGTGCTACGGGCACACCACCTCTGCCCTGCATGAGTCTTGGCCCCTGGCAAGTCTGCAGTAGGTCAAAGCACTCATTGCATGTGGGTAGTTCTGAGTCGGGGTTGAGCTACGCAGGATGCAAATCAAAGCGCAGGCCCCTGGCCAGACAATGTCCACCATGGTGGTCCAGAAACACCCCTGGCGAGTCTTGCTGGGATGTGCCGTCGTCAAAGTGTGCTTTCTCGATGCGCTCATCTCACAAACTGGCCTTGAACCCAGCCCGCTCAACCCGCAGTCACCTGACTAGCGGGAGACGGTCCTGGAGATATGGCGACCTGGAGCTGACGTAAACGGTTCTTTCTCCCCGGAGGAGGGCCGGGTGGAGAATTGGTCTGTTCCGCCGCTGGCTCTCCGGAGTCCAGCGGTACCCACTAAGAACTGTTTTCCGATCCTCTACGTCCCAAGAGTGTGGCTGGCGATGTGCAGCGCCCCGCGTTGCTACTCCCAGCCCCCTCTCACCTCGCCAGCAGGTGTCAGTGTGTTGGTGCAGGCCGCGCCCCGTGTGCCGTCTCCCATACGCACTGCTACCTCGCAGAGTCTGATCACACTCTGGGCCGCTACCACGCCGCCCGAGTCGGGTCCCCGTACTCTGGTTCGCTGCCCCACCCCCGGTACGTCTGTGGTGCGTTTGGTTCTGCTGGCTCGGTGTCTGGAGGCCTGGTTAGTGCCCCCAGCCCGTTCCGCTGGCTCATGCGTACTATCAGACTCGGCTATGCGATTCATTTCGCCCGGTGTCCTCCGGCGTCCAGGGGTGTCCACTTCACTTAGGTGTCGTTGGACATTGCACCTGTTCTCCGAGTGGAGATTGCTGTCCTCCTGGCGAGGGATACAATCGAGCCGGTCCCTCCAGCCGATTTGAAGTCAGGTTCAGCCCTACTTCATTGTACCCTAAAGGGCGGTGGGCTATGGCCAATCCTGGATCTGCGCGTCTTGAACCGGTACCTTCAGGCTGCCGTTTAAGGTGCTCATGCAGAAGCGCATTTTCGAGTGCGTCCGTCCCGGGGTTTGGTTTGCAGCATTCGACCTGAAGGATGCATACTTTCATGTCTCGATTCTGCGCTCGGGTCGAGCATGTCAGTACAAACTCCTACCCTTCGGGCTGGCCCTGTCGCTCCACGCCTTACACGGTTGCGGAGGTGGCCATTGTTCCCCTCAAGGAACAGGGCGTTCGCATTCTCGACTGCCTCGACGACTGGTTGTTCCTGGCCAGCTCGCGAAGCAGTTGTGCGTACACAGGGAGATGGTTTAGCTCACCTCAGCCTGTTGGGTCTTTGGGTCAGCTGGGACAAGAGCAAACTCGCCCCCGGGCAGAGGATCTCTTTTCTCAGTTTCGAGCTAGACTCGGTCGCCTGGATTGTGCGCCTCTCTGAGGAGCGCGTCCAGTCGGTGTTGAACTGCCTGAGTTCGCTCAAGCGCAGGATGGCGGCCCCACTGAAAGACTTCAGAGGCTCCTGGGGCATGTGGCATCTGCAGCCGCGTTCGCCGCTCAGGTTGCTCCATATGAGGCTGCTTCAACACCGGCTCCGCGACTGGGTCCCGAGATGGCCATGGCAGCGCAGCACGCTCAGTGTCCTCGTGACACGGAGCTGCCGCCCTACCCTCATCCGGTGGTCGGACCCTTTGTTCCTGCGGGCGGGAGTACCCCTTGGACGCTGTGGTCCACACAGATGCCTCTACCACCGGATGGGGGGCCATGTACAACGGGCATGCGGTTCGGGTCTTGGACGGGGCCTCGACTGCATTGGCATATCAATTGCCTCGAGTTGCTAGCAGTATGTCTTGCACTGGGCCGCTTCAAGGAGCTGCTGTCAGACAAGCATGTACTGGTCCGCTCGGACAAGCACGGCGGCCGTTGCGTACATCAACCATCAGGCTGGTCTACGCTCCCGTCGCATATCGCAACTCGCCTGCCATCTCTTGCTATGGAGTCAGAAGCATCTGAGGTCGCTTCAGGCCACTCATGTCCCAGGTGTGCTTAACCGTGCAGCCTACGAGCTCTTACGGCAGCCTCCACTTGCGGGCAAGTGGCGGCTCCATCCCCAGGCGGTCCAGCTGATCTGGCACTACTTCGGCGAGGCCCAGGTAGTCCTGTTGCCTCCCCAGGAACTGCCCTCGGCCAGTGGTTTTCCCTGACCGGCGAGTCGCTCGGCACGGATACCCTGGCACTCAGCTGGCCCCGGGGCCTACGCAATATGCGTTTTCCCCCAGTGAGCCTTCTCGCACAGCTCCTGTGCTAGGTCAGGGAGGATGAGGAGCAGGTCTTGTTAGTGGCTCCATATTGGTCACTCGGACCCGGGTTTCGGACCTAATGCTCCTCACGACAGCCCCTCCTTGGCCGATTCCTCTGAGGAAGGACCTCCTGACTCAGAGATGGGGCTTCCTATGGCACCCGCGTCCCGACCTGTGGAACCTCCACGTGTGGTCCCTGGACGGGATGCGGAGGTTCTGGGTGATCTCCCGCAGGCGGTCGTAGACACCATCACTTCCGCTAGAGCTCCTTCACGAGGAGCCTCTATGCGTTGAAGTCGAACCTTTTCGTTGAATGGTGCTCCTCTCGCAAGACGAGAGGACCCCCGATCATGCTCGGTCAGATCTGTGCTTTCCTTCCTGCAAGAGGGCTTGGAGCGAAGGCTGTCTCCCTCCACCCTCAAGGTGTATGTTGCCGCTTCGCTGCACATCTCCATGCAGTTGATGGCAAGCCCTGGGGAAACACGGTCTGACCATCAGGTTCCTGAGGGGGGCGAGGGGACTGATTCCTCCTTGCCCACCCTCCTTACCCTCTAGGGATCTCACCTTAGTTCTTAGCTAACTTCGGCGTCATCCCTTGAGCCTTTGCAATTAATCGAGTTAAAAGTACTGTCTCTTAGACCGTCCTCCTGGTTGTATTGGCCTCATGTTAAGAGGGTAGGGGACCTGCACGCATTTTCGGTCGACGAATCGTGCCTGGAATTTGGGCCTGGGGATTCTCACGTCTTCCTGAGACCCCGGCCTGGATATGTGCCCAAGGTTCCTACCACTCCCTTCAGAGATCAGGTAGTGAACCTGCAAGCGCTGCCTTCGGAGGAGGCAGACCCAGCCCTAGCTTCGCTCTTTCCAGTTCACGCCCTGCGTGTTTACGTGGATAGAACTTGAAGTTTAGGACCTCAGATCAGCTCTTTGTCTGTTACGGAGACCAGCAGAAGGGAAAGGCTGTCTCCAAGCAGAGGATGGCCCACTGGTTAGTGGATGCCATCGCCCTGGCTTATGTTCCCAGGGCGTGCCTTGCCCGTTCGGGTTGAGAACCCACTCCACCTGAGTGGCCTCTTCCTGGGCGCTGGCTCATGGCGCCTCGCTGACAGATTGTAGAGCTGTGGGCTGGGCGACACCCAACACGTTTGCTAGGGTTTTTAGCTTACGTGTAAGCTGGTTCTTCCCGTGTACTCGCTTCCACCAGCCGGTAGACGCGTTGAACCTGTGCTCGTGTCGGCTTGCAATGCCACTCCCGCCCCCTGGGCAGGATATGTGCATCTGTTGACTCCAGTCGTGTTCCCCGTTCGGTGAACCCTGTCGAGTTCCTCCACCTCCACCTTCGGCTCGGGCATTGCGGAGTGTCTGATGCCAGACCAACATCCATCTTCGATGTTGTCTGTTGGTTGGGTTCCATATGTTGCAATCCCTCTACGTGAGTGATTCCATATGTGTATTGTCCACGGTTACTCCCTATGGTGAGCCCGTGTCTTTCCCTTAGCAGAGCTTCTGCTTTCTCCTGTCAGATGAGTCTCCCCCTACTCAGGTGGAGCCATCCCAGGGACTCATATGCGTTCTGCCCTGCGGGCCAGTCCATATGTTTTCCATGTAAATTCCTTCCCCTCTGGGTAGGTAGTGGTTCCGCAGCGTTCCTTACGGGTTCGCTTCCCCAGTGTAGTCTAGTTTACTTAGTGGGTATATCGGAACAGCAGTAGACTTCCCGGCGTAAGCTCGCCCCCTTCTCCGTCCCCTTGGTGCGACGGGCGGCTAGAGCCTGCGCTGGGCACTGGAAGGGGTTTCGTAACTGTGGCGTTTTAGTTGGGATCCCAATTCGTCGGTCACTACTGACATACGTCGAACGTGACCGACTGAAAGGGAACGTCTCGGTTACGTGTGTAACCCTCGTTCCCTGAAGGAGGGAACGGAGACGTACGTCCCGTCGCCACAGTTTCTGTACCCTCGCTGCAGTGCGGACACCGGTTGTCTCCTCAGCGAAAAACAGAGTGCGATTGCATCTGCCCCCCTTTTTATATCCACCTGTTAGGGGAGGTGCGCATTATGCAAATATCGCACGCCAATTCCATTGGCTTGTTTTAGTTCTCTCGAAGCTGATAGGGGCTCTCTAGCGATATCCCAATTCGTCGGTCACTACTGACGTACGTCTCCGTTCCCTCCTTCAGGGAACGAGGGTTACACACGTAACCGAGACGTTTCTCTTTGTTTGTATGTGGAGTAAGATATTATCTTCCCTCTCATTACTACCTTTGCGGTTTCCCAAAGTGTTGTTGCAGATATGTTATGTGTGTTGTTTAATTCTATAAAGGATGCCCACTCTTTTTCAAAATATTCATTAAATTCTTGTTCTTTAAGTAAAGATATATTAATTCGCCATCTATATGTGTTTTTTTCAGTATTTAAGTTTATACTAAGAGTAATTGGCGCATGATCTGAAATTATAATTTTCGATTGTAGTGTGTGAAACAGCCGAGTTAATAGAGTTACTTGTTAAGAAGAAATCGATGTGTGAATATGTTTTATGAACAGGAGAAAAATACGTATATTCTTTAATTGTAGGGTTTTTCTGTCTCCAGTTATCGCTAAGTCCATACTCTGTCATATATTGTTAAATGATATCTGTAGTATGTCGGGCTTTAATTAAGTCTGGATTATTAGATTTGTCTAAAACTGGATCGATAACTGTATTAAAGTCTCCTCCTATGATTATTGCAGATTGTGATAAATTGGATATTGACGAAAAAACGTTGTGAAAGAAATTTCCATCGTCTTCATTTGGCCCATAAATATTGGCAATTGTAATATCTTTATTATTAATAGTGGCATTGATGATAACATATTGTCCTTCTATGTCAGTTATTGTATTTTTTAATAATAATTGGTTTGTTTTTTCTAATGAGGATAGCTACACCTCTTTTCTTTGAGCTGTAAGATGAAAAAAACTATCTGTGCAAATTGTGAAGTTTGGAGTTTTTTGTGTTCAGAGTCTGTTAAGTGAGTTTCTTGTAGAAGACATATGTCAGCATTTAATTTTTTGAGGTGACTTAATATTTTTGCCTTTTTGATTGGTGAATTAATGCCCCGTACATTCGAACTAACTAGTTTCATGCATTGGGTTAAACCTTCTTTTGTTAATGCCCTTTAGATCTGCCTTTCCTATATTCTCCAAACTTTTAGAACCATTATTTGCTGTAGTAGACGAATTAGAATAATGACATTTAGTACATAACAAACACAGTTTAGACAGTTGAAAAAATAAAGTGAAATATATAGAAAACATTTATTTGTGTAGTGTGACTGTCACAGACACGCCAGGCTCCACCTCACCACAGTACCCACGCACCCAATCACCAGCGTACTAATCACCGCCACCTGCATCTCATTCATTCTGCAATCACCAGCACTACAAAGCCACCACACTCACACACACTCACTGTCCGGTCTCGTTTGCAATACTTCATGTTAATTCTTACCTTAAGGACTCCCCTGCTACATACTTACCTGCTCCAGCGATCTCCTTCATCTCCTTCGTCTCCTGGTCCCTTCGTGTGCTTACCCTTCTGTGTGTGTGTGAGTGTCTCCAACGTCTCCCTCCATCTCATCTCAGCTCCTGGATCTACAAACCATACAAGGACAGTATTACTTTATATTCATCTCTCAAGAACCTGACAACAGCCATTTCCACTCTATGTTCACATATTGTTCAAATAAACTCACCTGGATTGCTTTTATCTCTGCCTCCGTGTCTATATCATAACAGAAGACCGGACCATAACAACTGAACGGCATGAGTACTAACGATCCATTCCAGGAACTCGTGGACGTGCTGCGTCGAGCACTCACACCACAGCCCTCAACCTCGTCATCCCTCAACACGGCTGTCTCCGCACCCACCAGCACCGCTCCTTCACCTGCATTCACCGCCAGTCCCATGGCCAAACCGGCGCCCTACTCTGGATCGGCGGAGGAATGCAGCGGATTCCTTCTCCAATGTGAACTGGTCCTGGAGATGCAGCCGCACCTCTACACCACAGACACGGCTAAAATAGCGTTCATTATTTCACAACTGCAAGGGAAGGCTCTGCAATGGGCAGATTCGCTATGGACCCAGAAAGGCCCAGTCGTCCAATCCTATTCGGCGTTCGTCTCCCACTTCCGGGAAGTATTCGGGAAACCTCTGACTGATTCCTCGACTGGTGAGAAACTTTATAATCTAAAGCAAAGAAACCTCTCTGTTAACGAATATGCTTTGCAGTTTCGAACGCTAGCCGCCACCAGCGGATGGAACGAGCAAGCCCTCATCACCACGTTCCGTCAGGGGCTGGAACCCTCCGTGCGGCTGCATCTCGCTGCATACGAGGACTCCATGGGATTAGAACGCTTCATCCAACTCGCCATCCGCGTGGGGTCCCGTATGCAGTCGTGTATTCAAGAACACCAGGGCCAGTCATCCACCACCAACCTCCTCCGTCGGTCCGAACCCGTCAGCTCCCCAGAACCAGCCACAGAACCCATGCAAATAGATCATTCTCGTCTCACCCCAAACGAAAGACAAAGAAGGCTGGCCCTGAATCTCTGTCTCTATTGTGGGACTATGGGGCATAATCTCTCCACATGCCCAATACGTCCTCCTTGACCCGTGGTGAGTGCAATATTTCCCTCTATTCAGAAAATGAAACCACTCACTACAACTGTAACCCTTACTGCTGCTAACATCTCTGTTCCAGTGGTGGCGCTCCTTGATTCAGGGTCAGCCGGAAACTTCATCTCAGGCACCCTCTGTAGACAACTCAACCTTAAGATCTCTCCTTCACCGACGAGCTATCAAATCCACTCCATCACGGGCAAACCCCTAAGCCGCAGACACATCCGTCACTGCGTGGGTCCACTTCAACTCAGCATCGGAATCCAGCACACTGAACACATCCATTTGCTGGTTCTGGAGGAATCCACCGCTGACGTGGTTCTAGGGCGCCCGTGGCTGGAACAACACAACCCCAACATCTCCTGGCGCACGGGCGAAGTCCTGAAGTGGGGTGATCACTGCTTCCCAGACTGCTTCCCAGCGCTTCCTGTTCCGAAATCTCCACTCTCCAAGCCTCTTCTCGTGAATGCCACGTCCATCGAGAGCCCTGTTGAGAAGCGCTCCGTGGATGTTCCCCCTGACTACGCCCCCTTCAGCGACGTTTTCTGCCCGCAACGCGCCTCCAAGCTTCCTCCACACCGGCCATGGGACTGCGCCATCGATCTGCTGCCGGGTGAACCAGTGCCCAGGGGACGCATATACCCCCTGTCCATACCGGAGGAGAAGGCCATGGAGGAATACATCAAGGAGGCACTCGAACAAGGTTACATCCGCCCGTCTACTTCCCCTGCTGCAAGAAGCTGAGTCCCCGCTTCATTGGCCCATTCACCATCCTTCGGCAGATCAACCCCGTCACCTATCGTCTCCAACTCCCGGCACAGTATAGCAGAATTCACCCTACATTTCACGTGTCCCTACTCAAACCTTACCACCCTTCTGTTGTTCCCTCCACAGAGCCTGACGTGGCAGCCGCCGAGCCCCCCCTTCCACTTCTCCTAGAAGACGGCACAGCCTACATGGTCCACGAGATCCTGGATTCCCGGCGCCGTGGTGGTAAACTCGAATACCTCGTGGACTGGGAGGACTATGGTCCCGAAGAACGCTCATGGGTTCCCAGGAACGATATCCTTGATCCTCTTCTGTTACAGAACTTCCATACCAACCATCCAGACAGACCTGCCCCGCGACCCAGGGGAAGACCACCACGACGTCGGGGTCCGCGGCCCTCAGGAGCGGGCCGTGGGAGGGGGGGTACTGTCACAGACACGCCAGGCTCCACCTCACCACAGTACCCACGCACCCAATCACCAGCGTACTAATCACCGCCACCTGCATCTCATTCATTCTGCAATCACCAGCACTACAAAGCCACCACACTCACACACACTCACTGTCCGGTCTCGTTTGCAATACTTCATGTTAATGCTTACCTTAAGGACTCCCCTGCTACATACTTACCTGCTCCAGCGATCTCCTTCATCTCCTTCGTCTCCTGGTCCCTTCGTGTGCTTACCCTTCTGTGTGTGTGAGTGTCTCCAACGTCTCCCTCCATCTCATCTCAGCTCCTGGATCTACAAACCATACAAGGACAGTATTACTTTATATTCATCTCTCAAGAACCTGACAACAGCCATTTCCACTCTGTGTTCACATATTGTTCAAATAAACTCACCTGGATTGCTTTTATCTCTGCCTCCGTGTCTATATCATAACAGTGACGTGCGGACGTTGGCTTTTTTTTTCTTTTTTTCCCATACACTTAATTTGGCAACATGTTGGTCTTACACTGTCGATTTAAATCTGGGTAGTGTCAGTATCTCTGTAGAGTTGTCCATTTACATACAGTTTGTCTATATTGAGTGTTGCTCGTTTGCCTTCTTTCCATAGCTGCTTCATTATTGGAATTAGTTTCTTACGTCGTTCTTGGATTTCTCGGGGGAACTGGTCATTCAGCCCGAACTGTGTGCCTCGTAATTCCCGTCCTTTGCTTTTCACCAGTTCTTTATGCTTGTAATGTTCGAACTTTACTATTATTGGACGAGGTCGTTTATGATCCGTGTTTATTTGACCAATCCGGTGTACACTATGAAAGGAGATTGTGTTTACAGTTGTCATGGGTAATTTTAATGTGGAATGCATAAATTCTTTAACAGTCTCTTCTGGTTTTTCTTGCGTTGTTTCGGGTATGCCTGAGAATATCAGATTCTCCCATGCTACGGCATTGGAGATCCAGGATAGTTTCTTTCATTTTGATATTCACTGAGGTGAGGTTGTTGACTTTTGATGTTAACGTCGCAATCATAGTTTGTAATTCGTTGTTTTCTTTTTGAAGGGTTTCAATTTGAGATTGGCTGAATTCAAGGCTGGTCTTGAATTCCTTAATGTCCTGGTGTAACAATTCAAGAATGGCAAGTTTATTATTAATGGATTCCAGCAGGCTCACCTCTACTGTTGTAGTGTTGACCTCGGCCTCTGCTGAATCTTCGCAACGCGGGTGCTTTTTCTGTGGTTGAGGCATGATGTTGTGTCTGTAAAAATAATAGTCTAAAAATTGTTCCAAGATTTCGATGCTCTCCACAGTTACTGTGAACTGATTTCACTATATTTGGATCACTGATGAACTAAAAAAAAGAGGGGGAAAAAGCGTTTATCCTGTGCTGCTTGAATGTTTGGATATTTACAACAGCGACGCTGCCATCTTTGATCTCGTCCGTAGTCACGCGAGAATTACGGTTAGAGCGCCATCCTCCTTACTTCTCATGGCACCGGTCCTTGGTCCCAGCTGGATACGGCCCAGATCCGGTTGACTATGGTAAACCTCGGGATAAACACAAAGACTAATATTAGCGTAGATGCCATTCTTTTTCTGATGTAACGAGTACGTCTGGTGTTATAGGAAGTGTTCCCGGTTCCGGCTGACCTAATTTATGCAGCCTAATAATCCTTTAATGGATTTGAAAATATAAATTGATAATGTGTTATGTGTATGCTAGGTTAAAGAGATGTGTTCCCTTTCGTGGGAACTATCGACGCTACGTCAGATGACGTGATGGGAACCCTCTGTATTTTGTGTTCGTGAAGCACCTCTGTATCCAACCAATGAAAAGACGTGACGTCAGAGACGGGTGACGTCACGGATCAGGAAGCTATAAAGCACACCTGAACACAAAGCACGCCAGCTTCTGTTGTCTTCAGCAAGCGCTCTCTGTATCTTGTGTGTCTTATTTGGTGTTGTTTGTCTTATTACATATAAACAAGTCAAGATCTCTTCGTCTGAGGACAAGAGTATCTCACACCAATCCATATATTTATATATAAAAAAGACACGTATTATGGCGAGAAACAGCAGTGAAATGGGAGTGAGCACAGGCAGCTCTCGAGGGAGCCGTCTGTGTGCACTGTAAAAACTCACTCTCAGGACACTGCTCCAGTGTTCCCCGCGGATCGGGTCCCGCTTCTGCTGAGGCAGGGCGGAGGCTCCGTTCGTGGGGTTCACAAATGGATCTGACAGAGGGATTAGAGACGGGCGCGCCTTTTCTCTGCCCTCACCAGCCAGGTTCAGTGCCGTCTCCCAGGTGGAAGCACGCTCTGCGGTTTCTTCCCCCGGGTTGAGGCACCGATACTCACATGTCCAGCTCTGAGGAGGTGGATATTGTGATATCGATCTGAGGATCGCCACCTCACACACATATCGTGTTTCAAAATCACACGTTTATAACAAATCAATCGTGAACAGCAGTTTGATTTTCCCCCTGTGCTACACTACAAAGCGAGTTGGGATACACACGATTTATGTTTTGTTTGCTGGGAGTGGAGCGTGCACGTCAGCTCACAACTGACAGTGACAGTGTTCATTCATAAAAATGTCCCGAAGAAAAGTATGCACTAGCGGGAGTTTTGTAGCTCCACTCCTGTTGGCTTTATTCTCGAGGGAATAAAAGTCTATTGCAAAGCTCGAATCTCGCGCTTGCCAAGGCAGCGCGTGGATTGAGTTTTCATTAAAGTATATAGCTCAGATTAAGTCTGCAAGAATGAAAATACGGCTCGGGTCTTGCGTTTGCAGAGGCTGCGCATATATCACGTATCCGTAATTATGCATGTGTGTGTATGTGTATGTATATATTAAGGGATCTGAGTAGACGGGAGTTCCCTTTCTCTCTTTCCCTAAAATACCTTGCGAATTATTACGAGCTATAATTCTTTTTTGTATTCTAAATATATTCAGTCTGTTCAAAAAATATATATTTATATAAGAACTGGCTGCATTTAATTTGAGGATTAAATGAAATATTGAATACATTAAATTCTGAGGAATTTAAAAGTCCGGAGGTAGGACGGATCTGAGGACCGTCATTATCTCTCGGAAGGCTTCAAAGAAGAGGTCCTGACATTTATAGTGCAGGATCTCTTGAGGGCAGCCCCCTCCGGGGGGATTCGGATATCGGGTCCTCCTCGGTGCCCTCAGGGGACCGTTCTGTCAACCCTGCCACCAAGCGTGAGTCAGGGCACAGCAGTTTCCACCGATCCTCCGAGGAGAGTTGGCCAGCACGTGATTCGTCTGTCTGCCGGTGCGCCGCGTCAGATAGACGAGCCAAGTGCTCAAAAAACACCAGAGACCAGTCTCGAAAGACTGGTTCCCTTAGTAGAATATTTGGAAGAGTGGAAAAATCTCCCGAATGTTTCGAAGTGGGTGCTGCTCATGATAGAACAGGGCTACAGAATTCAGTTCGGTTCACGACCGCCCAAGTTCAATGGGGTGCTTCCTACGGTGGTAACCCCAGAGCAGTCTCTGATGATGGAGCAAGAAGTAACGGCGCTTTTGCAAAAAGGGGCTATAGAAAGGGTTTCCCCTCCCAGCAAAATGTCGGGCTTTTACAGCCGCTACTTCATTGTTCCGAAGAAGGATGGAGGGTTGCGTCCGATCATAGATTTACGTGTGTTAAATCGATCCGTAAAGAAGCTGAAATTCAAAATGCTTACACTCAGACAGATCATCCCTCAGATCAGGTCTGAGGACTGGTTTGTAGCGATAGATCTGAAAGACGCATACTTTCATGTATCCATCCATCCTTCACACAGGAAGTTCCTCAGGTTTGCTTTCGGGGGCGAAGCTTACCAATACAGGGTTCTTCCGTTCGGCCTATCCCTCTCACCCCGCACGTTCACAAAGTGCGTGGATGCAGCGCTGGCTCCGCTGAGACTCCAGGGCATCTGCGTGCTGAACTATATCGACGATTGGTTGATATTAGCTCAAACAGAAAAATTGGCAGTTCAAAATCGAGATGTTGTTCTGTCGCACATGAAGAGGCTTGGGCTGAGGCTCAATGCCAAAAAGAGTGTGCTGGTCCCGAGTCAGGTTGCAAACTACTTAGGTGTAATCTGGGATTCCACCACGATGCAGGCGCAGTTGTCCCCTGCTCGTGTGAGTTCCATTCTCGGGGCTGTGAAAGGGGTGAAGTTAGGCCAGTCACTCACTGTAAAACAGTTTCAGAGACTGGTGGGTCTGATGGCAGCTGCTTCCAACGTTATTACTTTTGGCCTTCTGCACATGAGACCCCTACAGTGGTGGCTCAGGACCAAGGGGTTTTCCCTGAGGGGAAATCCTTTTCGCATGATCAAAGTCACACACCTTCATGCTCTGGTCATGTGGAAGAAGCCTTGGTTCCTATCCCAGGGACCCGTGCTGGGGACTTCTGGTCGTTGTGTAATGCTTACGACAGATGCTTCCCTCACGGGCTGGGGGGCGATCATGAGTGGTCGCTCGGCTCAGGGTTTCTGGGAGGACCATCAGCGCTCCTGGCACATACATCGGCTGGAGATGATGGCGGTGTTTCTTGCATTAAAACAACTTCCTCCCAGACCTGAGAGATCACCATGTGTTGGTCCGCACAGACAACACTGCGGTGGTCTCATACATCAACCATCAGGGGGGCTTGCGGTCTCGCCTGTTATTCAAGCTGGCCAGTCGCATCCTCCTCTGGTCCCGGGGAAAGCTCCTCTCGCTGAGAGCAGCTTACATCCCCGGGCGGTTGAATGTGGGAGCGGACGCCCTGTCGAGGCAGGGCGCGAGACCGGGGGAATGGAAACTCCACACCGAGGTGGTGGAGTTGATATGGAAAACTTTCGGTCGAGCTCAAGTCGATCTATTTTGCCACAGAGGAGTCAGCTCTGTGGTACTCACTTCAGCACCCAGCACCTCTAGGGCTGGATGCCATGCTACAGATGTGGCTGAGGCTACGTCTGTATGCGTTCCCCCCAGTCTCAATGCTCCCGGGAGTTCTGGAGAAGGTTCGCCAGGAGAAGGTCGACCTAATATTGGTGGCCCCTTACTGGCCGACCACAATATGGTTTTCGGACATAATGTCTCTACTTCACGGCTCTCCCTTAGAGCTTCCTCTCAGGCAGGATCTCCTGTCTCAAGCGGGCGGCATGATTCTCCATCCCCGCCCAGAAATGTGGAAACTGTGGGCCTGGCCCCTGAGGGGGCAAGGCTCATAGGAACTGGTCTCTCAACCGAGGTTGTGGAGACCATCCTTCACTCCAGAGCTCCCTCCACGAGGAAGTTGTACTTATATAAATGGAAATTGTTCTCTGTGTGGTGTGAACAGCATAATTTGGACCCGGTCCATTCTTCTGTCTTTGACGTGCTTCAGTTCCTTCAGGAAAAGTTCTCGGAAGGTTTAAACCCTTCCACGCTGAAAGTTTATGTGGCCGCTATTTCGGCTCATTATATCCCTGTAGGGGGCTCCTCGCTGGGTCGAGACCCCCTAGTAGTACGCTTCCTCCGTGGTGCACTCAGGTTGAGACCTGTGGTGTGCACAAAGACCCCGACCTGGGACCTCACTATTGTGCTCCAAGGGCTGGCTGAGGCTCCCTTCGAGCCAATAGAGGAGGTGTCAGACAAGTTCTTGACACTTAAAACTATCTGTCTCTTGGCCATCTCTTCTTTGAAGAGAATTGGTGATTTACAAGCGCTGTCAGTCGCTCCATCTTGTCTTGAGTTTGCATCTGGTATGGTGAAAGCCTTTCTGCATACCAGGCCGGGCTATGTTCCAAAGGTCCGACGAGGGTCCCAGGCCCCATTGTACTTGAGGCTTTCTGCCTGCCTCCTTTCGCAAACTTGGATCAGGAAAGGAAGAATCTGCTTTGCCCTGTAAGAGCATTAGATGCGTATGTTCACAGAGCTGCCCTGTGGAGAAAAACAGAACAATTGTTTGTATGTTATGGGTCCCCTAAGAAGGGGGGCCCAGCATCTAAACAGCGGATGAGCAAGTGGGTGGTCGAGGCCATCTCACTTGCGTATGAGACGGTGGGGCGCCCGTGTCCTTTGATGGTGCGGGCTCACTCCACGAGAGGTATGGCCGCGTTCAGAGCTCTCCTATCTGGTGTCTCTATGGACGACATTTGTGGTGTGGCTGGATGGTCATCCCAGCACACCTTTATCAGATTTTACAATCTTCACCTTAACATCACTCCGGGGGCCAGGATGCTACAAGATAGCAGCCAGGCACTCGGAGAGACGGCGTAGTTGGGATTGCGTTCCCATCACGTCATCCGACGTAGCGTCGATAGTTCCCACGAAAGGGAACGTCTCGGGTTACGAGTGTAACCCTTGTTCCCTGAGTAAGGGAACGAGACGCTACGTCACGTGGCCGTATCTCCTGCATACCTGGTGCGCTTGCTTCAGACATTTTACAGAAGCTGGCGTGCTTTGTGTTCAGGTGTGCTTTATAGCTTCCTGATCCGTGACGTCACCCGTCTCTGACGTCACGTCTTTTCATTGGTTGGATACAGAGGTGCTTCACGAACACAAAATACAGAGGGTTCCCATCACGTCATCCGACGTAGCGTCTCGTTCCCTTACTCAGGGAACAAGGGTTACACTCGTAACCCGAGACGTTTTTAGTCTAGATTTAAACTGACAGAGTGTGTCTGCTTCCCGAACAATGCTTAGGAAGATTGTTCCAGAGTTTAGGTGCCAAATAGGAGAAGGATCTACCGCCTGCGGTTGATTTTGATATTCTAGGTATTATCAGCTGGCCTGAATTCTGAGATTGCAATAAACGTGAAGGACTATAATGTATTAAGAGCTCACTTAGGTACTGGGGAGCTAAACCATTTAGTGCTTTGTAAGTAATTAGCAAGATTTTAAAATCTATACGATGTTTAACAGGAAGCCAATGCAGTGATGACAGAACTGGGCTAATATGGTCATACTTCCTAGTTCTAGTAAGAACTCTAGCTGCTGCATTTTGTATGAGCTGTAGTTTATTTATCAAGCGAGCAGAACAACCACCCAGTAGAGCATTACAGTAGTCTAGCCTTGAGGTCATAAACGCATGAACTAACTGTTCTGCATTTTTCATTGAGAGCATATGTCGTAGTTTAGATATATTTTTCAGATGTAAGAATGCAGTTTTACAGATGCTAGTAACATGGCCTTCAAATGAAAGATTGGTATCAAAGAGCACACCCAGGTTCCTAGCTGATGACGAAGACTTAACAGAGCAGCCATCAAGTGTTAGACAGTATTCTAGATTATTGCGTGAAGAAGTTTTCGGTCCAAAAATTTGAATCTCTGTTTTTCCCAAATTTAGTAGTAGGAAATTACTGGTCATCCAGTTTTTTTATATCAGCTATACATTCTGTTAATTTAGCGAATTGGTGATTTTCATCAGGGCGCGAAGAAATATAGAGCAGAGTATCATCAGCGTAACAATGAAAACTAATGCCATGCTTCCTAATGATATCTCCCAAGGGTAGCATGTACAGAGTAAAAAGCAACGATCCTAGTACTGAGCCTTGCGGTACTCCATATTTAACTTGTGATTGATATGACATCTCATCATTTACTACTACAAACTGATAACGGTCAGATAAGTATGATTCGAACCATGCCAATGCAATTCCACTAATGCCAACATCATTTTCGAGTCTGTTTAGAAGAATATTGTGATCAATAATGTCAAATGCAGCACTAAGATCCAGTAACACTAATAGAGAGATACAACCACGATCTGATGATAAGAGCAAATCATTAGTAACTCTAATGAGAGCAGTCTCAGTACTATGGTGTGGTCTAAATCCTGACTGGAAATCTTCAAAGATACTATTTCTTTCTAAAAAGGAACGTAGTTGTGATGAAACTGCCTTTTCTAGTATTTTTGACAGAAAAGTGAGATTTGAGATCGGCCTGTAATTGACTAATTCTCTAGGATCAAGTTGTGTTTTTTTAATAAGAGGTTTAATAACAGCCAGCTTAAAGGTTTTTGGTACGTATCCTAGTGATAAAGATTAATTAACAATATTAAGAAGAGGATCTATGACCTCTGGAAGCATCTCTTTCAATAGCTTAGTCGGTATAGGGTCTAACATACATGTGGATGATTTTGATGATTTAACAAGTTTAGACAGTTCTTCCTCTCCTAAAGCAGTAAATGAATTGAATTTTTCTTTAGGGACACTACAATGCACTGTCTGACACAAGACTGTAGTAGACGGTTGCATGGTTATAATTTTTTATCTAATATTATCAATCTTGCAAGTAAAGAAGTTCATAAAGTCATTACTGCTGTGCTCTTTGGAAACATCAGAAGTTGAAGCTTTATTTGATTTATGCCAATCTTAATGAGTCTTTTTATTATCAACATGGATATTAAAATCACCAACAACAAGGACTTTATCTGCAGCTAGTACTAATTCTGATAGAAAATCGCCAATCTCTTTGATAAAGTCTGTATTGTGCCCTGGTGGCCTGTATACAGTAGCCAACACAAATGTCAACTTACATAATGTTACGTAAAACACCATCACTTCGAAGGAGTTATATTTGAAAGACTTCTGGCTGATACTGTAAATATTACTATAAATTACAGCAACACCTCCCCCTTTTCCTTTCTGTCGAGGATTGTGTCGATAATCATAACCTTGAGGACTAGACTAATTTAAAGTAATGTAATCGTCCGGTTTTAGCCAGGTTTCGGTCAAACACAGCACATCTAGATTATTGTCTGTGATAATATCGTTTACATTAAGTGCTTTTGAAGAAAGTGATCTAATATTCAACAACCCAAGCTTTATCATTTGTTTATCATTATTATCTCTATGTTTTATTTGTTGAACATCAATTAAATTTACCATTAAATGGGTTTGGAAGCTTTTTGTTTTTATTAATTCGGGGTACAGACACAGTCTCTATTTGATAATATCTAGGTGCAAGAGTTTCTATGTGTTGGGAATTATCTGACTTCTGTAACGTGAGACAGCTAGCAGACGGTCAGTTTAGCCAGTCTGTCTGCTTCCTGTCCTGGGCCCCAGTTTGTCATGTTTTAGTTCTGAGACTATGTGCCATATTACTAGAGAGAAGAGCAGCACCATCCCGGGACTGATGAATACCATGTCTTTTCAACAGGTCAGGTCTGCCCCAAAAGCTTTTCCAATTGTCTATGAAACCTATATTATTCTGCAGACACCACTTAGACAGCCAGCCGTTGAGTGATGATAATCTGCTAACTATCTCATCACTCCTACGAACAGGAAGAGGGCCAGAACAAATTACTTCTCCTGACATTGTACTTGCGAGTTCACACATCTCTTTAATGTTAATTTTAGTGATCTCCAACTGGCGAAGTCGAACATCATTTGTGCCGACGTGAATAATAATTTTAGAGTTTTTAAGATTAGCATTAGCCAGCACTTTTAAATTTGCTTTGATGTCAGGTGCTCTGGCTCCCGGCAAACATGTGACTATGGTGGCTGGTGTCTCTATTTTCACGTTCCGTGTAATAGAATCGCCAATAACTAGGGCACTTTCAACAGGATTCTCAGTGGGTGCGTCACTGAGTGGGGAGAACCTGTTTGATGTTCTTAATGGAACGGAAGAGTAGTGTTTTCCGCGGCTAGGCTGCCTCACCGTTACTCAAGTGCCCTGCTGCGCGGGCTCTACAGCCGGAACCGAACAATGTACAGAGTTCACTAAGCTAGTGCATCCAAAACAGTATCTGAAGCATTCTTACTATCCTCGATTAAAGTTTGGATGCGTGTCTCTAATTCTGAGATTCTCTCTGTCAGCCTGACTATTTCCCTACATTTATGACATGTAAATCCCTTGTCGCTGACAGAGAGAGCTACACTGAACATGTGACAAACTGAACACGAGATAACAGTGGGAAAGGGTAACATGACTCACCGTGTTTGTAGACTGATCCGAGTTACCACTGTAGACTGATCCGAGTTACCACAGCTGTTTGATGAAATATATTCATACACAGTATTAGTATGGTGTTCCTAAAAATCCTTTAGGTGAGTGTATATAATACATAATGTGTTTGTTATTAAATGCATTAAACTGTCTTCCTCCTATCTTCCATTAAAAAGAGGTGCAATACTCCAGATTTCCAAAAAACAAAACAAAAAAACTTTAATCCAGTTGATACAGGCTAAAACAATCTTGGGATGCTGTTTGAGAAGCATGTTTATGTGTATGTGTTTTCTACATAGAAATGTAGAAAATACAATAGGTTACACGCTATCACTGAATTAAATGACATGGGCTATAAATCATATTTCAATATACATTAAGTGACATATTTAGGTAAACGAACAGTGAAACTGCAATGATTAAAATAAAGATAAGATACACAATGAAGTTCAAACAGAATACTATACAGTGACTTCAAAATTAGTTTTAATAAGCAAAAAGTTTAGTATCACACAAGAACTATTGCGGTCGTGAAACTGTGGTGAGTCATGCAACTAGTCAGAACGATAACAGATACACTTTCAAGCAAAATAATTATAATCAGTCATTTATCAGTAGAGTTAATCGCTTAAGGCACACAATACTGCACAAAATAAAGCGATCACGAAAACTCTCTCTCCGAAACTCGTACAATCAGGGCCAATATGATCTAATACAGTAAAGTGGATATTTACAGCACATCACCAGTTAGGCTATATTTGGTAATATACTGCCACCTGTTGGCACATTTGTATAATGTAGAGCAGAGATTAGTACTTCCGTAGTTTCCAGGGTAAAGCAACACCCGATTTCAAAATGGTTTTCACAGGCTGAATCTTGAGTTCGTAAGCTTTCAACACTCACTTTTTGATGCTGTTCACTTTATTTACACAATTCATTTTGATTAAACACCATTGTATCAGGTTTCTGGTTCAAATGTGATTGCTTCATGTTGAATCGACTTGAAACAGTTACTCTTTGATTTAACTTCATTTTGAAATAACATGTTTCAATCAAGTAACCCAATGAAACATGACATATTTACACTTCTTAATTGTTCCCTGTCCCCTATGTAGTGCACTATGTTCCATTCAGCATGTATAAAGAAAATAGTAAATGTTTGAACAAGAGACTGATTTCAGCTGCAGCGTCTATTTATAATACAGGGGGCGGGACGCTTTAGATTCTAGAGAGCATCTGATTGGACAGAACATCTGATGAGAAGCTGAAGTGCAGCTTGATGTCATCAAAATTGGCCTAAGTTAAAGACTGTAAGTTTTGAACACTTATCCTCTCATGGGATAGTAATGTCCAAATGCACACTTCAGAATCTCACCAGCAGTAATAGGTCACCCGGGGATTTTAGCCTACTATTTATCGAATACTATGTAATTGGACATAATACTCTGTTGGCGTACTGTTTTTTGCATACTATATAGTAGGAAATTATTTAATTTTGGACGCAGCGAAAGTCTTTGAAGTGCTTCAGACTAATTTTTTCAGACTCTGAGAAATTAAGTGATATTAAATGTATGAAAATGAAATGTTTTTTGACCTCAGATGCATGTAAACCTGTTGCAGGAGACAAAATTAGGAGCCTTTTAAATAGCATAATAAGGGCATTGCATTTAGCATCATTTATCAGCAGGTGGCAGCAGATGATTTTTGCATCTGCTAAAATCAAACAGCTCAATGCAAAATTAGTTTTCTGATTTCACAATTATTTTGTTTGCATTGTCACTGTATTATGAATGTATAATTGGTAATTATTATTGTTTGTAAAGTTTTAGTGAATATCAGAGAGATAAAAAATAGAAACATCAATCTGAACAACTAAACAAAACTGACTTCAAGTGAAAATCTTCTAAACTCTCCTGATGATTGACATACTGATTACCCTCATTGATGAAACTGATGCTAATCAGCAGTTCAACAAATGGAAAATGGAAAACTGCTGTAGAAAATTTCAAAAGAATTTTGAGGGTCAAAGATCAAATGATCATTGATTACATTTGTTTGTGGTCAAATCTGTTCTTGTGCATCTGACATGACATTAATATTAACACCTATTATTGCAGCAGTCACATGGGTTGCTAAAAATGTTGTTTGACAAATGTCTTATACAAGCAAAACACCCAAATCAAACAACTGTTTGATCAATAAGAGGTTATCAGATATGTTTGTGCTGCTTTAGTCAAATCTAGAGTAGTTCCCAGTTTAATCAATAATTGAACTTTGACATGGTCCCATTCAGAGCACTGACAGTTGTCTGTGTTTTTTTAAACTACCTCATCATTTTTTGGGACAAATTTGCTAAAATTGCCAGCAAAAGCTTTTAAAAAAAATCTATTGTGTCTGTTACGGGTGGCTGGTAGAGAGATGAGGCAGATACGGATTTCCACAATAATAGACACTTTACTTCAAACAAATGGCAAGAAACACAGACAGACACCTTAAAACTGAGAACCGACAAGGAGTGAAAGGAGTGAGTGCAATATATGGGGAGTGCTGACAATAGAGTCCAGGTGCAGGTGATGAGTGATGATGAGGAGCTGACGAGGGAAGTGAGTGCCGGTGTGGAGAACAGGAGGATCATGGGATATGGAGTCCAGGGAAACAAGGGATCTGTAACAGTACCTCCCCCTCCCGGTAGGCGCGTCCTCGCGCCGTAGATGTAACAACCGGGAGGGGGGCGGGCGCCCTGGAGACCTCAAACCGGAGCAGGGGGAGGAGTAGACTGGAGTGGAGGTCTCCTGGGCAGGTCCAAAAACCATGGCGGGTCAGGGGCCGAAGGCGGCCATGGCGGGTCAGGGGCCGAAGGCGGCCATGGCGGGTCAGGGGCCGAAGGCGGCCATGGCGGGTCAGGGGCCGAAGGCGGCCATGGCGGGTCAGGGGCCGAAGGCGGCCATGGCGGGTCAGGGGCCGAAGGCGGCCATGGCGGGTCAGGGGCCGAAGCCTTCGAGGCATTGAGCCCAGGCGACGCTGAAGGACCGGCGGGAGATGGCGGAATCCACGGCTCCGCCGACCGAAGCGCAGCCGGGGCTCCAGAAGGCCGCAGTTGAAGCAGGAAGACATACAACAAAACGAACACCGGGGGGAGTGAGGAGGCCAACTGAATCCGAGGGACGGAGTGACGGAGTGGAGACGGAGGAGTGTAGTCCAGAGGGGAGGGCAGGCTGACGAGTGAACAAGGTGTGAGTGGAGGCAGGATGGATACTGGTGAAACTGGTGGACTGATGGGCAACGGTGGAGCAGAGGGAGGTTGGAGCCGGGGTGAAGGTAAATCGCCCAGAAGTCCGAGGTGGAGATCTGGGCGAGGGGGCTTGAGGTGGAGGTTCAGTGTAAACATAAATGGGAGGAGGCGGGAGAGGGAGGCAGGGAGGGAAAACAGTCTTTGGGCTGGATATTACAATAACACAGTTCATAATAGGAGTGGGCTCGGCGGCGGCGGCAGGAGCTGAGGGCTCGTAGGCGGCGGCGGCTGGAGCTGAGGGCTCGTAGGCGGCGGCGGCTGGAGCTGAGGGCTCGTAGGCGGCGGCGGCTGGAGCTGAGGGCTCGTAGGCGGCGGCGGCTGGAGCTGAGGGCTCGTAGGCGGCGGCGGCTGGAGCTGAGGGCTCGTAGGGGGCGGCGGCTGGAGCTGAGGGCTCGTAGGGGGCGGCGGCTGGAGCTGAGGGCTCGTAGGGGGCGGCGGCTGGAGCTGAGGGCTCGTAGGCGGCGGCGGCTGGAGCTGAGGGCCAGTTCATTCCCTCAAATACAATTAAGATCCCCACAGGCACTGGAGCGGGCTCTGGAGACACTGGAGCGGGCTCTGGAGACACTGGAGCTGCTTTCTTCTTCCTCCTCCTCCACTTACTGGGCCCAGTAGAGGAATGTGGGTCCAGCATGGGGCAGGCAGGGAGTTCGCTGGAAGGGTATGCGGAGGAAGCCGGAGATTGACTGACTGACCCGGCCAACCGTGATTCTGGATGAACTGGACGACAACACTTATCCTGAACCCTATCCACGCAGAATTTGGTGCCATTTAACCACAAAATCAAATTGATAGTTTTGCTTAAGGAGAAACAAAAAACAGGTTCATCAAAATGGATAGTGTCGTCATCCAATCCATCCAAAAACAGGGAGATCAAAACTGCTTCAGGCCAGTCAGACAAATAAGCGAGCTCAACAAACTCCTCCACATACCTCTCCAGCGAACGACCCACCTGAAGGAGCCCGATAAGCCGCTCGCCAGCTGACAGGGTTGTAGTGTGAGGCATGGGAGAAGTTGGAGCCTGGGAGACCGAGAATCCCTCCATGTTGTGGAAATCCAGTCGGTTTACGGTCGGTTCTTCTGTTACGGGTGGCTGGTAGAGAGATGAGGCAGATACGGATTTCCACAATAATAGACACTTTACTTCAAACAAATGGCAAGAAACACAGACAGACACCTTAACAAAACAGAGAACCGACAAGGAGTGAAAGGAGTGAGTGCAATATATGGGGAGTGCTGACAATAGAGTCCAGGTGCAGGTGATGAGTGATGATGAGGAGGATTATGGGATATGGAGTCCAGGGAAACAAGGGATCTGTAACAGTCTGCCATAAAAAGGAAAATGTGGTTCATAAATGTATTTTATCCAAATGCATTTTTTTAGAGGCAGTATTTACAATGTGCACCAGGATGGCCCTAAACACAGAAGCCCTAAACTAAAAAAAAAATATATATATATATATATATATATATATATATATATATATATATATATATATATATATATATATATATATATATATATATATATATATATATATATATATATATAAATAAAACACACAAAATAATTATGAAAGAAAATAAACAAATAAAAATATATTTGAAATTTTGGGGCAAAACAAAAAGGTGGAAAAATACTTTTTTGCCCACATTGTTGTTCAAGGCTTCAATAGGCTTCAAATGTGCAGAATAAATAAATATATGACCAAATTTAAATATTTTAAAGATGTTTATATATAATGGACTATATATTACTTAAGTTAATTAATATATATGAATAGATTCATTATTATACATTATGTACAGCTACAGTAGTTTTAGTAAACGTGTATTTTCCTTTCATTTTATATTATTTAATATGAAATGAAGGGAAAATACTCGTATACTAAAACTAATTTAGCTGCTGCTAATAATAGTAACAGTAATAAAACTTAGAAAAAATAATGCGCCCCAGCCAAAAAAAAAAAAAAGTAAAAACAATATGGGGCTTTGCTATAAACACATGCCAATAAAGTACTTTGAAATTGAAAAAGGAGCGAGAGAGAGAGAGAGAGAGAGAGAGAGAGAGAGAGAGAGAGAGAGAAGCTCATTGGCAGTGCTCACCTGATTGCGGGGCTTCTTTTCATCTTCTGCCGCATCAAAGGATCATTTCGCCCGCGGCGCTGAGAATGAAGTGATCCCCGCATCGCGTCACCTGCATTCTTACATCTACATTGAAGCTTTTCATCCACAGCATGACCATGAAGAACAGCAAACCGATTGCTCTGGATCGGCGCGATATTCATTCCCTGCTGGATCTGATCGGTGGCTTCGGTGCCGTAGTCGCCGTGGGGATCATTGCCATGCTGTCGGTGTGCGCCGCGTTCTTCATTTTCCGATCCTTTAGAGGTCAGCGCGGGAAGGGCGACGAGAATAACGGGGACGAAACGGCTGAAGCAACGGTTGAAGGGAGCTCGGCTCGGAGGAGGAAAAGAGAGGGGGGTGATTATCGACCTACCGAGTCAACAGGTAAAACCGGACAATTGTTGAAGCACAGTAAGCTAAATATTGGTGCGCACATGTGCGAGACTTTTTTGAAATACCACACATAAAATATCACAGTAATAGATTATCACACGCGACAGCCATAAACGCGGTAAACAGTGAAAAGCTGTCCCGAGTGAGCGGCCCGCGCCGTTTTTGGCCAGTCAGAAAACTTAGCCAATCAGAAACGTTTTCTGCATGTCTATTATTTTGCGCGTTTACTGACAGAAATGTGGTTTTGGCGATGGATTATGTTATTGATTCTGTTATCATTATGTTTGTTTATTATTTTAGTCTTGAATTTAGGTCACACTGTCTACTTTGAGCAAGCAACATTTCTTGGGACACAGCAACAAATAGGATGATGTCAAGCTGTAAGGCTTCTGTTTTTAATACTTAATTAATTACATAAAAAAAAATCCAATAAAGTTCCAATAAAGCCACAGGTAGGCACAAATAATAATTATTGTTATAAATAACCAAAAACGTGGAAATACATTACCATTCAGATGTTTGGGGTCAGTCAGATTTAAAGGTAGGGTATGCAATTTGTTTCATAAACACTTGAAACTCTTCACGTCCTGCAGAAGAAGGGTTTACAGTAAGTATTAAAAAAAACATTATTTTTACGATTTAACGTAACGTATTTTACGATTTAACGATTTACTAATTTGTTCCCTCGATTTACTAAAACATGTGCATGATTTACTATTTTGTTTACTATTTTCTATTAACAAATTAGTAATTTGTGCACACAAATTAGTAAATCAAGGGAACGAATTAGTAAATCGTGCGAACAAATTAGTAAACTGAGGGAATTAAATAGTAAATCGTGCACACAAATTGGTAAATCAAGGAAACGAATTAGTAAATAGTGCGCACAAATTAGTAAATCAAGGGAACGAATCAGTAAATCAAGGGAACGAATTAGTAAATCGTACGAACAAATTTGTAAATTGAGGGAATTAAATAGTAAATCGTGTACACAAATTAGTAAATCGAGGAAACTAAATAGTAAATCGTGCACACAAATTAGTAAATCAAGGGAAGGAATTAGTAAATTGTGCGCACAAATTAGTAAATCAAGGGAACAAATTAGTAAATCGTGCACACGAATTAGTAAATCGAGGGAACGAATTAGTAAATCGAGGGAAATAATAGTAAATCGAACAAAATAATAAGTTACATTTTTTTTTTTTTTCTTGCATGTTATGTGTGGGGCTCCATATGTCTGTGGAAGTCTCAGGATCAAAAAAATATTGTCTAGTTATTAATTATCTAGTTGCATTTGGTCTGAATGCAGTGCCTTTCAGCAAATGTATTTCCATATGCTGATAGGCAAGACACAGACATCACATCAACACGTTCCATAAGGCTATGCAGTGATGTAGACAGTCACTGAGCGGCCAAAACAAAGCCGCCTTTTACTATTCCTCCTCTTGAAACTTTGCAGACTATGCTGTGCACGTTGATGTGTTTTGAAGGAGGTGTGGCTTTGGAGCACGCTCTGAAGGGAGGGTGGGATCTAATGTTTTTAAAGCTAGCTCGCTACTGCTATAGCCTCTCTGAAAATGCCTACCCTACCTTTAAGGTTTCCACAAAAATTTAAAGCAGTTGTCATTATGAAGGATCATGTGACACAGAAGACTGGAGTAATGGCTGCTGAAAATTTAGCATTTCACTGTATTACTGTTTTTGATCAAATAATAGCAGACTCGGTTAATGGGATAGTTCACTCTGATAAACACAATCGGAGATATATTAAATAATGTCCTGGCTCTTTCAAGCTTTATAATGGCAGTGAATAGAGGATGAGATTTTGAAGCCCAAAAAGTGCATCCATCCATCATAAAAGATATCTGCATGGCTCTAGGGAAGCTGTCGGAAGAAAGTTATTTTAATTTTTAAAGTTTTAAATATGGCTATTTTTCTTACACGAATGCATTGCTTCATGGATGTTTGCACTTTTTTGGGCTTCAAAATCTCACCCTCTATTTACTGCCATTATAAAGCTTGGGAGAGCCAGGACATTATTAAATATAACTCTGATTGTTTTATACACCGTCATATATTCATATACACTGAGGATGGTTTGTGGTTGAGTAAATCATGGGGTAATTTTCATTTTTGGGTGAACTCTCTCTTTAACAATATTAAAGAATTATACAGACCCCACACTTTTGAACTGTACTGAACAAACCTGCAGCATTGAGGTTTGTGTTCTTTGAATTCAGCTACTGTAAGAGGTCAAATTGAGATGAATTGTGATTAGTCTTTTCTTTCTTGCATCTATTAAACCATCTATACCATTCTTTAGCAAATAAACCTCTATCTTGAATATGTCCAAAACCTGAAAAATGTACCTTTACGCATAGTATATAGAGGTAAAAAAAAAAAAAAAAAGAACAAAAAACACCAAAGCATGTCCAAATGTTTGCGTAACATCCTTTGCTGGCTCTGATATTCCAAAATCTTTTTGAAAGTTCGACAATGACTCTTGTGTTCAGCTGCCAAAATACAAGTTGAACTGAATGTCAAAGTTAAAGGCCACTCTGATGCAGCATTTGATTTCATGATTTCAGCCAAAGCCTGAAACGTAAACTTACACCATACTCTTTTGCTGCCCTGTAAGCACTGGTATTTCCTTCTAAAAAAGCAAATCTAGTTAGTTAGTATACCAAGTTCTAAAGTCACAAACTCGTTCCCACTGATCTGAATTGTTGTTTTCCGTTCCCTAGCATTCACGTATCATGGTTTTTAGCTGTAACTTTATAAACGTTTGACATTTGCACGGTTACATTCCTGCTTGATTGCTGAGGAATTTTGATTGATTTATCAGTAGATGAATAAACATTGCACAAGTTCCATCAGTAAGTAATCTACTTCTAGCCACAGGTCATATTTACATTGACTATTTTAGATTTAAAAACAGTGACATGCACTTTTCCCATTACCAATCTTTCTTCCCCTTACAAAAATTGTTGAACTACCATAAAACTATTGGCGCAATGAAAACATAATGCACAAATTAAAAAAAAGAGAATGAAAAGGATAGAAAGAAAGAAAAAGACTATACATTCTTTGCTAAAAGAATTCCCATATAAATTTTTGAACATTTAAAGCACATATGACGTTGCTAATGCATTTTCTTCTCTTTTAGGAGAATGTCAGGATGAAAAGCAGGAGTGTTGCAGCGAATCCAGTAACCTCTCAGACACAGACAACATGCTCCTTTCTACTGAGATATCAGAGAAAGACCTGAATGAAAGCACTCTCAAAGACTTTGAGGATATTACAGATGAGCTTCTAATGGACTTAGAACCTGAAATGCGAGACAAAACGGATTCTGATCTGGATCAGTGTGTAGAAATGGATCCTGACGAAAACACAGTATGTGAGGATCATATTCAGCACGAGGATGATGATGATGGTGGTGGACGTGAGGTTGATGTGAGTGTACGATTGACACAATTAGATTGTCAACATGAGGATATTGAGGAATATCTCAACAAATCTGAGACGGGACTGAGTGGAGACACAGATGAACCATCTGAAACTGAAAGCGCTCAGGAGATCATTTATCAGAGACATCAACTTCATGTCACTACTCAAAGCAGTTCTTCTTCAGACCAAATGGTTAAACCATCCAATCCTAGTAAGATCCCATTAGAGGAAGACAACAAGATGTCAACAGTGGAGGAAGTGAACAAGAAGTTTGAAGACCACAATGACTGCCGTTTTCCACGAACAAATAACTATGATTGCTGTTGCTATGATAATAAGTCTATGGTCAACCACAGCAACAGGTTCGACTTCCACAACTACTTGGGCTTTCACCCTGATAATACCTTCCTTGTTGGGTCTTCAACACCGGTGAGCCTCTCACACAAGTCTGGTGAGAAGAAAACCAATGAAGATGGTGCGTCAATGGAGAAGAAACTTGAAAAGAATGAGATTAGCATCATGGATGCCATTATGGACAATAACGAGTGGCTAAATGTAGGGGCACCAGAGTTCAGAGATCTTCCCTGGCTTACGCCAACTGCAACCAGCACTGAAGAAAAACAGACACAATTTGGAAAAGAAGGGCAAGTCAAGACTGCTTTAGCCAAAAAGGACGAAGAACTGGCGAATAAAAGAGTAGCGACTGTTCTGCCTTTATCGCAAGTGGTTAACGTAACCTTCAGGATTCACTACATCACATACTCTCCTAGCCAGCTGGTGGCTGTTACCGGTAGCCTTCAGGAGTTGGGGGCCTGGGAGAGTTTCATTCCACTCCACAGAGCCAAGGACGGGTTCTGGGCCAACACTATCACCCTCCCTGTGGAGAGTCAGATGGAGTGGAAGTTTGTCCTGGTGGAAGATGGAAGGATCTCTCGCTGGGAGGAGTGTGGAAACCGCTATCTCTATTTAACAAGCCAAGATGAAGAAGTCTATCTTGAGAAGTGCTGGGGATGTTGCTGAACTCAGAGGTGACTATCTACGAACACTCTTAAAAATAAAGGTTCTTTATAGGCATCTATGGTTCTGTGAAGAACCAAAACATCAATGGAACCTTTCCTGTTCAATGAAAGGTTCTATGAGGAACCCAAAATGATTCTTCCATGGTATTGCTGCAAAAATCACCTTGAAAGGCCTGTTCACACTGAGAATGATAACTATAACGATAACTATATTAACATCCAGCGCACACCATCGTTCTGTTTATTATAAGCACGTGCTGCAGTTATGTCTTCCAATGCTTTAAATGCTCGAGCTCTTATAGCAGAATCGATTCTGATTGGCTCAATGATTTTATCATTCATCAACTGAAAAAAAAAATTGCTCGGAAATTGATTCCAACAATATTGTTGGTCTTTGCCGTTATAGTTGTGGACTCTGCTATTCTTTTATATTTAGATTGATTTTTAGAACTATATCTTTATCATCATAGTTAGTGTCCTTGGTGTGAACAAGCCTTTAGAACCTTTATTTTTAAGACTGTAGGGCTGCACGATTATTCAAAAAAAAAAAAAAAAGTTTAATTGCAATATCACTGCACTAATACTGCTTTACACGAACTCCATCTCTGAATCACATGCTCTGAGTTTGGATCGCTTTAACGTGAATTTGGGAAAGCAACATGCACCAAAAATTTTTCACATACTTGTAAAGAGAAGCGCTTAACAACAAAAGAGAAACTTTAAGTGCTCCTTGCAGTTTTCCTTCAAAATAAATGTTTGATGGTTTAAATATTAAAAATTAAAAATTAAGACAGCCATAAATATTAGTATTGTAATTTTATGGTTGTAAATTAAAATGATTTTTATTATATTATATTATTTTTCTTAAATGCTCATTTTTTATTTTACATTGATATATTGCAATAGTAATGTTTATTGTTTTATTTAATAATTTTTATATTTTACTGAGTAATATAACTATAATAATAATAGGAATTATTATTATTATTTCTATTATAAAGCTATATTTATATATGATCACAAAATTCTGGCCAAATTGTGCAGCCCTACAAACAACCACACCATCCCTGGATTTTTTTAAAGTGCAAAGCACAATTTGATTTCCCTCCAAATCGTGCAGCCCTACTATCATCTTCCAACTCTATACAGCAATAATAATCCATAGTGCATTATTGAAATCCAGTATGTAAGATTATATTACAGTATTATTGATTATTAATTAATTATTTCAATAAAGCATGAGGCTGTGGAACTGTTACTATAGCAATAAGATTATAACAATTATAACATATTACAAATATGCACTTTTTTACATCAATTAATGATATGTGTGTTAAATATATATATATATATATATATATATATATATATATATATATATATATATATATATATATATATAAAATTGTACTGAAAGTGTCTGCCCTTAAAACTATAATCCTGTAACAGCGGTGTACCAAAATTGAGAAAATCCACAAAAAATTCCTTCTTGCATAAGGGAAAAATCCTAATGCTTCCAGAGGTTGAAACATCTTTTTTGAAGTGTGTCTCCATTCTGAAAATGATTTGTGTGTGCACAATTAACTTTAGGCTGGAAACATACTCTATGCAAGTGCAGAAATGCCGACATGAACGCTTGGTTCATACAAATATGCAGTCCCACTGTACAAATATAAGAAACATCAGTTCTCAGGGGGAGTGACCTTCAAATATTACTGAATTTGTTATTCAGGTTTCTAGCTATGCACTGTTCACTCTGACTAACTTTAACTTGTTCAGTGTGATTTTCTTCAAATTGTTGCTCCTCAGCAAAATCCCCAGAGTTAAATCAGCTCTGCTCAGAGTACATATGGTCCCTCTCTATATAGTGTTAAAGTAACACTGAAGCAGAGTTTGTTGATGAGATTATTAAGTGATGATTGAGCATTATTGATGAACACCTGCTGTTAACAAGCAGAATCACTGAAGAAAAGAGAAACACAAGAACTACAACTGACTTTAGCCAAGCCTTAGATGAAATCAACAGAAGATAAAAGAAGACATTAAAACTCTCAAGATAAAAATCTCACAAACGGCATCACCAGCTTCATTTATTACTAACCAGATTGACTTTATTTCTGTTATTTGTCTACAGAAGCCCTTATTGAGAATTAACAGAGGTTTAGATGTTGGTGTTGATTTTGCTGTGTCTGGTATGAAAGTATTTGATCTAAAAGAGAAAACTGAATGCAGAAGAAGTCAATTTGTGCTAATGCTCGCTATAGCATCCCTTGTGGTGCATCCAAAATCAAATACTTCCCTACTATATAGTATGTGAAAAACAATACACCAACAGAGTATTATGTCCGAATGCATAGTATTCGAAAAACAGTAGGCGAAAAGTTCCCAGATGACCTACTACTTCTACTTCATAGACAATATGTGATTTCGTATGCAGCGTGAGAATACAACATGTAGTTTTTCTGCATTTTGAATGTTCTTCACTCTAGGAGAAAAATATTATTTTAAGAACTGATCACCATAAAGGTTCTTTGAGGAAAACTTCTTCTATGGCATCGCCATTTTGGAACCTTTATTTTTAAGAGTGTTGCCCTGTTGTAACAGTTTTTTATCTAAAAGAGGAAATTCAATGCACAAGAGGCACTAATGCCTGCTATACCGCCCCTTGTGGTGACACTGAGAATACAACATGTAGTTATACTGCATGAATGACTGACACATTTCAGAACACATTTCAGCCTGAATTTCTTTAAACTTTAGCGTTTACTTACTTGCATAGAGTATCTTTCAGGCCTGTGATATGACTGTCCAGTATGCTTTGAATGCTTTGTGAACTGCATGAGCAATGCAGAACACAGACCAGCCAAAAACCACTATTTTCTTTGTAGCAGTTTGGCATCCTACTCTGGCTGTAATATGTCAAATGCTGACATGAAATCAGCCAAATCTTTCTAAATCCCAGCCTGGACTGTTCGCATACTGCCTTTCCTCAAATCACAAGCTAAGCGGCTGCTGTATCTTTGATTCTATTACACCATTTAAATGTGTGACAATGACATCAGCATTCCTGCTGACAACATCACTGTAGCTTTTTGTTTGCCATCACTGTTAACTGCATGTAGCAGACTCTCATTTAGTCCATACAGATATTTTATGCTTTTTATTTTAGGTAGCAAGTAATTATAAAAATGTGAATGTATTTTTATTGTTTCACAAAGACTGCCTTAAAATAACCTTTGCTGCTTACAGTTTTGAATGAACATGTTTATTTGTCTTTTGGCTTCAACTGTTTTTGTTTTTCTGTGAAATTCAGGTGTAATACTGTTTCTGACCTTTAAACTTATGTTTAAATGTCACTCAGCAAATGACTTAATTCAATAAAATAAATTATTATATTGACAAGTAGTTGCTCTCTATATTTTTTTTTTTTTCACTTAAGGACAAATGCTGTATATATAGTGTATATATAATATATTAGAGATGCACCGATACTGAATTGCTCCACCGATAGCCAATTATATACAGAATGATAACGATACCGATAGTCTGGGGGTTCTGCCTTTTATACCTTCTTTTAGATGAATGATAATTTTATTTTTAATTATTATATTTGGAAAGAAATGCAAATAGAAATTTTATTCTCTCCATTTCATCAACTTGTTTCATAGTAACTGGTATCAGTTGTAAACAAACGCATTACTCAAATTAATATTGACAGATTAAATTAATGTAATCTTTCTGAATGTTATTAATTCATATAACTACTATTAATATTGAACATCAACTGGTTTCTTAGCATTTTTTTTATTTCAGACAGGACCACTTTGGCAAGTTACTTGAGTTTATTGAACACAATTATCTTTGACGGTATGGTTCCTTATGGGGGTTCTTGCTCCAAAATTAATTGAACATAAAAGGGCTTTAACATTAACCCCCCGGAACCATCAGCTTGGAAATACAGAGACAATTAAGACACTAGTAATGTCTTTAAGAGCGAACGTGGTATCGTATAGATATGTGGGACATCTATACTGTAGGATGAGTGTCTCTCAGCAGTGCGGTCCATGCCAGCCGGGACTTGAAGCCTTGTTGACTTTAAGGTAGTGATCTGAAACAAAGCAGATGACAACCAGAAGGTGCACAGTAATATGCTCATGCTTATAATGGGGATGGAGGGAGGGTTGCGAGCAGTTTGAGCATACTTACAGAGCAGCAATGCCACGTATATATGTCCCGTGTCTAATAGGAGAATGGTAATGATTGGAACGATTTGACAGCTGACCGCGTCAGCTGGTCGCAGCACTATGCCTACGTGGCCTGACTGAACTAACGCTGCGCTCGATATGTAGTGCATTTTCCTCAAATCTGTAAAAAATTGTACACAACTGTCAAAATGTACTAAAATCAATATTGCTTTCTTGGCCAAGTCTGAACATACAATCGGGTTTGAATGAATCTTGGTGTCCTTGACGTGCGGACAATATGATAAACTACTGCAATCAAAAACTCGACTTTGCTGTCGTAGTGTACTGGCTAACACTGACTGTGTTTTATTGCAGTGTTTATTTGTTTCAGTTCACTGCAACACTGCTGTTTTTCTCCCCAAACACACAGTGGCTTTGGTCTCTGAAAGGATCATGAAACATTCATAGGTACAAAGGAAGTTTGAGGCAGATGTGATGGAACATTTTAATCCAAGATTTCATATTTTCTTTATGACATCATTGCATTTCTTGTATTCTTTTTTCTCCCCTCAGAGAATTTGCTGTGTTTATGTGACATAGAAACAGATCTAGAGCACTTGCATATGCATTGTCATGAGTTTGCCTCTACACCACATGCCTGTAAATGATTAATTTTACCACTACATGAGGAGTAATTTAAGGTCAGAAAACTAACATACTTGGAAAAGAGAGATAAAAGGGCCTAAAAATGAAAACCAGTTGGCTGGCAAATGCAATGCAGTCTGGAACTCATAAACATCCAAGCTGTTTGGGGTTAATAAGATTTTTATTGTTTTTGAACAAAGTGTCTTCTTCTCACCAAGGCTGCATTTATTTGATAAAAAATACAGTAAAAACACATTAATATTGTGAAATATTATTTCAATTTGAATGCATATATACAGTACTGTGCAAAAGTCTTAGGCACGTCAGTATTTTCACCCCCCAAAAAAGGTTTTAAGCCAGTTATTTATATCTTTTGCTGTAGGAAAATAGGAAATATCCGTTCACATTTCCAAACATTAATTTTGCCATTAATTGTAATAATCCAGTGAGATTTTTTAATACACAAGGAGTCTGACAACAGCTGGTGCTCCATACAGTGATCTGATCATCGAATCCGTCTGTGATTACATGAAGAACCGATGAAACTGAAACAAACTAAATCCAGGAGAACTGTGGCCCTGTCTCTAAGATGCTTGAAGAAACCTGCCTGCAAAGATACAGTACTGTGAAGAGTTTTAGGCACTTGTGTAAAAATGCTGTAAAGTGAGGATGCTTTTTTGAAAAATACTGTTATAAATAGATTTTATGTATCAATTTACTTATATTAACTAAATCAAAACAATATTTTGTGTGACCACCCTTTGCATTTAAAACAGCTCTTTTTTCTCATTTTTCAGGTAGCTTTGGAGGCAGGTTTCTTAAAATCTCTTGGAGACACGGCCACAGTTCTTCTGGATTTGGTTTGTCTCAGTTTCATATGTTTCTTCCTGTAATCACAGACGGATTTGATGATGGTGAGCTCTGATCTCAATGTGGAACACCGGCTGTTATCAGTCTTATTGTGTATTCAAAAATCTCACTGGATTATTACAATTAATGGCAAAATTAATGTTTGGAAATGTGAACGGAAAATACTGACGTGCCTAAGACTTTTGCACAGTACTGTATATATATATATATAAAATGTATATTATTCCTGTGATCAAAGCTGAATCAGCATCTTTAAGGTCCATTCACACCAAGAATGATAACTATAAAGATAACTATTTGCGTTCACACCAACGAACGATAACTGTTTGTTTATTCGAAGTTCCTGACGAAATCAATATAGTGGAATAAAAATAATGCCTGCGACTTCAAATGAAGCAAGACAATGTTGTGGAAACTAGCACTGGATTCCTGAGGTAATTTTATATTACACTGTTTGCTAGCCTGGCATTGTGATCTCATTTTTTGACTTGTTAAACAGCGGTGGCTTTTTTTGGACCTCGACGATTAACTTCTCCGCAATGTCGTCTGCCATTTTAAATGCGCAAGCTCTTAAATTAGAATGGATTCTGATTGGCTGTCAGTGTTTTATCGTTCAACAGCTGGGGGAAAAAATCATTCTGATCCCAACGATCCAAACGTTTCTGTATATCGTTATCGTGTGGACAGTGCTATTCTTTATATTTAGAATGATTTTTAGAACTATATCTTTTTCGTTATATTTATAGTTATCATTCTTGGTGTGAACAGGCCTAACTCCAGTCTTCAATGTCACATGATCCTTCAGAAATCATTCTGATTTGCTGCTCAGGAAACATTTCTTATTATTATCAATGTTGAAAACAGTGCTGCACAATATGTTTGTGGAAACCACAATAAGTTTTCCAGGATTCTTTGATGAACAGCTTATAAACATCTAAACTGCCAAGTAAATACACTAAATCATCTAAATAGTTTTGAAGAAGGCTCCAGACAGAGATAGAAAGGGGGTCATCTCTGAATATCCCAGCCCTCCTCGGAGAGAACGGACTTCTGACTCTAGTCTAAAACAGGTTTAGCTTTCAGTGACCTAGTTTATCTTTGCAGTAGAAAAGCATAAATCAGCCTAAGTGTCCGTAGTAAGCTGCCAAGTTTGTTTTCAATGGTCAGGCTGGTCTTTTTATTTTTTTAGAAGCTGGGAGACCAGCAAACTGCTTAAGGCTAGTTTAAGCAGTTTGGTGGGTGTTTGTTTTTTATCCAGGGATAACTAAGTTCGATTTAGTGCACATTTTAAAGGTGCCCTAGAATTGAAAATTGAATTTACCTCGGCATAGTTAAATAACAAGAGTTCAGTACATGGAAATGACATACATTGAGTCTGAAACACCATTTTTTCCTCCTCCTTATGTAAATTTGATTTGTTTAAAAGTCCTCCGAAGAACAGGCGAATCTCAACATAACACCGACTGTTACGTAACAGTCGGGATCATTAATATGTACGCCCCCAATATTTGCATATGCCAGCCCATGTTCAAGGCATTACACAAGCCAGTATTAACATCTGGATCTGTGCACAGCTGAATCATCAGACTAAGTAGGCAAGCAAGAACAATAGCGAAAAATGGCAGATGGAGCAATAATAACTGACATGATCCATGATAACATGATATTTTTAATGATATTTGTAAATTGTCTTTCTAAATGTTTTGTTAGCATGTTGCTAATGTACTGTTAAATGTGGTTAAAGTTACCATCGTTTATTACTGTATTCACAGAGACAAGAGCCGTCGCTATTTTCATTTTTAAACACTTGCAGTCTGTATAATTCATGAACACAACTTCATTCTTTATAAATCTCTCCAACAGTGTGTAATGTTAGCTTTAGCCACGGAGCACAGCCTCAGACTCATTCAGAATCAAATGTAAACATCCAAATAAATACTATACTCACATGATCTGATGCATGCATGACAAACATTTTGTAAAGATCCATTTGAGGGTTATATTAGCTGTGTGAACTTTGTTTATGCAATGTATTAGAGTCGCGAGCTCGGGGGCAGGGAGCACGAGGATTTAAAGGGGCAGCAGCCTGAATCGGTGCATAGTTAATGATGCCCCAAAATAGGCAGTTAAAAAAATTTATAAAAAAAAATCTATGGGGTATTTTGAGCTGAAACTTCACAGACACATTCAGGGGACACCTTAGACTTATATTACATCTTGTGAAAGAATGTTCTAGGGCACCTTTAAAATGGGCAGTTAAAATGGGATGCTGATTTGACATGCTAAATATCCATAATAGCAAGAGCTATAATGCTAAATGTTTATTTAAAAGCACATATTATAGTAGCTAACTGTTAACATTTGCCTTCACATCTATATCTTTCAAACACTGAATACAATATTTTGTTAAAATCATGTGTGGTTCACAACTGAATTAGTTTGCATTATTCTGTTTATCTGCAGGCAGTTCAGATACTCTAGAGTATGTTTATTTTAAATGTGTTAAAGTGTGTTTGTTTAACAGATTTTAATGCTATTGCTTTTAATAGAAATCTCATTTACACCCTTCAGGCTTCAATATATTCTCCTGTGAGTTTCTATGTCAAACAAATTTATAGTCAACTGACACCAGAGAGAAGGGACTTGCTCACATATGTTACAGCCAAAGGGGAGTTTATGTATCATATGACAAAGGTATGACATTTTAGATCTATGCAAGTGTTGCAGGGTTTGACCTCTGATCTCTCTATACATCTCTGGTATAGGGTTTGATCTTCACCTTGAGCTAGAAATGATTTTTGGGCTGTGTTTAAACATTTGAACTACAGTTTAGTTTATGTTTTGAAAGAAGTATCTTCTGCTCACCAAGACTGCATTTATTTTAACAAAAATACAGTAAAAACAAACATTTTGTGAAATATTATTACAATTGAAAATAACTGTTTTACATTTGGATATATTTTAAAATGTAATTTATTCCTGTGATGCAAAGCTGAATTTCCAGCATCATTACTCCAGTCTTCAGTGTCACATGATCCTTCAGAAATCATTCTAATATGCTGATTTGCTGCTTAAGAAACATTTCTGATTATGATCAATGTTGTTTCTGTGGAAACCATGATACATTTTCCAGAATTCTTTGATGAATAGAAAGTTTTATTTTTACTGTCACTTTAACAGCTGTCAATTTAACGCATTCTTGCTGAATAACTCATTAAACTCATTCAAATTTTACTCACCCCAAATGTTCGAAAGGTACTGTCATAGTTTGCTCTATCATATCATAGGCTTGGTGGTATATTAAGGGATAACAATCCTGTCTTGTATCCCAAAGGTCCTCAGTTATAACCCTGCTCAAGGATGATTCATGAACAGAAGTGTTGCTTAGTTACCTAATCACCATTGTGCCCTTGAGCTCCAGGGAACCTGTACCTGCAGTAATTGCACTGGGTGTGAACACAACACTAAAATTGTTTAAAAGATCAGTTCACTACAAAACTTCTGTCATTATTTATCGACCCTACCATTGTGAAAAAGAAGTTTAGCATACCTTTAAAAAGAGTACTCATTAAGGAAATATAGCTACTTTAAAGTCAAGTCACCTTTATTTATATAGCGCTTTTTACAATGCAGATTGTGTCAAAGCAGCTTTACATTGATAATTGGTATATAATTTTTCCTTTGAAAGAATAGTGTCAATGCAGGCAGATCAAAAGCACTGTTGAATAAATGTCAAGGATACTGTTGAATATCAAATGTCAAGTCAAATTAAATTAAATTAGGGCTGCACGATTAATCGTATTTTATCACGATAACGATATCTGCTTCTCTCGATTGATTTTAAATAATCGTCACGATATTGGCCTGCTCTATGAAAATGAACATAATTTGGAAATATTGGAAGTAATATTAGGAATTTCGCTGTTTTATCTTTTGAAGTTCCTAAAGGTTTTACCAGTTTTCATAATGTTGATCAGCTAGAAATGATTTTTCTTTGCTTTACGAATTTGCCGGGCAATTTGAATCTGGTTTGTCTTATTGCAAACGAATTGTGTTGCTTTAAAATATAATGTGAATACATATTACAAAGCGCTCACCACAACCATGTTTTGTATTGATTTACCATCTAACGAAGTTATCATAGTTGGTTAAATTTAAGTCTTTGTGCCACCTACAGGCCTTTTGGGTGAAGTGTAGGTTGGTAAAGAACTTGCAAAATAGCCATAGTTACATTACTCTTTTGATAGAATAAACATGATTAATAGTCGTGATTATAATTTTGAGGAAACTGTGGCACTGGCTGTCGTGTTGATGATGTCTTCACAATGGATGATCTAGTCGACTCGATCTCTGCTGATACAGGGCTGCGTTGTGGTCGTGTCAAGGCACCGGTCCTCGGTCTCATCTGGAAACGGCCGGTAAACCTCGGGATAAACAGAAAGACTAATATTAGCGTAGATGCCATTCTTTTTCTGATGTAACAAGTACATCTAGTGTTATAGGAAGTGTTCCCGGTTCCGGCTGAACTAATTTATGCAGCCTAATAATCCTTTAACGGATTTGAAAATATAAATATATAATGTGTTATGTGTGTGCCAGGTTAAAGAGATGCGTTTTTAGTCTAGATTTAAACTGACAGAGTGTGTCTGCATCCCGAACAATGCTAGGAAGGTTGTTCCACAGTTTAGGTGCCAAATAGGAGAAGGATCTACCACCTGCGGTTATTTAGTGCTTTGTAAGTAATTAACAAGATTTTAAAATCTTTACGATGTTTAACAGGAAGCCAATGCAGTGACGACAGAACTGGGCTAATATGGTCATACTTCCTAGTTCTAGTAAGGACTAGCTGCTGCATTTTGTATGAGCTGTAGTTTATTTATCAAGCGGGAGGAGCAACCACCCAGTAGAGCGTTACAGTAATCTAACCTTGAGGTCATGAACGCATGAACTAACTGTTCTAACTGTACTTTAAAGGTGCCCTAGAATCAAAAATTGAATTTACCTTGGCATAGTTGAATAACACGAGTTCAGTACATGGAAAAGACATACATTGAGTTTCAAACTCCATTGCTTCCTCCTTCTTATGTAAATCTCATTTGTTTAAAAAACCTCCAGAAAACAAGCGAATCTCAACTTAACATCTGGATCATTAATATGTACGCCCCCAACATTTGCATATGCCAGCCCATGTTCAAAGCATTAGACAAGGGCAGGACGTCTGGATGTGCACAGCTGAATCATCAGACTAGGTAAGCAAGCAAGAACAATAGCGAAAAATGGCAGGTGGAGCAATAATAACTGACATGATCCATGATTACATGATATTTTTAGTGATTTTGTAAATTGTCTTTCTAAATGTTTCGTTAGAATTTTGCTAATGTAGTGTCGAATGTGGTTAAAGTTACCATCGTTTCTTACTTTATTCACGGAGACAATAGCTGTCGCTATTTTCATTTTTAAACACTTGCAGTCTGTATAATTCATAAACACATCTTCATTCTTTATAAATCTCTCCAACAGTGTGTAATGTAAGCTTTAGCCACGGAGCACTATCAAACTCATTCAGAATCAAATGTAAACATCCAAAAAAAACTATACTCACATGATCCGAAGCATGCATGCAGCATGCATGATGAACATCTTGTAAAGATCCATTTGAGGATTATATTAGCTGTGTGAACTTTGTTTATGCACTGTTTTATAGTCGAGAGCTCGGGGGGCAGGGAGCGCACGATTTAAACGGGCCGCAGCCTGAATTGGTGCATGTTAATGATGCCTCATAATAGGCAGTTAAAAAAATTTATTAAAAAAAATCTATGGGGTATTTTGAGCTGAAACTTCACAGACACATTCAGGGGACACCTTAGACTTATATTACATCTTGTGAAAGAACGTTCTAGGGCACCTTCAAAGGAGCAGTGTGTAAATTTTATCAACATCTAGTGGTGAGGTTGCGAATTGCAACCAACAGCTCAATCCAGCGATCAACCCTCCGTTTCGAAGCACATAAAGAAGATACAGTGGTCGACACAGGACAAAGATCTCATCATCTGAGACAGAAGAGAGTAGCCAGTCAAGCAAAGCGTGCTTTGTCCGTTTAGGGCTACTGTAGAAGCATGGCGGTGCAAAATGGCGAATATGATGGTAAGGTAACCCACAGTTCCCTTTCAGTCGGTCACGTTCGATGTACGTCAGTAGTGACCGACGAATTGGGATATTGCTTAGAGAGCCCTATCAGCTTCGTGTAAACTAAAGCAAGCCAATGGAATTGGCGTGCGATATTTGCATAATGCGCACCGCCTCCGACAGGTGTATAAAATGGGAAGCAGATGCAATCGCACTCTGTCTTTCGCTTCCGATCCATACAGTGGTGTCCTATTTCAGAAGACTCCTTTCTTCGTTTAAGAAAACTAAACTGCCTCAGAAGAGGATTCTCAGCAAGCCGTGTGTGCTGGTAGTTACGGCGCTTCAGCGAGGTCGCGAGCTTCCGAGGAGCCGAGCTATAAGCTCTCAACTGCTGTTTTCACAGCAACACGCCTAGAGTGAAAGTTTGTGTGTTGCGATTTGGGCCGGTTCCTCGGTGTGTCCAGGGAGTGGTGTACCTGGCACATCGCGTCACTCCCTGTGTGCTTCAGCACGAGCGAGTTGACTGTTTCCCCTTCTAAAAGAGCTTTACAGACGAACCCTGACAGTATGTCATTTCGTCTGTGCGTTACTGGGTGTGGTCGTTCCCTGGTCCCTGCTGATGGGCACAATCGTTGCATCTCGTGTTTGGGCGTTCAGCACGCTGAAGCAGCTTTTGTGGATGGTTCATGTTCCCATTGCGGGAACATGACTATCACGGTGCTGAGGTCGAGACTCTCCTTCCTGAAGTCTCAGGAAGCGGGGTTCCCCTCCCCTATGCCCCGTTCGACTGTTTTTTCCGGCTCCGGCCGGAATGACGGTTCGGCTGTGTATAGAAGGGGGGCCTGAGGATTACGGTCAGGGCTTCCCCGCCGAGCGGAAACGCTCCGCGGGCCCCTGCCACCTCATCAGCACCGCAACCCATCGTGCCACCGTTGGTTTCCACTGGGCCCTCTACGGACTGTCCAGCCGTTACCTTTGGTGCGCCGGCGGCGGATCAGATGTCGATCTCTGTGTTGGAAGTTGAGCCAGAGTCCTCGGGGGAGGAAGATCCGGATCCCGAGTTGACGGCTGTGCTTTCCCGGGCCGCCTTGTGTGTCGGGCTCGAGTGGAACCCTCCACCCTGTCCCGGCCCATCTCGGTTGGATGATTGGTACTTGGGGGGGGGGGGGGGGTCGCGCTGGTCAGCACCAGCGTCCCGCCCCAATGCCACTCTTCCCGGAAGTGCACGATGAGGTGACCAGGTCTTGGCAAACACCGTATAGTGTTCGTGCGAGGCCTGGTCCCGCGTCCGCCTTCACCTCCCTGGACGGCGGGGAAGCCAGGTGGTACGCGAGGATCCCGCCAGTCGAGCGGTCTGTTGCGATGCAGCTGTGTCCAACGGCCACTGGCTGGCGTGGTGAGCCGCGTCTCCCGTCCCGGGCCTGTAAATTCTCAGCCGGTCTGACTGAGAAGGCTTACAGTGCCTGTGGGCAGGCTGCCTCCGCCCTGCATGCGATGGCCCTTTTGCAGGTTTACCAAAAGCGTGTCCCCGGTCGGCCTTTTCGGCGACACAGTGGAGAGTTTCGCCCAACAGTTCTCCGCTGCACAGAAGCAGGCCGAGGCTATCAAACATGTCATGCCACGGCGGTCCGCTGCTGCCTCCACCCAGCCGCCCGTGGCCCAGCCTCAGCCTGCTCGTCGCCGAGGGCGCCCGCCTGCGTCGTCCTCCGCCCCTGCTAAGTCGGCAAAGCAGCAGCCTACACCAGCCAGACAGCAGGGTGCCGGTCGCGGACGTGGTGCCCAGCCCGTCTCAGCCAAGCCAGGTGGCAAACGAAAAAAGAAGTCACAGCCCTGAGACGGGCAACATGGAGGGGAAGGTTCTCGCTCTTTGGGAGAGTATGCCATCATCTCTCCCACCCCCGGAGGAGGGCCGGGGGGAATTTGTGATGTCTGTCTGTCCACCGCCGCTGGCTCCCCGGAGTCCAGCGGTACCCACTTTTTCACAAAAAGAGCAGTTTCCTCAAACTCCAGGTCACAACAGGGTGCGTCTGCCAGTGTGCCAGGCCCCGCCTCGCCGCTCGCAGCCCCCTCCCATTCCGCCAGCAGGCGGCAGTGTGATGGCGCAGACCGCGTCCCGTGCGCCGTCTCCCATACGCACTGCTGCCTCGCAGAGTCCGACCACACTCCGGGCCAATCCAATGCCGTCCGAGTCGGGTCCCTCTCTGCCTTGCTGCCCCACCCTCGGTGCGTCTGTGGTGCCTTTGGTCCCGCTGGCTCGGAGTCTGGAGGCGTGGATCACGCTTCCCAGCCCGTCCCGCTGGCTCATTCGCACTATTAAACTCGGCTATGCGATTCAGTTCGCCCGGCGTCCCCCGGTTTTCAGGGGTGTCCACTTCACTCAAGTGTCGTTGGACAGTGCACCTGTTCTCCGGGCGGAGATTGCTGTCCTACTGGCGAAGGATGCAATCGAGCCGGTCCCTCCAGCCAATATGAAGTCGGGGTTCTACAGCCCCTACTTCATTGTACCAAAAAAGGGCGGTGGGCTACGGCCAATCCTGGATCTGCGCGTCCTGAACCGGTATCTTCACAGGATGCCGTTCAAGATGCTCACGCAGAAGCGCATTTTCGAATGCGTCCGTCCCCGGGATTGGTTTGCAGCAATAGACCTGAAGGACGCGTACTTTCATGTCTTGATTCTGCCTCGACACAAACCCTTCCTGCGGTTTGCGTTCAAGGGTCGGGCATATCAGTACAAAGTCCTACCCTTCGGGCTGGCCCTGTCACCCCGCGTCTTTACGCCGGTTTGCGGAGGCGGCCATTGTTCCCCTCAAGGAACAGGGCGTTCGTATTCTCAACTATCTCGACGACTGGCTGATCCTGGCCAGCTCGCGAGAGCAGTTGTGCGAACACAGGGACATGGTTTTAGCTCACCTCAGCCGGTTGGGTCTTTGGGTCAACTGGGTCAAGAGCAAACTCGCCCCCGGGCAGAGGATCTCTTATCTCGGTCTCGAGCTAGACTCGGTTGCACGGACTGCACATCTCACCGAGGCGCGCGTCCAGTCGGTGTTGAACTGCCTGAGCTCGCTCAAGCGCAGGACAGCGGCCCCACTGAAAGACTTTCAGAGGCTCCTGGGGCATATGGCATCTGCAGCTGCGGTCACGCCGCTCGGATTGCTCCATATGAGGCCGCTTCAACACTGGCTCCGCGGCCGGGTCCCGAGATGGGCGTGGCAGTGCAGCACGCTCCGTGTCCCAGTGACACCGAGCTGCCGTCGCACCCTTGTCCGGTGGTCGGACCCTTCGTTCCTGCGGGCCGGAGTACCCCTCAAACAAGTGTCCAGACATGCTGTGGTCTCCACAGATGCCTCCGCCACGGGATGGGGGGCCACGTACAACGGGCATGCAGTGGCGGGCCTTTGGACGGGTCCTCAGCTGCATTGGCATATCAATTGCCTCGAGTTGCTAGCGGTACGTCTTGCGCTGGCCCGCTTCAAGAAGCTGTTGTCAGACAAGCACGTTCTCGTCCGCTCAGACAGCACTGCGGCCGTTGCGTACATCAACCATCAAGGTGGTCTACGCTCCCATCGCATGTTGCAACTCGCCCGCCATCTCTTGTTGTGGAGTCAGAAGCATCTGAGGTCCCTTCGGGCCACTCATGTCCCAGGTGTGCTCAACCGTGCAGCCGACGAGCTGTCACGGCAGCCTCCACTTGCGGGTGAGTGGCGGCTCCACCCCCAGGCGGTTCAGCTGATTTGGCAGCATTTCGGCGAGGCCCAGGTAGACCTGTTTGCCTCCCCAGAAACTGCCCACTGCCAGTGGTTTTATTCCCTGACCGGCGGCACGCTCGGCACGAGTGCCCTGGCACACAGCTGGCCCCCAGTCTGCGCAAATATGCGTTTCCCCCAGTGAGCCTTCTCGCACAACTCCTGTGCAAGGTCAGGGAGGACGGGGAGCAGGTTCTGTTAGTGGCTCCGTACTGGCCCACTCGGACCTGGTTCTCGGACCTCATCCTCCTCGCAACAGCCCCTCCCTGGCCGATTCCTCTGAGGAAGGACCTCCTGACTCAGAGACGGGGCACCCTGTGGCACCCGCGTCCCGATCTATGGAACCTCCACGTGTGGTCCCTGGACGGGATGCGGAGGTTCTGAGTGATCTCCCGCAAGCGGTCGTAGACACCATCACTTCCGCTAGAGCTCCTTCCACTAGGAGTCTCTATGCGCTGAAGTGGAACCTGTTCGTCGAATGGTGCACCTCTCGCCGAGAGGACCCCCGATTATGTTCGGTCGGATCCGTGCTTTCCTTCCTGCAAGAAGGGTTGGAGCGAAGGCTGTCTCCCTCCACCCTGAAGGTGTATGTTGCCGCTATCGCCGCACATCACCACGCAGTTGAGGGTAAGTCCCTGGGGAAACACGATCTGATCGTCAGGTTCCTGAGGGGGGCGAGGAGACTGAATCCTCCTCGCCCTTCCTCCGTACCCTCTTGGGATCTGGTTCTCACAGCTCTCCGGGGTCATCCCTTTGAGCCTTTGCAATCAGTCGACCTGAATCTAATGTCTCTCAAGACAGTTCTTCTGGTTGCATTGGCTTCCCTGAAGAGGGTAGGGGATCTGCATGCATTTTCGGTCGACGAAGCGTGCCTAGAATTCGGGCCCGGTGATTCTCACGTCATCCTGAGACCCCGGCCTACGTGCCCAAGGTTCCTACCACTCCCTTCAGAGATCAGGTAGTGAACCTGCAAGCGCTGCCCTCGGAGGAGGCAGACCCAGCCCTAGCTTTGCTCTGTCCCGTCCGCGCTCTGCGTGTGTACGTGGGCAGAACGCGAAGCTTCAGGACCTCAGACCAGCTCTTCGTCTGTTACGGAGGCTAGCAGAAGGGAAAGGCTGTCTCCAAGCAGAGGATGGCCCACTGGATAGTGGATGCCATCGCCTTGGCATACGAATCCCAGGGCGTGCCTTGCCCGCTCGGGTTGAGAGCCCACTCCACCAGAGTGGCCTCCTCCTGGGCGCTGGCTCATGGTGCCTCGCTGACAGATATCTGTAGAGCTGCGGGCTGGGCGACACCTAACACGTTCGCTAGGTTTTATAGCCTACGTGTAGAGCCGGTATCTTCACGTATACTTGCATCCATAGACGTGTTGTACCCGCTCTAAGTATCGGCTTGCAATGCCATTCCCGCCCCCTTGCCGGATACGTGCATACTTTCACTCCAGTCGTGTTCCCCGCTTGGCGAACCCTGTCGAGTTCCTCCGCCTCCCCCTTCGGCTCGGACATTGCAGAGTGTCTGATGCCAGGCCTACATCCGTCGCTGACGCTGTCTGTTGGCTGGGGCCCATATGTCATGACCCCTCTACGTGAGCGGTCCCATATGTGTAATTATCCACGGTTTAAAACTCCCTACGGCGAGTCCGTGTCTTTCCCTTAGCAGAGCCAGCTCTGCTGTCACCTGTCAGATGAGTCTCCCCCTAACCAGGTGGAGCCATCCCAGGGACTCCATATGCATACTGCACCCCGGGCCAGTCCATATGTGTATTCTCCACATAAACTCCTCCCCCATTGGGTAGGTAGTGGCCTCCGCAGCGTCCCTTACGGGTTCGCTTCCCCAGTGTAGTGTAGTTTACTTAGTGGGTATGTCGGTACAGCAGTAAACTCTCTCGTTGTAAGCTCGCCCCTTCACCGTCCAGCCGGTGCTATGGGCGGCTGAGCTTGCGCTGGGTGCTGGAAGGGGTTTCGTAACTGTGGCGCTTTAGTTGGGATCCCAATTCGTCGGTCACTACTGACGTACGTCGAACGTGACCGACTGAAAGGGAACGTCTCGGTTACGTATGCAACCCTCGTTCCCTGAAGGAGGGAACGGAGACGTACGTCCCGTCGCCACAGTTTCTGTACCCTCGCTGTAGTGCGGACACCAGTTGTCTCCTCAGCGAAAAACAGAGTGCGATTGCATCTGCTTCCTATTTATATACACCTGTCGGAGGCGGTGCGCATTATGTAAATATCGCACGCCAATTCCATTGGCTTGTTTTAGTTTACACGAAGCTGATAGGGCTCTCTAAGCGATATCCCAATTCGTCGGTCACTACTGACGTACATCTCCGTTCCCTCCTTCAGGGAACGAGGGTTACATACGTAACCGAGACATTTCTAATTCAAATTACACTGTTATGATAGTTATTTAAAGTTTATTTGAAAATGTATTTGATAATGTATGCGCAAATATACTTTAAATATATAAAGTATATTTGAGACTACATAGATCTGACTATGTGAGAATATAGTTTGAATAGTTTGAAACCCTTTTCTTTGCATGACACATTGACATTACAGTACAGACTGGCTCTTTCAGCATATTCCTGAACATTGTATACATTTTTTTGTGAGTTATTGAACAGAAGAGAGGCTCTTCGGAGTGCGTGTAAACATCCCATCCTTTTGATTTTTTTCCGACAAAAATGACCTGAGTCCTTCAAATAAAAATCAGTCGCTTTCATGGACAACGGGGAAGGTCTTGTTTTGTAAGTTCTGTTACAAATTGTTCACACATTGGCAATAAAAAAGTGATTAATACATGAAAATTGGTACATATAGCCCCTTTAAGGGCAAACTGAATGTAATGTTTTCGGACAGTTAATTGCATGTTATTTACAATTAATTAGTATGTTTTGAATTTATATTAAATGTAATTAGTTGAACTTAAAAAGTAGGCCAAAAAAATCTCTTTTTAGTCCATCTACTACTATTGTCTTTGAAATATGGTTAAAGTGTACTGTTGAATGTACTGACAGTATGTATGGTAAACTAAAGTATACTTATATATAATATACTATCTACTTATATTTATATAAAATATATAATATAATATATTTATAATAACACATTTGTAATGATTGTTGCAATTTAGTATATGTAAAACATTAACTTTAAATATAATAAACAGTTATTTATAATCAAGTATTTTACATGCATGCTTTAGTATGTTAGTCTTAGTCAACACATCAATTTAAGTGTACATCTTTAAAGCATGTCTAAAGATTATTAAAACAATGATGTACTTTGAAGACATTACAATTATAGATTCAATACAATGAAGTGCACTTCATTTTCACAAGGGTCATAAAAACACTTAAACACAAATCACTTTCACTATGTTGTATCTTTCAAATCTCATTTGTGTTGAATACATTCAGATATGCTGCTTCAAGACATCCATAACTACATCACCCTTATGCTCATCCCCAATTACAAACACACACACATACGTTTGTTTTTGTGAATTGTGGGGACTTTCCATAGGCCGCAATGCATTTTATACTGTACAAACCATACTTTCTATCCCCCTACCCTACCCCTAACCCTAAACCTAACCATCACAGGAAACTGTGCACACCTTTATTTTCTCACAAAAACATAATTTAGTATTTTTATTCATTAATTTACATTGTGGGGACCGGTGGCTGGTCCCTACGATGTAGGTGAACTCAGGTTTATATTACATTGTGGGGACATTTGGTCCCCACAATGTAATATAAACTAACTCACTAAAATTGATGTGCCTCCATACAGACACTCACACACTCAAGCATTACTGCTTTAATGGAAATTCGCTGCACTTGAGACTATTAATAAAACATATCTCTCTCTCATACTGCTGTAGCCCCATGACTGCTGTTGCCCTTCAACAGACCATGCTATAAAAGGATAGTGTGCATGTGAATAAAAGGCCAGACCACAGAAATAGCCTCCCTGGATAACATAGCAAGCCCACGATGCTGACGGCCTTCAGTGAGCTACAGTGCCATTGTCCCACCTGGCTACTCCATCTATTCAGTTAGGAGAATCTTTGCTTATGTAATTCCAGCACATTTTCACCTATACCGTCACTTTACAGTGTAGAACTTCCATGCAAAAAAGGACTAATTAAGTTTTGATATCTTATTTACTTATTGATGCATTAGAAGCTGGCAATTTCCAAGTAAAAAGGATGTGCATCGATTTCATCATTTCACTGCAAGCCAGTTCATTGACTTGATGGGTTTCAGATGGATTTGTTGAGCAAGGACTCATTGAGCTGCCCGAGCACACTGTGATCACGTGAACGCTGAAACTCGGTCTAGCTATAGGTTTATCTCTTGAGTGTGTTTACAACAATGTGCTGATAATTATAAAATAATCAGCTCATTCAATATTCATGACAACACGAAAAATGCATTAGATTTGAAAGGATCTTGTTTTTCTCTCGTTTTGATGTCAAAACAAACGGACATGCTCACAACGCATGCACACACTGAACAAACTAGTAACAGTGTTTACATGCAGAGTGAAATCTGGGTAAAGGCCACAAATCCGCATATGCTGATTGTTTTTTCCCAGATTTTACTATACCGGTCAACAGTGTTGGGGGTAACGCATTACAAGTAACTCAAGTTTTGTAATCAGATTACTTTTTTCAAGTAATTAGTAAAGTAAGCCATTACTTTGAAATTTACGACAAAATATACTTTTTCAAATAAGTAACGCAAGTTACTTTTTTTTTCCCATTTATTGACTGACAGCTCTTCTGTCCCCATGTTGAAAGAAATCGGGAGCAAGTGCAGAGGCGTTGTGTTTCAGCACAGCTGCGCCCTCTACTGTACTGGCATGAACATAAAATATTACTTTCCATAAAAAGTAACTAAGTAATGCAATTAGTTACTTTTTTAGGGAGCAATGCAATATTGTAACACGTTACTTTTAAAAGTAACTTTCCCCAACACTGCCGGTCAAAAGTTTGCAATAATTAATTTTTAAAGACGTCTCTTTTGCTCTCTTAGCATTTATTTGATCAAAAATACAGTAAAAACAGTAATATTGTGAAATTTTATTACAATTTAGAATAACGTTTTTTATATTTGAATATATTTTAAAATGTATTTTTTTCTTGTCATGCAAAGCTGAATTTTCAGCATCATTACTCCAGTCTTTAGTGTCACATCATCCTTGTTATTATTGAACATTTATTCATTACAAAGCAAGTATTCATTTCTTTAAAGATATTTGCATCACAGTTTCCACAAAAAATATGAAGCAGTATAACTGCTTTCAACATTGATAATAATAATAAATGTTTCTTGAGCAGCAAATCAGCATATTAGAATGATTTCTGAAGGATCATGTGACACTGAAGACTAGAGTAATGATGCTGACAATTCAGCTTTGATCACAGGAATAAATTACATTTTAAATATATATTCACATAGAAAACAGTTCATTTAAATGTAAATATTATTTCACAATATTAATGTCTTTGCTGTATTTTGAACAAATAAATGCAGACTTGGTAAGCAGAAGAGACTTCTTTCAAAAACATTAAAAAAATCTTAATTATTCAAAACTTTTGCTCTGCCATGCACTACTAATATGCAAAAAAGAAGAGAGGGAGACTGCCTTTCACTTTTGGATAGAGGAAGTCTATCCTCTTATTTTAACTCTTTTTTTATGTGTATTATGACTCACATGCATGTACACATGAAAGATATACATAACATGGATAAGTATGTGTATTTGTTTGTTATACTGTTTATTGTGGCACTGAAAGACGATAGGCCTCTATGAAACTGCTTTGAACACTGATGCTATTTTACTGGCAAACTCTCAGCATTTCTCAGCATGCAAACGTTGTGTGCATTACATAAACACAGGAAAAACAAGCTGTCTGCTGTAGCGCCAGTGTTTATTATTCACACTCATAAACAGTTTAATCAAATTAAACATCAAAACCCAATGTAATTATGCACTTTAAACATTTAGAAAACATGTTTCTATTAAAATTAGATGGTGTAAAGAGACCACCCAGACATTTATAGGTCAGTCCAGATTTTGAAAATTAAAGCCTATGCATGTACACGTTTTTCTGTGAACACGTTTTTGATTAGACAACTGAAACTATGGTGTGCTGGCTCATGTAGGATGCTTCAATCTGCAATTATTACATCTCTTTAGAGCTCAAAACTGGAATGAATTAGTGCTCTACGTGTATGTTTAGCGCCCTCTTAAGGTCTCAGTGTGTTCTAACACTCATAATGGTTTTCCTGTTGTGTGTGGCAACTCAAACTTCCTCATGCTCCAAACGAAATCTAGGGTTCATGTACAGTGTAGGACAGGGGTGTCCAAACTCAGTCCTGGAGGGCCCGACCGCTGTCCTGCAGAGTTTAGCTCCAACTTGCCTGAACACACCTTCCCGAATGTTTCTATGCGTAGTTAAGAGCTTGATTTGCTGGTTCAGGTGTGTTTCATTTTTGCTTAGAGCTGAACTGTACAGGACATTGGCTCTGCAGGAGCAGGGCTGGAGAAAGTTTGTGTTTGAAGTCCCCCTAATATAAAAATTTAAAGGCACACTGAAGAATGTTGGAACGCTCAGCATTATTCAGTGTGGTGACATAATTTCAAATGAAACAGGAAGACCGGGCAATTTATCAAATAGCCCTCTCCCTTTTTCAAAATAGCCAATAGTGTTTTGTTTATGTTACAGCTCGGCCAGAGCTGTTAGACTCTGTAAAACCTTATGATCTCTAATAGTCAGCTGCAAATATGACTTGACCCCAATAAAATTCTAACAAAAGGTTTCTCAGTGGTATACAGTAGTATCAGATGTACTTAAAAACATACTAAAAGTTTACCAAAGTTTGACTTCAAGAAGGGCCCCATTTTCAAAATGGCGGCCGTCAGGTCCTTAAAATGACCATTACTCCTTTCTATTCCTCCTAGACCAGGAATACCGGCGCCTGATACATGTTTTGGCCATGTAATATTCTAATTAGCATATTTGCATGATAGATAAGTGATTGCAAGTACAATTATATATTAAAGCAATAGGTCACACGTATATTTATGCGAAAATAAGTAAAATTTCCCTCAAGTAATTGCATATTTGTCAATTCGTTTTGCCTAGTGTTGGTTTCTGTGGTTCATAACCATTCTTTTGATTCCAGTAAAGAATAAATTCATTAGAACTGTGTGGTACTGTAAAATTAGTATAAACAGGGCTGCCACGTGAAGGCTCAGTACCGCTAACCCCTTTTATTTTTTTGGTTTTTATTTTTGTATATATTTTTTTAATATATTTTATAATGCGTTTTGTTTTGGGTTTTTTTGCCTTTTTTTTTATACTTTCCTTACTTATACATATCTTTTTCTATTTTCTTCAGTTGTTTCCTCTTATTCTGGTTTATTTTTTAGACGTTTTTGCACTGTGTCCTTCACTAGATTTACCACTAGTACCATCAGTACTCTTTCCGCCAAACAACACTGCCATTGCCTTGGTCCCATGGTCCTCTATGACATTCCTTGCTTGATGTGGGAGCAGAAACACATTTGCACAGGACTGGATGGTTGATTCACCATTCACAAGTTTCTGGCGGCAAATATTGGCAGACAGTCCAACATTGCACGCAAGTGCATCTTCCAAGATCCCGTACGATCTGCTTTGATCAGAGCTCGGGCTGTCTGCAGCATCTTCTGATAGTTTACCCACAGCCGGCTGGTTTTTGACCTTGTGCTAAGGTCTGCCCTCTTCGTGTCCACCTTTTCCTTGATTTGGTTCAACATATCTGATGCTGCAGCACTCTCCAAAGTTGTTTTTTTCATCACCATGGATGAATACATCTCACCAGCTTGGTTCACCAATGACTCAAACTGTGAGTCATCCTCCTGCAGCTCTGACACAACCAGGTGATAGAAACATCTGTCCACCAGCAAATGTCCACGAAAAGCTCTTTGCACTGACTTTCCAGTCATCATGTGCTGGACGGCATTTGATCCATAGACAACTGCTGCTTTCCAGTACAGTGGCTGATCAAACGTAATAATGGGTGGAGCATTGTGTTTGATAGCCAGGTCACAAACAAAATCCAAAGTGGACAAAATAAATGTTTTGTCTCCAGAGTACAGGTCAATCATTGGCAGGAACACAACTGATGATTGGCCTGGATGTTCTAGTTCTTGATGAATGATATGCATCATTCCCTGCCACCCTGGGGTTTGTTGTTTGAAGTTCAGTGAGAGCTCCCACAGGACATCAACTGTTCTGTCACAGCTGATCAGTGCTGGGAGGTCGTTGAACACGATGGATTTGGTGCACATGTTTCGCAAAGCAATATTCAATGACTGGGATTTTACTTTGCACTGCAAAATCTAGATTGGTAATGTGTCTCCTTGGAATGATATGGTCCTTTTTTCGCCCTGAAGTGATTGCTGCTATGGTTCCCATTCCATGGAAAGTCCCCTTACCATCAATAGTAAGGATGTTGTGGTCAACATTGTCCCCAGCAAAAAGAAGTGCCATGTCCAGCACATCTATGTCATCCGCTAACATATCTGGGGCAACTGAATCTGCTGCATTCTTTTTAAAACGCAAAACTTCCTTGTATGATGAAGCAAATCCCAGTCCATGAAGGGTATCCACCAGAAATTGTGACCAATACATATGATGTGCCTGTACTGCAAGACCAAGTTGTAATGGAGCTACCACAGCACGTGGTCATTCTGCCTGCACAATTGCCTGTCCAATTCCTGCAACCTTTCGGCTTGTCTCCTTACCCACAAAAAGACCATTCAAAAGTGTATGGAGAGTCTCAGGAACAAATAAAAGGGCAGAGTCAAGCTCAAGTGAGTTTGTGCTCGGATACTGATCCGTAACAGATGTGACATTGGTCTTGATATCACTTTTGATCAATCGCGCAGCTGTTTGAATGATTGCTCGTTTCTGGGATTCCTCATCCTTTTCTTGTTCACTGAAATAAGAGTGTAGTATTTGTGATGTCTTCTCTCTCATTGTCACTATGTCATGGAGGCCTTCCCCTTCAATGAAATGTACATTGTCCTGGTACTGTTCTCTCAGTTTTCTCTTGAGGTATTGATTTCCATATGGTTCAGAATCTGGGTTTGTCAGAGATTCTTTCATTTTGTCTTGAAGATGTGTAATTGTCAACTGTTCCTCGTCATTACTCTCGAGGTAAGAGCAAACTTTCATGAATGCCTGCTCCTGATCTTCATTTTTGGGCCGGCCAGACTTTCTGCGCTTTGCCTCTGGGTCTTTCTGGAACTGTATTGGTATGTTATATCCGTTACGAAAACTACTACTGCATAAGTGGTGGTAAACACAGTCTGCAGCATGTAGATCACGGCCATAATACTCAATCCTGCCTTTTACAGTGAAAGCCCATTGATCTGCATGATTGTCACAGCACTCAAGAATGGACTCTGCGAGTGTATCAGTCTTAACAGTACTTGTGTCTTTACTTCCATGTGTTATCGTAGTCCCACAGAAAAGACAATCAGTTTGGCTGTTGAACGGACCAGTTGCTACTTTGGCACTTCTTTTTGGTGGCTCAGCTTTATTCCCTTATTGGATTTTAATGTATTTTTTATTTATATACTTCTGTGGACATTTTGAGTGTACTATTTCACCAGCGGAAATGTGTAAGTCATCGCCTCTTTGTACACTTGCATTGCTGATTCCATCAGCTCCCTTGTGATGAACCTCAACCACATCAGAGCCATCTCTTAAGTTTTTACTGCAAATGGGGCAAGTTTCTTGGTTTACAACAACATGACTAATGGTCAAAATTACATTTGGGTGCAATCTTGGTGGGGGGGTATTTTAAGTAGTTAAGGATGAATTTAGTTATCGCAAAATGGTATACACTTTGCTGCCAACAACATTTAAATGAGGCAAGTAATATCAAATGTCAGTATTCTCTTCCACCATCTTCTGAATTGTTGAAAATTGTGAATTTAGTTTTGTTGGGTTTAGTATAATGCCACCTTTATACTCAGAACATCAATAGAAGATGCATTACATATGTATTACCTTAGTCAAATTAAAATGAGTGACCATTTTAGAGGGTTCACACACAGGCCTCTGTTTTGGGCTTATTCAGAGTTGTTTATGATCAAAGCTGTACAACTCTAATTTAAGTTACGTTTAGGTGCAATAACTTTTACATTGAATATCACGTCTGTGTTTTAGCAAAAAAAGGGTGTGTGTCCAAAAACATGTACTGAGTAGGAGTTACATGACATAGGCTAAATCGTTTACATCACTGGTTCACCCCAAACAAAGATAGAATCTTACAGTAATCTCACAAAATTATGTATTCCATAAGTATGTAATCATGTCAGTGCAATTTAGACAAGTCCAATGGATTCATAGACCCAGAAAACATGGGGTTAGACACCTAGATTACTTGGCCAGGTCAAATAATGAAGGAGTTAGGATATTTTAAGGGCTTCCTGCCCATCTTGGACGCCATCTTGAAAATTACACCTTTCTAGTGGTCAAACTTTGGTAAACTTTTAGTATGTTATTAAGGACACCTAATACTACAAAAAACAGCTGAGAAACCATTTGTTAGAATTTTTTTAGGGTTAGGTGTTTTTTTTTTTTCATATATGCAGCCGTCTATAGCCATTTCTCCTCATAATGTCCTTTATCGACTAGAATAACACAAGACGTGTCACACGTATTGTTTTGAATGGGAGAAAGTGTAACGCACAATATGGCGGACTAAGTCCCGCCCTCTAAATAAGAGCCAATCGCCGACTGGTAAAGTCATCGCGTCACTGACTTTAAAATGTCGTCTTGTTTTTGTTTTTGTCACTTTTGGTTCAAAACTAAAGTTTTACCAGATCCCGGCAGACATTCCTTCACAGAAATCAAAAAGATAATTGTGGTTAAAAGCAATATGGCGACTGGACGGAGACGATCATAAATAATACTCGTGTTTACAGTGCACACTTCATATCAGGTAAAATAATCGATGCATATGTAATGGTGTGTTGGTTTTATCTAGTACAAATCAGCAAGTTTCTGTTTTATAGGTGAAAAGTCGCCAACTTTCAGCGCACTAGCTAGCTTAAATGTTAAACAAACATACAGGGATAGATGTGTGTGCCATCCTTTGAATGGTCTCTTAAAATAATCCACATTGCTAGCCATAATCATAGTTAGCCCAGCGTTAGGTTACATTAGAGTCTACGCTGAAGCTGTGACTGAAATCGGTCATTTGTTCACACATTTACTAGTTCTACATGGTGAATGGCACATAGTGCACTATATAGAGAATAGGGAACGATTCAGACAGTGTAAATATGCTTTCATTAACGCGAATGAAGTTTGTTTTCACGTTAGTGTCACATGAACTGCTGCAGTGCACCATAGTCTGCTCCGGTCCAGAGACACGAGAGCACAGAGCGGATCATATCCGCGAGTCCGCTCAGACCACAAAAGGTATCAGACCCACCTGAATTCCGCACAGAATGCTGTATATCAAAGTCCGTTTAAGGCAAGTCATTTCATTCGGCGGCCATCTTTGAAACGCCTCTGGGCATCATGCCGCTCCAAAGCTGTTTGCCAAGCTTTCGATTTAATTTCATATTTGAAATCACCAATGAAATCTGACAACAACTGTCTCTGTGGGGGGTCTTTCCTGGGGGGCGGGGCTTAGCTGGAGGCAAAAAGAGACGCTGGACTCAATGTTGACAAGCGTAAGCTAGCATGTTTTAGGAGGGATTTATTAAACATAGATGCAGAAGAAGGTTCAGAACTGTCCGAGTATGTACAGTCACCAAACAATCACATAAACGCCTTAATAAGCAAATGTTACTCAGCTCTTTTTACAAACAACATTGAGCGCACTGTAGGCTAATTACAATCTCTGACGATATCAAGCATTCTGTCACGTCGCAATCCCTCGCGCAGCATCGAATCCGCACTGCGGTCAAGCCAGCCGCCACCCAGAAATGAGCGGTCAATCTAGCCGCCCCTATATTTCGCGGTCCGCGCATACACTTGGTATTACGATAAGACTGACTGTTAACCGATCTGAACGTGATTTCACATTCATTCATTTATTCAGTCAGTTAGTCAGTCAATAAAAATAACTAAAAAAAAAAATATTTCACAGCTCAATTTCACCTGAAAATGATAGTAAACCTCAAAGCCTGACATTGTATGCTGCTGAATTCCAAAATTAAAGCCCTCCAACACTCATACGCTGTTTTGTCCATACATTGTGAAACTGAATACATTTCACAGAACTATTTTACCTCGTGTGGAGAGGACACCTTATCACAGTGTTAACGGCACCGTTTCAAGACATTCTGATGTTGCATTCCAAAATAAGAGCCCCCCAAAACTCATGTTTCTGCAGTTTTGCTCATATTTTCAGAAATTCATAAAAAATAAAATCCTAGTTTCCACAGACCAATTTCACCTCAGCTGGAGAGGACACCTTGTCACAGTGTCAACTGCACCGTTTCAAGACATTCTGATGTTGCATTCCAAAATAAGAGCCCCCCAAAACTCATGTTTCTGCTGTTTTGCTCATATTTTCAGAAATTCATAAAAAATAAAATCCTAGTTTCCACAGACCAATTTCGACTCAGCTGGAGAGGACACCTTCTCACAGTGTCAACTGCACCGTTTCAAGACATTCTGATGTTGCATTCCAAAATAAGAGCCCCCCAAATCTCATGTTTCTGCTGTTTTGCTCATATTTTCAGAAATTCATAAAAAATAAAATCCTAGTTTCCACAGACTAATTTCACCTCAGGTGGAGAGGACACATTCTCACAGTGTCAACTGCACCGTTTCAGGACATTCTGATGTGGCATTCTAAAATAAGAGCCCCCCAAAAACTCATGTTTCTGCTGTTTTGCTCATATTTTCAGAAATTCATAAAAAATAAAATCCTAGTTTCCACAGACTAATTTCACCTCAGCTGGAGAGGACACATTCTCATAGTGTCAACTGCACCGTTTCAAGACATTCTGATGTTGCATTCCAAAATAAGAGACCCCCGAACTTCATATCTATGTGCTGTTTTGACTATACGTTCAGAAAATCATAAAAATAAAAGTCCTAGTTTCCACAAAACAAATTCACCTAAGATGGAGAATACACCTTCTCATAGTGTCACCTACATCGTTTCAGGACATTCTGATGTTGTGTCCCAAAATAAAAGCCCCCCAAACTTCATATCTATGCGCTGTTTTGTCTATACATTCAGAAAATCATAAAAATAAAAGTCCTAGTTTCCACAAACCAAATTCACCTCAGGTGGACAGTACACCTTGTCACGGTGTCAACTACACAGTTTCAGGACATTCTGATGTTGTATTCCAAAATAAGAGCCCCCCAAACTTCATATCCATGCGCTGTTTTGTCTGTACATTCAGAAAATCATAAAAATAAAAATCTTAGTTTCCACAGACTAATTTCACCTCAGGTGGACAGTACACCTTCTCATAGTGTCAACTACACTGTTTCAGGACATTCTGATGTTGTATTCCAAAATAAGAGCCCCCCCAAAACTCATGTCAGCTGTTTTGACTATACATTTAGAAAATCATAAAAATAAAAGTTCTAGTTTCCACAAACCAAATTCACCTCAGATGCACAGTACACCTGCTCATAGTGTCAACTACACCATTTTAGGACATTCTGATGTTGTATTCTAAAATAAAAGCCCCCCAAACTTCATATCTATGTGCTATTTTGTCTATACATTCAGAAAATCATAAAAAGAAAAGTCCTAGTTCCCACAAAACAAATTCACCTAAGATGGAGAATACACCTTCTCATAGTGTCACCTACATCGTTTCAGGACATTCTGATGTTGTATTCCAAAATTAGAGCCCCTCAAACTTCATACACAGTTTGGAATACAACGTCAGAATGTACTGTAACGGTGTATTTGACACTGTGATAAGGTGTACACCCCATCTGACATTAAATTGTTCTGTGGAAACTAGGACTTTTCTTTTAAATGATTTTCTGAATGTATAGACAAAGTGTATATATGAGATTTTGGGGGGCTCCTATTTTGGAATACAACATCAGAATGTCCTGAAACAGTGTAGCTGAAACTGTGAGAAGGTGTACTCTCCAGCTGAGGTGCAATTGATTTGTGGAAACTAGAAACTTTTATTTTTATGATTTTCTGAATGTATAGACAAAACAGCCGAAACATGAGTTTTGGGGGGCTCTTATTTTGGAATGCAACATAAGAATGTCTTGAAACGGTGCATTTGAAACTGTGAGAATGTGTCCTCTCCACCTGAGGTGAAATTAGTCTGTGGAAACTAGGATTTTATTTTTTATGAATTTCTGAAAATATGAGCAAAACAGCAGAAACATGAGTTTTGGGGGGCTCTTATTTTGGAATGCCACATCAGAATGTCTTGAAACGGTGCAGTTGACACTGTGACAAAGTGTCCTCTCCAGCTGAGGTGAAATTAGTCTGTGGAAACTAGGATTTTATTTTTTATGAATTTCTGAAAATATGAACAAAACAGCACAAACATGAGTTTTGGGGGGCTCTTATTTTGGAATCCAACATCAGAATATCCTGCTGAAACGGTGCCGTTAACACTGTGATAATGTGTCCTCTCCACACGAGGTAAAATAGTTCTGTGAAATGTATTCAGTTTCACAATGTATGGACAAAACAGCGTATGGGTGTTGGAGGGCTTTAATTTTGGAATTCAGCAGCATACAATGTCAGGCTTTGAGGTTTACTATCATTTTCAGGTGAAATTGAGCTGTGAAATATTTCTTTTTTAGTTATTTTTATTGACTGACTAACTGACTGAATAAATTAATGAATGTGAAATCACCTTCAGGGTAGCGTTTCCCAAAGCGAACTATGGTCGCAAGTTCCGTCGTTACCAATAGAGTTCAATGGGAATTACGACCATGGTTCACCAACGATGCTTTCGGGAAACTCACCCCAGATCGGTTCACAGACAGTCTTACCGTAATACCAAGTGTATGCGCGGACCGCGAAATATAGGGGCGGCTAGATTGACCGCTCATTTCTGGGTGGCGGCTGGCTTGACCGCAGTGAATCACTGAGCGCGCGCAGAGTTGGGCTCATCCAGCCGCGGGTGCGCTGATGCGGTTATTTTACTGATTTAAAATACATCAAACAAACACATCGAATTCACAGTTCAGTCTTCTGAAATTGTAGGTTTTGCTTGTCAAGTACTTTACTACAGAGCAAACAGGAAGGCTGCCCATCTCGCTCATTAGGCCTAACAGCAAACTGATTCTTCTATTCTTCTTACCTTTGCTGCTGATGCTGCGACTCTTCTTGTGTCGTGTCATTTTATCTTCCACATTTAGCTTTTCTCCTTTAATAACAAATTTGACCATTTTGAGGCTTAAATTTACAAAATTAGCCTAACTACTGTTTGAATTCTTCCAAAGCGCGCACTTGTGTTTGTTTCGTTAACTGAGTGATTGAGTCATTAGCCTACGTTGCCTGATGTCTGAAAATAATAAATGCTCACCAAAATTATTTTATATGACAAATAAAGCATTATAGCTCATTTATATTTATTTAATTCACTTTAATTTAAATTTTAAAACAAAAATAAATTGTATGCTATTTTTGTTTATTATTATTATTGTGGTCGGCAAATCGCGGGCAGCATTTACATTTGTGACGGGCCGCAGGCTGAGAACCACTGCTCCACACACACCCATTCAAACGCTCGCTGCGTCGCGCGACTCATATCCAATTACATCAAAAGTATATGCTCACTAGATGTCATGGCAACCGAATCACAGAGGAAAACTTTAAATATCTCGCCTTCGCTTTAATTTCGGACCATCTCCAAAAAGACATAAAACAATAAACAAATGATTTTGACATGCGTTTTTCAAAGTAAGAAATCCAGATTTTTAATCCCTTACACACAGTTACTGCTGTTGAAATACGAAATGGAGGCGGGTCCGGAGAAGTGCTGGCGTAGAGTGTAGGAGGGCGGGACTTTAGATTCTAGAAAGCATTTGATTGGACAGAAGATTTGACGTGAAACTGAAGTGTGATGTGATGTCATGAAAATCTGTGATCCATTTTAGCAGAAGTGAGAGACTAAGTTTTGAATGCTTATATTTCCTAAATGCGAATTTTGTCATTGATTTGGAACACCATCTTATTCATACTAAAAGCTAAAAAACTTAAATTCTTCTACTAAAATGGATCACAGGTTTTCATAACATCACCACAGGCTTCAGCTTCTCATCAAATCTTCTGTACAATCAAATGCTCTCTAGAATCTTACACCCCACAGTATAAACAGATGCTGAAGCTGCAGCTGAAATCAGTCATTTGTTCACACATTTACAATTTTCTACATGGTGAATGGCACATAGTGCACTATATAGGAGACGGAACGATTCAGACAGCATAAAATGTTTTCCATTGACGCGAATAAAGTCCGTTTTCGTGTCACGTGAACCACCGCAGTGTGAGCACAGTCTGCTCCAGTCCAGGCAGAGACACAAGACCACAGAGCGGATCATACGGGCGAGTCGGCATAGACCACAAAACGTTTGGACACATTTTTGAGTTCTACACATAACGTTATATTTTAAAGCAAAATGGAGGTAGAAACGGTTAGAGATTTCGAGGAAAATTGGGTTTTACGAGATCAACGGATCATGGGCGAAATGCTATTGGCTAAAAAAGGGAGGAGCTTCTAATCTAGATATATATGTCTTCCTGTTTCATTTGAAATTACATCAACACAGTGAATAGCTGCTTTCCAAGGCACTTCAGTGGGTTTTTTAAGCTCTTAGATAACATTTTGTTCCATTTATTAGTTTGATGCCAATCAGAGAACATTTTTGGGCTCTTGTTTATGAAACCTATTTTTAATCTGTGCAATAGACTGAAGTGGCTTTTTGGGGGAGAGGAGTTGCTCTTGCATAATGTATATGGGAGGCCGTTTCAGCATAAAAACGTTCCAGCATTACTCGTCGTAATTATATTTTTACTAGTAACAATTAAATTAAAGAGCTCTATAATTTAATTTGTACTAGTAACAATTACAATTATAGAGCTCTATAATTCAATTTTTACTAGTAACAATTATGATTGTAGAGCTCTCTAATTGAATTATAGAGCTCTGCAATTGTATTCTTACTAGTAACAACTGAATTGTAGAGCTCTATAATTCAGTTTTTACTAGTAACAATTCCCATTAGAGAGCTCTACAATTCATTTATTACTAGTAAGAATTCAATTGCAGAGCTCTGTAATTCAATTGTTACTAGTAATAATCCAATTGCAGAGCTCTACAATTCCACTAGAGAGCTCTCTAATTATGGGAGGCCGTTTCAGCATAAAAACGTTCCAGCATTACTCGTCGTAATTATATTTTTACTAGTAACAATTAAATTAAAGAGCTCTATAATTTAATTTGTACTAGTAACAATTACAATTATAGAGCTCTATAATTCAATTTTTACTAGTAACAATTATGATTGTAGAGCTCTCTAATTGAATTATAGAGCTCTGCAATTGTATTCTTACTAGTAACAACTGAATTGTAGAGCTCTATAATTCAGTTTTTACTAGTAACAATTCCAATTAGAGAGCTCTACAATTCATTTATTACTAGTAAGAATTCAATTGCAGAGCTCTGTAATTCAATTGTTACTAGTAATAATCCAATTGCAGAGCTCTACAATTCCACTAGAGAGCTCTCTAATTCAATTGTTACTAGTAAAAACTGAATTAGAGAGCTCTGTAATTGTAATTGGTACTAGTAAAAACTGAATTAGAGAGCTCTTTAATTCAATTCTTACTAGTAACAATTCTAATTACAGAGCTCTATAATTGTATTATTACTAGTAAAAACTCCTATTCATGAGATGCAAAACAGATTGCAGATTTCCCGCCTACAAAGGTGCGTTTCAAAATAAAAGCCCTGTGGTTCTAAAGTATCCTGAAATATTTTACAGACTTAGGTAAGATATTAATCATGTTCACATTAAAGCAAAATTAAGATGATGCCTGAGATGAAAGCCTATATTTAGTCGTTGTATTCATTCACCTTTGTATATTGGTAAAGCTAAGAGCCAAGAACACTCCATGTCACTGGACATAATATAGGGTGAAATGCCCTAAGCCACCCAAAGTGTTTTGACAAACTTGATATTAAGGAGTATAAATTCATTTTAAATATTTACAGTGTTTAGTATTGTTATGCAATAATAGAATGATTATCGCGGATAATACAAAATAAACACCTCTAGTTGATTATCAATTTGTGTTAATAATAGGCGATTTGGCGTTGGGATGTGTTGTTTTTTAAATCATGTTGTTGAGTGCTCGTTGTCACTGTTATCAGAGGCGCGTGCAACAGGGTTCTATTCGATACGTTGAAATCACAAAAAACAAAATGCACATAAACGTGTCTCTGCTCTTGATATACAATCACTGATGAAAATATTTGGTTTTAATGAGAAAAAAAAAAATTACACATGGCTGGATTAGAACCGGCAACCTCTTGCACCCTAAACGGAGAAATGGCCACTAGTCAACCAAGACATTCAATTATCAGAGGCGGATCGTCGTATTTATTAACTAATATACATACTCTCGAGACTAACGACATTGTGTTATAGCAGATGTAGGAAAACTATCATATTTGAACACATTTATCATTTTAAAATCATATTATTATTATAATAATAATAATACAACATACCCCCCCTACACATTCTTGTCCCACCCACTTTGTAAAACAAAGTTACGCCACTGACCCCAGTTGAATATACATAAGGCACGATTAGCATAATGATATGTCGCCGAATACAGAGCTCTGTAATGCAATTGTTACTAGTAAGAATTGCTATTGTAGAGCTCTGTAATTCAATTTGTACTAGTAAGATTGCAATTACAGAGCTCTCTAATTCTAATTGTTACTAGCAAGAACTGAATTATGGTATGGGAGGCCGTTTCAGCATAAAAACGTTCCAGCATTACTCGTCGTAATTATATTTTTACTAGTAACAATTAAATTAAAGAGCTCTATAATTTAATTTGTACTAGTAACAATTACAATTATAGAGCTCTATAATTCATTTTTTACTAGTAACAATTATGATTGTAGAGCTCTCTAATTGAATTATAGAGCTCTGCAATTGTATTCTTACTAGTAACAACTGAATTGTAGAGCTCTATAATTCAGTTTTTACTAGTAACAATTCCCATTAGAGAGCTCTACAATTCATTTATTACTAGTAAGAATTCAATTGCAGAGCTCTGTAATTCAATTGTTACTAGTAATAATCCAATTGCAGAGCTCTACAATTCCACTAGAGAGCTCTCTAATTCAATTGTTACTAGTAAAAACTGAATTATAGAGATCTCTAATTGTAATTGTTACTAGTAAAAACTGAATTAGAGAGCTCTTTAATTCAATTCTTACTAATAACAATTCTAATTACAGAGCTCTATAATTGTATTATTACTAGTAAAAACTCCTATTCATGAGATGCAAAACAGATTGCAGATTTCCCGCCTACAAAGGTGCGTTTCAAAATAAAAGCCCTGTAGCGTGGTTCTGAAGTATCCTGAAATATTTTACAGACTTAGGTAACATATTAATCATGTTTACATTAAAGCAAAATTAAGATGATGCCTGAGATGAAAGCCTATATTTAGTCGTTATATTCATTCACCTTTGTATATTGGTAAAGCTAAGAGCCAAGAACACTCCATATCACTGGACATAATATAGGGTGAAATGCCCTATATTTAGTATTGTTATGCAATAATAGAATGATTATCGCGGATATCTAATACAAAATAAACACCTCTAGTTGATTATCAATTTGTGTTAATAATAGGCGATTTGGTGCTGGGATGTGTTGTTTTTGAAATTATGTTGTTGAGTGCTCGTTGTCACTGTTATCAGAGGCGCGTGCAACAGGGTTCACAGCGCTCGTGCACACGGATTAGCAGTTCAATCTATCGCTGTTGCGGAGACTCTCTATTCGATACGTTGAAATCACAAAAAACAAAATACATATAAACGTATCCCTGCTCTTGATATACAATCACTGATGAAAATCTTTGGTTTTAATGAGAAAATTTTTTTTACACATGGTTGGATTAGAAACGGGAACCTCTTGCACCCTATACGGAGAAACTGCCACTAGCCCATCAGGACATTCAATTACTTAGTGCGGATCGTCGTATTTATTAACTAATGTACATACTCTCGAGACTAACGATATTGTATTATAGCAGATGTAGGAAAACTATAATATTTGAACACATTTATAATTTTAATATCATATTATTATTGTAATAATAATACAAAATACACCCACCCATACACATTCTTGTCCCACCCACTTTGTAAAACAAAGTTACGCCACTGACCCCAGTTGAATATGCATAAGGCACGATTAGCATAATGATATGTCGCCGAATACAGAGCTCTGTAATGCAATTGTTACTAGTAAGAATTGCTATTGAAGAGCTCTGTAATTCAATTTGTACTAGTAAGATTGCAATTACAGAGCTCTCTAATTCTAATTGTTACTAGTAAGAACTGAATTATAGAGCTCTGTAACTTAATTCTTACTAGTAACAATTCAATTAGAGAGCTCTGTAATTCAATTATAGAGCTCTCTAATTCAATTGTTACTAGTAACAATTGAATTAGAGAGCTCTATAATTTAATTATTACTAGTAAGAATTGCAATTAGAGAGCTCTACAATTGAAATCTTACTAGTAACAATTTGATTATAGAGCTCTATAATTCAATTACAGAGCTCTCTAATTCAATTGTTACTAGTAACAATTATGATTAGAGAGCTCTGTAATTCAATTGTTACTAGTAACAATTACAATTAGAGAGCTCTCTAATTCAATTGTTACTAGTAACAATTGAATTAGAGAGCTCTGTAATTCAATTATAGAGCTCTGCAATTACACATATCTTTAATGTGTATTTTTACTAGTAATAAATCAATTAGAGAGCTCTGTAATTCAATTGTTACTAGTAAGAATTCAATTAGAGAGCTCTATAATTGTAATTGTTACTAGTAAGAATTCAATTAGAGAGCTCTATAATTGTAATTGTTACTAGTAACAATTCAATTAGAGAGCTCTATAATTGTAATTGTTACTAGTAAAAATTGAATTAGAGAGCTCTATAATTGTAATTGTTACTAGTAACAATTCAATTAGAGAGCTCTATAATCCCAATTGTTACTAGTAACAATTGAATTACAGAGCTCTATAATTAAAAATGAATGGAAGTCAATGGAGACATATGACTAGTAATAAATTAATTGTAGAGCTCTGTAATTGTAATTGTTACTAGTAACAATTCAATTAGAGAGCTCTATAATCATAATTGTTACTAGTAAAAATTGAATTATAGAGCTTGTAGGAGCCAAATGTGTTATTCTCATTATGACCACTGAGTGGCGCTGTGATTATTAGGAATTGTATGTGTGTGTACGTGTATATAAGCAGCCTGCATTGTGTGAGTAAGCAGGTGTGTTTGACCCGGAAGGGCAAACAGGTTTTTGACCGCTTAACCACGCTTGATGTGGTGTTAGGCATCATTATGCTTCAATGGAACCTTTTGCACGATGATAACAAAGGAAAATAAAGCTAAACTTATATGCAAGAAGAAGAATGGTCTCAGCGTTATTTATCAAGAAGGTAACACGTCGTCAACCAAAAGTGAGTCAAACCAACTTCTCCGGGGTCAAACTTCTCAGTAGCCAAAGTATAAGACTTGGCTCCTTCAATTTTAAGTCAAAAACCTATGCTATCGTGTGGGACTTTGTGGAAACCCTCGCAATCGTGTGGGACTTTGTGTGAAACTTCGGCACGTTTGGAAATATCGAAGAGGAAGGAGGACGCGGTGCTAACAGGAGTTGCTGGATTAATGCCTGCGGTAAAGAGTGTTTCTGCCTGCTGTTTGTCATCATTCTAAAGGACATCGCTATGCTGGATTATGCTTTTAAAGTTGTCTACAGAAACATCGCAACAACGGATCATCTAACGGCGCCCAACGAACTGAGGTATGTGTAGCGCTACACTGTTTTATGGCCATTCAGTTGTGTGCACACGTAACAATAATTTGGTCTGATCGCCGACGCGATCAGATGATAAACTTGGTTATTGGTTGTTTTGTTGCAACGAACTTTTGAAACATACTAATTCTTATGGAGACATGCAAAGAAATATCAAATAAAGCTGTGGGTTCTGGTGTGTCAACTGTTAGTAAAACAAACAGTGTGGTTAGCAATGTGGAAGTGCAAACTGAAAAACGTGTGGTTAAGCTTTCATATAAAGCATTAGTTGATAAATTGGATAAGTTGAAAGCTGGTAGAAAAGCCACATTGAATAAGGCTGATAATATAAGAAAATCTTTGCAGGAGTGTGTTAAAAAGGGTGATGTATTACAGGTACAAAGTGTGCTTAAAGAGCTCATTGATGTATGTGATCATGCAAAAAACATTCACAAATCTGTGTTGGGTTTATTGTCACCTGATGAAAGGGAAGAACATGAGACATGGTTTAATGCAAAAATGATGTTTAATGATGAGTGCATTGCTGATACAAATCAATGGGTCATGTGTAATGAAGGAAATGCATTTGAAAGAGAATGTGATGTTATTGATGATGGTGTTGGTCCTAATGACAGTGTGTCTAATATAGAAAGTAAACGTTCAAATAAAAGCAGTATGAGCAATAGTAGAATCAGTACTACATCCTCTACAAGGATAAAAGCAGAAGCAGACAAAGCTGCACTTGTTGCTCGTGTGGCAGCTTTGAAGGTTAGGCATGCTCTTGAGGAGCAGGAGCAGCAGATAAGGAGGAAAAGGGAGCAGCTTGATTTGGAGGCTGAATTGGCTGCATCCACTGCTAAACTGGCTGTTTTGGAAGCTTTTGAACAAAAGAGCGTTTCTCAAGGATCTGCCAGTGTCATGAATTCTGACTTGGAAAAGGAAGGAACTAAAAGGAAGTCTGGTAATGGATTAAATCCTATGGCAACTGAATACAATCCAGGAACAGTGAAAATGGTTCAACAAAGTGTCTGTTCATTACCATCTGGCAAAGTACTTGATGTACGACCTAAAACAAGTGAGAGTCGAATTGATACTTTTACAAGCCAACAGCATGCTTTTCAACAACAACAACAAACAACAGTTGCAAATGGAACTTCACTGTATACAACCTCTCAATCAAGGAACAAAAATGATGACGTCGCTGGTCAGAACATACCTGATGGTATACTTGACATCATGCATAAGCAAAATGAGATTTCAAATGCGTTACTTCAACAACAACGTTCAATGTCATTGCCACCAAGAGATATTCCCACATTTGATGGAGATTCACTTCAATACAGAACTTTTATAAAGGCTTTCGAACAAGGTGTGGAAGAAAAGGCCAATAAAGCAGATTGTTTGTACTATTTAGTGCAATTTACTCGTGGACAACCACAAGATTTGGTGCGTAGCTGTCAACATATGGCTCCAGAACGTGGTTACACAGTAGCAAAGAATCTTTTACAAGAACACTTTGGCAACGAGTATAAAATTGCTACTGCTTATATTGAAAAGGCTCTGGCTTGGAAACCTGTGAAGTCTGAAGATGTAAAGTCACTGCAAGCTTATGCTTTGTTTTTACGTGGCTGTTGTAATGTAATGGAGGAGCTTCAGTATATGCAAGAAATGGATATGCCTGCAAACATGCGAAGTATCATTTCCAAATTGCCATTTAAGCTGAGAGATCAATGGAGAGCAACTGCTTATGACATAATGGAAACATGTAACCGTAGAGCTTGTTTTATTGACTTGGTTACATTCATAGAACGTCATGTTCGAATTCTTTCTGACCCTTTGTTCGGTGATATTCAGGAATCATCATTTGGTGTCACTTGTATGAAAACATTGACCAGATTTAAACAACAGTCTAAAGAAAGAATGAAGGGAAATAACTTTGCTATTACAGTAGCAAACATGGACTCAGTATTGGGATCTGAGAGTTTAAAAACAGACTCTGGGAATGCTGATAAGGATTATTGTCTATACTGTTCTAACAATCACTCATTGGAGGAGTGCGATCAGTTCAGTTCAAAGAAGCATAAGGACAAGATAGACTTTCTGAGGGTAAAAGGAGTTTGCTTTGCATGCTTATGTACTGGACATATGAGCAAGGATTGCAAAGGGCGCCTGAATTGCAAAGTTTGTCATCAAGCTCACCCTACAGTGCTTCATATTAAAAGGCAATCAGCATCTATGAAACAGTTCTCATCTGACAAGTTCGGTTCTTCCAAAGTATGTGGTCATACAGGAGTCGGTAAGGACCAATGTGCATTGTCTATTCTCCCAGTTCAAGTTAAATCCATCAAAGGAAACAAGGTTATACAAACATATGCATTCTTGGATCCGGGTAGTTCAGCTACATTCTGCTCAGAAGAGCTCATGCAGAAACTGAATATTTCGGGTAAACGGGTCACATTTATGCTAAGTACAATGGGGCAACAAGCTATAGTTCCGGCTTACTCATTGTCTGGGTTGGAAGTATCCAGTTTGGATGACAATGATTTCTATCAACTTCCTGAGGTTCTTACTCAGCAGAAAATGCCAGTAAGTACTGACAACTTGATAACATCTGAGGATTTGGCAAAATTCCCATACTTATCAAAGGTGTGCATTCCAAACATAAAAGCAAATGTTGACTTGCTAATTGGTATCAATGCTCCCAAGATATTGGAACCTTGGGAGATAGTCAACAGCTGTGGGACTGGTCCATATGCTGTTAGAACAGTCTTGGGATGGGTTGTTAATGGTCCACTGAATGGAAACGGTGCATCAGGTATGGAGATTTCTACTGCTACAGTGAATAAGATTGCTGTGTGCAAATTGGAGGAAATGTTAATCAGTCAATACAATCATGATTTCAATGAAAGCAATGTGAAGAAAGAAATGTCTAGGGAGGACATCAGGTTTATGGACATTATGGAGAAATCAGCAATTCTTCAAGATGGGAAATATTGTTTAAAATTGCCCTTTAAGACCCAAGAAGTCTATTTGCCTAACAACTTTGCTGTTGCAAAGCAACGGGTACTTGGTTTGAAGAAAAGGTTTTTTAATAACCATGAGTTTCATCAAGAGTATACAGGATACATGAATGATATCATCAGTAAGGGTTACGCAGAACAGATACCTCAAGAACAGCTGCACTGTGAAAATGGGAAAGTATGGTACATCCCTCATCATGGTGTCCATCATCCAAGAAAGGGATCTATTTGTGTGGTGTTTGATTGTGGATCTACATTTCAAGGAACATCTTTGAATAACCAACTTTTACAGGGTCCTAATCTTACCAGCTCTTTGCTCGGAGTTCTCACTCGCTTCAGACAAGAACCTGTAGCCTTTATGGGTGACATTCAGGCTATGTTCCATCAAGTAAAGGTGGCTGAAGAAGATAGGAATTTTCTTCGCTTTCTTTGGTGGCCTAATGGAAACATTTCTGAGAGACTTGAGGAATATAAGATGACTGTACACTTATTTGGAGCTGTTTCTTCTCCAAGTTGTGCAAGTTATGCACTGAGAAAAACAGCGGATGATAATCAGTCTGAGTTTCCAGCTCATGTGATTCAATCTGTCGAGCAAAACTTCTATGTGGATGACTGCTTGAAAAGCTCTGCTACAGAAAGTGAAGCTATAAAGACGATGGAGGCTCTCATTGTTTTGTGTCAGAAAGGGGGATTCATTCTGGAAAAATGGATCAGTAATAGTCGTGCAGTTTTGCACACTGTTCCAGTGAATCAAAGAGCTAAAGACTTGAAAGAATTGGATTTAGACAAAGATCAACTTCCGCTCGAAAGAGCATTGGGCTTACAATGGTGTGTGGAAACTGACTCTTTCAGATACAAGTTGGAGGTAAAACGGCAGTCTTCTACCAGACGTGGTATGCTTTCAATAACCAGCTCTGTGTATGATCCTCTGGGGTTCCTGGCGCCAGTTATGTTGTCTGCTAAGATGATGCAACAAGAACTTTGCAGGAAAGGTTGTGGATGGGATGATGCCATACCACAGGACATATTATGCCAGTGGAAGGAATGGTTGGAGGATTTGAATTTGCTAACTGCATTCTCTGTGGATAGATGTATCAAGCCTAAAGATTTTGGAGAGATTAAGTATGCTCAATTACATCATTTTGCTGATGCTAGTACAAATTGATATGGTACAGTAACATACATCAGAGTGTTGAATTCGGAGAATCACATTCATGTCGCTTTTTGCTTGGTAAAGCCAGAGTAACACCTTTTGAAGGTTATAACTATTCCTCGTTTGGAATTGACAGCAGCAGTTCTTGCTACCAAGGTAGATACAATGCTGAAAGAGGAACTGAATATTAAGTTGGAAGATTCAGTCTTCTGGACTGACAGTACAGCAGTACTGAAGTATCTTAACAACACGGACAAACGTTTCCATACCTTTGTAGCTAACAGAATTGCAACCATTAGAGAAACAGTCAAACCCTCACAATGGAGACATGTCTGTTCTAAGAATAATCCTGCAGATGATGCTTCAAGAGGCATGAAAGTTGGAACTTTTCTAAAGAACAACAGGTGGCTTGGTGGTCCAGCCTTCTTGTGGTTACAAGAGGAGAATTGGCCTATGGACATATTGAATGTCTCAATTGATTCTGATGATCTAGAGGTCAAACGAGAAACCACAGTAAATGTTATTAGTGTGGATGAAATATCTAATCCCACCGACCAGCTAATTACTTACTTTTCTGAGTGGAGGAGGCTTAGAGTAGCAGTGGCATGGTTCCTCAAGTTGAAAAGAATCTTGTTGAAAAGGATTCGCTTGAGAAAAGAGCAAAAGACTATAAATGATGGACTTCCAATGAACACACAGGATTGCAGTGTACTGTCTAAGTGCTCAAGACTTGTAGCAACAACTAAAGGTTCTGTGTTGACACTGGATGATCTATTGGAAGCTGAGGAAGCCATCGTTCAGTATTGCCAGCAACAAAAATTCAGTGAGGAAATTGCGGCTCTTTTATCTGGGAAAGGTTCAGTGAAACGACAAAGTTCTATTTATCGGTTGGATCCATTTCTGGAGAATGGATTGTTAAGAGTTGGAGGAAGACTGAGTAAAGCAGCAATGCCTGAAGAAGTCAAGCATCCACTTTTACTTGGTAATGATCAACATATTTCCAGGCTTATTTTGAAGCATGTACATGAAAGTCTAGGTCATGGTGGACGAAGTCATACGGTATCAACAGTTCGGAGGAAATTCTGGATTACCAATTCCCATGCATTGGTAAGGAAAATCATTTCTGGATGTGGATTTTGTAGACGCCATAATAGAAGAGCAATTGAACAAAAAATGGCAGACCTTCCAAAGGAGAGAATTCTTCCTGACTTACCGCCATTTACCAACACTGGAGTGGATTACTTCGGACCAGTGGAAGTAAAGAACAGAAGAGTAATCTGTAAAAGGTATGGAGTAATATTCACGTGTATGGCAAGTAGAGCAATTCACCTCGAAGTTGCAAGTTCACTGGAAACAGATGCATGTATTAATGCATTACGACGTTTCATTAGTAGAAGAGGACAAGTGAAACATTTAAGATCTGATAATGGAACTAATTTTGTTGGAGCACAAAGAGAACTGAAGGAAGCATTGGCTAATGTAAATCATGACAAGATTCAAGGAGTATTGTCACAAGTTGAAATTCGTTGGAGCTTTAATCCCCCAGCAGGTTCACACCATGGAGGTGTATGGGAAAGGATGATACGCTCTGTAAAGAAGGTTCTCTGCTCTGTTCTACATCAACAAAGGCTAGACGACGATGGACTTCATACAGTGCTTTGTGAAGTAGAATCCATTTTGAATGATCGACCAATTACCAAACTGTCAGACGATCCTAATGATTTGGAACCTCTCACGCCAAATCATCTTCTTCTTTTGAAAGGGAAACCAGCTTTACCCCCTGGTTTGTTTGAAGTTCATGATCAATATTCAAGAAGACGTTGGCGACAGGTACAATATCTGTCAGATTTATTCTGGAAAAGATGGATTCAGGAATACCTACCTTTACTCCAGGAAAGACAAAAATGGAATCAGAAGAAAAGGAGTTTGAGTGCTGGTGACATTGTTGTAGTTATGGACTCATCAGCTCCTCGTGGTTCTTGGGCTCTTGGCAGGGTTATAGAGGTTTTTCCTGACACAAATGGTCTGGTGCGTTCTGTAAGGTTGCAAACAAAAAGCAGTATTATTGACAGACCAATAACAAAGCTTTGTCTATTATGCGAAGTGTAACTAAGGGTTTACAATTAAATAAGATGGTAATATTTTTGGCTCCTTTATTTTTTGAATTATGATACCATTAACAATTAGGAGTCGGTGTGTAGGAGCCAAATGTGTTATTCTCATTATGACCACTGAGTGGCGCTGTGATTATTAGGAATTGTATATGTGTGTACGTGTATATAAGCAGCCTGCATTGTGTGAGTAAGCAGGTGTGTTTGACCCGGAAGGGCAAACAGGTTTTTGACCGCTTAACCACGCTTGATGTGGTGTTAGGCATCATTATGCTTCAATGGAACCTTTTGCACGATGATAACAAAGGAAAATAAAGCTAAACTTATATGCAAGAAGAAGAATGGTCTCAGCGTTATTTATCAAGAAGGTAACACGTCGTCAACCAAAAGTGAGTCAAACCAACTTCTCCGGGGTCAAACCTCTCAGTAGCCAAAGTATAAGACTTGGCTCCTTCAGAGCTCTATAATCATAATTGTTACTAGTAAAAATTGAATTATAGAGCTCTGTAATTGTAATTGTTACTAGTACAAATATAATTACGACGAGTAACGCTGGAACGTTTTTATGCTGAAACGGCCTTCCATAAATGTAGGCCTATTTATTTATGAGTAAATAAACAAATTACATCAACACGTTCTCACTCCCAACTCGTCACATATGGACGCTTGGTCAGGACCCCTTGGCGGCGTCACATATTAACGCACTGGGTACCCCCTTGGCGTCATTTTTCAACGAGCAGGGCAGTCCGATAGACTTCAATGGAACTCTGAACCGGAGCCTGCGGCGTTGAAATTTGACGTCTTGGGTAAACACACCACAGCCCGTTGTCTGCTGTGGATGGATCGAGACTACAATAAATAAGAATAGATAGGAATAGGCTACAATAAATGATCTATGCAGAGTGTGGTCAAATGGCGGCCCCCATATCATCTTTATCTGGCCACCCAACTGGTTTTTAATGTTAAGAAATCCCTCGCAGTCTGATATTAAAGTGCCCTCTGAGAAAAAGGGGGAGCGTTCACAGAAAATGAACAACGGTGAGTTTAACAACGGTCATCGTGTGTGCGACAGCATTCAGCGGTGAGTTTAACAACGCCCCACTGCAGGTAAAGCATCATTCAGAGGTGAGTTTAACCAAAACAACGCTCAACTGCAGGTAGAACAGCATTCAGAGGTGAGTTTAACAACGCTCCACGGTGCGTGTAGTAAGAAGTTTAAGCGTTTTCTGGTCACAGGGTAAGTGACTAATTAGGGTGCATGCTGGATAATGTATTTTTATAGGACTCTGGTATTGATAAATAAATATGTATATATGCTTGTGTTCGATTAATCAATGTCTTGTTTATTTATTTATTTATTTATTTATTTATTAAAAATCCTCAAAATTAATAACGCTGACGTCATTGTATGGCGCGATCGCGATCCCAAGGTCCATTGCGATTTTTCCACTCGGTAAGTAGAAAAGTTAATTAATAGAGATCGAGACTATTCTTAAATTCACACACTAAAAACTGTAGAATCAGGTCAGGTTGTGTTTAGAACTTTTAGAAGTGTAAGGCAGCAATTTATTAGGACGGTTAATGATAGAAAACGTTTTTATATATATATAAATTACTTGCTGCACCAAATGTGCAGTAGGCTAGCAAAGTTAGCTAATTAAATTCAAGTTGATTTTTTTTCGCATATAATCATGAAGGTGCAATCATGGGGAATACAAGATTTTCAGTACTGATGTGTTTCCAGTTACCTATTTTACATACTCAGACTGCCACTTTAGCCAACATTATAAATGGTCCGGTAAAAAACAGGGTTGCCAGATTAGTTTGTTTTCCAGCCCAGTAATTGTTTAAAATCCACAAATAATCTGACAATAAACGCCTAAATATTATCTATAATAAACAGTAGAAACAAATTCATAACAACAACATTATTGTGTCTCAGTACAATTTCTCAGTTTTCTATTTCTTTCTTTTGTATTAAAATAACAAAATTCCACCTGCCCAAGCCCATTTATTCACACATAGTGTAACCCGAAATCAACCAAATGGGTGGAAAACTGTCCAATCTGGCAACACTGATGAAGAATACTGGTGTAAAGTGTAAGGCACAGGTGTCAAACTCAGTTCCTGGAGGGTCGCAGCCCTGCAGAGTTTAGTTCCAACCCTAAATAAATGCACCTTACTCAGCTAATCAAGTTCTTAAGGCTTATTTAAAAGTTAAAGGTATGTTTGTTGGAGCAGGGCTGCGGCCCTCCAGGAACAGAGTTTGACACCTCTGGTGTAAGGTATTCAATTCTTAATATATTTTTTTCTCTCTCATCAGGTCTTTCGAATTTGCCTGCTCCTTATTCTAAACCTTGACCACACAGACAAACACACACTCACTCACACACACACACACACACACAATAAAGGCACTTATAAGAGCCACGTCTGTCCTGTTTACCTGTCTGTGCTGTAGTTTACTTGTCAGTCTCTTTTTAGCTCTCTCTAATCTTTATCTCTGTTTTTATCTTTATTTGTTTTATTTGATCATCTCTCCAGTTCTCTTAATAGTTCCTAAAAATCCTCTTTATTGTAACAGTTTGTCCATCTGTTGTTTGTTATATTTCTTGTCTAGTCATGACAAGGCCCAAATTCAGGTCCTGCCCTTCTTGCCAGACTCCCAATCAGGCAAGCAGGAAAACCTGTCATGTCTGCTTTGGAAGCCTGTCCACCAAAAAATAAATAAATGAAAAAGTGGCATCACTGGATGGCCAGTGGGGGAAATCTGTCCTTAAAAGCAGAAATGCTGGGCGTCTAATTGATTCTGCCCGTATTGCAGTAAGTAAAATAGTTCATATTTCATATTTTAGTGTGAAGTAAAACTGAAAGGCCATGTTTTTCACATACTGAATATCATACTAATATGATCTGGCCTTTACAAACATAGTCTTATTTCATACATGGAAGAATCCATCTTTACTTATAAATTTTGCTAAAGAGTTACAAAATTGTATTCTGTGTCAAGTATTAAGTAAGTCATGATGGCAATGGCAGAAACTAGCAGTACCTCTGGCCTTACCTTATATTGATGATCGATTGTATACAGTTCAAGAGTAATGTGTCTTCTAAAATAATCTTAATGAAACGTGTTATGGCTCATTTTATTGCATTGTTTTTCATTAAATAAAATTGCTTTTAACAGTGCTAATGTTTCTAATACTTCAGTGGGTGTTGCTAACTAATGTGTGATAACTGCTTTTGTTCATTTCAGGTGCAGAAACTTGAGGCTGTTGGATACAAGCCAATTTTATTTATTGGGAAACAGGACAAAAGGGCTTCAAATAAGTGGGTGGCAGATATTAGTACACATCTGCACCACACTCCTGTCACCAAAGTTCTTTTGGAGAAGATGCGGAGGGCTTATGAGTTTATCTTAACAAAAGGTAAGAGTAATGTTTTTGTTTAGAAATTATGGTTATTTAAAATACATGTATATTTCTCTGTTACTATGTACAAAGTAAACTTGTATTTTAGCAACCTCCACAGCACAGCAGCCAGAGAGTGTCGCCGGGGAGCAGCCGGAGAGCCAAACCATGGAGCAGCCGGAGAGCGTCGCCGTGGAGCAGCCGGAGAGCCTCACTGCGGAGCAGCCGGAGAGCATCGCCGTGGAGCAGCCGGAGAGCGTCTCCGTGGAGCAGCCGGAGAGCCTCACTGCGGAGTAGCCAGAGAGCCTCACCAAGCAGTCTGAACCCGTATTTGTTCTGAATCTTGTTCCTGTGTCTTCCTTACTCTCTCCAACCTTTCTCTCTCCTCCTTCCTCTGCTACTCCTACAACTGTTTTTCCTTCACTTTCTTCCCCTCCTCCACCTCCACTGCGGCAGAGGAAAAGAAGGTTAAACACCTTTACCGCGTCACACTCTACCACCCCTGTCTCTCCTCCATATCCATCTCCCTCTTCCATTTCCAAGCCTTTGAGTCAGGAGGTGCCACTGGTAAAGAACAGAAGAAAAGGTAACTTTTTGCATGGTACATCTTACTCCACACTATTAATAAATTTGCTCCCAGTCAAAGCTGACTTCATGTAAATTGGATTCATTCAGCTAACCAGGACATTGGTAGCCAGTTCACAGTATTTTGTTATTTACGTAGTTGTTTAACTGTGGTTTAGTGGCCAATGTCCAAGGGTTGAGGAAACCAATCCAGTACATTTTGCTTGATTGACAAAAACAGGGACAAATTCACTTTGACACAAATGGAAAAGACTGCATATCACCTCACATGTGAAATTATAAATATGGGCTTGTGTGATTCAGCTACAAAGCATGGCATTCATGGCTTAATAAACTTGTCTTTTCATTATTTCAGGTTGTCGAAAATGTAGTAGGCAGAAGGTTTTCCTTTTTGATAAAATAACTAGGGAAACGGATAAATGAGGTAAAATGTCTTATTAGGCCATGTGCTGGACTCAGTGACTGATTCTGACCTTTAAAACCTAATATCCATTGATTGCTTAAACAGTTAAAATAATTATTACTTGTGTTTGTTTATGTCTGTGTAGGGGAAAGCTGAATTGAAAGTTCACTGGTTGCCTTGCACTGTGTGGTAAGTCATGTTTTATTTCCTTTTTAATTCCATTTCAATGCAATGGATTAGTCCATTCCATGACCCAATACAATGTTGGCAAAGTTCAACTGCTGTCTTGCAAGCAGCATGGAAGTTCATGTCAGTGATGTCCAGTGTTGGCAAAGTAATGCATTACAATATTGCATTACTCCCTTAAAAAATGACTAATTGCATTACTTAGTTACTTTTTATTTGCATTACTTTTTCACCTGGGCTTGTTTGTTTGTATTTAATAACAACAAAAAATATATATTTTGGCAAATGTTTAAGGCTCTTTCACACCAAACGTGAAATTAATAAGCCTTAGGCAGAAGGAAATGCATATCCATTCCTGTACAGTGGAGGGCGTAAATGTGAGTAAATGTTCACATTTAGTCTAGATCAGGGGTGGCAAACCCTGGTCCTGGAGAGCCTCAGTCCTGCAGAGTTTAGCTTCAACCCTGATTTAAAAACTCACCTGATGTAGCTTTCTAGCAACCTTACAAACCTTGATTATCTTGTTCAGGTGTGTTTGATTAGGGTTGGAGCTGAACTCTGCAGGACTGTGGCTCTTCATGACCAGGGTTTGCCACCCCTGGTCTAGAACTACAACAACCATCATGTTCACACACCACACACAACACCTCTTTAGCACTTTATTTCTCTCAACTTTAGGACAGGAGAGGTGTCAGTCAATAAATGTGAAAAAGTAACTTGTGTTATTTATTTGAAAAAGTAACTTGGATATTTTGTTATATGCTCCCTGATCTTGGTAGTAAATAATCCTCTGAGGTAGCCTGTAGAGAAACTGGTGTGAGGTCGATGGTCAGTACTCTGATTTAAATAGCGATGAGGTAGAGGCATTGGGAAGAGCTAGATCTGGCAGGCATGCCCTTGAAGCCTCTGGTCTTGCATCCTGAGGATGAGACAGAAAAACAAACAGAAAGGTATTGGTGCAGGTGCCATTCACTTAAAAAAAAGAGTTATAGAATGTAAAGTGTGTGTGTGTTCTTGTATACATGGTTGTATACAAGGACACAAATGTGTATAATGACATGGGTATTACAATGTAAACATGGTTTATGAGGACACACTAAACAGTGTTTTTTTGAAATTCAAAAATGCAGACAGTTTCCTGTGATGGGTAGGTTTAAGCCAGGCACACACTGAACAATTGTAAGGCTTATTATGACTGTAATTTGATACTTACGACTGATCATGCCCAAGTGTGTCAAGTCATAGCCAGTTGCGTTTAGTCAGTGTTTACAGTCGCATTTAAATTCCTTGTGTAAGTATTTAAATGTGCTTTAGTCGAAGAAAACTGTCTTTGTGTGTTGAGCTCAGAATGTTTCAGCTAGTAGTTAAGTGTGTCCCTGGCTATAGGGGCAGAATATACAGTTTGCTAATGTAGAATATACAGTTTGTACAGTATAAAAACATTATGCCTATGGAATGTCCCCACAATTCACAAAAACAAACGTGTGTGTGTGTGTGTATAACTGAAATGAGTCTTGAGTTTGGTTGTAAACCTGACTGTCTCTAAATTTGGAATGCTTGGAAGACTATTCCATAGTTTCAGAGACAAATGGGAGAATGATCTACCTCAACTTTATTTAGAATATTATATGAAGATCTTGGAATTCTGTGATTGAAGCGGACACAAGGTATTGTTGGTAATGAGGAACTGGAACATCCAGTGCTTTTCAAGTAATTAATATCATTTTAAATTAGTTGACAAGCAGCCAATGTATTGACAATAAAATGGTGCTGATGTGATCATATTTTCTGCTTCTAGTAAGTGGTCTAGCGGCTACATTTTGAACTAGCTGAACTAGCAGCATGTGTCATATTTTAGCAAAAGTTCTAAGATGGACAATCCTGTTGTACATGTGCTGGAAATGTGATTTTCAAAGGACAGATTGCAGTCGAGCATAAGATCTGTGTTCTAAACTGTTCTGGATGACTTAACAATACATCCACTGAGAGGCAAATTAATCACCTTGCTTTTGGAGGTTTTTTGGACCAATAATTAATACTTCTGTTTTGCCAGAATTTCTTAAATAGGATGATGCTGGAATTTGTTTGCATTAAAGATGAGAGCAGTGACAGCAGTGATAATAAAATGCATGAGGAAGATCAGAGACAGAGAAGAGCAGTAATAAATATTAGTGAAGAGGAGAATAATGTAGAAAGGCAATGGGATCAAGATGCAGCCACTACCCTTATCCCGAGTCTGTAGTACTGCAAAATCTGCTTGGAACACAATATGATAACATGCTGAAATTTCTAAACTTATTCTGCTTCTGCAAGTCAGATATAGCCACTTTTCAACTAATCCAATAGTGTTTTTACTCCTAACAAATATGAGATTTTCCTCAACCCACTAATATAACTTAATCCCTCAGTTTATCAGAAACATTTTGAAATCACTAAATTTGAAAGTACATGGCTTTCAGTGTACAGAAACTGTATGGAAACATGTAATATTAAAAGTAACTAGTAACACTAGTAATTAAAGCTGCCAGACCGTGTACTTGACTAAAAAGTACAATATTTAAATCTGAGATGTAATGTTGTAGAAGTATAAAACTGTGTAAAATGAAAATATGCCAGTTAAGTCCTATTACCTCAAATTTGTATTTTAAATTACTAAGTACTTTGTAAAGTAAATTACTGAGTAAATGTGCAGTTACATTCCACCACTTGGGTTATCCAGGATTAATGCTGCTTTAACAAGCATCGTTAAATGTCATCTCTTTAATTTAAACATGACAGTGATCTTGATTTTTGCTCTGTGTTCTAATGACATTATGTACATTTATGATGTTTTACAGTGGCAAAACCTGGGATGACACATGGGAGCCTGCGAGTGAATTCCAAAACATTGTGCCAAAGTCCCCACATCCCAACCAGCTTTCAGCATGACAACATCACCATAAACACCTGGACTCATCAATCACCCTTCAATGCAGTTTATTTTTGAGTGTTTTTGCTGTTCTTCAGTAAAGTTTTTGCACAGTAACCAGTCTCTTTTAGCGTTTATTTTCTTACAGTTGTCTTTTTAAAAACTTTTTGCTTTTGTCATGAACTGCTTAACAGTTAACAGTGTACCTTGCGAGATCATAAGTTTGTTGTCTGTGAGCATAAGCTCATAAATACCAAAAAATACTCCAAAAGCTACTAAAATGTCACTCAAATGTTGCAGTCATATATTAGATGTGAATTACTTTATTATTTATAATCATAATTGTAATTACCAATTTGTTTTCCTTGCATTTAGTTTAGTTTTTGGCTTATTTAAAGGGAAGAAAATAACATGTTTCCTGATGGCAGACTTGCATCTCCTGGACAGAGACAGAGAGAGAAAGGCTTTAAAAAGATTTTTATTTAAAGCCTGTTGGGTCACAAGTATTTTATGTTTAATAGATTAATTTGTCTCTGTTAAAAATTACTGCATGCTAGAATAACTATCACAGTCATTTTCTTTTTGTAATAAAAAATTAAATATTTTGATATATTGTATTATTTATTTCACATACAGTGCACAGCTGCAACAATTAAGTTGGCTTAAAAAAGCCAACTTACTGAAATGCTTATTAAACTTATTATTAATGGTGCTTGCCAAAGGCAAAGCTCCATTCTTATTCTCCTGCATACTTATTCTTCTTCTTCCACTTTTTTTTCTGCGCACTACTCCTCCCGCAGCGTTTGTCCTAGACCCATGAATGAGGTGTCAAATCGACCGGCTCATTGAGGACAGGTGTGCTATGACTTTTATAAGCGATCAGACCAACGATGTTCGCACAGCGGACGAAAAAGCGGCCAAAAAGTCCCATTGACTTACATTGAAAAATTCAAATTCACGAACATTCCGTCTCTCTCAACTGTCACTTTCTCACACACACTCACACATACAGGCCCTTAAAAGCCTTTCTCTCTCAGACACAGACACTCATTTTCTTCCACTTTTATTTCTGCGCGCTACTCCTCCCACAGCGTTTGTCCTAGACCCATGAATGAGGTGTCAAATCGACCGGCTCATTGAGGAGATATGTGTTATGATTTTTATAAGCGATCGGACCAACGATGTTCACACAGGGGGGCGAAAAAGCGGCCAAAAAAGTCCCATTGACTTTCAATGGCGGAATCTTCAGAAATTTGAATTTCAACTGTCACTTTCTCACACACACTCACACACGCAGGCCCTTAAAAGCCTTTCTGTCTCAGACACTCATTTTCTTCCACTTTTATTTCTGTGCGCTACTCCTCCCGCAGCGTTTGTCCTAGACCCATGAATGAGGTGTCAAATCGATCGGCTCATTGAGGAGAGCTGTGCTATGACTTTTATAAGCGATCGGGTGTACGATGTTCGTCAGGCGGGCGAAAAAGTAGCGAAAAAAATCCCATAGACTTTGCATTGCGACAAACTTTGACGAGTCATTGTTCCGAGCGAGAATTTCATAGAAACATGTGGGTTACCACGTTTGAAGAGGCTGGCAAGCTCTGTCAGCCCATACCTCAATATGGGGTGTAAGTTGTACCCCTGGGGCGCAAGAGCTGCCCAAAATTGCCCCATAGACATACTATGGTGAAGCCGTGCCCATGAACCAGGAAGTACTGTGTTTTTCCTACTATGGGAAATTACATAGGGATTTTGTATTGAACATAACTCTGGATTGCAGTGTCATAGAGACAAGGGGGTGGGCTCATTTTACTCAGGCAACCAATCAGTCTCTCCGGATCATTGTGAAGCTATCAAGCCACGCCCTAGCAACCATATAGAGCACCTTAGTAACATGCTCCATAGACTTCCATTGAACAAGATCAAAGGAATATCTTTGGATAGGAGTGTCGTACAAACATGAGGGTGGGCTCATTTGACTCGGGGCAGCAAACTGCCAATCACAAATCACCTTAAAGACATCATAGCCACGCCTTAGCAACCATTTAGAGCACCCTAGCAACCCAAAGCATAGGCAGATATCTTCAAATCTGAATATCATAGAGGCATAGGGGTTGGTTTATAGCATTCATACTGGCAAGCAGCCTTTGGTTTATCATTACTGGCAGCTGCCAAGCCACTCCCTAGCAACCAAACAGAGTACCTTAGCAACCGTTTAGCAATATCTATATCTCTGCATCAGAGCATCATAGAGACATGGCGGTTGGCTCTTTTGACTCATGCTAGCAAACTGGACTTCCAACATGCTACACATGCTAGCAGTTAATAGCTACATGCTAATAGTGATTAGCTAAGTGCTAAAGTGGGCTGAGAACACGCCAGGAACTCTATAGAAACTCCACAGTAACTATCTGTGACAACTACCAACCACCTAGCAACACCCTAGCAACCACCCAGGTTACCATAGCAACCGCCTAGCAACCACCCAGAACACCATAGCAACTGCCTAGCAACACCTTAGCAACCACCCCAAGTACCTTAGCAACCGCCTAGCAACCGAGTGTCGAATTTTGCCACTGCAAGCACCATTCACATTTTCTTCAGGAAATGTACATTCTAGTTAAGTTGGCTTGAAAAAGCCAACTTACTGATCTACTACTTAAGCTTATTATTAGGGCTGGGTATCGTTCAAAAATTTTCGATACCGAGACGATACCGATACCTTGACTTCGATACCGATACCTAAACGATACCTTTTTCGATACCAATTTTATAAAAACTGTTTAAACAAGATTACATAACCTAAAAAAAAAATCTTTGGTTTTATATTTTAACTTTGTTGACTTTTTTTCAGACTCAAAGACACATCTCCTGAGCCACTGCGGGGAATAAAAAAAGCACAAATTAACAAAATTTACCCAATACAATAAATCAGTGCAAAGTTTTAATAAAGTTTAGTTTTCAGTGCAAAAATTCAGTATGTGAGGCTCTTTTTAAATCACTCAGCAATTGTTCTTCTTCAAAAAATTAATTATTATTAACAAGATCAAAGCGGAAGTAAGTGACGCAAGTTCGTTGCGTCTTACCGTGAAATAAGAGTTCTGTGTCTTTATTAAAATCAACACATTAATGATTCATCTCTCATCCACCCGCAATTAATTTGAATGTTATTTTTTTTTAATAACTTGGCCCGACCCGCAGATTATCCGCAGTATCAGGAGGACGCTGATACCCCTTTTTCAGCAGAATTGTTCGCGTTCTGGAACCAGAGGCAGAGCCTGTGCTCGTGCAGGCGAACGAGCCTGTCATGAACCGGTCGCGTGTTTCCATAGAATTGAGCGAAGAACGCTGATGTAAAGCTGCTGTGTGTTGTACCTGTCCATAACTAGACTACAAAAACATTGCGCGTTCCGCTGTTTCTGCAGGCAGTGCGACACTTTTGTTTTCTGTTAACAGCATCTGTAGTGAACCGGCTGCTCACATAAACAGCCGTTTCTCACCCGTCCATTCGGAGATAAACGGAAAACGAAACCGTTGATTCACTCGCCCTCTCGCACATAGGGTCTCTCTCGCGCGTATAGTTTTATATAGTTAGATATAAATAATAATGTAGCGCAACGTTACTTGCTCCTCAACGAGACAGCGAAAGCATTTCTCCGCCCCTCTACTCGGCTCCATTCTGAGGTACCGAAATTTGGTACCGAATGACAAGACACTTTTCGATACTCGATAGTATCGAAGCAGTTCGATCGGTACCTAAAAAGTGTCGAGTTCGGTACCCAGCCCTACTTATTAAGTTGGCTTGAAAAAGCCAACTTACTGTAATCCTATTTAAACTTATTATTATTATTAATGGTGCTTGCCAAAGGCAAAGCTCCATTCTTATTCTTCTGCATACTTATTATTATAATTAATGGTGCTTGCCAAAGGCAAAGCTCCATTCTTATTCTCCTGCATACTTATTATTCTTCTTCTTCCACTTTTTTTCTGCGCGCTACTCCTCCCGCAGTTTTTGTCCTAGACCCATGAATGAGGTGTCAAATCGACCGGCTCATTGAGGAGAGGTGTGCTATGACTTTTATAAGCGCTCGGGTGTACGATGTTCGTCCGGCGGGCGAAAAAGTAGCGAAAAATCCCATAGACTTAACATTGGAACGAACTTTGATAAGTCATAACTCTGGATCACAATGTCATGGAGAGAAGGGGTGGTCTCATTTTACTCAGGCAACCAATCAGTCTCTCAGGAAAACTTTGAAGATATCAAGCCACGCCCTAGCAACCATATAGAGCACCTTAGTAACAAGCTTCATAGACTTCCATTGAAAAAGATCAAATGAATACCTTTGGATAGAAGTGTCGTACAAACAAGAGGTTGGGCTCATTTGACTCGAGGCAGCAAACCGCCAATCAAAAATCACCTTAAAGACATCATAGCCACGCCTTAGCAACCATTTAGAGCACCCTAGCAACCCAAAGCATAGGCAGATATCTTCAAATCTGAATATCATAGAGGCATGGGGGTTGGTTTATATCATTCTTACTGGCAAGCAGCCTTTGGAGTATCATCATTGGTAGCTTCCAAGCCACTCCCTAGCAACCAAACAGAGTACCCTAGCAACCGTTTTGCAAGATCTATATCTCTGCATCAGAACATCGTAAAGACATGGGTGTTGGTTTATATTGTCAAGCAGCCTTTGGAGTATCATCATTGGTAGCTGCCAAGCCACTCCCTAGCAACCAAACAGAGTACCCTAGCAACAGTTTTGCAGGACCTATATCTCTGCATCAGAACATCGTACAGACATGGTGGTTGGCTTTTTTGACTCATGCTAGCAAATTGGACTTCCAACATGCTACACATGCTAGCAGTGAATAGCTACATGCTAATAGTGATTAGCTTAGGGTTTAAACATGACACAAACTATTAAAAATGTGTTAGCATCATGCTGGTAGCATGCTAATTGTGTTAGCATAATGTTAGTAGCATGCTAATCATGTTAGCATCATGCTAGCAAACATGCTAATCATGTTAACATCTTGTTAAAAACATGCTAGCAACATGGTAATCATGCTAGCATCATGCTACCATTATGCTAATCATGTTAGCATCTTACTGAAAACATGGTAGCAGCATGCTAAGGGTGTTAGCATCATGTTAACAACATGCTAATCATGTTAGCATCTTGTTAAAAACATCTTAGCACAACGGTAATTATGTTAGCATCATGCTAATCAAGAGTGCCGAGTTTTGCCACTGCAAGCACCATTCACATTTTCTTCAGGAAATGTACATTCTAGTTAATGGTGCTTGCCAAAGGCAAAGCTCCATTCTTATTCTTCTGCATACTTATTATTAATGGTGCTTGCCAAAGGCAAAGCTCCATTCTTATTCTTCTGCATACTTATTATTCTTCTTCTTCTTCTTCTGGACACAATTTCTGCGCGCTACTCCTCCCGCAGTTTTTGTCATAGACCCATGAATGAGGTGTCAAATCGACCGGCTCATTGAGGACAGGTGTGCTATGACTTTTATAAGCGATCGGGTGTACGATGTTCGTCCGGCGGGCGAAAAAGTAGCGAAAAAAATCCCATAGACTTTGCATTGGGACAAACTTTGATGAGTAATAGCTCCTAACGAGAATTTCATAGAAACATGTGGGTTACCACGTTTGAAGAGCCTGATAGGCTCTCTCAGACCATACCTCAAAATGGGGTGTAAGTTGTACCCCTGGGGCGCAAGAGCTGCCCAAAGTTGCCCCATAGACATACTATGGTGAAGCCGTGCCCATGAACCAGGAAGTACTGTGTTTTTCCTACTATGGGAAATTACATAGGGATTTTGTATTGAACATAACTCTGGATCACAATGTCATAGAGACAAGGGGGTGGGCCCATTTTACTCAGGCAACCAATCAGTCTCTCAGGATCATTGTGAAGCTATCAAGCCACGCCCTAGCAACCATATAGAGCACCATAGCAACAAGTTCCATTGACTTCCATTGAAAAAGGTCAAATGAATATCTTTGGATAGAAGTGTCGTACAAACAAGAGGGTGGGCTCATTTGACTGGAGGCAGCAAACCGCCAATCACAAATCACCTTAAAGACATCATAGCCACGCCTTAGCAACCATTTAAAGCACCCTAGCAACCCAAAGCATAGGCAGATATCTTCAAATCTGAATATCATAGAGGCATGGGGGTTGGTTTATATCATTTATACTGGCAAGCAGCCTTTGGTTTATCATTACTAGCAGCTGCCAAGCCACTCCCTAGCAACCAAACAGAGTACCCTAGCAACCGTTTTGCAAGATCTATATCTCTGCATCAGAACATCATAAAGACATGGGGGTTGGTTTATATTGTCAAGCAGCCTTTGGAGTATCATCATTGGTAGCTGCCAAGCCACTCCTTAGCAACCAAACAGAGTACCCTAGCAACCGTTTAGCAAGATCTATATCTCTGCATCAGAGCATCATAGAGACATGGCGGTTGGCTCTTTTGACTCATGCTAGCAAACTGAACTTCCAACATGCTACACATGCTAGCAGTGAATAGCTACATGCTAATAGTGATTAGCTTAGGGTTTAAACATGACACAAACTAGTAAAAATGTGTTACATCATGCTGGTAACATGCTAATTGTGTTAGCATCATGCTAGTAGCATGCTAATCATGTTAGCATCATGCTAGCAAACATGGTAATTATGTTAGCATCTTGTTAAAAACATGCTAGCAACATGGTAATCATGCTAGCATCATGCTAGCATTATGCTAATCATGTTAGCATGTTGCTAGCATTATGCTAACATGATTAGCATCTTTCTAAAAACATGCTAGCAGCATGCTAAGGGTGTTAGCATTATGCTAGCAACAAATGCTAATCATGTTAGCATGTTGCTAGCATAATGCTAACATGATTAGCATCTTTCTAAAAACATGCTAGCAGCATGCTAAGGGTGTTAGCATAATGCTAGCAACATGCTAATCATGTTAGCATCTTGATAAAAACATCCTAGCAGGACGGTAATTATGTTAGCATCATGCTAATCAAGAGTGCCGAGTTTTGCCACTGCAAGCACCATTCACATTTTCTTCAGGAAATGTACATTCTAGTTAATGGTGCTTGCCAAAGGCAAAGCTCCATTCTTATTCTCCTGCATACTTATTATTAATGGTGCTTGCCAAAGGCAAAGCTCCATTCTTATTCTTCTGCATACTTATTATTCTTCTTCTTCTTCTTCTGGACACAATTTCTGCGCGCTACTCCTCCCGCAGTTTTTGTCATAGACCCATGAATGAGGTGTCAAATCGACCGGCTCATTGAGGACAGGTGTGCTATGACTTTTATAAGCGATCGGGTGTATGATGTTCGTCCGGCGGGCGAAAAAGTAGCGAAAAAAATCCCATAGACTTTGCATTGGGACAAACTTTGATGAGTAATAGCTCCTAACGAGAATTTCATAGAAACATGTGGGTTACCACGTTTGAAGAGCCTGATAGGCTCTCTCAGACCATACCTCAAAATGGGGTGTAAGTTGTACCCCTGGGGCGCAAGAGCTGCCCAAAGTTGCCCCATAGACATACTATGGTGAAGCCGTGCCCATGAACCAGGAAGTACTGTGTTTTTCCTACTATGGGAAATTACATAGGGATTTTGTATTGAACATAACTCTGGATCACAATGTCATAGAGACAAGGGGGTGGGCCCATTTTACTCAGGCAACCAATCAGTGTCTCAGGATCATTGTGAAGCTATCAAGCCACGCCCTAGCAACCATATAGAGCACCATAGCAACAAGTTCCATTGACTTCCATTGAAAAAGATCAAATGAATATCTTTGGATAGAAGTGTCGTACAAACAAGAGGGTGGGCTCATTTGACTGGAGGCAGCAAACCGCCAATCACAAATCACCTTAAAGACATCATAGCCACGCCTTAGCAACCATTTAAAGCACCCTAGCAACCCAAAGCATAGGCAGATATCTTCAAATCTGAATATCATAGAGGCATGGGGGTTGGTTTATATCATTTATACTGGCAAGCAGCCTTTGGTTTATCATTACTAGCAGCTGCCAAGCCACTCCCTAGCAACCAAACAGAGTACCCTAGCAACCGTTTTGCAAGATCTATATCTCTGCATCAGAACATCATAAAGACATGGGGGTTGGTTTATATTGTCAAGCAGCCTTTGGAGTATCATCATTGGTAGCTGCCAAGCCACTCCTTAGCAACCAACCAGAGTACCCTAGCAACCGTTTAGCAAGATCTATATCTCTGCATCAGAGCATCATAGAGACATGGCTGTTGGCTCTTTTGACTCATGCTAGCAAACTGAACTTCCAACATGCTACACATGCTAGCAGTGAATAGCTACATGCTAATAGTGATTAGCTTAGGGTTTAAACATGACACAAACTAGTAAAAATGTGTTACATCATGCTGGTAACATGCTAATTGTGTTAGCATCATGCTAGTAGCATGCTAATCATGTTAGCATCATGCTAGCAAACATGCTAATTATGTTAGCATCTTGTTAAAAACATGCTAGCAACATGGTAATCATGCTAGCATCATGCTAGCATTATGCTAATCATGTTAGCATGTTGCTAGCATTATGCTAACATGATTAGCATCTTTCTAAAAACATGCTAGCAGCATGCTAAGGGTGTTAGCATTATGCTAGCAACAAATGCTAATCATGTTAGCATGTTGCTAGCATAATGCTAACATGATTAGCATCTTTCTAAAAACATGCTAGCAGCATGCTAAGGGTGTTAGCATAATGCTAGCAACATGCTAATCATGTTAGCATCTTGATAAAAACATCCTAGCAGGACGGTAATTATGTTAGCATCATGCTAATCAAGAGTGCCGAGTTTTGCCACTGCAAGCACCATTCACATTTTCTTCAGGAAATGTACATTCTAGTATTGTAATTACTATTCACCTGAACAAAACTTTGGCGCGTAACTCGTCCCGCACCGTTTGTCGTAGACCCACAAATGAGGTGTCAAATCGACCGGCTTATTGTGGAGAGGTGTGCTATGACTTTTCTAAGCGATCGGGTGTACGATGTTCACACAGCGTACGAAAAAACGGCTGAAAAAACTCCCATAGACTTAACATTGGGTCAAAATCTGTGAGATCATATCTTTGGATCAGAAGGTCATAGAGACTTGGGGCTGGGCTCTTTTGATTCGGCCAGCCAATAAGTAGTGACACAGCAACTTCATGGCCACACCCTAGCAACCAATTACAGCACCCTAGCAACCGAGTGGCGAATTTTGCCACTGCAAGCACCATTCTCATTTTCTTCAGGAAATGTACATTCTAGTATTGTAATTACTATTCACCTGAACAAAACTTTGGCGCGTAACTCGTCCCACACCGTTTGTCGTAGACCCACGAATGAGGTGTCAAATCGACCGGCTTATTGAGGAGAGGTGTGCTATGACTTTTCTAAGCGATCGGGTGTACGATGTTCGCACAGCGTACGAAAAACGGCTGAAAAAACTCCCATAGACTTAACATGGGGGCCAAATCTGTGAGATCATATCTGTGGTTTAGAAGGTCATAGAGACTTGGGGCTGGGCTTTTTTGACTCGGCCTATCAAGCAGCCAATAACTATTGACTTCATAGCCTCACCCTAGCAACCAGGTGCCGAATTTTGCCACTGCAAGCACCATTCACATTTTCTTCAGGAAATGTACATTCTAGTTAATGGTGCTTGCCAAAGGCAAAGCTCCATTCTTATTCTTCTGCATACTTATTATTCTTCTTCTTCTTCTTCTGGACACAATTTCTGCGCGCTACTCCTCCCGCAGTTTTTGTCATAGACCCATGAATGAGGTGTCAAATCGACCGGCTCATTGAGGACAGGTGTGCTATGACTTTTATAAGCGATCGGGTGTACGATGTTCGTCCGGCGGGCGAAAAAGTAGCGAAAAAAATCCCATAGACTTTGCATTGGGACAAACTTTGATGAGTAATAGCTCCTAACGAGAATTTCATAGAAACATGTGGGTTACCACGTTTGAAGAGCCTGATAGGCTCTCTCAGACCATACCTCAAAATGGGGTGTAAGTTGTACCCCTGGGGCGCAAGAGCTGCCCAAAGTTGCCCCATAGACATACTATGGTGAAGCCGTGCCCATGAACCAGGAAGTACTGTGTTTTTCCTACTATGGGAAATTACATAGGGATTTTGTATTGAACATAACTCTGGATCACAATGTCATAGAGACAAGGGGGTGGGCCCATTTTACTCAGGCAACCAATCAGTCTCTCAGGATCATTGTGAAGCTATCAAGCCACGCCCTAGCAACCATATAGAGCACCATAGCAACAAGTTCCATTGACTTCCATTGAAAAAGGTCAAATGAATATCTTTGGATAGAAGTGTCGTACAAACAAGAGGGTGGGCTCATTTGACTGGAGGCAGCAAACCGCCAATCACAAATCACCTTAAAGACATCATAGCCACGCCTTAGCAACCATTTAAAGCACCCTAGCAACCCAAAGCATAGGCAGATATCTTCAAATCTGAATATCATAGAGGCATGGGGGTTGGTTTATATCATTTATACTGGCAAGCAGCCTTTGGTTTATCATTACTAGCAGCTGCCAAGCCACTCCCTAGCAACCAAACAGAGTACCCTAGCAACCGTTTTGCAAGATCTATATCTCTGCATCAGAACATCATAAAGACATGGGGGTTGGTTTATATTGTCAAGCAGCCTTTGGAGTATCATCATTGGTAGCTGCCAAGCCACTCCTTAGCAACCAAACAGAGTACCCTAGCAACCGTTTAGCAAGATCTATATCTCTGCATCAGAGCATCATAGAGACATGGCGGTTGGCTCTTTTGACTCATGCTAGCAAACTGAACTTCCAACATGCTACACATGCTAGCAGTGAATAGCTACATGCTAATAGTGATTAGCTTAGGGTTTAAACATGACACAAACTAGTAAAAATGTGTTACATCATGCTGGTAACATGCTAATTGTGTTAGCATCATGCTAGTAGCATGCTAATCATGTTAGCATCATGCTAGCAAACATGCTAATTATGTTAGCATCTTGTTAAAAACATGCTAGCAACATGGTAATCATGCTAGCATCATGCTAGCATTATGCTAATCATGTTAGCATGTTGCTAGCATTATGCTAACATGATTAGCATCTTTCTAAAAACATGCTAGCAGCATGCTAAGGGTGTTAGCATTATGCTAGCAACAAATGCTAATCATGTTAGCATGTTGCTAGCATAATGCTAACATGATTAGCATCTTTCTAAAAACATGCTAGCAGCATGCTAAGGGTGTTAGCATAATGCTAGCAACATGCTAATCATGTTAGCATCTTGATAAAAACATCCTAGCAGGACGGTAATTATGTTAGCATCATGCTAATCAAGAGTGCCGAGTTTTGCCACTGCAAGCACCATTCACATTTTCTTCAGGAAATGTACATTCTAGTTAATGGTGCTTGCCAAAGGCAAAGCTCCATTCTTATTCTTCTGCATACTTATTATTCTTCTTCTTCTTCTTCTGGACACAATTTCTGCGCGCTACTCCTCCCGCAGTTTTTGTCATAGACCCATGAATGAGGTGTCAAATCGACCGGCTCATTGAGGACAGGTGTGCTATGACTTTTATAAGCGATCGGGTGTACGATGTTCGTCCGGCGGGCGAAAAAGTAGCGAAAAAAATCCCATAGACTTTGCATTGGGACAAACTTTGATGAGTAATAGCTCCTAACGAGAATTTCATAGAAACATGTGGGTTACCACGTTTGAAGAGCCTGATAGGCTCTCTCAGACCATACCTCAAAATGGGGTGTAAGTTGTACCCCTGGGGCGCAAGAGCTGCCCAAAGTTGCCCCATAGACATACTATGGTGAAGCCGTGCCCATGAACCAGGAAGTACTGTGTTTTTCCTACTATGGGAAATTACATAGGGATTTTGTATTGAACATAACTCTGGATCACAATGTCATAGAGACAAGGGGGTGGGCCCATTTTACTCAGGCAACCAATCAGTCTCTCAGGATCATTGTGAAGCTATCAAGCCACGCCCTAGCAACCATATAGAGCACCATAGCAACAAGTTCCATTGACTTCCATTGAAAAAGGTCAAATGAATATCTTTGGATAGAAGTGTCGTACAAACAAGAGGGTGGGCTCATTTGACTGGAGGCAGCAAACCGCCAATCACAAATCACCTTAAAGACATCATAGCCACGCCTTAGCAACCATTTAAAGCACCCTAGCAACCCAAAGCATAGGCAGATATCTTCAAATCTGAATATCATAGAGGCATGGGGGTTGGTTTATATCATTTATACTGGCAAGCAGCCTTTGGTTTATCATTACTAGCAGCTGCCAAGCCACTCCCTAGCAACCAAACAGAGTACCCTAGCAACCGTTTTGCAAGATCTATATCTCTGCATCAGAACATCATAAAGACATGGGGGTTGGTTTATATTGTCAAGCAGCCTTTGGAGTATCATCATTGGTAGCTGCCAAGCCACTCCTTAGCAACCAAACAGAGTACCCTAGCAACCGTTTAGCAAGATCTATATCTCTGCATCAGAGCATCATAGAGACATGGCGGTTGGCTCTTTTGACTCATGCTAGCAAACTGAACTTCCAACATGCTACACATGCTAGCAGTGAATAGCTACATGCTAATAGTGATTAGCTTAGGGTTTAAACATGACACAAACTAGTAAAAATGTGTTACATCATGCTGGTAACATGCTAATTGTGTTAGCATCATGCTAGTAGCATGCTAATCATGTTAGCATCATGCTAGCAAACATGCTAATTATGTTAGCATCTTGTTAAAAACATGCTAGCAACATGGTAATCATGCTAGCATCATGCTAGCATTATGCTAATCATGTTAGCATGTTGATTAGCATTATGCTAACATGATTAGCATCTTTCTAAAAACATGCTAGCAGCATGCTAAGGGTGTTAGCATTATGCTAGCAACAAATGCTAATCATGTTAGCATGTTGCTAGCATAATGCTAACATGATTAGCATCTTTCTAAAAACATGCTAGCAGCATGCTAAGGGTGTTAGCATAATGCTAGCAACATGCTAATCATGTTAGCATCTTGATAAAAACATCCTAGCAGGACGGTAATTATGTTAGCATCATGCTAATCAAGAGTGCCGAGTTTTGCCACTGCAAGCACCATTCACATTTTCTTCAGGAAATGTACATTCTAGTATTGTAATTACTATTCACCTGAACAAAAATTTGGCACGTAACTCGTCCCGCACCGTTTGTCGTAGACCCACGAATGAGGTGTCAAATCGACCGGCTTATTGAGGAGAGGTGTGCTATGACTTTTCTAAGCGATTGGGTGTACGATTTTCGCACAGCATACGAAAATACGGCTGAAAAAAGTCCCATAGACTTAACATGGGGGCCAAATCTGTGAGATCATATCTTTGGTTTAGAAGGTCATAGAGACTTGGGGCTGGGCTCTTTTGATTCAGCCTGCCAATAAGTATTGACACAGCATCTTCATAGCCACGCCCTAGCAACCAATTACAGAACCCTAGCAACCGGTGACGAATTTTGCCACTGCAAGCACCATTCACATTTTCTTCAGGAAATGTACATTCTAGTATTGTAATTACTATTCACCTGAACAAAACTTTGGCGCGTAACTCGTCCTGCACCGTTTGTCATAGACCCACAAATGAGGTGTCAAATCGACCGGCTTATTGAGGAGAGGAGAGGTGTGCTATGACTTTTCTAAGCGATTGGGTGTACGATTTTCGCACAGCGTACGAAAAAATCGGCTGAAAAAACTCCCATAGACTTAACATTGGGTCAAAATCTGTGATATCATATCTTTGGATCAGAAGGTCATAGAGACTTGGGGCTGGGCTCTTTTGATTCGGCCAGCCAATAAGTAGTGACGCAGCAACTTCATAGCCACGCCCTAGCAACCAATTACAGCACCCTAGCAACCGGGGCCGAATTTTGCCACTGCAAGCACCATTCACATTTTCTTCAGGAAATGTACATTCTAGTTAATGGTGCTTGCCAAAGGCAAAGCTCCATTCTTATTCTCCTGCATACTTATTCTTCTTCTTCTGGACAAAACTTTGGCGCGTAACTTGTCCCGCAGTTTTTGTCCTAGACCCATGAATGAGGTGTCAAATCGACCGGCTCATTGAGGAGAGGTGTGCTATGACTTTTATAAGCGATCGGGTGTACGATGTTCGTCCGGCGGGCAAAAAAGTAGCGAAAAAAATCCCATAGACTTTGCATTGGGACAAACTTTGAAGAGTAATAGCTCCTAACGAGAATTTCGTAGAAACATGTGAGTTACCACGTTTGAAGAGCCTGATAGGCTCTCTCAGACCATACCTCAAAATGGGGTGTAAGTTGTACCCCTGGGGCGCAAGAGCTGCCCAAAGTTGCCCCATAGACATACTATGGTGAAGCCGTGCCCATGAACCAGGAAGTACTGTGTTTTTCCTACTATGGGAAATTACATAGGGATTTTGTATTGAACATAACTCTGGATCACAATGTCATAGAGACAAGGGGGTGGGCTCATTTTACTCAGGCAACCAATCAGTCTCTCAGGATCATTGTGAAGCTATCAAGCCACGCCCTAGCAACCATATAGAGCACCATAGCAACAAGTTCCATAGACTTCCATTGAAAAAGATCAAAGGAATATCTTTGGATAGGAGTGTCATAGAAACATGAGGGTGGGCTCATTTGACTCGGGGCAGCAAACGGCCAATCACGAATCACCTTAAACACTTCATTGCCACGCCCTAGCAACAAATTTAGAGCACCCTAGCAACCCAAAGCAAAGAGGGATATCTTCAAATCTGAATATCATAGAGGCATGGGGGTTGGTTTTTATCATTCATACTGGCAAGCAGCCTTTGGTTTATCATAACTGGCAGCTGCCAAGCCACTCCCTAGCAACCAAACAGAGTACCCTAGGAACCGTTTAGCAAGATCTATATCTCTGCATCAGAACATCGTAAAGACATGGGGGTTGGTTTATATTGTCAAGCAGCCTTTGGAGTATCATCATTGGCAGCTGCCAAGCCACTCCCTAGCAACCAAACAGAGTACCCTAGCAACCGTTTTGAAACACCTATATTTCTGCATCAGAACATTATAGAGACATGGCGGTTGGCTCTTTTGACTCATGCTAGCAAACTGGACTTCCACCATGCTACACATGCTAGCAGTGAATAGCTACATGCTAATAGTGATTAGCTTAAGGTTTAAACATGACACAAACTAGTAAAAATGTGTTAGAATAATGCTAGTGGCATGTTAATTGTGTTAGCATGATGCTAGTAGCATGCTAATCATGTTAGCATCATGTTAGCAAACATGCTAATCATGTTAGCATCTTGTTAAATACATGCTAACAACATGGTAATCATGCTAGCATCATGCTAGCATTATGCTAATGATGTTAGCATGTTGCTAGCATTATGCTAACATGATTAGCATCTTGTTAAAATCATGTTAACAACATGCTAATCATGTTAGCATGTTTGCTAGCATTATGCTAACATGATTAGCATCTTGTTTAAAACATGCTAGCAGCATGTTAAGGGTGTTAGCATCATGCTAGCAACATGCTAATCATGTTAGCATGTTGTTAACATAATGCTAACATGATTAGCATTTGGTTAAAATAATGCTAGCAAAACATGGTAATCATGATAGCATCATGCTAGCATTATGCTAATCATGTAAGCATGTTGCTAGCATTATGCTAACATGACTAGCATTTTGTTTAAAACATGCTAGCAGCATGCTTAGGGTGTTAGCATCATGCTAGCAACATGCTAATCATGTTAGCATTTTGGTAAAAACATCCTAGCAGGACGGTAATTATGTTAGCATCACGCTAATCAAGAGTGCCGAGTTTTGCCACTGCAAGCACCATTCACATTTTCTTCAGGAAATGTACATTCTAGTATTGTAATTACTATTCACCTGAACAAAACTTTGGCGCGTAACTCGTCCCGCACCGTTTGTCCTAGACCCACAAATGAGGTGTCAAATCGACCGGCTTATTGAGGAGAGGTGTGCTATGACTTTTCTAAGCGATCGGGTGTACGATGTTCGCACAGCGTACGAAAAAAATGGCTGAAAAAACTCCCATAGACTTAACATGGGGTCAAAATCTGTGAGATTATATCTTTGGATTGGAAGGTCATAGAGACTTGGGGCTGGGCTCTTTTGATTCGGCCAGCCAATAAGTAGTGACACAGCAACTTCATAGCCACGCCCTAGCAACCAATTACAGCACCCTAGCAACCGGGGCCGAATTTTGCCACTGCAAGCACCATTCACATTTTCTTCAGGAAATGTACATTCTAGTATTGTAATTACTATTCACCTGAACAAAACTTTGGCGCTTAACTCGTCCCGCACCGTTTGTCGTAGACCCACGAATGAAGTGTCAAAGCGACCGGCTTATTGAGGAGAGGTGTGCTATGACTTTTCTAAGCGATCGGGTGTACGATGTTCGCACAGCGTACGAAAAAACGGCTGAAAAAACTCCCATAGACTTAACATGGGGGCCAAATCTGTGAGATCATATCTTTGGTTTAGAAGGTCATAGAGACTTGGGGCTGGGCTCTTTTGACTCAGCCATCCAATAAGTAGTGACACAGCAACTTCATAGCCACGCCCTAGCAACCAATTACAGCACCCTAGCAACCAGGTGGCGAATTTTGCCACTGCAAGCACCATTCACATTTTCTTCAGGAAATGTACATTCTAGTATTGTAATTACTATTCACCTAGACAAAACTTTGGCGTGTAACTCGTCCTGCACCGTTTGTCGTAGACCCACGAATGAGGTGTCAAATCGACCGGCTTATTGAGGAGAGGTGTGCTATGACTTTTCTAAGCGATCGGGTGTACGATGTTCGCACAGTGTACGAAAAAAATGGCTGAAAAACTCCCATAGACTTAACATTGAGGCAAATTCTATGAGATCATATCTTTGGATCAGAAGGTCATAGAGACTTGGGGCTGGGCTCTTTTGATTCGGCCAGCCAATAAGTACTGACACAGCAACTTCATAGCCACGCCCTAGCAACCAATTACAGCACCCTAGCAACCAGTGCCGAATTTTTCCACTGCAAGCACCATTCACATTTTCTTCAGGAAATGTACATTCTAGTTATTATTATTATTATTATTATTATTCCACACAAAATTTTGGCGCGCTACTCCTCCCGCAGCTTTTGTCCTAGACCCATGAATGAGGTGTCAAATCGACCGGCTTATTGAGGAGAGGTGTGCTATGACTTTTATAAGCGATCGGGTGTACGATGTTCGTCCGACGGGCGAAAAATCGGGCGAAAAATCCCATAGACTTAACATTGGGACGAACTTTGACAAGTCATAACTCTGGATCACAATGTCATAGAGACAAGGGGGTGGGCTCATTTTACTCAGGCAACCAATCAGTCTATCAAGATAATTTTAAAGCTATCAAGCCACGCCCTAGCAACCATAGAGAGTACCTTAGCAACAAGTTCCATAGACTTCCATTGAAAAAGATCAAAGGAATATCTTTGGATAGGAGTGTCATAGAAACATGAGGGTGGGCTCATTTGACTCGGGGCAGCAAACGGCCAATCACGAATCACCTTCAAGATATCATAGCCACGCCCTAGCAACTATTTAGAGCACCCTAGCAACTCAAAGCATAGAGGGGATATCTTCAAATCTGAACATCATAGAGGAATGGGGGTTGGTTTATATCATTCATACTGGCAAGCAGCCTTTGGTTTATCATTACTGGCAGCTGCCAAGCCACTCCCTAGCAACCAAACAGAGTACCCTAGCAACCGTTTTGCAAGATCTATATCTCTGCATCAGAACATCGTAGAGACATGGGTGTTGGTTTATATTGTCAAGCAGCCTTTGGAGTATCATCATTGGTAGCTACCAAGCCACTCCCTAGCAACCAAACAGAGTACCCTAGCAACCGTTTTGAAACACCTATATTTCTGCATCAGAACATTATAGAGACATGGCGGTTGGCTCTTTTGACTAATGCTAGCAAACTGGACTTCCACCATGCTACACATGCTAGCAGTGAATAGCTACATGCTAATAGTGATTAGCTTAAGGTTTAAACATGACACAAACTAGTAAAAATGTGTTAGAATAATGCTAGTGGCCTGTTAATTGTGTTAGCATGATGCTAGTAGCATGCTAATCATGTTAGCATCATGTTAGCAAACATGCTAATCATGTTAGCATCTTGTTAAATACATGCTAACAACATGGTAATCATGCTAGCATCATGCTAGCATTATGCTAATGATGTTAGCATGTTGCTAACATTATGCTAACATGATTAGCATCTTGTTAAAATCATGCTAACAACATGGTAATCATGCTAGCATCATGCTAGCATTATGCTAATCATGTTAGCATGTTTTGAAGCATTATGCTAACATGATTAGCATCTTGTTTAAAACATGCTAGCAGCATGCTAAGGGTGTTAGCATCATGCTAGCAACATGCTAATCATGTTAGCATGTTGCTAACATAATGCTAACATGATTAGCATTTGGTTAAAATAATGCTAGCAACATGGTAATCATGCTAGCATCATGCTAGCATTATGCTAATCATGTTAGCATGTTGCTATGTGTATGCTAACATGACTAGCATTTTGTTTAAAACATGCAAGCAGAATGGTTAGGGTGGTAGCAACATGATAGCAACATGCTAATCATGTTAGCATCTTGTTAAAAACATGCTAGCAAAATGGTAATCATGCTAAGCATCATGTTACCATTATGCTAATCATGTTAGCATGTTGCTAAGATTATGCTCACATGATTAGCAAATTGCCAAAATCATGCTAGCACGATGGTAATCATGCTAGCATCATGCTAGCATTATGCTAATCATGTTAGCATGTTTTGCTAGCATTATGCTAACATGATTAGAATCTTGCTAAAGACATGCTGGCATCATGCTATGGGTGTTAGCATCATGCTAGAACATGCTAATCTGTTAGCATCTTGCTAAAAACATCCTAGCAGGACGGTAATTATGTTAGCATCATGCTAATCAAGAGTGCTGAGTTTTGCCACTGCAAGCACCATTCACATTTTCTTCAGGAAATGTACATTCTAGTATTGTAATTACTATTCACCTGAACAAAACTTTGACGCGTAACTTGTCCCGCATCGTTTGTCGTAGACCCACGAATGAGGTGTCAAATCGACCGGCTTATTGAGGAGAGGTGTGCTATGACTTTTCTAAGCGATCGGGTGTACGATGTTCGCACAGCGTACAAAAAAACGGCTAAAAAAACTCCCATAGACTTAACATGGGGGCCAAATCTGTGAGATCATATCTTTGGATCAGAAGGTCATAGAGACTTGGGGCTGGGCTCTTTAGATTCGGCCAGCCAATATGTAGTGACACAGCAACTTCATAGCCACGCCCTAGCAACCAATTACAGCACCCTAGCAACCGGGGCCGAATTTTGCCACTGCAAGCACCATTCACATTTTCTTCAGGAAATGTACATTCTAGTTAATGGTGCTTGCCAAAGGCAAAGCTCCATTCTTAATCTTCTGCATACTTATTATTATTATTATTATTATTATTATTATTCCACACAAAAGTTTGGCGCGCTACTCCTCCCGCAGTTTTTGTCCTAGACTCATGAATGAGGTGTCAAATCGACCGGCTCATTGAGGAGAGGTGTGCTATGACTTTTATAAGCGATCGGACCAACGATGTTCGCACAGCGGACGAAATAGCGGCCAAAAAAGTCCCATTGACTTACATTGAAAAATTCAAATTCACGAACATTCCGTCTCTCTCAACTGTCACTTTCTCACACACACTCACACACGCAGGCCCTTAGAAGCCTTTGTCTCTCAGACACAGACACTCATTTTCTTCCACTTTTAATTCTGCGCGCTATTTCTCCCACAGCGTTTGTCCTAGACCCATGAATGAGGTGTCAAATCGACCGGCTTATTGAGGAGAGGTGTGCTATTTTTTTTTAAGCGATCGGACCAATGATGTTCGCACAGGGGGCGTAAAAGCGGCCAAAAAAGTCCCATTGACTTTCAATGGCGGAATCTTCAGAAATTTGAATTTCAACTGTCACTTTCTCACACACACTCACACACGCAGGCCCTTAGAAGCCTTTCTCTCTCAGACACAGACACTCATTTTCTTCCACTTTTTTTCTGCGCGCTACTCCTCCCGCAGTTTTTGTCCTAGACCCATGAATGTGGTGTCAAATCGACCGGCTCATTGAGGAGAGGTGTGCTATGACTTTTATAAGCGATCGGGTGTACGATGTTCGTCCGGCGGGCGAAAAAGTAGCGAAAAAAATCCCATAGACTTTGCATTGGGACAAACTTTGACGAGTAATAGCTCCTAACGAGAATTTCATAGAAACATGTGGGTTACCAGGTTTGAAGAGCCTGATAGGCTCTCTCAGACCATACCTCAAAATGGGGTGTAAGTTGTACCCCTGGGGCGCAAGAGCTGCCCAAAGTTGCCCCATAGACATACTATGGTGAAGCCGTGCCCATGAACCAGGAAGTACTGTGTTTTTCCTACTATGGGAAATTACATAGGGATTTTGTATTGAACATAACTCTGGATCACAATGTCATAGAGACAAGGGGGTGGGCTCATATTACTCAGGCAACCAATCAGTCTCTCAGGATCATTGTGAAGCTATCAAGCCACGCCCTAGCAACCATATAGAGCACCATAGCAACAAGTTCCATAGACTTCCATTGAAAAAGATCAAATGAATATCTTTGGATAGGAGTGTCATAGAAACATGAGGGTGGGCTCATTTGACTCGGGGCAGCAAACGGCCAATCACGAATCACCTTCAAGACATCATAGCCACGCCCTAGCAACCATTCAGAGCACCCTAGCAACCCAAAGCATAGAGGGGATATCTTCAAATCTGAACATCATAGAGGAATGGGGGTTGGTTTATAGCATTCATACTGGCAAGCAGCCTTTGGTTTATCATTACTGGCAGCTGCCAAGCCACTCCCTAGCAACCAAACAGAGTACCCTAGCAACCGTTTAGCAAGATCTATATCTCTGCATCAGAACATCGTAAAGACATGGGGGTTGGTTTATATTGTCAAGCAGCCTTTGGAGTATCATCATTGGTAGCTACCAGGCCACTCCCTAGCAGCCAACCAGATTACCCTAGCAACCGTTTTTCAAGATCCATATCTCTGCATCAGAACATCATAAAGACATGGGGGTTGGTTTATATTGTCAAGCAGCCTTTGGAGTATCATCATTGGCAACTGCCAAGCCACTGCCAAGCCACTCCCTAGCAACCAAACAGAGTACCCTAGCAACCATTTAGCGATGCCTATATCTCTGCATCAGAACATCGTAGAGACATGGGGGTTGGCTTTTTTGACTCATGCTAGCAAACTGTACTTGCAACATGCTACACATGCTAGCAGTTAATAGCTACATGCTAATAGTGATTAGCTAAGTGCTAAAGTGGGCTGAGAACATGCTAAGAACTCTATAGAAACTCCATAGTAACTATCTGTGCCAACTACCAACCACCTAGTGACACCATAGCAACCACCCTGGTTACCATAGCAACCGCCCAGAACACCCTAGCAACCGCCTAGCAACACAGTAGTGACCACTCCAGGTACCTTAACAACTGCCTAGCAACACCTTAGCAACCACCCCAAGTACCTTAGCAACCGCCTAGCAACACCTTAGCAACCACCCCAAGTTCCTTAGCAACCGCCTAGCAACCGAGTGGCGATTTTGCCACTGCAAGCACCATTCACATTTTCTTCAGGAAATGTACATTCTAGTATTGTAATTACTATTCACCTGAACAAAACTTTGGCGCGTAACTCGTCCTGCACCTTTTTTTGTAGACCCACGAATGAGGTGTCAAATCGACCGGCTTATTGAGGAGAGGTGTGCTATGACTTTTCTAAGCGATCGGGTGTACGATGTTCGCACAGTGTACGAAAAAAATGGCTGAAAAAACTCCCATAGACTTAACATTGAGTCAAAATCTATGAGATCATATCTTTGGATCAGAAGGTCATAGAGACTTGGGGCTGGGCTCTTTTGATTCGGCCAGCCAATAAGTAGTGACACAGCAACTTCATAGCCACGCCCTAGCAACCAATTACAGCACCCTAGCAACCGGTGCCGAATTTTTCCACTGCAAGCACCATTCACATTTTCTTCAGGAAATGTACATTCTAGTATTGTAATTACTATTCACCTGAACAAAACTTTGGCGCGTAACTCGTCCTGCACCGTTTGTCGTAGACCCACAAATGAGGTGTCAAATCGACCGGCTTATTGAGGAGAGATGTGCTATGACTTTTCTAAGCGATCGGGTGTACGATGTTCGCACAGCGTACGAAAAAATGGCTAAAAAAACTCCCATAGACTTAACATGGGGGCCAAATCTGTGAGATCATATCTTTGGATCAGAAGGTCATAGAGACTTGGGGCTGGGCTCTTTTGATTCGGCCAGCCAATATGTAGTGACACAGCAACTTCATAGCCACGCCCTAGCAACCAATTACTGCACCCTAGCAACCGAGTGGCGATTTTGCCACTGCAAGCACCATTCACATTTTCTTCAGGAAATGTACATTCTAGTATTGTAATTACTATTCACCTGAACAAAACTTTGGCACGTAACTCGTCCCGCACCGTTTGACGTAGACCCACAAATGAGGTGTCAAATCGACCGGCTTATTGAGGAGAGGTGTGCTATGACTTCTCTAAGTGATCGGGTGTACGCTGTTCGCACAGCATACGAAAAAAAATGGCTGAAAAAACTCCCATAGACTTAACATTGAGTCAAAATCTGTGAGATCATATCTTTGGATTGGAAGTTCATAGAGACTTGGGGCTGGGATCTTTTGATTCGGCCAGCCAATAAGTAGTGACACAGCAACTTCATAGCCACGCCCTAGCAACCATTTACAGCACCCTAGCAACCGGTGCCAAATTTTGCCACTGCAAGCACCATTCACATTTTCTTCAGGAAATGTACATTCTAGTTCTTCTTCTTCTTCTTCTGGCCAAAATATCGGCACGTAACTAGTCCCGCAGTTTTTGTCCTAGACCCACGAATGAGGTGTCAAATCGACCGGCTCATTAAGGACAGGTGTGCTATGACTTTTATAAGCGATCGGGTGTACGATGTTCGTCCGGCGGGCGAAAAAGTAGCGAAAAAAATCCCATAGACTTAACATTGGAACGAACTTTGACAAGTCATAACTCTGGATAACAATGTCATAGAGACAAAGGGGTGGTCTCATTTTACTCAGGCAACCAATCAGTCTCTCAGGAAAACTTTGAAGATATCAAGCCACGCCCTAGCAACCATATAGAGCACCTTAGTAACAAGCTTCATAGACTTCCATTGAAAAAGATCAAATGAATATCTTTGGATAGAAGTGTCGTACAAACAAGAGGGTGGGCTCATTTGACTCGAGGCAGCAAACCGCCAATCACAAATCACCTTAAAGACATCATAGCCACGCCTTAGCAACCATTTAGAGCACCCTAGCAACCCAAAGCATAGGCAGATATCTTCAAATCTGAATATCATAGAGGCATGGGGGTTGGTTTATATCATTCATACTGGCAAGCAGCCTTTGGAGTATCATCATTGGTAGCTGCCAAGCCACTCCCTAGCAACCAAACAGAGTACCCTAGCAACCATTATTCAACATCTATATTTCTGCATCAGAACATCGTAAAGACATGGGTGTTGGTTTATATTGTCAAGCAGCCTTTGGAGTATCATCATTGGTAGCTACCAAGCCACTCCCTAGCAACCAAACAGAGTACCCTAGCAACCGTTTAGCAAGATCTATATCTCTGCATCAGAACATCGTAGAGACATGGGTGTTGGTTTATATTGTCAAGCAGCCTTTGGAGTATCATCATTGGTAGCTGCCAAGCCACTCCTTAGCAACCAAACAGAGTACCCTAGCAACCGTTTAGCAATATCTATATCTCTGCATCAGAGCATCATAGAGACATGGCGGTTGGTTTATATTGTCAAGCAGCCTTTGGAGTATCATCATTGGTAGCTGCCAGGCCACTCCCTAGCAACCAACCAGATTACCCTAGCAACCGTTTTTCAAGATCCATATCTCTGCATCAGAACATCATAAAGACATGGGGGTTGGTTTATGTTGTCAAGCAGCCTTTGGAGTATCATCATTGGCAACTGCCAAGCCACTCCCTAGCAACCAAACAGAGTACCCTAGCAACCATTTAGCGATGCCTATATCTCTGCATCAGAACATCGTAGAGACATGGGGGTTGGCTTTTTTGACTCATGCTAGCAAACTGTACTTGCAACATGCTACACATGCTAGCAGTTAATAGCTACATGCTAATAGTGATTAGCTAAGTGCTAAAGTGGGATGAGAACATGCTAAGAACTCTATAGAAACTCCATAGTAACTATCTGTGCCAACTACCAACCACCTAGTAACACCATAGCATCCACCCAGGTTACCATAGCAACCGCCCAGAACACCCTAGCAACCGCCTAGCAACACCATAGTGACCACTCCAGGTACCTTAACAACTGCCTAGCAACACCTTAGCAACCACCCAGGTTACCATAGCAACCGCCTAGCAACCACCCAGAACACCCTAGCAACCGCCTAGCAACCACCCAGAACACCCTAGCAACCGCCTAGCAACACCTTAGCAACCACCCCAAGTACCTTAGCAACTGCCTAGCAACACCCTAGCAACCACCCTGGTTACCATAGCAACCGCATAGCAACCACCCAGAACACCATAGCAACCACCCCAAGTACCTTAGCAACTGCCTAGCAACACCCTAGCAACCACCCTGGTTACCATAGCAACCGCCTAGCAACCGCCTAGCAACCACCCAGAACATCCTAGCAACCGCCTAGCAACCACCCAGAACACCCTAGCAACCACACAGGTTACCATAGCAACCGCCTAGCAACCACCCAGAACACCCTAGCAACCGCCTATCAACACCTTAGCAACCACCCAGGTTACCATAGCAATCGCCTAGCAACCACCCAGAACACCCTAGCAACCGTTTAGCAACACCTTAGCAACCACCCCAAGTACCTTAGCAACTGCCTAGCAACACCCTAGCAACCACCCAGGTTACCATAGCAACCGCCTAGCAACCACCCAGAACACCCTAGCAACCGCCTAGCAACCGAGTGGCGATTTTGCCACTGCAAGCACCATTCACATTTTCTTCAGGAAATGTACATTCTAGTTAATGGTGCTTGCCAAAGGCAAAGCTCCATTCTTATTCTTCTGCATACTTATTATTCTTCTTCTTCTTCTTCTGGACACAATTTCTGCGCGCTACTCCTCCCGCAGTTTTTGTCATAGACCCATGAATGAGGTGTCAAATCGACCGGCTCATTGAGGACAGGTGTGCTATGAATTTTATAAGCGATCGGGTGTACGATGTTCGTCCGGCGGGCGAAAAAGTAGCGAAAAAAATCCCATAGACTTTGCATTGGGACAAACTTTGATGAGTAATAGCTCCTAACGAGAATTTCATAGAAACATGTGGGTTACCACGTTTGAAGAGCCTGATAGGCTCTCTCAGACCATACCTCAAAATGGGGTGTAAGTTGTACCCCTGGGGCGCAAGAGCTGCCCAAAGTTGCCCCATAGACATACTATGGTGAAGCCGTGCCCATGAACCAGGAAGTACTGTGTTTTTCCTACTATGGGAAATTACATAGGGATTTTGTATTGAACATAACTCTGGATCACAATGTCATAGAGACAAGGGGGTGGGCCCATTTTACTCAGGCAACCAATCAGTCTCTCAGGATCATTGTGAAGCTATCAAGCCACGCCCTAGCAACCATATAGAGCACCATAGCAACAAGTTCCATTGACTTCCATTGAAAAAGGTCAAATGAATATCTTTGGATAGAAGTGTCGTACAAACAAGAGGGTGGGCTCATTTGACTGGAGGCAGCAAACCGCCAATCACAAATCACCTTAAAGACATCATAGCCACGCCTTAGCAACCATTTAAAGCACCCTAGCAACCCAAAGCATAGGCAGATATCTTCAAATCTGAATATCATAGAGGCATGGGGGTTGGTTTATATCATTTATACTGGCAAGCAGCCTTTGGTTTATCATTACTAGCAGCTGCCAAGCCACTCCCTAGCAACCAAACAGAGTACCCTAGCAACCGTTTTGCAAGATCTATATCTCTGCATCAGAACATCATAAAGACATGGGGGTTGGTTTATATTGTCAAGCAGCCTTTGGAGTATCATCATTGGTAGCTGCCAAGCCACTCCTTAGCAACCAAACAGAGTACCCTAGCAACCGTTTAGCAAGATCTATATCTCTGCATCAGAGCATCATAGAGACATGGCGGTTGGCTCTTTTGACTCATGCTAGCAAACTGAACTTCCAACATGCTACACATGCTAGCAGTGAATAGCTACATGCTAATAGTGATTAGCTTAGGGTTTAAACATGACACAAACTAGTAAAAATGTGTTACATCATGCTGGTAACATGCTAATTGTGTTAGCATCATGCTAGTAGCATGCTAATCATGTTAGCATCATGCTAGCAAACATGCTAATTATGTTAGCATCTTGTTAAAAACATGCTAGCAACATGGTAATCATGCTAGCATCATGCTAGCATTATGCTAATCATGTTAGCATGTTGCTAGCATTATGCTAACATGATTAGCATCTTTCTAAAAACATGCTAGCAGCATGCTAAGGGTGTTAGCATTATGCTAGCAACAAATGCTAATCATGTTAGCATGTTGATTGCATAATGCTAACATGATTAGCATCTTTCTAAAAACATGCTAGCAGCATGCTAAGGGTGTTAGCATAATGCTAGCAACATGCTAATCATGTTAGCATCTTGATAAAAACATCCTAGCAGGACGGTAATTATGTTAGCATCATGCTAATCAAGAGTGCCGAGTTTTGCCACTGCAAGCACCATTCACATTTTCTTCAGGAAATGTACATTCTAGTTAATGGTGCTTGCCAAAGGCAAAGCTCCATTCTTATTCTTCTGCATACTTATTATTCTTCTTCTTCTTCTTCTGGACACAATTTCTGCGCGCTACTCCTCCCGCAGTTTTTGTCATAGACCCATGAATGAGGTGTCAAATCGACCGGCTCATTGAGGACAGGTGTGCTATGACTTTTATAAGCGATCGGGTGTACGATGTTCGTCCGGCGGGCGAAAAAGTAGCGAAAAAAATCCCATAGACTTTGCATTGGGACAAACTTTGATGAGTAATAGCTCCTAACGAGAATTTCATAGAAACATGTGGGTTACCACGTTTGAAGAGCCTGATAGGCTCTCTCAGACCATACCTCAAAATGGGGTGTAAGTTGTACCCCTGGGGCGCAAGAGCTGCCCAAAGTTGCCCCATAGACATACTATGGTGAAGCCGTGCCCATGAACCAGGAAGTACTGTGTTTTTCCTACTATGGGAAATTACATAGGGATTTTGTATTGAACATAACTCTGGATCACAATGTCATAGAGACAAGGGGGTGGGCCCATTTTACTCAGGCAACCAATCAGTCTCTCAGGATCATTGTGAAGCTATCAAGCCACGCCCTAGCAACCATATAGAGCACCATAGCAACAAGTTCCATTGACTTCCATTGAAAAAGGTCAAATGAATATCTTTGGATAGAAGTGTCGTACAAACAAGAGGGTGGGCTCATTTGACTGGAGGCAGCAAACCGCCAATCACAAATCACCTTAAAGACATCATAGCCACGCCTTAGCAACCATTTAAAGCACCCTAGCAACCCAAAGCATAGGCAGATATCTTCAAATCTGAATATCATAGAGGCATGGGGGTTGGTTTATATCATTTATACTGGCAAGCAGCCTTTGGTTTATCATTACTAGCAGCTGCCAAGCCACTCCCTAGCAACCAAACAGAGTACCCTAGCAACCGTTTTGCAAGATCTATATCTCTGCATCAGAACATCATAAAGACATGGGGGTTGGTTTATATTGTCAAGCAGCCTTTGGAGTATCATCATTGGTAGCTGCCAAGCCACTCCTTAGCAACCAAACAGAGTACCCTAGCAACCGTTTAGCAAGATCTATATCTCTGCATCAGAGCATCATAGAGACATGGCGGTTGGCTCTTTTGACTCATGCTAGCAAACTGAACTTCCAACATGCTACACATGCTAGCAGTGAATAGCTACATGCTAATAGTGATTAGCTTAGGGTTTAAACATGACACAAACTAGTAAAAATGTGTTACATCATGCTGGTAACATGCTAATTGTGTTAGCATCATGCTAGTAGCATGCTAATCATGTTAGCATCATGCTAGCAAACATGCTAATTATGTTAGCATCTTGTTAAAAACATGCTAGCAACATGGTAATCATGCTAGCATCATGCTAGCATTATGCTAATCATGTTAGCATGTTGCTAGCATTATGCTAACATGATTAGCATCTTTCTAAAAACATGCTAGCAGCATGCTAAGGGTGTTAGCATTATGCTAGCAACAAATGCTAATCATGTTAGCATGTTGCTTTCATAATGCTAACATGATTAGCATCTTTCTAAAAACATGCTAGCAGCATGCTAAGGGTGTTAGCATAATGCTAGCAACATGCTAATCATGTTAGCATCTTGATAAAAACATCCTAGCAGGACGGTAATTATGTTAGCATCATGCTAATCAAGAGTGCCGAGTTTTGCCACTGCAAGCACCATTCACATTTTCTTCAGGAAATGTACATTCTAGTATTGTAATTACTATTCACCTGAACAAAAATTTGGCACGTAACTCGTCCCGCACCGTTTGTCGTAGACCCACGAATGAGGTGTCAAATCGACCGGCTTATTGAGGAGAGGTGTGCTATGACTTTTCTAAGCGATTGGGTGTACGATTTTCGCACAGCATACGAAAATACGGCTGAAAAAAGTCCCATAGACTTAACATGGGGGCCAAATCTGTGAGATCATATCTTTGGTTTAGAAGGTCATAGAGACTTGGGGCTGGGCTCTTTTGATTCAGCCTGCCAATAAGTATTGACACAGCATCTTCATAGCCACGCCCTAGCAACCAATTACAGAACCCTAGCAACCGGTGACGAATTTTGCCACTGCAAGCACCATTCACATTTTCTTCAGGAAATGTACATTCTAGTATTGTAATTACTATTCACCTGAACAAAACTTTGGCGCGTAACTCGTCCTGCACCGTTTGTCATAGACCCACAAATGAGGTGTCAAATCGACCGGCTTATTGAGGAGAGGAGAGGTGTGCTATGACTTTTCTAAGCGATTGGGTGTACGATTTTCGCACAGCGTACGAAAAAATCGGCTGAAAAAACTCCCATAGACTTAACATTGGGTCAAAATCTGTGATATCATATCTTTGGATCAGAAGGTCATAGAGACTTGGGGCTGGGCTCTTTTGATTCGGCCAGCCAATAAGTAGTGACGCAGCAACTTCATAGCCACGCCCTAGCAACCAATTACAGCACCCTAGCAACCGGGGCCGAATTTTGCCACTGCAAGCACCATTCACATTTTCTTCAGGAAATGTACATTCTAGTTAATGGTGCTTGCCAAAGGCAAAGCTCCATTCTTATTCTCCTGCATACTTATTCTTCTTCTTCTGGACAAAACTTTGGCGCGTAACTTGTCCCGCAGTTTTTGTCCTAGACCCATGAATGAGGTGTCAAATCGACCGGCTCATTGAGGAGAGGTGTGCTATGACTTTTATAAGCGATCGGGTGTACGATGTTCGTCCGGCGGGCAAAAAAGTAGCGAAAAAAATCCCATAGACTTTGCATTGGGACAAACTTTGAAGAGTAATAGCTCCTAACGAGAATTTCGTAGAAACATGTGAGTTACCACGTTTGAAGAGCCTGATAGGCTCTCTCAGACCATACCTCAAAATGGGGTGTAAGTTGTACCCCTGGGGCGCAAGAGCTGCCCAAAGTTGCCCCATAGACATACTATGGTGAAGCCGTGCCCATGAACCAGGAAGTACTGTGTTTTTCCTACTATGGGAAATTACATAGGGATTTTGTATTGAACATAACTCTGGATCACAATGTCATAGAGACAAGGGGGTGGGCTCATTTTACTCAGGCAACCAATCAGTCTCTCAGGATCATTGTGAAGCTATCAAGCCACGCCCTAGCAACCATATAGAGCACCATAGCAACAAGTTCCATAGACTTCCATTGAAAAAGATCAAAGGAATATCTTTGGATAGGAGTGTCATAGAAACATGAGGGTGGGCTCATTTGACTCGGGGCAGCAAACGGCCAATCACGAATCACCTTAAACACTTCATTGCCACGCCCTAGCAACAAATTTAGAGCACCCTAGCAACCCAAAGCAAAGAGGGATATCTTCAAATCTGAATATCATAGAGGCATGGGGGTTGGTTTTTATCATTCATACTGGCAAGCAGCCTTTGGTTTATCATAACTGGCAGCTGCCAAGCCACTCCCTAGCAACCAAACAGAGTACCCTAGGAACCGTTTAGCAAGATCTATATCTCTGCATCAGAACATCGTAAAGACATGGGGGTTGGTTTATATTGTCAAGCAGCCTTTGGAGTATCATCATTGGCAGCTGCCAAGCCACTCCCTAGCAACCAAACAGAGTACCCTAGCAACCGTTTTGAAACACCTATATTTCTGCATCAGAACATTATAGAGACATGGCGGTTGGCTCTTTTGACTCATGCTAGCAAACTGGACTTCCACCATGCTACACATGCTAGCAGTGAATAGCTACATGCTAATAGTGATTAGCTTAAGGTTTAAACATGACACAAACTAGTAAAAATGTGTTAGAATAATGCTAGTGGCATGTTAATTGTGTTAGCATGATGCTAGTAGCATGCTAATCATGTTAGCATCATGTTAGCAAACATGCTAATCATGTTAGCATCTTGTTAAATACATGCTAACAACATGGTAATCATGCTAGCATCATGCTAGCATTATGCTAATGATGTTAGCATGTTGCTAGCATTATGCTAACATGATTAGCATCTTGTTAAAATCATGTTAACAACATGCTAATCATGTTAGCATGTTTGCTACAAGATTATGCTAACATGATTAGCATCTTGTTTAAAACATGCTAGCAGCATGTTAAGGGTGTTAGCATCATGCTAGCAACATGCTAATCATGTTAGCATGTTGTTAGCAAAATGCTAACATGATTAGCATTTGGTTAAAATAATGCTAAAGAAACATGGTAATCATGATAGCATCATGCTAGCATTATGCTAATCATGTAAGCATGTTGCTAGCATTATGCTAACATGACTAGCATTTTGTTTAAAACATGCTAGCAGCATGCTTAGGGTGTTAGCATCATGCTAGCAACATGCTAATCATGTTAGCATTTTGGTAAAAACATCCTAGCAGGACGGTAATTATGTTAGCATCACGCTAATCAAGAGTGCCGAGTTTTGCCACTGCAAGCACCATTCACATTTTCTTCAGGAAATGTACATTCTAGTATTGTAATTACTATTCACCTGAACAAAACTTTGGCGCGTAACTCGTCCCGCACCGTTTGTCCTAGACCCACAAATGAGGTGTCAAATCGACCGGCTTATTGAGGAGAGGTGTGCTATGACTTTTCTAAGCGATCGGGTGTACGATGTTCGCACAGCGTACGAAAAAAATGGCTGAAAAAACTCCCATAGACTTAACATGGGGTCAAAATCTGTGAGATTATATCTTTGGATTGGAAGGTCATAGAGACTTGGGGCTGGGCTCTTTTGATTCGGCCAGCCAATAAGTAGTGACACAGCAACTTCATAGCCACGCCCTAGCAACCAATTACAGCACCCTAGCAACCGGGCCCGAATTTTGCCACTGCAAGCACCATTCACATTTTCTTCAGGAAATGTACATTCTAGTATTGTAATTACTATTCACCTGAACAAAACTTTGGCGCTTAACTCGTCCCGCACCGTTTGTCGTAGACCCACGAATGAAGTGTCAAAGCGACCGGCTTATTGAGGAGAGGTGTGCTATGACTTTTCTAAGCGATCGGGTGTACGATGTTCGCACAGCGTACGAACAAACGGCTGAAAAAACTCCCATAGACTTAACATGGGGGCCAAATCTGTGAGATCATATCTTTGGTTTAGAAGGTCATAGAGACTTGGGGCTGGGCTCTTTTGACTCAGCCATCCAATAAGTAGTGACACAGCAACTTCATAGCCACGCCCTAGCAACCAATTACAGCACCCTAGCAACCAGGTGGCGAATTTTGCCACTGCAAGCACCATTCACATTTTCTTCAGGAAATGTACATTCTAGTATTGTAATTACTATTCACCTAGACAAAACTTTGGCGTGTAACTCGTCCTGCACCGTTTGTCGTAGACCCACGAATGAGGTGTCAAATCGACCGGCTTATTGAGGAGAGGTGTGCTATGACTTTTCTAAGCGATCGGGTGTACGATGTTCGCACAGTGTACGAAAAAATGGCTGAAAAAACTCCCATAGACTTAACATTGAGGCAAATTCTATGAGATCATATCTTTGGATCAGAAGGTCATAGAGACTTGGGGCTGGGCTCTTTTGATTCGGCCAGCCAATAAGTACTGACACAGCAACTTCATAGCCACGCCCTAGCAACCAATTACAGCACCCTAGCAACCAGTGCCGAATTTTTCCACTGCAAGCACCATTCACATTTTCTTCAGGAAATGTACATTCTAGTTATTATTATTATTATTATTATTATTCCACACAAAATTTTGGCGCGCTACTCCTCCCGCAGCTTTTGTCCTAGACCCATGAATGAGGTGTCAAATCGACCGGCTTATTGAGGAGAGGTGTGCTATGACTTTTATAAGCGATCGGGTGTACGATGTTCGTCCGACGGGCGAAAAATCGGGCGAAAAATCCCATAGACTTAACATTGGGACGAACTTTGACAAGTCATAACTCTGGATCACAATGTCATAGAGACAAGGGGGTGGGCTCATTTTACTCAGGCAACCAATCAGTCTATCAAGATAATTTTAAAGCTATCAAGCCACGCCCTAGCAACCATAGAGAGTACCTTAGCAACAAGTTCCATAGACTTCCATTGAAAAAGATCAAAGGAATATCTTTGGATAGGAGTGTCATAGAAACATGAGGGTGGGCTCATTTGACTCGGGGCAGCAAACGGCCAATCACGAATCACCTTCAAGATATCATAGCCACGCCCTAGCAACTATTTAGAGCACCCTAGCAACTCAAAGCATAGAGGGGATATCTTCAAATCTGAACATCATAGAGGAATGGGGGTTGGTTTATATCATTCATACTGGCAAGCAGCCTTTGGTTTATCATTACTGGCAGCTGCCAAGCCACTCCCTAGCAACCAAACAGAGTACCCTAGCAACCGTTTTGCAAGATCTATATCTCTGCATCAGAACATCGTAGAGACATGGGTGTTGGTTTATATTGTCAAGCAGCCTTTGGAGTATCATCATTGGTAGCTACCAAGCCACTCCCTAGCAACCAAACAGAGTACCCTAGCAACCGTTTTGAAACACCTATATTTCTGCATCAGAACATTATAGAGACATGGCGGTTGGCTCTTTTGACTAATGCTAGCAAACTGGACTTCCACCATGCTACACATGCTAGCAGTGAATAGCTACATGCTAATAGTGATTAGCTTAAGGTTTAAACATGACACAAACTAGTAAAAATGTGTTAGAATAATGCTAGTGGCCTGTTAATTGTGTTAGCATGATGCTAGTAGCATGCTAATCATGTTAGCATCATGTTAGCAAACATGCTAATCATGTTAGCATCTTGTTAAATACATGCTAACAACATGGTAATCATGCTAGCATCATGCTAGCATTATGCTAATGATGTTAGCATGTTGCTAACATTATGCTAACATGATTAGCATCTTGTTAAAATCATGCTAACAACATGGTAATCATGCTAGCATCATGCTAGCATTATGCTAATCATGTTAGCATGTTTGCTAGCATTATGCTAACATGATTAGCATCTTGTTTAAAACATGCTAAAGCAGCATGCTAAGGGTGTTAAGATCATGCTAAGCAACATGCTAATCATGTTAGCATGTTGCTAACATAATGCTAACATGATTAGCATTTGGTTAAAATAATGCTAGCAACATGGTAATCATGCTAGCATCATGCAGCATTATGCTAATCATGTTAGCATGTTGCTAAGATTATGCTAACATGACTAGCATTTTGTTTAAAACATGCTAGCAGAATGCTTAGGGTGTTAGCATCATGCTAGCAACATGCTAATCATGTTAGCATCTTGTTAAAAACATGCTAGCAAAATGGTAATCATGCTAGCATCATGTTACCATTATGCTAATCATGTTAGCATGTTGCTAGCATTATGCTAACATGATTAGCATCTTGTTAAAATCATGGTAGCAACATGGTAATCATGCTAGCATCATGCTAGCATTATGCTAATCATGTTAGCATGTTTTGCTAGCATTATGCTAACATGATTAGAATCTTGCTAAAGACATGCTGGCATCATGCTATGGGTGTTAGCATCATGCTAAGAACATGCTAATCTGTTAGCATCTTGCTAAAAACATCCTAGCAGGACGGTAATTATGTTAGCATCATGCTAATCAAGAGTGCTGAGTTTTGCCACTGCAAGCACCATTCACATTTTCTTCAGGAAATGTACATTCTAGTATTGTAATTACTATTCACCTGAACAAAACTTTGACGCGTAACTTGTCCCGCATCGTTTGTCGTAGACCCACGAATGAGGTGTCAAATCGACCGGCTTATTGAGGAGAGGTGTGCTATGACTTTTCTAAGCGATCGGGTGTACGATGTTCGCACAGCGTACAAAAAAACGGCTAAAAAAACTCCCATAGACTTAACATGGGGGCCAAATCTGTGAGATCATATCTTTGGATCAGAAGGTCATAGAGACTTGGGGCTGGGCTCTTTAGATTCGGCCAGCCAATATGTAGTGACACAGCAACTTCATAGCCACGCCCTAGCAACCAATTACAGCACCCTAGCAACCGGGGCCGAATTTTGCCACTGCAAGCACCATTCACATTTTCTTCAGGAAATGTACATTCTAGTTAATGGTGCTTGCCAAAGGCAAAGCTCCATTCTTAATCTTCTGCATACTTATTATTATTATTATTATTATTATTATTATTCCACACAAAAGTTTGGCGCGCTACTCCTCCCGCAGTTTTTGTCCTAGACTCATGAATGAGGTGTCAAATCGACCGGCTCATTGAGGAGAGGTGTGCTATGACTTTTATAAGCGATCGGACCAACGATGTTCGCACAGCGGACGAAAAAGCGGCCAAAAAAGTCCCATTGACTTACATTGAAAAATTCAAATTCACGAACATTCCGTCTCTCTCAACTGTCACTTTCTCACACACACTCACACACGCAGGCCCTTAGAAGCCTTTGTCTCTCAGACACAGACACTCATTTTCTTCCACTTTTAATTCTGCGCGCTATTTCTCCCACAGCGTTTGTCCTAGACCCATGAATGAGGTGTCAAATCGACCGGCTTATTGAGGAGAGGTGTGCTATTTTTTTTTTAAGCGATCGGACCAATGATGTTCGCACAGGGGGCGAAAAAGCGGCCAAAAAAGTCCCATTGACTTTCAATGGCGGAATCTTCAGAAATTTGAATTTCAACTGTCACTTTCTCACACACACTCACACACGCAGGCCCTTAGAAGCCTTTCTCTCTCAGACACAGACACTCATTTTCTTCCACTTTTTTTTCTGCGCGCTACTCCTCCCGCAGTTTTTGTCCTAGACCCATGAATGTGGTGTCAAATCGACCGGCTCATTGAGGAGAGGTGTGCTATGACTTTTATAAGCGATCGGGTGTACGATGTTCGTCCGGCGGGCGAAAAAGTAGCGAAAAAAATCCCATAGACTTTGCATTGGGACAAACTTTGACGAGTAATAGCTCCTAACGAGAATTTCATAGAAACATGTGGGTTACCAGGTTTGAAGAGCCTGATAGGCTCTCTCAGACCATACCTCAAAATGGGGTGTAAGTTGTACCCCTGGGGCGCAAGAGCTGCCCAAAGTTGCCCCATAGACATACTATGGTGAAGCCGTGCCCATGAACCAGGAAGTACTGTGTTTTTCCTACTATGGGAAATTACATAGGGATTTTGTATTGAACATAACTCTGGATCACAATGTCATAGAGACAAGGGGTGGGCTCATATTACTCAGGCAACCAATCAGTCTCTCAGGATCATTGTGAAGCTATCAAGCCACGCCCTAGCAACCATATAGAGCACCATAGCAACAAGTTCCATAGACTTCCATTGAAAAAGATCAAATGAATATCTTTGGATAGGAGTGTCATAGAAACATGAGGGTGGGCTCATTTGACTCGGGGCAGCAAACGGCCAATCACGAATCACCTTCAAGACATCATAGCCACGCCCTAGCAACCATTCAGAGCACCCTAGCAACCCAAAGCATAGAGGGGATATCTTCAAATCTGAACATCATAGAGGAATGGGGGTTGGTTTATAGCATTCATACTGGCAAGCAGCCTTTGGTTTATCATTACTGGCAGCTGCCAAGCCACTCCCTAGCAACCAAACAGAGTACCCTAGCAACCGTTTAGCAAGATCTATATCTCTGCATCAGAACATCGTAAAGACATGGGGGTTGGTTTATATTGTCAAGCAGCCTTTGGAGTATCATCATTGGTAGCTACCAGGCCACTCCCTAGCAGCCAACCAGATTACCCTAGCAACCGTTTTTCAAGATCCATATCTCTGCATCAGAACATCATAAAGACATGGGGGTTGGTTTATATTGTCAAGCAGCCTTTGGAGTATCATCATTGGCAACTGCCAAGCCACTGCCAAGCCACTCCCTAGCAACCAAACAGAGTACCCTAGCAACCATTTAGCGATGCCTATATCTCTGCATCAGAACATCGTAGAGACATGGGGGTTGGCTTTTTTGACTCATGCTAGCAAACTGTACTTGCAACATGCTACACATGCTAGCAGTTAATAGCTACATGCTAATAGTGATTAGCTAAGTGCTAAAGTGGGCTGAGAACATGCTAAGAACTCTATAGAAACTCCATAGTAACTATCTGTGCCAACTACCAACCACCTAGTGACACCATAGCAACCACCCTGGTTACCATAGCAACCGCCCAGAACACCCTAGCAACCGCCTAGCAACACAGTAGTGACCACTCCAGGTACCTTAACAACTGCCTAGCAACACCTTAGCAACCACCCCAAGTACCTTAGCAACCGCCTAGCAACACCTTAGCAACCACCCCAAGTTCCTTAGCAACCGCCTAGCAACCGAGTGGCGATTTTGCCACTGCAAGCACCATTCACATTTTCTTCAGGAAATGTACATTCTAGTATTGTAATTACTATTCACCTGAACAAAACTTTGGCGCGTAACTCGTCCTGCACCTTTTTTTGTAGACCCACGAATGAGGTGTCAAATCGACCGGCTTATTGAGGAGAGGTGTGCTATGACTTTTCTAAGCGATCGGGTGTACGATGTTCGCACAGTGTACGAAAAAAATGGCTGAAAAAACTCCCATAGACTTAACATTGAGTCAAAATCTATGAGATCATATCTTTGGATCAGAAGGTCATAGAGACTTGGGGCTGGGCTCTTTTGATTCGGCCAGCCAATAAGTAGTGACACAGCAACTTCATAGCCACGCCCTAGCAACCAATTACAGCACCCTAGCAACCGGTGCCGAATTTTTCCACTGCAAGCACCATTCACATTTTCTTCAGGAAATGTACATTCTAGTATTGTAATTACTATTCACCTGAACAAAACTTTGGCGCGTAACTCGTCCTGCACCGTTTGTCGTAGACCCACAAATGAGGTGTCAAATCGACCGGCTTATTGAGGAGAGATGTGCTATGACTTTTCTAAGCGATCGGGTGTACGATGTTCGCACAGCGTACGAAAAAATGGCTAAAAAAACTCCCATAGACTTAACATGGGGGCCAAATCTGTGAGATCATATCTTTGGATCAGAAGGTCATAGAGACTTGGGGCTGGGCTCTTTTGATTCGGCCAGCCAATATGTAGTGACACAGCAACTTCATAGCCACGCCCTAGCAACCAATTACTGCACCCTAGCAACCGAGTGGCGATTTTGCCACTGCAAGCACCATTCACATTTTCTTCAGGAAATGTACATTCTAGTATTGTAATTACTATTCACCTGAACAAAACTTTGGCACGTAACTCGTCCCGCACCGTTTGACGTAGACCCACAAATGAGGTGTCAAATCGACCGGCTTATTGAGGAGAGGTGTGCTATGACTTCTCTAAGCGATCGGGTGTACGCTGTTCGCACAGCATACGAAAAAAATGGCTGAAAAAACTCCCATAGACTTAACATTGAGTCAAAATCTGTGAGATCATATCTTTGGATTGGAAGTTCATAGAGACTTGGGGCTGGGATCTTTTGATTCGGCCAGCCAATAAGTAGTGACACAGCAACTTCATAGCCACGCCCTAGCAACCATTTACAGCACCCTAGCAACCGGTGCCAAATTTTGCCACTGCAAGCACCATTCACATTTTCTTCAGGAAATGTACATTCTAGTTCTTCTTCTTCTTCTTCTGGCCAAAATATCGGCACGTAACTAGTCCCGCAGTTTTTGTCCTAGACCCACGAATGAGGTGTCAAATCGACCGGCTCATTAAGGACAGGTGTGCTATGACTTTTATAAGCGATCGGGTGTACGATGTTCGTCCGGCGGGCGAAAAAGTAGCGAAAAAAATCCCATAGACTTAACATTGGAACGAACTTTGACAAGTCATAACTCTGGATAACAATGTCATAGAGACAAAGGGGTGGTCTCATTTTACTCAGGCAACCAATCAGTCTCTCAGGAAAACTTTGAAGATATCAAGCCACGCCCTAGCAACCATATAGAGCACCTTAGTAACAAGCTTCATAGACTTCCATTGAAAAAGATCAAATGAATATCTTTGGATAGAAGTGTCGTACAAACAAGAGGGTGGGCTCATTTGACTCGAGGCAGCAAACCGCCAATCACAAATCACCTTAAAGACATCATAGCCACGCCTTAGCAACCATTTAGAGCACCCTAGCAACCCAAAGCATAGGCAGATATCTTCAAATCTGAATATCATAGAGGCATGGGGGTTGGTTTATATCATTCATACTGGCAAGCAGCCTTTGGAGTATCATCATTGGTAGCTGCCAAGCCACTCCCTAGCAACCAAACAGAGTACCCTAGCAACCATTATTCAACATCTATATTTCTGCATCAGAACATCGTAAAGACATGGGTGTTGGTTTATATTGTCAAGCAGCCTTTGGAGTATCATCATTGGTAGCTACCAAGCCACTCCCTAGCAACCAAACAGAGTACCCTAGCAACCGTTTAGCAAGATCTATATCTCTGCATCAGAACATCGTAGAGACATGGGTGTTGGTTTATATTGTCAAGCAGCCTTTGGAGTATCATCATTGGTAGCTGCCAAGCCACTCCTTAGCAACCAAACAGAGTACCCTAGCAACCGTTTAGCAATATCTATATCTCTGCATCAGAGCATCATAGAGACATGGCGGTTGGTTTATATTGTCAAGCAGCCTTTGGAGTATCATCATTGGTAGCTGCCAGGCCACTCCCTAGCAACCAACCAGATTACCCTAGCAACCGTTTTTCAAGATCCATATCTCTGCATCAGAACATCATAAAGACATGGGGGTTGGTTTATGTTGTCAAGCAGCCTTTGGAGTATCATCATTGGCAACTGCCAAGCCACTCCCTAGCAACCAAACAGAGTACCCTAGCAACCATTTAGCGATGCCTATATCTCTGCATCAGAACATCGTAGAGACATGGGGGTTGGCTTTTTTGACTCATGCTAGCAAACTGTACTTGCAACATGCTACACATGCTAGCAGTTAATAGCTACATGCTAATAGTGATTAGCTAAGTGCTAAAGTGGGATGAGAACATGCTAAGAACTCTATAGAAACTCCATAGTAACTATCTGTGCCAACTACCAACCACCTAGTAACACCATAGCATCCACCCAGGTTACCATAGCAACCGCCCAGAACACCCTAGCAACCGCCTAGCAACACCATAGTGACCACTCCAGGTACCTTAACAACTGCCTAGCAACACCTTAGCAACCACCCAGGTTACCATAGCAACCGCCTAGCAACCACCCAGAACACCCTAGCAACCGCCTAGCAACCACCCAGAACACCCTAGCAACCGCCTAGCAACACCTTAGCAACCACCCCAAGTACCTTAGCAACTGCCTAGCAACACCCTAGCAACCACCCTGGTTACCATAGCAACCGCATAGCAACCACCCAGAACACCATAGCAACCACCCCAAGTACCTTAGCAACTGCCTAGCAACACCCTAGCAACCACCCTGGTTACCATAGCAACCGCCTAGCAACCGCCTAGCAACCACCCAGAACATCCTAGCAACCGCCTAGCAACCACCCAGAACACCCTAGCAACCACACAGGTTACCATAGCAACCGCCTAGCAACCACCCAGAACACCCTAGCAACCGCCTATCAACACCTTAGCAACCACCCAGGTTACCATAGCAATCGCCTAGCAACCACCCAGAACACCCTAGCAACCGTTTAGCAACACCTTAGCAACCACCCCAAGTACCTTAGCAACTGCCTAGCAACACCCTAGCAACCACCCAGGTTACCATAGCAACCGCCTAGCAACCACCCAGAACACCCTAGCAACCGCCTAGCAACCGAGTGGCGATTTTGCCACTGCAAGCACCATTCACATTTTCTTCAGGAAATGTACATTCTAGTTAATGGTGCTTGCCAAAGGCAAAGCTCCATTCTTATTCTTCTGCATACTTATTATTCTTCTTCTTCTTCTTCTGGACACAATTTCTGCGCGCTACTCCTCCCGCAGTTTTTGTCATAGACCCATGAATGAGGTGTCAAATCGACCGGCTCATTGAGGACAGGTGTGCTATGAATTTTATAAGCGATCGGGTGTACGATGTTCGTCCGGCGGGCGAAAAAGTAGCGAAAAAAATCCCATAGACTTTGCATTGGGACAAACTTTGATGAGTAATAGCTCCTAACGAGAATTTCATAGAAACATGTGGGTTACCACGTTTGAAGAGCCTGATAGGCTCTCTCAGACCATACCTCAAAATGGGGTGTAAGTTGTACCCCTGGGGCGCAAGAGCTGCCCAAAGTTGCCCCATAGACATACTATGGTGAAGCCGTGCCCATGAACCAGGAAGTACTGTGTTTTTCCTACTATGGGAAATTACATAGGGATTTTGTATTGAACATAACTCTGGATCACAATGTCATAGAGACAAGGGGGTGGGCCCATTTTACTCAGGCAACCAATCAGTCTCTCAGGATCATTGTGAAGCTATCAAGCCACGCCCTAGCAACCATATAGAGCACCATAGCAACAAGTTCCATTGACTTCCATTGAAAAAGGTCAAATGAATATCTTTGGATAGAAGTGTCGTACAAACAAGAGGGTGGGCTCATTTGACTGGAGGCAGCAAACCGCCAATCACAAATCACCTTAAAGACATCATAGCCACGCCTTAGCAACCATTTAAAGCACCCTAGCAACCCAAAGCATAGGCAGATATCTTCAAATCTGAATATCATAGAGGCATGGGGGTTGGTTTATATCATTTATACTGGCAAGCAGCCTTTGGTTTATCATTACTAGCAGCTGCCAAGCCACTCCCTAGCAACCAAACAGAGTACCCTAGCAACCGTTTTGCAAGATCTATATCTCTGCATCAGAACATCATAAAGACATGGGGGTTGGTTTATATTGTCAAGCAGCCTTTGGAGTATCATCATTGGTAGCTGCCAAGCCACTCCTTAGCAACCAAACAGAGTACCCTAGCAACCGTTTAGCAAGATCTATATCTCTGCATCAGAGCATCATAGAGACATGGCGGTTGGCTCTTTTGACTCATGCTAGCAAACTGAACTTCCAACATGCTACACATGCTAGCAGTGAATAGCTACATGCTAATAGTGATTAGCTTAGGGTTTAAACATGACACAAACTAGTAAAAATGTGTTACATCATGCTGGTAACATGCTAATTGTGTTAGCATCATGCTAGTAGCATGCTAATCATGTTAGCATCATGCTTTAGCAAACATGCTAATTATGTTAGCATCTTGTTAAAAACATGCTAGCAACATGGTAATCATGCTAGCATCATGCTAGCATTATGCTAATCATGTTAGCATGTTGCTTGTAGCATTATGCTAACATGATTAGCATCTTTCTAAAAACATGCTAGCAGCATGCTAAGGGTGTTAGCATTATGCTAGCAACAAATGCTAATCATGTTAGCATGTTGCTAGCATAATGCTAACATGATTAGCATCTTTCTAAAAACATGCTAGCAGCATGCTAAGGGTGTTAGCATAATGCTAGCAACATGCTAATCATGTTAGCATCTTGATAAAAACATCCTAGCAGGACGGTAATTATGTTAGCATCATGCTAATCAAGAGTGCCGAGTTTTGCCACTGCAAGCACCATTCACATTTTCTTCAGGAAATGTACATTCTAGTATTGTAATTACTATTCACCTGAACAAAAATTTGGCACGTAACTCGTCCCGCACCGTTTGTCGTAGACCCACGAATGAGGTGTCAAATCGACCGGCTTATTGAGGAGAGGTGTGCTATGACTTTTCTAAGCGATTGGGTGTACGATTTTCGCACAGCATACGAAAATACGGCTGAAAAAAGTCCCATAGACTTAACATGGGGGCCAAATCTGTGAGATCATATCTTTGGTTTAGAAGGTCATAGAGACTTGGGGCTGGGCTCTTTTGATTCAGCCTGCCAATAAGTATTGACACAGCATCTTCATAGCCACGCCCTAGCAACCAATTACAGAACCCTAGCAACCGGTGACGAATTTTGCCACTGCAAGCACCATTCACATTTTCTTCAGGAAATGTACATTCTAGTATTGTAATTACTATTCACCTGAACAAAACTTTGGCGCGTAACTCGTCCTGCACCGTTTGTCATAGACCCACAAATGAGGTGTCAAATCGACCGGCTTATTGAGGAGAGGAGAGGTGTGCTATGACTTTTCTAAGCGATTGGGTGTACGATTTTCGCACAGCGTACGAAAAAATCGGCTGAAAAAACTCCCATAGACTTAACATTGGGTCAAAATCTGTGATATCATATCTTTGGATCAGAAGGTCATAGAGACTTGGGGCTGGGCTCTTTTGATTCGGCCAGCCAATAAGTAGTGACGCAGCAACTTCATAGCCACGCCCTAGCAACCAATTACAGCACCCTAGCAACCGGGGCCGAATTTTGCCACTGCAAGCACCATTCACATTTTCTTCAGGAAATGTACATTCTAGTTAATGGTGCTTGCCAAAGGCAAAGCTCCATTCTTATTCTCCTGCATACTTATTCTTCTTCTTCTGGACAAAACTTTGGCGCGTAACTTGTCCCGCAGTTTTTGTCCTAGACCCATGAATGAGGTGTCAAATCGACCGGCTCATTGAGGAGAGGTGTGCTATGACTTTTATAAGCGATCGGGTGTACGATGTTCGTCCGGCGGGCAAAAAAGTAGCGAAAAAAAATCCCATAGACTTTGCATTGGGACAAACTTTGAAGAGTAATAGCTCCTAACGAGAATTTCGTAGAAACATGTGAGTTACCACGTTTGAAGAGCCTGATAGGCTCTCTCAGACCATACCTCAAAATGGGGTGTAAGTTGTACCCCTGGGGCGCAAGAGCTGCCCAAAGTTGCCCCATAGACATACTATGGTGAAGCCGTGCCCATGAACCAGGAAGTACTGTGTTTTTCCTACTATGGGAAATTACATAGGGATTTTGTATTGAACATAACTCTGGATCACAATGTCATAGAGACAAGGGGTGGGCTCATTTTACTCAGGCAACCAATCAGTCTCTCAGGATCATTGTGAAGCTATCAAGCCACGCCTTAGCAACCATATAGAGCACCATAGCAACAAGTTCCATAGACTTCCATTGAAAAAGATCAAAGGAATATCTTTGGATAGGAGTGTCATAGAAACATGAGGGTGGGCTCATTTGACTCGGGGCAGCAAACGGCCAATCACGAATCACCTTAAACACTTCATTGCCACGCCCTAGCAACAAATTTAGAGCACCCTAGCAACCCAAAGCAAAGAGGGATATCTTCAAATCTGAATATCATAGAGGCATGGGGGTTGGTTTTTATCATTCATACTGGCAAGCAGCCTTTGGTTTATCATAACTGGCAGCTGCCAAGCCACTCCCTAGCAACCAAACAGAGTACCCTAGGAACCGTTTAGCAAGATCTATATCTCTGCATCAGAACATCGTAAAGACATGGGGGTTGGTTTATATTGTCAAGCAGCCTTTGGAGTATCATCATTGGCAGCTGCCAAGCCACTCCCTAGCAACCAAACAGAGTACCCTAGCAACCGTTTTGAAACACCTATATTTCTGCATCAGAACATTATAGAGACATGGCGGTTGGCTCTTTTGACTCATGCTAGCAAACTGGACTTCCACCATGCTACACATGCTAGCAGTGAATAGCTACATGCTAATAGTGATTAGCTTAAGGTTTAAACATGACACAAACTAGTAAAAATGTGTTAGAATAATGCTAGTGGCATGTTAATTGTGTTAGCATGATGCTAGTAGCATGCTAATCATGTTAGCATCATGTTAGCAAACATGCTAATCATGTTAGCATCTTGTTAAATACATGCTAACAACATGGTAATCATGCTAGCATCATGCTAGCATTATGCTAATGATGTTAGCATGTTGCTAGCATTATGCTAACATGATTAGCATCTTGTTAAAATCATGTTAACAACATGCTAATCATGTTAGCATGTTTGCTAGATTATGCTAACATGATTAGCATCTTGTTTAAAACATGCTAGCAGCATGTTAAGGGTGTTAGCATCATGCTAGCAACATGCTAATCATGTTAGCATGTTGTTAACATAATGCTAACATGATTAGCATTTGGTTAAAATAATGCTAGCAAAACATGGTAATCATGATAGCATCATGCTAGCATTATGCTAATCATGTAAGCATGTTGCTAGCATTATGCTAACATGACTAGCATTTTGTTTAAAACATGCTAGCAGCATGCTTAGGGTGTTAGCATCATGCTAGAACATGCTAATCATGTTAGCATTTTGGTAAAAACATCCTAGCAGGACGGTAATTATGTTAGCATCACGCTAATCAAGAGTGCCGAGTTTTGCCACTGCAAGCACCATTCACATTTTCTTCAGGAAATGTACATTCTAGTATTGTAATTACTATTCACCTGAACAAAACTTTGGCGCGTAACTCGTCCCGCACCGTTTGTCCTAGACCCACAAATGAGGTGTCAAATCGACCGGCTTATTGAGGAGAGGTGTGCTATGACTTTTCTAAGCGATCGGGTGTACGATGTTCGCACAGCGTACGAAAAAAATGGCTGAAAAAACTCCCATAGACTTAACATGGGGTCAAAATCTGTGAGATTATATCTTTGGATTGGAAGGTCATAGAGACTTGGGGCTGGGCTCTTTTGATTCGGCCAGCCAATAAGTAGTGACACAGCAACTTCATAGCCACGCCCTAGCAACCAATTACAGCACCCTAGCAACCGGGCCCGAATTTTGCCACTGCAAGCACCATTCACATTTTCTTCAGGAAATGTACATTCTAGTTAATGGTGCTTGCCAAAGGCAAAGCTCCATTCTTATTCTTCTGCATACTTATTATTCTTCTTCTTCTTCTTCTGGACACAATTTCTGCGCGCTACTCCTCCCGCAGTTTTTGTCATAGACCCATGAATGAGGTGTCAAATCGACCGGCTCATTGAGGACAGGTGTGCTATGACTTTTATAAGCGATCGGGTGTACGATGTTCGTCCGGCGGGCGAAAAAGTAGCGAAAAAAATCCCATAGACTTTGCATTGGGACAAACTTTGATGAGTAATAGCTCCTAACGAGAATTTCATAGAAACATGTGGGTTACCACGTTTGAAGAGCCTGATAGGCTCTCTCAGACCATACCTCAAAATGGGGTGTAAGTTGTACCCCTGGGGCGCAAGAGCTGCCCAAAGTTGCCCCATAGACATACTATGGTGAAGCCGTGCCCATGAACCAGGAAGTACTGTGTTTTTCCTACTATGGGAAATTACATAGGGATTTTGTATTGAACATAACTCTGGATCACAATGTCATAGAGACAAGGGGGTGGGCCCATTTTACTCAGGCAACCAATCAGTCTCTCAGGATCATTGTGAAGCTATCAAGCCACGCCCTAGCAACCATATAGAGCACCATAGCAACAAGTTCCATTGACTTCCATTGAAAAAGGTCAAATGAATATCTTTGGATAGAAGTGTCGTACAAACAAGAGGGTGGGCTCATTTGACTGGAGGCAGCAAACCGCCAATCACAAATCACCTTAAAGACATCATAGCCACGCCTTAGCAACCATTTAAAGCACCCTAGCAACCCAAAGCATAGGCAGATATCTTCAAATCTGAATATCATAGAGGCATGGGGGTTGGTTTATATCATTTATACTGGCAAGCAGCCTTTGGTTTATCATTACTAGCAGCTGCCAAGCCACTCCCTAGCAACCAAACAGAGTACCCTAGCAACCGTTTTGCAAGATCTATATCTCTGCATCAGAACATCATAAAGACATGGGGGTTGGTTTATATTGTCAAGCAGCCTTTGGAGTATCATCATTGGTAGCTGCCAAGCCACTCCTTAGCAACCAAACAGAGTACCCTAGCAACCGTTTAGCAAGATCTATATCTCTGCATCAGAGCATCATAGAGACATGGCGGTTGGCTCTTTTGACTCATGCTAGCAAACTGAACTTCCAACATGCTACACATGCTAGCAGTGAATAGCTACATGCTAATAGTGATTAGCTTAGGGTTTAAACATGACACAAACTAGTAAAAATGTGTTACATCATGCTGGTAACATGCTAATTGTGTTAGCATCATGCTAGTAGCATGCTAATCATGTTAGCATCATGCTTTAGCAAACATGCTAATTATGTTAGCATCTTGTTAAAAACATGCTAGCAACATGGTAATCATGCTAGCATCATGCTAGCATTATGCTAATCATGTTAGCATGTTGCTAGCATTATGCTAACATGATTAGCATCTTTCTAAAAACATGCTAGCAGCATGCTAAGGGTGTTAGCATTATGCTAGCAACAAATGCTAATCATGTTAAGATGTTGCTAGCATAATGCTAACATGATTAGCATCTTTCTAAAAACATGCTAAGCCGCATGCTAAGGGTGTTAGCATAATGCTAGCAACATGCTAATCATGTTAGCATCTTGATAAAAACATCCTAGCAGGACGGTAATTATGTTAGCATCATGCTAATCAAGAGTGCCGAGTTTTGCCACTGCAAGCACCATTCACATTTTCTTCAGGAAATGTACATTCTAGTATTGTAATTACTATTCACCTGAACAAAAATTTGGCACGTAACTCGTCCCGCACCGTTTGTCGTAGACCCACGAATGAGGTGTCAAATCGACCGGCTTATTGAGGAGAGGTGTGCTATGACTTTTCTAAGCGATTGGGTGTACGATTTTCGCACAGCATACGAAAATACGGCTGAAAAAAGTCCCATAGACTTAACATGGGGGCCAAATCTGTGAGATCATATCTTTGGTTTAGAAGGTCATAGAGACTTGGGGCTGGGCTCTTTTGATTCAGCCTGCCAATAAGTATTGACACAGCATCTTCATAGCCACGCCCTAGCAACCAATTACAGAACCCTAGCAACCGGTGACGAATTTTGCCACTGCAAGCACCATTCACATTTTCTTCAGGAAATGTACATTCTAGTATTGTAATTACTATTCACCTGAACAAAACTTTGGCGCGTAACTCGTCCTGCACCGTTTGTCATAGACCCACAAATGAGGTGTCAAATCGACCGGCTTATTGAGGAGAGGAGAGGTGTGCTATGACTTTTCTAAGCGATTGGGTGTACGATTTTCGCACAGCGTACGAAAAATCGGCTGAAAAAACTCCCATAGACTTAACATTGGGTCAAAATCTGTGATATCATATCTTTGGATCAGAAGGTCATAGAGACTTGGGGCTGGGCTCTTTTGATTCGGCCAGCCAATAAGTAGTGACGCAGCAACTTCATAGCCACGCCCTAGCAACCAATTACAGCACCCTAGCAACCGGGGCCGAATTTTGCCACTGCAAGCACCATTCACATTTTCTTCAGGAAATGTACATTCTAGTTAATGGTGCTTGCCAAAGGCAAAGCTCCATTCTTATTCTCCTGCATACTTATTCTTCTTCTTCTGGACAAAACTTTGGCGCGTAACTTGTCCCGCAGTTTTTGTCCTAGACCCATGAATGAGGTGTCAAATCGACCGGCTCATTGAGGAGAGGTGTGCTATGACTTTTATAAGCGATCGGGTGTACGATGTTCGTCCGGCGGGCAAAAAAGTAGCGAAAAAATCCCATAGACTTTGCATTGGGACAAACTTTGAAGAGTAATAGCTCCTAACGAGAATTTCGTAGAAACATGTGAGTTACCACGTTTGAAGAGCCTGATAGGCTCTCTCAGACCATACCTCAAAATGGGGTGTAAGTTGTACCCCTGGGGCGCAAGAGCTGCCCAAAGTTGCCCCATAGACATACTATGGTGAAGCCGTGCCCATGAACCAGGAAGTACTGTGTTTTTCCTACTATGGGAAATTACATAGGGATTTTGTATTGAACATAACTCTGGATCACAATGTCATAGAGACAAGGGGGTGGGCTCATTTTACTCAGGCAACCAATCAGTCTCTCAGGATCATTGTGAAGCTATCAAGCCACGCCTTAGCAACCATATAGAGCACCATAGCAACAAGTTCCATAGACTTCCATTGAAAAAGATCAAAGGAATATCTTTGGATAGGAGTGTCATAGAAACATGAGGGTGGGCTCATTTGACTCGGGGCAGCAAACGGCCAATCACGAATCACCTTAAACACTTCATTGCCACGCCCTAGCAACAAATTTAGAGCACCCTAGCAACCCAAAGCAAAGAGGGATATCTTCAAATCTGAATATCATAGAGGCATGGGGGTTGGTTTTTATCATTCATACTGGCAAGCAGCCTTTGGTTTATCATAACTGGCAGCTGCCAAGCCACTCCCTAGCAACCAAACAGAGTACCCTAGGAACCGTTTAGCAAGATCTATATCTCTGCATCAGAACATCGTAAAGACATGGGGGTTGGTTTATATTGTCAAGCAGCCTTTGGAGTATCATCATTGGCAGCTGCCAAGCCACTCCCTAGCAACCAAACAGAGTACCCTAGCAACCGTTTTGAAACACCTATATTTCTGCATCAGAACATTATAGAGACATGGCGGTTGGCTCTTTTGACTCATGCTAGCAAACTGGACTTCCACCATGCTACACATGCTAGCAGTGAATAGCTACATGCTAATAGTGATTAGCTTAAGGTTTAAACATGACACAAACTAGTAAAAATGTGTTAGAATAATGCTAGTGGCATGTTAATTGTGTTAGCATGATGCTAGTAGCATGCTAATCATGTTAGCATCATGTTAGCAAACATGCTAATCATGTTAGCATCTTGTTAAATACATGCTAACAACATGGTAATCATGCTAGCATCATGCTAGCATTATGCTAATGATGTTAGCATGTTGCTTAGCATTATGCTAACATGATTAGCATCTTGTTAAAATCATGTTAACAACATGCTAATCATGTTAGCATGTTTGCTAGCATTATGCTAACATGATTAGCATCTTGTTTAAAACATGCTAGCAGCATGTTAAGGGTGTTAGCATCATGCTAGCAACATGCTAATCATGTTAGCATGTTGTTAACATAATGCTAACATGATTAGCATTTGGTTAAAATAATGCTAGCAAAACATGGTAATCATGATAGCATCATGCTAGCATTATGCTAATCATGTAAGCATGTTGCTAGCATTATGCTAACATGACTAGCATTTTGTTTAAAACATGCTAGCAGCATGCTTAGGGTGTTAGCATCATGCAAGCAACATGCTAATCATGTTAGCATTTTGGTAAAAACATCCTAGCAGGACGGTAATTATGTTAGCATCACGCTAATCAAGAGTGCCGAGTTTTGCCACTGCAAGCACCATTCACATTTTCTTCAGGAAATGTACATTCTAGTATTGTAATTACTATTCACCTGAACAAAACTTTGGCGCGTAACTCGTCCCGCACCGTTTGTCCTAGACCCACAAATGAGGTGTCAAATCGACCGGCTTATTGAGGAGAGGTGTGCTATGACTTTTCTAAGCGATCGGGTGTACGATGTTCGCACAGCGTACGAAAAAAATGGCTGAAAAAACTCCCATAGACTTAACATGGGGTCAAAATCTGTGAGATTATATCTTTGGATTGGAAGGTCATAGAGACTTGGGGCTGGGCTCTTTTGATTCGGCCAGCCAATAAGTAGTGACACAGCAACTTCATAGCCACGCCCTAGCAACCAATTACAGCACCCTAGCAACCGGGCCCGAATTTTGCCACTGCAAGCACCATTCACATTTTCTTCAGGAAATGTACATTCTAGTATTGTAATTACTATTCACCTGAACAAAACTTTGGCGCGTAACTCGTCCCGCACCGTTTGTCCTAGACCCACAAATGAGGTGTCAAATCGACCGGCTTATTGAGGAGAGGTGTGCTATGACTTTTCTAAGCGATCGGGTGTACGATGTTCGCACAGCGTATGAAAAAATTGGCTGAAAAAACTCCCATAGACTTAACATGGGGGCCAAATCTGTGAGATCATATCTTTGGTTTAGAAGGTCATAGAGACTTGGGGCTGGGCTCTTTTGACTGGGCCTATCAAGCCGCCAATAACTAGTGACTTCATGGCCACGCCCTAGCAACCAATTACAGCACCCTAGCAACCGAGTGGCGAATTTTGCCACTGCAAGCACCATTCACATTTTCTTCAGGAAATGTACATTCTAGTATTGTAATTACTATTCACCTGAACAAAACTTTGGCGTGTAACTCGTCCTGCACCTTTTGTCATAGACCCACAAATGAGGTGTCAAATCGACCGGCTTATTGAGGAGAGGTGTGCTATGACTTTTCTAAGCGATCGGGTGTACGATGTTCGCACAGCGTACGAAAAAATCGGCTGAAAAAACTCCCATAGACTTAACATTGGGTCAAAATCTGTGATATCATATCTTTGGATCAGAAGGTCATAGAGACTTGGGACTGGGCTCTTTTGATTCGGCCAGCCAATAAGTAGTGACACAGCAACTTCATAGCCACGCCCTAGCAACCAATTACAGCACCCTAGCAACCGGGGCCGAATTTTGCCACTGCAAGCACCATTCACATTTTCTTCATGAAATGTACATTCTAGTATTGTAATTACTATTCACCTGAACAAAACTTTGGCGCGTAACTCGTCCCGCACCGTTTGTCGTAGACCCATGAATGAGGTGTCAAATCGACCGGCTTATTGAGGAGAGGTGTGCTATGACTTTTCTAAGCGATCGGGTGTACGATGTTCGCACAGCGTACGAAAAAAACGGCTGAAAAAACTCCCATAGAGTTAACATTGGGTCCAAATCTGTGAGATCATATCTTTGGATCAGAAGGTCATAGAGACTTGGGGCTGGGCTCTTTTGATTCGGCCAGCCAATAAGTAGTGACACAGCAATTTCATAGCCACGCCCTAGCAACCAATTACCTCACTCTAGCAACCGGTGCCGAATTTTGCCACTGCAAGCACCATTCACATTTTCTTCAGGAAATGTACATTCTAGTATTGTAATTACTATTCACCTGAACAAAACTTTGGCGCGTAACTCGTCCCGCACCGTTTGTCGTAGACCCACGAATGAGGTGTCAAATCGACCGGCTTATTGAGGAGAGGTGTGCTATGACTTTTCTAAGTGATCGGGTGTACGATGTTCGCACAGCGTACGAAAAAAATGGCTCAAAAAACTCCCATAGACTTAACATTGGGTCAAAATCTGTGAGATCATATCTTTGGATCAGAAGGTCATAGAGACTTGGGGCTGGGCTCTTTTGATTCGGCCAGCCAATAAGTAGTGGCACAGCAACTTCATAGCCACGCCCTAGCAACCAATTACAGCACCCTAGCAACCGGGGCTGAATTTTGCCACTGCAAGCACCATTCACATTTTCTTCAGGAAATGTACATTCTAGTATTGTAATTACTATTCACCTGAACAAAACTTTGGCGCGTAACTCGTCTCGCAGTTTTTGACGTAGATCCACGAATGAGGTGTCAAATCGACCGGCTTATTGAGGAGAGGTGTGCTATGACTTTTCTAAGCAATCAGGTGTACGATGTTCGCACAGCGTACGAAAAAATGGCTGAAAAAACTCCCATAGACTTAACATGGGGGCCAAATCTGTGAGATCATATCTTTGGTTTATAAGGTCATAGAGACTTGGTGCTGGGCTCTTTTGACTCGGCCTATCAAGCCGCCAATAAGTAGTGACTTCATGGCCACGCCCTATTAACCAATTACAGCACCCTAGCAACCGAGTGCCGAATTTTGCCACTGCAAGCACCATTCACATTTTCTTCAGGAAATGTACATTCTAGTATTGTAATTACTATTCACCTGAACAAAACTTTGGCGCGTAACTCGTCCCGCACCGTTTGTCCTAGACCCACAAATGAGGTGTCAAATCGACCGGCTTATTGAGGAGAGGTGTGCTATGACTTTTCTAAGCAATCAGGTGTACGATGTTCGCACAGCGTACGAAAAAAATGGCTCAAAAAACTCCCATAGACTTAACATTGGGTCAAAATCTGTGAGATCATATCTTTGGATCAGAAGGTCATAGAGACTTGGGGCTGGGCTCTTTTGATTCGGCCAGCCAATAAGTAGTGGCACAGCAACTTCATAGCCACGCCCTAGCAACCAATTACAGCACCCTAGCAACCGGGGCTGAATTTTGCCACTGCAAGCACCATTCACATTTTCTTCAGGAAATGTACATTCTAGTATTGTAATTACTATTCACCTGAACAAAACTTTGGCGCGTAACTCGTCTCGCAGTTTTTGACGTAGATCCACGAATGAGGTGTCAAATCGACCGGCTTATTGAGGAGAGGTGTGCTATGACTTTTCTAAGCAATCAGGTGTACGATGTTCGCACAGCGTACGAAAAAATGGCTGAAAAACTCCCATAGACTTAACATGGGGGCCAAATCTGTGAGATCATATCTTTGGTTTATAAGGTCATAGAGACTTGGTGCTGGGCTCTTTTGACTCGGCCTATCAAGCCGCCAATAAGTAGTGACTTCATGGCCACGCCCTATTAACCAATTACAGCACCCTAGCAACCGAGTGCCGAATTTTGCCACTGCAAGCACCATTCACATTTTCTTCAGGAAATGTACATTCTAGTATTGTAATTACTATTCACCTGAACAAAACTTTGGCGCGTAACTCGTCCCGCACCGTTTGTCCTAGACCCACAAATGAGGTGTCAAATCGACCGGCTTATTGAGGAGAGGTGTGCTATGACTTTTCTAAGCGATCGGGTGTACGATGTTCGCACAGCGTACGAAAAAAATGGCTGAAAAAACTCCCATAGACTTAACATGGGGTCCAAATCTGTGAGATCATATCTTTGGATCAGAAGTTCGTAGAGACTTGGGGCTGGGCTCTTTTGATTCGGCAAGCCAATAAGTAGTGACACAGCAACTTCATAGCCACGCCCTAGCAACCAATTACAGCACCCTAGCAACCGAGTCCGGTGTTTTGCCACTGCAAGCACCATTCACATTTTCTTTAGGAAATGTACATTCTAGTTAATGGTGCTTGCCAAAGGCAAAGCTCCATTCTTAATCTTCTGCATACTTATTATTATTATTATTAATGGTGCTTGCCAAAGGCAAAGCTCCATTCTTAATCTTCTGCATACTTATTATTATTATTCTTCTTCTTCTGGACACTTTCGTCTGCGCGTAACTCGTTCCGCAGTTTTTGTCATAGACCCATGAATGAGGTGTCAAATCGACCGGCCTATTGAGGAGTGGTGTGCTATGACTTTTATAAGCAATCGGGTGTACGATGTTCGTCCGGCGGGCGAAAAATCGGGCGAAAAATCCCATAGACTTAACATTGCGACGAACTTTGACGAGTCATAGCTCCTAACGAGAATTTCGTAGAAACATGTGAGTTACCACGTTTGAAGAGGCTGACAGGCTCTCTCAGACCATACCTCAAAATGGGGTGTAAGTTGTACCCCTGGGGCGCAAGAGCTGCCCAAATTTGCCCCATAGACATACTATGGTGAAGCCGTGCCCATGAACCAGGAAGTACTGTGTTTTTCCTACTATGGGAAATTACATAGGGATTTTGTATTGAACATAACTCTGGATCACAATGACATAGAGACAAGGGGGTGGGCTCATTTCACTCAGGTGACCAATCAGTCTCCCAGGATCATTGTGAAGCTATCAAGCCACGCCCTAGCAACCATATAGAACACCATAGCAACAAGTTCCATAGACTTCCATTGAAAAAGATCAAAGGAATATCTTTGGATAGAAGTGTCATAGAAACATGAGGGTGGGCTCATTCGACTCGGGGCAGCAAACAGCCAATCACGAATCACCTTCAAGACTTCATAGCCACGCCCTAGCAACCATTTAGAGCACCCTAGCAACCCAAAGCATAGTGGAATATCTTCAAATATGAATATCATAGAGGCATGGGGGTTGGTTTATATCATTCATACTGGCAAGCAGCCTTTGGAATATCATCATTGGCAGCTGCCAAGCCACTCCCTAGCAACCAAACAGAGTACCCTAGCAACCGTTTAGCAAGATGTATATCTCCGCATCAGAACATCGTAGAGAAATGGGGGTTGGTTTATATTGTCAAGCAGCCTTTGGAGTATCATCATTGGTAGCTGCCAAGCCACTCCTTAGCAACCAAACAGAGTACCCTAGCAACCGTTTTTCAAGATCTATATCTCTGCATCAGAACATCATAGAGACATGGGGGTTGGTTTATATTGTCAAGCAGCCTTTGGTTTATCATTACTGGCAGTTGCCAAGCCACTCCCTAGCAACCAAACAGAGTACCCTAGCAACCGTTTTTCAAGATCTATATCTCTGCATCAGAAAATCGTAAAGACATGGGGGTTGGTTTATATTGTCAAGCAGCCTTTGGAGTATCATCATTGGTAGCTGCCAAGCCACTCCTTAGCAACCAAACAGAGTACCCTAGCAACCGTTTAGCAAGATCTATATCTCTGCATCAGAGCATCATAGAGACATTGCGGTTGGCTCTTTTGACTCATGCTAGCAAACTGGACTTCCAACATGCTACACATGCTAACAGTGAATAGCTACATGCTAATAGTGATTAGCTTAGGGTTTAAACATGACACAAATTAGTAAAAATGTGTTAACATAATGCTGGCAGCATGCTAATTGTGTTAGCATCATGCTAGTAGCATGCTAATCATGTTAGCATCTTGTTAAAAACATGCTAGCAACATGGTAATCATGCTAGCATCATGCTAGCATTATGCTAATCATGTTAGCATGTTGCTAGCATTATGCTAACATGATTAGCATCTTGTTAAAATAATGCTAGCAACATGGTAATCATGCTAGCATCATGCTAGCATTATGCTAATCATGTTAGCATGTTGCTAGCATTATGCTAACATGATTAGCATCTTGTTAAAATAATGCTAGCAACATGGTAATCATGCTAGCATCATGCTTGTAAGCATAATGCTAATCATGTTAGCATGTTGCTAGCATTATGCTAACATGATTAGCCTCTTGTTTAAAACATGCTAGCAGCATGCTAAGGGTGTTAGCATCATGCTAGCAACATGCTAATCATGTTAGCATCTTGCTAAAAATATCCTAGCAGGATGGTAATTATGTTAGCATCATGCTAATCAAGAGTGCCGAGTTTTGCCACTGCAAGCACCATTCACATTTTCTTCAGAAAATGTACATTCTAGTATTGTAATTACTATTCACCTGAACAAAACTTTGGCGCGTAACTCGTCCCGCACCGTTTGTTGTAGACCCACGAATGAGGTGTCAAATCGACCGGCTTATTGAGGAGAGGTGTGCTATGACTTTTCTAAGCGATCGGGTGTACGATGTTCGCACAGTGTACGAAAAAAATGGCTGACAAAAACTCCCATAGACTTAACATTGAGGCAAATTCTATGAGATCATATCTTTGGATCAGAAGGTCATAGAGACTTGGGGCTGGGCTCTTTTGATTCGGCCAGCCAATAAGTACTGACACAGCAACTTCATAGCCACGCCCTAGCAACCAATTACAGCACCCTAGCAACCGGTGCCGAATTTTTCCACTGCAAGCACCATTCACATTTTCTTCAGGAAATGTACATTCTAGTATTGTAATTACTATTCACCTGAACAAAACTTTGGCACGTAACTCGTCCCGCACCGTTTGTCGTAGACCCACGAATGAGGTGTCAAATCGACCGGCTTATTGAGGAGAGGTGTGCTATGACTTTTCTAAGCGATTGGGTGTACGATTTTCGCACAGCATACGAAAAAACGGCTGAAAAAACTCCCATAGACTTAACATGGGGGCCAAATCTGTGAGATCATATCTTTGGTTTAGAAGGTCATAGAGACTTGGGGCTGGGCTCTTTTGATTCAGCCTGCCAATAAGTATTGACACAGCATCTTCATAGCCACGCCCTAGCAACCAATTACAGCACCCTAGCAACCGGTGACGAATTTTGCCACTGCAAGCACCATTCACATTTTCTTCAGGAAATGTACATTCTAGTTCTTCTTCTTCTTCTTCTGGACACAATTTCTGCGCGCTACTCCTCCCGCAGTTTTTGTCATAGACCCATGAATGAGGTGTCAAATCGACCGGCTCATTGAGGACAGGTGTGCTATGACTTTTATAAGCAATGGGTGTACGATGTTCGTCCGGCGGGCGAAAAAGTAGCGAAAAAAATCCCATAGACTTTGCATTGGGACAAACTTTGATGAGTAATAGCTCCTAACGAGAATTTCATAGAAACATGTGGGTTACCACGTTTGAAGAGCCTGATAGGCTCTCTCAGACCCTACCTCAAAATGGGGTGTAAGTTGTACCCCTGGGGCGCAAGAGCTGCCCAAAGTTGCCCCATAGACATACTATGGTGAAGCCGTGCCCATGAACCAGGAAGTACTGTGTTTTTCCTACTATGGGAAATTACATAGGGATTTTGTATTGAACATAACTCTGGATCACAATGTCATAGAGACAAGGGGGTGGGCCCATTTTACTCAGGCAACCAATCAGTCTCTCAGGATCATTGTGAAGCTATCAAGCCACGCCCTAGCAACCATATAGAGCACCATAGCAACAAGTTCCATTGACTTCCATTGAAAAAGGTCAAATGAATATCTTTGGATAGAAGTGTCGTACAAACAAGAGGGTGGGCTCATTTGACTGGAGGCAGCAAACCGCCAATCACAAATCACCTTAAAGACATCATAGCCACGCCTTAGCAACCATTTAAAGCACCCTAGCAACCCAAAGCATAGGCAGATATCTTCAAATCTGAATATCATAGAGGCATGGGGGTTGGTTTATATCATTTATACTGGCAAGCAGCCTTTGGTTTATCATTACTAGCAGCTGCCAAGCCACTCCCTAGCAACCAAACAGAGTACCCTAGCAACCGTTTTGCAAGATCTATATCTCTGCATCAGAACATCATAAAGACATGGGGGTTGGTTTATATTGTCAAGCAGCCTTTGGAGTATCATCATTGGTAGCTGCCAAGCCACTCCTTAGCAACCAAACAGAGTACCCTAGCAACCGTTTAGCAAGATCTATATCTCTGCATCAGAGCATCATAGAGACATGGCGGTTGGCTCTTTTGACTCATGCTAGCAAACTGAACTTCCAACATGCTACACATGCTAGCAGTGAATAGCTACATGCTAATAGTGATTAGCTTAGGGTTTAAACATGACACAAACTAGTAAAAATGTGTTACATCATGCTGGTAACATGCTAATTGTGTTAGCATCATGCTAGTAGCATGCTAATCATGTTAGCATCATGCTAGCAAACATGCTAATTATGTTAGCATCTTGTTAAAAACATGCTAGCAACATGGTAATCATGCTAGCATCATGCTAGCATTATGCTAATCATGTTAGCATGTTGCTAGCATTATGCTAACATGATTAGCATCTTTCTAAAAACATGCTTAGCAGCATGCTAAGGGTGTTAGCATTATGCTAGCAACAAATGCTAATCATGTTAGCATGTTGCTAGCATAATGCTAACATGATTAGCATCTTTCTAAAAACATGCTAAGAGCATGCTAAGGGTGTTAGCATAATGCTAGCAACATGCTAATCATGTTAGCATCTTGATAAAAACATCCTAGCAGGACGGTAATTATGTTAGCATCATGCTAATCAAGAGTGCCGAGTTTTGCCACTGCAAGCACCATTCACATTTTCTTCAGGAAATGTACATTCTAGTATTGTAATTACTATTCACCTGAACAAAACTTTGGCACGTAACTCGTCCCGCACCGTTTGTCGTAGACCCACGAATGAGGTGTCAAATCGACCGGCTTATTGAGGAGAGGTGTGCTATGACTTTTCTAAGCGATTGGGTGTACGATTTTCGCACAGCATACGAAAAAACGGCTGAAAAAACTCCCATAGACTTAACATGGGGGCCAAATCTGTGAGATCATATCTTTGGTTTAGAAGGTCATAGAGACTTGGGGCTGGGCTCTTTGATTCAGCCTGCCAATAAGTATTGACACAGCATCTTCATAGCCACGCCCTAGCAACCAATTACAGCACCCTAGCAACCGGTGACGAATTTTGCCACTGCAAGCACCATTCACATTTTCTTCAGGAAATGTACATTCTAGTTAATGGTGCTTGCCATAGGCAAAGCTCCATTCTTATTATTGCTCATACTTATTATTATAATTATTTTTCTGGACAAAAGTTTGGCGCGCTACTCCTCCCACAGTTTTTGTCCTAGACCAATGAATCAGGTGTCAAATCGACCGGCTTATTGAGGAGACCTGTGCTATGACTTTTATAAGCGATCGGGTGTACGATGTTCGTCCAGCGGGCGAAAAAGTAGCGAAAAAAAATCCCATAGACTTTGCATTGCGACAAATTTTGACGAGTTATTGCTCCGAGTGAGAATTTCGTAGAAACATGTGGGTTACCACGTTTGAAGAGGCTAGCAAGCTCTGTCAGGCCATACCTCAAAACTGGGTGTAAGTTGTACCCCTGGGGCGCAAGAGCTGCCCAAAGTTGCCCCATAGACATACTATGGTGAAGCCGTGCCCATGAACCAGGAAGTACTGTGTTTTTCCTACTATGGGAAATTACATAGGGATTTTGTATTGAACATAACTCTGGATCACAATGTCTTAGAGACAAGGGGGTGGGCTCATTTTACTCAGGCAACCAATCAGTCTCTCAGGATCATTGTGAAGCTATCAAGCCACGCCCTAGCAACCATATAGAGCACCATAGCAACAAGTTCCATAGACTTCCATTGAAAAAGATCAAATGAATATCTTTGGATAGGAGTGTCATAGAAACATGAGGGTGGGCTCATTTGACTCGGGGCAGCAAACGGCCAATCACGAATCACCTTCAACACTTCATAGCCACGCCCTAGCAACCATTTAGAGCACCCTAGCAACCCAAAGCATAGAGGGGATATCTTCAAATCTGAATATCATACAGGCATGGGGGTTGGTTTATATCATTCATACTGGAAAGCAGCCTTTGATGTATCATCATTGGCAGCTGCCAAGCCACTCCCTAGCAACCAAACAGAGTACCCTAGCAACCGTTTTTCAAGATGTATATCTCTGCATCAGAACTACGTACAGACATGGGGGTTGGTTTATATTGTCAAGCAGCCTTTGGAGTATCATCATTGGCAGCTGCCAAGCCACTCCCTAGCAACCAAACAGAGTACCCTAGCAACTGTTTAGCAAGACCTATATCTCTGCATCAGAGCATCATAGAGACATGGCGGTTGGCTCTTTTGACTCATGCTAGCAATCTGGACTTCCAACATGATACACATGCTAGCAGTGAATAGCTGCATGCTAATAGTGATTAGCTTAGGGTTTAAACATGACACAAACTAGTGAAAATGTGTTAGCATGATGATAGTAGCATGCTAATCATGTTAGCAAACATGCTAATCATGTTAGCATGTTGTTAACATTATGCTAACATGGTTAGCATCTTCTTAAAAACATGTTAACAGTATGCTACGGGTGTTAACATCATGGTGGCAACATGCTAATCATCTTAGCATGTTGCTAGCAAGATTATGCTAACATGATTAAGCATCTTGGTAAACACATCCTGGAAGAATATGCTAAGGGTGTTAGCATCATGCTACCATCATGCTAATCAAGAGTGCCGAGTTTTGCCACTGCAAGCACCATTCACATTTTCTTCAGGAAATGTACATTCTAGTTAATGGTGCTTGCCATAGGCAAAGCTCCATTCTTATTATTGCTCATACTTATTATTATAATTATTTTTCTGGACAAAAGTTTGGCGCGCTACTCCTCCCACAGTTTTTGTCCTAGACCAATGAATCAGGTGTCAAATCGACCGGCTTATTGAGGAGACCTGTGCTATGACTTTTATAAGCGATCGGGTGTACGATGTTCGTCCAGCGGGCGAAAAAGTAGCGAAAAAAATCCCATAGACTTTGCATTGCGACAAATTTTGACGAGTTATTGCTCCGAGTGAGAATTTCGTAGAAACATGTGGGTTACCACGTTTGAAGAGGCTAGCAAGCTCTGTCAGGCCATACCTCAAAACTGGGTGTAAGTTGTACCCCTGGGGCGCAAGAGCTGCCCAAAGTTGCCCCATAGACATACTATGGTGAAGCCGTGCCCATGAACCAGGAAGTACTGTGTTTTTCCTACTATGGGAAATTACATAGGGATTTTGTATTGAACATAACTCTGGATCACAATGTCTTAGAGACAAGGGGTGGGCTCATTTTACTCAGGCAACCAATCAGTCTCTCAGGATCATTGTGAAGCTATCAAGCCACGCCCTAGCAACCATATAGAGCACCATAGCAACAAGTTCCATAGACTTCCATTGAAAAAGATCAAATGAATATCTTTGGATAGGAGTGTCATAGAAACATGAGGGTGGGCTCATTTGACTCGGGGCAGCAAACGGCCAATCACGAATCACCTTCAACACTTCATAGCCACGCCCTAGCAACCATTTAGAGCACCCTAGCAACCCAAAGCATAGAGGGGATATCTTCAAATCTGAATATCATACAGGCATGGGGGTTGGTTTATATCATTCATACTGGCAAGCAGCCTTTGATGTATCATCATTGGCAGCTGCCAAGCCACTCCCTAGCAACCAAACAGAGTACCCTAGCAACCGTTTTTCAAGATGTATATCTCTGCATCAGAACATCGTACAGACATGGGGGTTGGTTTATATTGTCAAGCAGCCTTTGGAGTATCATCATTGGCAGCTGCCAAGCCACTCCCTAGCAACCAAACAGAGTACCCTAGCAACTGTTTAGCAAGACCTATATCTCTGCATCAGAGCATCATAGAGACATGGCGGTTGGCTCTTTTGACTCATGCTAGCAATCTGGACTTCCAACATGATACACATGCTAGCAGTGAATAGCTACATGCTAATAGTGATTAGCTTAGGGTTTAAACATGACACAAACTAGTAAAAATGTGTTAGCATCATGCTGGTAACATGCTAATTGTGTTAGCAAACATGCTAATCATGTTAGCATGTTGTTAACATTATGCTAACATGGTTAGCATCTTGCTAAAAACATGTTAACAGTATGCTACGGGTGTTAACATCATGGTGGCAACATGCTAATCATGTTAGCATGTTGCTAGCATTATGCTAACATGATTAGCATCTTGGTAAACACATCCTAGCAATATGCTAAGGGTGTTAGCATCATGCTACCATCATGCTAATCAAGAGTGCCGAGTTTTGCCACTGCAAGCACCATTCACATTTTCTTCAGGAAATGTACATTCTAGTATTGTAATTACTATTCACCTGAACAAAACTTTGGCGCGTAACTTGTCCCGCACCGTTTGTAGTAGACCCACGAATGAGGTGTCAAATCGACCGGCTTATTGAGGAGAGGTGTGCTATGACTTTTCTAAGCGATCGGGTGTACGATGTTCGCACAGCGTACAAAAAAAACGGCTGAAAAAACTCCCATAGACTTAACATGGGGTCCAAATCTGTGAGATCATATCTTTGGATCAGAAGTTCGTAGAGACTTGGGGCTGGGCTCTTTTGATTCGGCCAGCCAATGAGTAGTGACACAGCAACTTCATAGCCACACCCTAGCAACCAATTACAGCACCCTAGCAACCGAGTCCGGTGGTTTGCCACTGCAAGCACCATTCACATTTTCTTCAGGAAATGTACATTCTAGTATTGTAATTACTATTCACCTGAACAAAACTTTGGCGCGTAACTCATCCCGCACCGTTTGTCCTAGACCCACAAATGAGATGTCAAATCGACCGGCTTATTGAGGAGAGGTGTGCTATGACTTTTCTAAGCGATCGGGTGTACGATGTTCGCACAGCGTACGAAAAAAATGGCTGAAAAAACTCCCATAGACTTAACATTGGGTCAAAATCTGTGAGATCATATCTTTGGATCAGAAGGTCATAGAGACTTGGGGCTGGGCTCTTTTGATTCGGCCAGCCAATAAGTAGTGGCACAGCAACTTCATAGCCACGCCCTAGCAACCAATTACAGCACCCTAGCAACCGAGTCCGGTGTTTTGCCACTGCAAGCACCATTCACATTTTCTTCAGGAAATGTACATTCTAGTTAATGGTGCTTGCCAAAGGCAAAGCTCCATTCTTATTCTGCTGCATACTTATTATTATTCTGCTTCTTCTTCTTCTTCTTCTTCTGGACAAAATTTCGGCGCGTAACTAGTCTCGCAGCTTTTTGTCCTAGACCCACGAATGAGGTGTCAAATCGTGCGGATTATTCGGGAATGGTGTGCTATGACTTTTATAAGCGATCGGGTGTACGATGTTCGTCCGGCGGGCGAAAAATCGGGCGAAAAATCCCATAGACTTAACATTGCGACGAACTTTGACGAGTCATAGCTCCTAACGAGAATTTCGTAGAAACATGTGGGTCACCACGATTGAAGGGGCTGACAGGTTCTGTCAGACCATACCTCAAAATGGGGTGTAAGTTGTACCCCTGGGGCACAAGAGCTGCCCAAAGTTGCCCCATAGACATACTATGGTGAAGCCGTGCCCATGAAATGGTGTGTTTTTCCTACTATGGGAAATTACATAGGGATTTTGTATTGAACATAACTCTGGATCACAATGTCATAGAGACAAGGGGGTGGGCTCATTTCACTCAGGCAGCCAATCAGTCTCTCAGGATCATTGTGAAGCTATCAAGCCACGCCCTAGCAACCATATAGAGCACCATAGCAACAAGATCCATAGACTTCCATTCAAAAAGATCAAATGAATATCTTTGGATAGGAGTGTCATACAAACATGAGGGTGGGCTCATTTGACTCGAGGCAGCAAACCGCCAATCAAAAATCACCTTAAAGACATCTTAGCCACGCCTTAGCAACCATTTAGAGCACCCTAGCAACACAAAGCAAAGAGGGATATCTTCAAATCTGAATATCATGCAAGCATGGGGGTTGGTTTAAATCATTCATACTGGCAAGCAGCCTTTGGTGTATCATCATTGGCAGCTGCCAAGCCACTCCCTAGCAACCAAACAGAGTACCCTAGCAACCGTTTTTCAAGATGTATATCTCTGCATCAGAACATCGTAAAGACATGGGGGTTGGTTTATATTGTCAAGCAGCCTTTGGAGTATCATCATTGGTAGCTGCCAAGCCACTCCTTAGCAACCAAACAGAGTACCCTAGCAACCGTTTAGCAAGATCTATATCTCTGCATCAGAGCATCATAGAGACATGGCGGTTGGTTTATATTGTCAAGCAGCCTTTGGAGTATCATCATTGGTAGCTGCCAGGCCACTCCCTAGCAACCAACCAGATTACCCTAGCAACCGTTTTTCAAGATCCATATCTCTGCATCAGAACATCATAAAGACATGGGGGTTGGTTTATGTTGTCAAGCAGCCTTTGGAGTATCATCATTGGCAACTGCCAAGCCACTCCCTAGCAACCAAACAGAGTACCCTAGCAACCATTTAGCGATGCCTATATCTCTGCATCAGAACATTGTAGAGACATGGGGTTGGCTTTTTTGACTCATGCTAGCAAACTGTACTTGCAACATGCTACACATGCTAGCAGTTAATAGCTACATGCTAATAGTGATTAGCTAAGTGCTAAAGTGGGATGAGAACATGCTAAGAACTCTATAGAAACTCCATAGTAACTATCTGTGCCAACTACCAACCACCTAGTAACACCATAGCATCCACCCAGGTTACCATAGCAACCGCCCAGAACACCCTAGCAACCGCCTAGCAACACCATAGTGACCACTCCAGGTACCTTAACAACTGCCTAGCAACACCTTAGCAACCACCCCAAGTACCTTAGCAACTGCCTAGCAACCACCCTGGTTACCATAGCAACCGCCTAGCAACCGCCTAGCAACGCCTTAGCAACCACCCCAAGTACCTTAGCAACTGCCTAGCAACACCCTAGCAACCACCCTGGTTACCATAGAAACCGCCTAGCAACCGCCTAGCAACCGCCTAGCAACCACCCAGAACACCCTAGCAACCGCCTAGCAACACCTTAGCAACCACCCCAAGTACCTTAGCAACTGCCTAGCAACACCCTAGCAACCACCCTGGTTACCATAGCAACCGCCTAGCAACCGCCTAGCAACCACCCAGAACATCCTAGCAACCGCCTAGCAACACCTTAGCAACCACCCCAAGTACCTTAGCAACCGCCTAGCAACCACCCAGGTTACCATAGCAACCGCCTAGCAACCACCCAGAACACCCTAGCAACCACCCAGGTTACCATAGCAACCGCCTAGCAACCGCCTATCAACACCTTAGCAACCACCCAGGTTACCATAGCAATCGCCTAGCAACCACCCAGAACACCCTAGCAACCGTTTAGCAACACCTTAGCAACCACCCCAAGTACCTTAGCAACTGCCTAGCAACACCCTAGCAACCACCCAGGTTACATAGCAACCGCCTAGCAACCACCCAGAACACCCTAGCAACCACCCAGGTTACCATAGCAATCGCCTAGCAACCACCCAGAACACCCTAGCAACCGTTTAGCAACACCTTAGCAACCACCCCAAGTACCTTAGCAACTGCCTAGCAACACCCTAGCAACCACCCAGGTTACATAGCAACCGCCTAGCAACCACCCAGAACACCCTAGCAACCGCCTAGCAACCGAGTGGCGATTTTGTCACTGCAAGCACCATTCACATTTTCTTCAGGAAATGTACATTCTAGTATTGTAATTACTATTCACCTGAACAAAACTTTGGCGCGTAACTCGTCCGGCACCGTTTGTAGTAGACCCACGAATGAGGTGTCAAATCGACCGGCTTATTGAGGAGAGGTGTGCTATGACTTTTCTAAGCGATCGGGTGTACGATGTTCGCACAGCGTACAAAAAACGGCTGAAAAAACTCCCATAGACTTAACATGTGGGGTCCAAATCTGTGAGATCATATCTTTGGATCAGAAGTTCGTAGAGCACTTGGGGCTGGGCTCTTTTGATTCGGCCAGCCAATAAGTAGTGACGCAGCAGCTTCATAGCCACGCCCTAGCAATCAATTACAGCAACCTAGCAACCGAGTCCGGTGTTTTGCCACTGCAAGCACCATTCACATTTTCTTCAGGAAATGTACATTCTAGTTAATGGTGCTTGCCAAAGGCAAAGCTCCATTCTTATTCTCCTGCATACTTATTATTATTATTATTAATGGTGCTTGCCAAAGGCAAAGCTCCATTCTTATTCTGCTGCATACTTATTATTATTCTGCTTCTTCTTCTTCTTCTTCTTCTGGACAAAATTTCGGCGCGTAACTAGTCTCGCAGCTTTTGTCCTAGACCCACGAATGAGGTGTCAAATCGTGCGGATTATTCGGGAATGGTGTGCTATGACTTTTATAAGCGATCGGGTGTACGATGTTCGTCCGGCGGGCGAAAAATCGGGCGAAAAATCCCATAGACTTAACATTGCGACGAACTTTGACGAGTCATAGCTCCTAACGAGAATTTCGTAGAAACATGTGGGTCACCACGATTGAAGGGGCTGACAGGTTCTGTCAGACCATACCTCAAAATGGGGTGTAAGTTGTACCCCTGGGGCACAAGAGCTGCCCAAAGTTGCCCCATAGACATACTATGGTGAAGCCGTGCCCATGAAATGGTGTGTTTTTCCTACTATGGGAAATTACATAGGGATTTTGTATTGAACATAACTCTGGATCACAATGTCATAGAGACAAGGGGGTGGGCTCATTTCACTCAGGCAGCCAATCAGTCTCTCAGGATCATTGTGAAGCTATCAAGCCACGCCCTAGCAACCATATAGAGCACCATAGCAACAAGATCCATAGACTTCCATTCAAAAAGATCAAATGAATATCTTTGGATAGGAGTGTCATACAAACATGAGGGTGGGCTCATTTGACTCGAGGCAGCAAACCGCCAATCAAAAATCACCTTAAAGACATCTTAGCCACGCCTTAGCAACCATTTAGAGCACCCTAGCAACACAAAGCAAAGAGGGATATCTTCAAATCTGAATATCATGCAAGCATGGGGGTTGGTTTAAATCATTCATACTGGCAAGCAGCCTTTGGTGTATCATCATTGGCAGCTGCCAAGCCACTCCCTAGCAACCAAACAGAGTACCCTAGCAACCGTTTTTCAAGATGTATATCTCTGCATCAGAACATCGTAAAGACATGGGGGTTGGTTTATATTGTCAAGCAGCCTTTGGAGTATCATCATTGGTAGCTGCCAAGCCACTCCTTAGCAACCAAACAGAGTACCCTAGCAACCGTTTAGAAAGATCTATATCTCTGCATCAGAGCATCATAGAGACATGGCGGTTGGTTTATATTGTCAAGCAGCCTTTGGAGTATCATCATTGGTAGCTGCCAGGCCACTCCCTAGCAACCAACCAGATTACCCTAGCAACCGTTTTTCAAGATCCATATCTCTGCATCAGAACATCATAAAGACATGGGGGTTGGTTTATGTTGTCAAGCAGCCTTTGGAGTATCATCATTGGCAACTGCCAAGCCACTCCCTAGCAACCAAACAGAGTACCCTAGCAACCATTTAGCGATGCCTATATCTCTGCATCAGAACATTGTAGAGACATGGGGGTTGGCTTTTTTGACTCATGCTAGCAAACTGTACTTGCAACATCTTTTACATCTTTAG